>NC_047588.1:172454-1372454 GCF_011004845.1 Esox lucius | reverse complement strand
TCCAAACTCAGGTGCAATTTGTCACTTTAACGACCCTCTCAGCTCCACCTGTCCCCAATCTGCAAATAAAATCACAAACACAGAGAAGGAGACAGGTAGAGCAAGAGGGATGTAACAGCAGCAATTAGACCTGAGTCACACAGTCTCCTCTGAACAGTTGATGTTGAGATGTTTCTGTTCCTTCAACTAGGTGAAGCATTTATATGGGCTGCAATCTGAGGTGCAGTTAATTGCGGATTTCTGAGGGTGGAAACTCCAATGAACCTATCCTCTGCAGCAGAGGCAACTCTGGTTCTTCCTTTCCTGTTTCTTCTTCATAAGAGCCTCATAGCACTTGATGGTTTTTCAACGGCACTCAAAGGATCTTAAATTATTTGTTGGTTGTTTCTCTTTGCTTATTTCAGCTGTTCTTGCCATAAAATTGAATATTACAGTACAGGTCTTCTGTATAACAACACTAACTTGTCACAACACAACTGTATTGTGCTTTAAGAAGGAAATAAATTACACACATGAACTAAGGCACACCTGTTAATTGAAATGAATTTCATGTGACTACCTCATGAAGCTGGTAGAGTCTCTCCTCTCTACTGCTCAGCAGTGTCTCATACCCCCTCATTCTTACAAAAGCTTAATCAAGGGATATGTCATTTCAACATTGTATACCTTGATTGTTGTCATTATGTATTGCCCAATTTCTGTAGCCTGATCAAAGTTATTTCCTATCCTGGTAATTAATAATCAACTGTAAGAATTGAATGTGTGCTAACCTAGCCTACATTGAATAAAATGATCAAGGGTGTAATCTTGAGTATACTGTAATTGATATTCTGTTACCAGTAAATGTTCTACTGTATTTCAAGAGATAGTTGAGAAGTAGACCAAGAGTTTAGACTTGGGAGAGACTAATTGAATACATCTAAATGTGGGACTGCCAGTTTCATTGTTGGAGAAAACTAAGGAAGATGGCATTAGAATTTGACGGCAGTTCTCCACAAAAGGTGTGAGTTTTCACACCTTTTGTGACAAAGAAATCTTTTGCTCCAGAGTATATAGAGCCCCCTGTAACAATAAGACTTAGAGCAACCCATCCTGCAGTAGTTTATCTTCTGATTCTTACATGCTGTTGAATTGCTCCCGTGCAACCAGAATAAATCAAGATAAAGTGGTATCTGGGTATGAAGACTTTTGATAGTAAATCAAGAGAGGGAATTGTTGAGTTTCAACAATTGGAGACCACGAAGGGACTCCAATAACTTCTCGCAGCGGCATTTGTTTTTCAACTCTCTCTGACTGACTGAATCGAGCGCACAAATGGTAAACGCAAACTTTTTTGAGATCCAGCATTGGTTTGTGTCAGTGTTTGGGAGAGTTGTAATGCAACTTACAAATGTCAGAGCGTGAGGTGACGGAGTCCTATTGAACATAGTATATTGTACTAAATGACAGTTGATTTGGGTTGCACAATAACTTCCTTAAATAAGATTAGTCCGTAATTCAAATAGAACTATATCGTTTTGGAAGTAATTTGGCCTTTCTCGAATGTAAGTGGTCTGAGGCTCAAATAAGATCACATCGTTCTTGGAATATTAATTGAGAATCCTATCTAGAAAGCTTTAATAGGTAGGGCCGATACCTGGGTTATAATCCCAAGGAAGAGTAAGGAGACTGGTTGTGCTTGAATCGCATGCCTGCTTATTTGTGCTTTAATTGTGTATGTCTAAATGTTTGTAAGTTATGTAAAGGTTCACTACGAAAGGAGAGAATAAAATGTGTGCAACATTCATGATAACATTTGTAAAAGGTTTTTACCAATGTAGGCTACATATTCTGGTCTAGATATTCTAGTCGCAACATTAAATAATAAAATAAAGATAGTATTGATCATATTGTGAATACACTGGTTAACTCCGCAGGGTGGCTGGGCGATCCCTTAGAGATAGGGTGAGAAGCTCAGTCACCCGGGAGGAGCTCAGAGTAGATCCGCTGCTCCTCCACATCGAGAGGGGTCAGCTGAGGTGGCTTGGGCATCTGTTTTGGATGCTTCCGGAACGCCTTCCTGGGAAGGTGTTCCGGTCCCGTCCCACCGGGAGGAGACCCCGGGGAAGACCTAGGACACGCTGGAGGGACTATGTCTCCCGGCTGGCCTGGGAACGCCTCGGTGTCTCCCCGGAAGAGCTGGAGGAAGTGTCTGGGGAGAGGGAAGTCTGGCCATCCCTGCTTAGACTGCTGCCCCCGCGACCCGGCCCCGGATAAGCGGAGAAGATGATGATGATGAGATGATGATGATGAACTAGTATGAAATCCATCCCAAATCCATGGTTGGTCATTGTCGCTGGGTGTTTAATTGGCTTAGAATTAATAGTTAGGAAACCAACTCAAAGAATGTAGACCATGGAATGAACCCATAGATTAGTGGTTCCCATTCATGGTTACTGTAGGGCCCTTGGTGTTTTTTGGCCTCTCCACAGGTGGTACTAGAGAATACTTGAGATCATAGACATACTACAAGAGCGGGTACTGCTGTACTAATCCATGCTGAGTAAAATCACATTGGTGGTACAATATATATTTTTTAAAACAACAACTTGTGAACAAGGCCATACATTAGTACACATAGTACTGATGCACACTCCACACATGCAGAAACCTAGACTCAGCCACTGTTGAGGATTACACAGGATATTTTTGTTTGCAAACAACAGAGTTTGAATACCATTCATAAGAATCTTAATGTTTATACCACAGATTTCTTTCCGGTTCACACCCTCTGGGATGAAATGCTGTATTATAAGTGGGGAGAACAAGTATTTGATACACTGCCGATTTTGCAGGTTTTCCTACTTACAATTTTTATCATAGGTACACCTCAACTGTGAGAGATGGAATCTAAAACAAAAATCCAGAAAATCACATTGTATGACTTTTAAATAATTAATTAGCATTTTATTGTATGACAAGTATTTGATCACCTACCAACCAGTAAGAATTCCGGCTCTCACAGACCTGTTAGTTTTTCTTTAAGAAGCCCTTCCTGTTCTCCACTCATTACCTGTATTAACTGCACCTGTTTGAACTTGTTACCTGTATAAAAGACACCAGTCCACACACTCAATCAAACAGACTCCACAATGGCCAAGACCAGAGAGCTGTGTAAGGACATCAGGGATAAAATTGTAGACCTGCACAAGGCTGGGATGGGCTACAGGACAATAGGAAAGCAGCTTGGTGAGAAGGCAACAACTGCTGGCGCAATTATTAGAAAATGGAAGAAGTTCAAGATGACAACCTCTTTCCCTCAGTAAGAGCATTGAAAATGGGTCGTGGCTGGGTCTTCCAGCATGACAACGACCTGAAACACACAGCCAGGGCAACTAAGGAGTGGCTCCGTAAGAAGCATCTCAAGGTCCTGGAGTGGCCTAGCCAGTCTCCAGACCTGAACCCAATAGAAAATCTTTGGCAGGAGCTGAAAGTATTGCCCAGCGAAAGCCCGAAACCTGAAGGATCTGGAGAAGGTTTGTATGGAGGAGTGGGCCATAATCCCTGCTGCAGTGTGTGCAAACCTGGTCAAGAACTACAGGAGATGTATGATCTCTGTAATTGCAAACAAAGGTTTCTGTACCAAATAGTTTACAATGACTTCTGCTTTTCTGATGTATCAAATACTTATATTATGCAATAAAATTCAAATGAATTACTTAAAAATCATACTATGTGATTTTCTGGATTTTTGAAGAGTACCTATGATAAAAAATTACAGACGACTTCTACATGCTTTGTAAGTGGGGAAACCTGCAAAATCAGTTTTTGTTCTCCCCACTGTATAGGTTGAACTAATTAGAAAGTATCTTCATTTAAAAAATATATTTTAAAATACATTTAAAAGAAAGGAAAGATTTAGCTAGAGGCCTGGCCAACCAAAAGTAACAAAGGACTGTCAGAATTATTTTAAAATATGCCAGAAAGTCATAGAAATTAAAAGAACTTTGTGGTTTGTACTTGTTCGGTCAAGCAACATCTTTAGTATTTGTAGAACCATATTTAGTCACCACAAAAGATAGTCCAATTCCCTAAAAGCAAGGTTATATGAATGGAAATAACTCAGCATGGTGATCATCTTACCATTAAAATTGGTTTAGCCCATCATTAATTAAGTTTGATAGAAAAGGTATGTGTAATGGTCCCTTCCTGTGTTTTAGCCCCCACCTGTTTCTGTTCTCCTCGTTTCTCAGTGTATTTAGTTCAGCCCTTTTCTCCTTGTCATTGTTGGTCATTGTGTATGTATACCTGTCATGTTTGTGTGCTCCTGTGCTTTTGAACCACGAACCCATTGAACTTTGAGTATTGTTGTAGTGCCCGGCACTCCGTTTAGTTTTCTTTATTTTTTGTTTAATAAAAAGGGGAAACCCTCAAACTTCTGCGCTTACCTCCGTCTCCAAATCTACAATCGTGACAGAATGACCAACCCAACACAAAGGAGGCAGCCCCCTCCCTGCCCCCGTCTCCGCGGCCTGCCCCAGTCCCTGCCCCCGTCTCCGCGGCCTGCCCCAGTCCCTGCCCCCGTCTCCGCGGCCTGCCCCAGTCCCTGCCCCCGTCTCCGCGGCCTCCCCCAGTCCCTGCCCCCGTCTCCGCGGCCTGCCCCAGTCCCTGCTCCCGACTCTCCCTGGTCCCGACCCGCCGCCGGCTGTCTCTGCTCCCGACCCGCCGCCGGCTGCCCCGGCTATGGCTCCTGGTTCCTTGAGGCCGCCGGGTCGGTGCTCTACTAGGGGGCTCCCGTATGTTCCAGTCCCTGGTCCCCATCCTGGGGCAGAGCCTCCGCCTTGGTGCCCTGCCCGCCCCCCCCCTTTGGGTGTTTGGGCGTGTCCGGGTGTCCGCGCCTTTGGGGGGGGGTACTGTAACGGTCCCTTCCTGAAGGGACGATTCCACTTCGTGTTTTCTGTGTGTCCTTGTCTTGTCCTTGTATGGTCTTTCCTGTTCTTGTTTCAGTTAATCGGTATATTCAGTTCACCTGTGTTTTAGCCCCCACCTGTTTCTGTTCTCCTTGTTTCTCAGTGTATTTAGTTCAGCCCTTTTCTCCTTGTCATTGTTGGTCATTGTGTATGTATACCTGTCATGTTTGTGTGCTCCTGTGCTCCTGAACCACGGACCCATTGAACTTTGAGTATTGTTGTAGTGCCCAGCACTCCGTTTAGTTTTCTTTATTTTTTGTTTAATAAAAAGGGGAAACCCTCGAACTTCTGCGCTTGCCTCCGTCTCCAAATCTACAATCGTGACAGTATGTAGTCCTCTATTAGTTACTATAATATTGTATTTGAAGTAGTAGTATATTAAAACATTTCAGCTCCCCAAAACCATCGAAAAAAGTTAAATGCTTGGTCTCCAGAGGACATACGTTTTCTAGAGTAAGAAAAGGGGGAGAATTAAGTTGTTAACTGAAATATAGAAGAATAAGATTGAGTATGAGTTACGGGTATATGATAACTGAAGTATTTGTGAGGTATTTGTGAGTATTTGTGATTCTATTTGGGTGATAAGATAAAGTAAAGGGCATGTTAAGGTGATTCATTTAGCATTTATCAATACCTTTAGAAAGTATTTTTTGTTTGTTTGTTTTTATTTATTTTATTTTGTTCCTAAATGTCCCAGCCTGTAATCGGTTCCCTGTGCAGCTGAGCCTTGATAGTAACATTAAGATGTTTCCTCAATCAGAGGTTTAAGCAATGGATAAAAGACAATGAGTAGTTTTTGAATTCATACTTTCTGTTCATGGTGGAAAATGCTAGCATTGATTGGCATTTATGTTGTTTTAATGGGTTAGTCTACCAAGCATTGACAACCTTTGCTCATATATCTGTTTCAGAATTGATCTGGTCTGGGGCATTACAGTCCCAGTGTAGTATGGATCAATATGAGACAAATCCGTTTAGTTGAATGGAAAGAGAGTTTCCCTAAAGTTAAAAAAATTAATAAAAAAGGGAGAAATATATGAATGCTAGATTGGGGAAAGATGCTAGATTAGGGAAAAGGCAAAACTCTCTGGTTAAGATTTTAACTTTTTGTCGTGCGAGATTCCATCTTTGTTTCCTACAAAGAGTCCTGCACCACTGATACACCTTGTCCTGGGGGAAATGTCTGGCTCAAACAGCCCAACACTAACTACAAAGAAACTTTGGCAAGAGTCCCGCATACAGTTACTGGTGGATAGAAAACCAGCTACTTTTCTGACTGATACCAGAGCCACCAGCTCTTGCATCGGATGGGAAACCCCAGACTTCCCGCTGTCATCCAAAACACAGGCTGCTAGAGGATTCACGGGAATCCCGAAAATAAATAGAATCACCAAACCCCTAAATGTCGAGTTGGCAGACCAGTCCATTGAGCAAGAATTCTTGTATTGCCTGAAAATAACCATTAACCTCATGGGAAGAGATCTCCTTTGCAAATTGAATGCTACCATTCACTGCTCCCCTACAGTCTCAACTGAAAGACTGATGATGGTTGTCAACTCGCCTATTCAAGACACTGTCTACTGGCTAAAGCTAAAAGAAAACAATGGATTAAAGCAGGCTGCTGAATCCATGATACCCAAGACCCCAATAAAAGAGATGTTGTCAGAATTTTACTTCAACCTGGACAGTCTACACATGACCCTCCTCTACGACTACGAGTCTCAACAACAAGAATAAACAGAGAAAGCCGAACACTGGTTAGGAGAAGACACTTTCATAATGACATCACGTGTACATTGGAAAACAAGGAATAGGAGCCAGTGTATCCCTGAACAATGAACAGGACCCACAGAACCTCACCGACCCACTAAGAGACCCACACATCAATCAGAAAACGTTCCTACAAAGCAGCAGATGAGGGAATTATGGTAAAATCACTGAGCACCTTGACAGATTGGGATCTACTACCAGGCCTCTATTGACACACTACAATGTATGAAGGATCCAAGGTGTATCGGTGTGTCGCCGACACTGTCGATCCTGCCACCTACAAGGTACACAGAGTGAGCACCCAGTATGTAGAATCCGACACACGCCAGGAAATCAACAAGATCATCGAAGATGCACTGGAAGGCAAGGTCTGGTCAACCGGCCTGAATGATGTAGGTTTAATCCTATCCGCCCCAATAGTTCGTATCGTTTTCAAATCACACATGGATGGGCCCCGGGTCCGACAATTCAAAATATCATTGGAAGGAGAGAAGGGAATAGAATCCACCTACCAAGATCTGAGACGACAAACTGTGCTCATTCCTACTGTCAGCTGTGATGGTAATTCCATGTATCGACACTCGGAGTAAGGGACACAGAAACAAAGTTCTCTTTGTACATCATAACCGTTTTATTAATTATTATGCACAGAGACTATTATGAGAGACGCGTCAACCGCTTACGCAAACATAATCGTCTGAGGAGCCTCTAACTAATATAGCTCATTCAACCGTATATATCACATAGGAAAAAGGGGTGTGGTAAGATGCTGCCATCTGTTTCATGTCAATCAAACACCTTCCCTTTGTTCTATCAAATGCTATCTTCCCCCAACTTATCCTTCCTGCCATACTGTAGTGTTTACCCAAAGGGGCCAACTGACCTTACTGCCCCCTGTTGTATCTTCTCCTATCCTGTCCTAAAACCCATTGATCTCCATCTGGACAGGCAATAGATGTCCCCTATGCAAATACCAGGTCCCACACATTCCTGTACCTATCTTAACAGTGGGACTCAGTCCTTTATACAATCAGAATACATTGTATAAGAAATTTCCACAACACAGCCCATACAACACACCTCTTTTGCCAGTGAAAAAGGTAGGCACCGGAAAGTATCGCATGGTTCAAGACCTATGCCCCGTGAATGACATTGTTCAAGCGGAATTCCCTGTCGTACACAACCCTGCCAGCATCCTGTCTTCAATCCAAGAGGTACACTGTGATTGACCTCTGCTCTGCATTCTTCTCAATCCCTCTGCACCCTGACTACCAACCATTTCTGGGAACTCCTTCAAGACTGTTGGAAAACAATTTCAGGTGACTACCTCTTGAAGCTCATCAAGAGAATGCCAAGAGTGTGCAAAGCAGTAATCAGAGCAAAGGGTGGCTACTCTGAAGAAACAGTTATTTCACACTTTTTTGTAAAGTACATAACTCCACATTAATTCATAGTTTTGATGCCTTCAGTGAGAATCTACAATGTAAATAGTCATGAAAATAAAGGAAACGCATTGAATGAAAAGGTGTGTCCAAACTTTTGGCCTGTAGTGTACACAAGACTTCCATAAGGCTACTGTGAGTCTCCATCCATCTTCAACTGGATTCTCGCCGCTGACCTGGCAGACATTAGTTTGCAGGGAGGTAGCGCCCTGATACAGTACGTTGATGATCTACTCCTGGCCTCGCCCATGGAAAATTCCTGTATTCAAGACACCATCAGTCTCTTGCAAGCATTGGAAAAGAAAGGTCACAAGGTCTCACGCCAGAAGGTACAGATGGTTCGCCAACCTGTCATTTATCTGGGTCATGTATTGGAAGGTGCTGAAAAAATCTCTCCTCAAGCCGCATTTCCGCCATCTCCAACTGCCACCTTTCTAGGCATGACAGGATACTGCCGCATGTGGATACCCGAGTATGCTAGGCTCTCCAACACTCTACGTGAGCTGGATGCTGACGAAACCAAGAAGCTGATCTGAAGCACGGAAGCCCAGAGCGTGTTCACTGAATTGAAGCATGCCCTCCAACAAGCACCCGCCCTGGGCCTACCTGACTACACAAAACCATTTGACCTTTATGAAGCAGAAAAGGCTGGATTTTCAAATGCATTCCTCATTCAGAAGCACAGCAGGGCTAATAGTCCTGTGGCCTGGTACAGTCACCGGCTGGATCCAGTCGAAAGAGGGATGCCAACCTGTGACCAAGGCCCTCGCACTGAAGACATCAGGAGGCCTCACCCAAGGCAGTCAAATTACCCTTCATGTAACACACAGCATTGCTGCACTGTTGGAACCAAGGACTCAACACATGACTGCCCAACGACTGTCCGGATATGAGATTCTGTTGACTGCCCCAAACATCACCATCAAACGATGCAACACCATGAATCCTGCTGCCTGTATGTCAACAGCCACTGATGGAGAGGAAAATAATTCCAGTCTCTCTGAAATTGAACAAGAGACCAAGTCCCGAACAGACCTCCAGGACAATCCCCTGTCTAATGCAGAACTAGAGTTCTTCGTAGATGGATCATCCCGGCGAATGGATGATGGCACTGGACTACAGTCAGGATATTCTGTTGTCTCCATAGACAATGGTGTCATTGAACAGGGTAAACTACCCACACACTTTTCAGCTCAGAAAGCAGAACTGTTCGCACTGACTAGGGCAGGCGAACTCGCTTCTAAAAAATAAGTAAACATCTATAGTGACTCAAGGTATGCCATAGGTGTAGCTAGCGATTTTTGCATACTGTGGATGCCTAGGGGCTTCTTGACCTTTACTGGTACACACATCACAAACTCTCTCCAGGTCAGCTGTCTTTTAAAAGCTATTATGTTGCCATTATAAAATGTTCTGCACACACAGGAGGAAAGGACAGGGTAACTCTATGATAGAGGAGGCTGCTAAAGCCGCGGCCCAGATGCCCCTCATAGCTGCGGTGACTCGTTCAGCTGCAAAACAAGTTAGTCTAGGTCCTAACTACACTGTGGATCACATCCGAGATCTTCATGAATCTGTTGAATTGGCCAAACACAACATGGGATGTGCCACACGGGAAAAAAGGGAATAATGGATTCCATTGATAAACTTTGGTTTGCCCCAGGTTTGCAAAAGGCATGTGAAAAGATCTGCAGGGAATGCTCAATCTGTAAAGTGCATAAAATACGGAGAACAGGGCCTGTGTAATCAGGCAGAGCACCCCAACCATGTGGCCCATTTGTACACTTACAGATGGATTGCATCGACATGACAGAGAGAGCCAATGACAAACCCTATTGCCTAGTAATAGTCGATAGGTTTTCAAATTGGGTGGAAGCTTTCCCAACACGAAAAAAGGATGCAAAGACTGTTGTGAAATGTTTGATGAGAGAAAGAAACACTTTCATCAGATCAGGGAACACATTTCAAGAATGAAATGACCAAAGAACTGTGTAACTAGGGATCAGTCAAAAGTTCTCCTGTCCTTGGCACCCTCCAAGTGCAGGGAAAGTGGAGAGGACCAATCAGACAGTGAAAAACAGACTGTCCCAATGCTGTGCACACACAGGAAGAAACTGGGTGGAGTACCTACCCCTAGCACCCGTCTCTACGCTCTTCTCCTAGCCAGAGAGCTAGGTATACCCCACACAAGATAATCATGGGTAGACCAATGAGGACTCCACCTGCCAAACATTGATTTTCAAATCAAGACTGATTCCTTCTTGGATTATGCCAAAGAACTAACTAGAACTATCAAGCGTATGCATTCACAGGTGAAAGAGGCCCAAGGACTACCCTCCCCAACGCAGCTGTGCCACAAGTACCAATCAGGTGACTGGGTCTACATCAAGATCTTCAGGAGAAAAATGGAAGGAACCAAGATGGAGCGGTCCACACCAGGTCCTTCTAACAACCCACACAGCTCTACGGGTATCCGGAAAGGACACCTGGATCCATGCCAGCCACTGCCGAATGGATCAAGACCCTCCAGTCGAGGAGGACAACCCACAGGAGTCAGAGGAACAGGCCAACTCAAGGAAGGAGTAGACCTACAGTCTCCCAGGAAAAGAAAACTTGGAGCATCCAGAAGTGCCCTACATTATACCATTACAGTGTGCTACTTTGCTACTTTTGCAACAGAAAGGCCATCCCAGTAACTATAGCCATCACAAAACCACTCAAGTGGTGTATCCACCGAGAGGGGCCAGGGTCAGGATTCTTAGGCCACTCCTAGTGTAATAAGAAATTATCCATGTCAAATTCTTCTTTAGACTGTATAAGTAAAAGCTTAGCCACTCTCCTTGGTCTTCTATCTTTAGCAGACACCTGTGACATAGCATCTTTGGAAGGAACTTATTGGGCATGTGGTACCCAGGTATATGACTTCCTTCCCAGAAACTGGACTGGTACTTGTGAACTAGCCTATGTCATTCCAGCCATGAGAATCTCAAATTAATTTCCAGCAGTGGTAAACAAAGGGAGACAACGAAAACGTGACGTCTCTTGGTTGACCCATAAACAGACCTGGGGAACCAGAACTATGGGTGTGTTATTGCCAATGTATGGGGTGATGCAATCTTTAGATCAGGTGCGAGACCTAGCTATGGAAATAGAACACCTAGCCAATGTCACTGCCATGTCTAGCAATCTGATGTCTAGAGAGCTAGAAGCTGTACGTTTGATTGCGCTACAGAATAGGGCGGCTTTAGACTATTTGTTGGCATCCCAAGGAGGTACCTGTGCACTAATAGGTCAAGAGTGCTGTACCTTTATACCAAACTATGGGGACAATATGAGTGGTTAGTGTTTGAATGGGTGGGCTCAGTCATACTGATTGTAACAATTCTATGTCTGCTAATGTTCTTACTGCGTTGTTGTTGCCGAATTGCCATAAGCAAATGAAGGTACCCATGATCAGTTTAGTATCGTAATGTGAGAACAATCTAACATCTGTACCCTTCAAGATTTTTCCCCCTGGTTCATACTGATTCTCACTTACACTGATATGCATCACAAGTCCACACATAGTTTATAAGCTTGGAGTTGTTACGATGGTATACATCAAACCCAGAAGGGGCCCTGGCCCAGTGTGGTGAATCGTCCACCAACACACACATGGATGCTATGTGGATATCCAGAAGAAAGAAGACCAGCATCAAATTTTTTTCCTTTAGATATAATAGACATTTTTTTTTATGTATAACCAGTAATAATTTCTTGCTGACGAAGCTTATGAAGTAATAGTCAACCACTAGTCATCAAGACACTGAATAGAAAAGCCATAAGCAGTGGTAAAATGTAAGCATTTAAAATTATACTCATGTTTCTCTTTTATTTAGGTGTTTGTGCATAAATGGACAAAAAGGGAGAATTGTTGAGAACATGATTTTGGGGTGTCTCATACCCCCTCATTCTTACAAAAGCCTAATCAAGGGGTATGTCATTTCAACATTGTATACCTTGATTGTTGTCATCATGTATTGACCAATTTCTGTATCCTGATCAAAGTTATTTCCTGTCCTGGTAATTAATTATCATAATCAACTGTAAGAATTGAATGTGTGCTAACCTAGCCCACATTGAATGAAATGATCAAGGGTGTAATCTTGAGTATACTGTAATTGATATTCTGTTACCAGTAAATGTTCTCCTGTATTTCAAGAGATAGTTGAGAAGTAGACCAAAAGTTTACACTTGGGAGAGACTAATTGAATAAATCTAAATGTGGGAGTGCTGGTTTCATTGTTGGAGAAAACTCAAATTCTAATGCCATCTTCCTTAGTTTTCACACCTTCTGGTCCAGAGTATATAAAGCCCCCTGTCAATAAGACTTAGAGCAACCCATCCTGCAGTAGTTTATCTTCTGATTCTGACGTGCTGTTGAATTGCTCACGTGCTCCCGGGTTTGAGGACTTTTGATTGTAAATCGTATTACAGAGAGGGAATCGTTGAGTTTCAACACTGCCCATTAGTTTACTGGCTCACAATTGTTTAATTTTTACACAGATTACTGCAGATGTCCTATATCCCATTCAAAGGAATATTGTTTCAATAGCAGTGAAGGAAGTGAATGGAATTCGGATTCCCTTCATGCAGAGTTTTCAATGCAATCATGGCACTACTTCCTGTTGAGAAATCACAATTACAAAGACAATGCAGCGTTTTTTGTTGGCCAACAGTGCCTTCCTCATGTCACATCACCTCCAATGCAGAAGTATTCTTGGAATTACGAACTTCTGTCTGGAAATTATGAGGATACCAGGCCCCCCACACCTCCCTGTAATTCTTCCATTGACTCACCAAGACTGAGCCTTCTAAAGAAGGCTGAGAGCAGTTTCTGTGGGGTAATCTGGAAGGCATTGAATGTTATTACTAATATAGAAGAGGAGACAAAACACAACACAGAAAATGAAGCAAAATCAGAGCCCAGTGGTATCAGTGCTATTATGGAGTCTGACCTTAAAGGCAGCAATACTAATTATATAATTGATGCACATGGCGACCAAACAAAGACAAACAGTTTGGATGAAAGTGATGCAATCAGTTCAGATAGGAAGACAAGCCCCGGCAATCATGGATGCCTCATAAGTATGACCAGGACAGATTTTTTTTTCTAACAAGTTGGTATTCAGCATGCTGGAGAAGGTTAGGTCTATGATTGCCACAGAGCTCTTCTGTATGGCTGAGCCTGAGAGCTACGCCCAGTCATCTAGTCAATCTTCTGGCTCCTTTGACCTCAGGACGACCAACAAGTCTGTGTTGTGTCAGGTGGCCAGGCCTACCAAATACTGAGGGCAAGGGAGGAATCCAGCTCCAACGTCAAGCTTCAGGGTGGAAATTCCTCTCATACGACCTCTCCGACACTTCTAGGTTTGGAAGAACTGAAACCCTTTGAGATCGATCACTATGCTGATGAAATAGTCAGTGTTATCTTGCAGTGAATTGAGGAAAAGGCTGATGAGGAACATGAATATGAACTTAAGAAAGGGCCTACAAACATTACATGTATAACAAAGCCAATTCCAGTCGCAAACATGAGGAAATAATGATTTGAAAAATGTTTAAACCAAAGAGAAACTGGTAAAAGAGACTCTGGTTTCTGCATTGCCAGAATTCCAAATACATCACCAGGCACGAGGTAGCTCAATGTATATTCCAGAAGATCGAAATGCAGCTTGGCAATGTTGACCAAGGAGATATCAAGACCGAAGTGGACAGCAATGTACAGGAGGAGGGCGTCCTTTTTCGAAAGTTTTTAGAAACCGCCTTTGAAAAACGTAATGTTCATTTGAGAAGGGTATCCTCTGAGACAGACACTTCTATTAGAAGTCAAGGAATATCAGAGAACTTCAAACTAAAGCTGAAAGGGATCTCAAGTAATCCATTTAGGGCTGTCCTCAAAAAGGTTGTGGCAAAATTTGGCAGATATTATGAAGACGCCCCATCGCTGAACTTACCTTTGAATCCTTGCAGCCCAAGAGCTTCCATGTGTGGTGTTGGGAGTCAGAAAGTGCTCTCTCCCTTGGCTAGAGAGATGAAGAAGCTAATGGAGACCTCTGATGGAAGAACAACTGCTTGCTCAAGTACCTTGACCAAGCATTGTCTTCTGAAAACTTAGAAACTGTAGATGTATTGATTGTATAAGTTAGTGAACTGTTGTAAGCTGTTGTAAGCAATGAAACAAAATATTAATTGTTTGTAACTGTGTTGAAACTGAAGGTGCAAGTAGGAGAATAGGAAACCCTGGTCAAGCGGTTGCCGGGGAGAGAAAGATTTAGTATGTCTGTCTTTTGAGAAACAGGACACAGGTCAGAGACACACACACATATAGTCGGACAGACAACACAGAAACCACAAGGGGGGCAAGGGGATACTTTCAGTTATCCTTATAAGGAATAGAACTGGGATTGAGCCAATGGCACACTTGCTTTGTGAACTTAACGCCTCTATCTTTTGGGCGTAGTGGAAGTATAAAATGATGTTTTGACTGTTGATCCTTAGACATTGTGCGGCGTCACTTGTCTCCGGAAGCTTCTGTAATAAATGGATATACGATACGATAATTGACCTGACTCCTGGTGTTTTATTCTCCTTTCCAACAAACCAACTCAGGGAAGTGTTAGACTTCAACAAAACTCTTTCAACAGACTTATCGGAGTCTAAAATGAAATTAAAGTCAGAAGAAATACTACCAAACATTGTTGAAATGCTAGAAAAAAGGTTTTGTGTATTTCTGAGGTACCCACAGAGTTCAGTTTTCCATGTGAAGCTCATGATGTAGTTATTGAAATCTTACAGACACTTGAAGGTCAAGGGACAGACATTAGGCAGTATGGGCCAAAGGCTATTGATCACATATCCTCCTCTCTATCTCAGACCTTATTCAAATATAAGTGAGACTCACCTCTATAAAGACAATGCAAAGATACCTAGTCAATTTAGCACATCACAGTTCAGGTGCTCTCTTATCCCCTGCGTCTCTGGCACTGAGCTTGCCAAGTTCCATGGCTCTCTCTCAAAGTCAGCTATGTCTCTTTTTAAGGAGATGTACAGTGAGCAGTCCGCAAACCTCAAGATTGAAAAGGAACTTCCAGCCTGCATCACAAGTCCAAGCTATGAGAACCTGGTAATACAGCCTCATGTAAATAACATGGACATCAATGTACATAGAGTTCCAGTGGAGGTGATCCCTCTTGTTGCACAGAGACAAAAAAATCTTAAAAAATGCCATGGCTCCAGAGAAAATAACATTGGTCCTTGACACTGGCTGCAGTAGTACCACAGACACCGAAACAACATGCACTTACTCGAGTCCACAGTGGAGAAGTTAATTCACAAGTTTATGGATCAGTGCAAGCTACCAGACATGTTCTTGTGTCATTCAGACAGGGGAGTGATATGTGCTCAGAGTGGTGATCTGGAGCTTTCGATCCTTTCAAAGATGAACATGAACACATTCTGTTCAGATCTGTGATGAATTCTTTGCAGTGGAATAACTGCTGAAAACTCAACAAGGAACAAAGGGAAGTCGGCTGATTTGAGTTTAGTTAAACATTAGAACATTTTAGGCTTTTTTCATTTTTTCTTAAAAAAAGATAGGAGAGTTTTTTAGCTGGAAGCGCAATAAGCCAAATTCTAATCCATGAAGGCAGCAGCTTTGACTGCTAGACCACCTTAGTGGCTTAAACTGTTAGACCTTCCAACAAGGCAGTTGATTAAAATATATTATTACAAAAGCTTACAAAAGCTTTATTTTTGTGGAGTAATTGTATCCTTTGGGAAGTGGGCTTCAGTGTATAACTCATATTTAATTTTAACAGTAGTTTATTTGAAAGTGAACAAAGATATTTGGATAAATAATGATGCATTATGAATAAAATGATTTGCTTGGTCTTCAAGCTTTTGACCAGTCACAGGGATACTAAAAGAACTGGCTATTTTATATGCCAGGCTGCATATAAATAATAATTCAACAACATTGTCTTTTTTCTCTTATCTTTTTCAGATGAGAAAAAAGGTATGTGGTATAAAGGAGTGAAACCTGAGCCTCCCTGGCACAGCAAGGCTGCTAGTCTGATAAAAAGATATTTCTTGGAGACAACCTCATTCAAGACAGCCATGCATGCTGAAGAGGAACCTCACATTCAAGCCACTCAGGCAGACAGGAATGAGGGGGAACCCAGTCAGACACAGGCCATTGGCCATAGTGAGACATCCTTTTGGGCCCAGAAAGATGGGGAGCAAATGAAAAGTGCATTGAAGCCCCAGTTTAAAAAGAAGCAAATCTCAAAAACAACACCAATGGCCCCTGAGGATAGTAACAAGACAGGATGATTTAACGTACCTCAGGAACCCTCTAGTGATGGTCACATTGACAGTTTGACCTCATCAAGACCTAAAACGGACACCAATGCTTCCTTGGTGTTGTCTGCAGATTTCTATGAAGATCTTATCCTCAGAATCATAGATTTTATAACAAACTTTTGGTCACCAGAGCACCAGGAATGTAACACCGACGCTATGCTCCGTTGACATGATTAGTGTATAAAAATATGGTAATAGAGCCTGACTTGGCAAAGGCATTGCAAGATGCGTTCAAGCTCGAGCAGAAGCTTGTAGTCATGGAGCTGGCTAATGCAGTGGCACAGCAAGTTTACAAGCCATTCTCACAACAGGAGTCAGACTCCACATCTCCCCCAGAACATACAGTGGGGAGAACAAGTATTTGATACACTGCCGATTTTGCAGGTTTTCCCACTTACAAAGCATGTAGAAGTCTGTAATAAAAAAAAAAATCTACATCAGAAAAGCAGATACAGAAACCTTTGTTTGCAATTACAGAGATCATATGTTTCCTGTAGTTCTTGACCAGGTTGCACACACTGCAGCAGGGATTATGGCCCACTCTTTCATACAGACCTTCTCCAGATCCTTCAGGTTTCGGGGCTGACGCTGGGCAATACGGACTTTCAGCTCCCTTCAAAGATGTTCTATTGGTTTCAGGTCTGGAGACTGGCTAGGCCACTCATTGACAAACTTCAGACGAGCCTGGACATGCGCTGGCTTGAGCAGGGGGACCTTGAGTGCCATGCAGGATTTTAATCCATGACGGCGTAGTGTGTTACTAAAGGTTTTCTTTGAGGCTGTGGTCCCAGCTCTCTTCAAGTCATTGACCAGGTCCTGCCGTGTAGTTCTGGGCTGATCCCTCACCTTCCTCATGATCATTGATGCCCTACGAGGTGAGATCTTGCATGGAGCCCCAGACTGAGGGAGATTGATCGTCATCTTGAACTTCTTCCATTTTCTAATTGCACCAACAGTTGTTGCCTTCTCATCAAGGTGCTTGCCTATTGTCCTGTAGCCCATCCCAGCCTTGTGCAGGTCTACAATTTTATCCCTGATGTCCTTACACAGCTCTCTGGTCTTGGCCATTGTGGAGAGGTTGGAGTCTGTTTGATTGTGTGGACAGGTGTCTTTTATACAGGTAACAAGTTCAAACAGGTGCAGTTAATACAGGTAATGAGTGGAGAACAGGAGGGCTTCTTATAGAAAAACAAACAGGTCTTTGAGAGCCGGAATTCTTACTGGTTGGTAGGTGATCAAATACTTATGTCATGCAATAAAATGCTAATTAATTATTTGAAAATCATACAATGTGATTTTCTGGATTTTTGTTTTAGATTCCGCAGACCTCTACATGCTTTGTAAGTAGGAAAACCAGCTAAATCGGCAGTGTATCAAATACTTGTTCTCCCCACTGTACCAGTCAGGTGGATTACTGCCCTTTAACAAGTCAAAGTGACAGACAGCTCATACCCGTTAAGTAACAGACGACTCACAACTGTGGCTTCTAACAAAACACTTACACCTATCACAAAACACAGTAACAACCTGCGGCCACCATATCCAGAGAGCAGCAAAGTCAATAATATAGAATGGCCCACATGTCATCCAAATATAACTGGATCAAAGGGCCTCTGTGCTGTTTTTGCAACTGAGGAAGACTGTGCGGGCAAAAAGTTTTTCAGTGTAAAATTGCAATGGGTTTTGGGATCTCATAATCTACGATACATAATATCATTAAAAGATTCAGAGATTCTGGAGAAATCTCTGTACGCAAGGGACAAGGCTGAAAACCTACATTAGATGGTTGTGATCTTCAGGCTCTCAGGCAGCACTGCATTAAAAACAGACATGATTCTGGAAATCACTGCATGGGCTCAGGAACACTTCCGAAAACCATTGTTTGTGAACACAGTTTTATCCTGCATCTCTACCATGCAAAGAAGAAACCAGATATAAACAAGATCTAGAAACGCTGCCATGTATTCTGGGCCCGAGCTCATTTAAGATAGACTGAGGCAAAATGGAAAACTGTCCTCTGGTCTGACAAATCAAAATGTGATATTATTTTTGGGAATCATATGCCGCGTCCTCCAGGCTGAATTTTATTTCTCCAAAAACAAAAAGATTTCTCAGTTTCAACATTTGATAGTTTGTCTTTGTATTATTTTCTATTAAATATAGGGATGAAATTATTCACACATCATTTCATTCTGTTTTTATTTGCATTTTACTCAGCGTCCTAACTTCTTTGGTTGTATCTAGAAATCCCCAAATACTGGCGGTTTCACGTATTCATTTTAAGGCAGTGACTTCATGTTTGTTTTACAAACATGACATACATGTTATTATGGGCGATTTTGACATAACTTGGTGAATTATTTACTGATGAGCTTGTATATCAACACAGCATTCACACAGAGGAATTCATATCACACCATCAAAAAGGAGAATTCAGCTGAAGGAAATGCAGAGGGAGACTGCTATTAAGGCCTCATCAGGTTTGCTTTCATCAAGTTTATGTCTACCTTACAGGTAATCATATTCTGGTATACACTGTCCAATTATACTCTTACTTTCAGTGGAGAGATCTTCTGAAAGCCAAGGGCACAGAAGAGGACGTTTTGGATGGCTCCTGTCTAAATTAATATGCACTGAAGATATCTACTTGTAGGAGTAATGTTTGAGTGTAACCAAACATTCAAACCCAAGCTATATGTCTAATAAAATGAAGCAAGCATTCAACCTATCATTCTGACTCAGTAATTGGTGATTCATTATGGTTTAATTTACTTGGTATTTCGCTGCTGATCTTTCATTCTGTAACTTGCTAAGTAATTGTAGCAACTGCTATTTGCTGGTTTGAATGATATGTATGGAAAGCTTTTAATTTTTACTTTCAATTACTATGAAAGGAACAGCAGTTACAGTGACAGCAACAATTAGTTATTAATTATAGTAAATTATGTAAAGAAGTCTACCAGATGTATCAGACCTGTATATGGCACTTGCAATACCAGGGATGTGGGTTTGATTCCCACAGAGCACTCAACTGTCTCTACTGTTATATTGTATTCAGATCCAATCCAGTTGCATTACTAAATTGTTTCATCCCACTGCTCTTCTGTGGTGGGATTCTCCTTTATTGTAACCACCTCTTTGGTGGTTACCTATTTGCTCCTAAGATAAACTGAAACACTATTTAATTGCAAACAAGCCTTGAAGTACACAATACGTTATTGGAAATATGTAACTTAACTTTAATATCAAAAAGTAATTTCACAAATGTCACATACATTTGACATATACACTTTTTAACTTGCTTGATCAAAGTTGAAGTAACTGTATTTTTTTGTTACAACTTGTTTTCATATGCGCTCTCAAATATCACAGCTTTCAGCCAATCAGCATTCAGTATCTTAGCCTTGGTATATTGGCCATAAGCCCCTCCTGCCTTAAGGGCAGGACAATATAATCAGGAAACATGCTGTATACATTATCTAATTCAGCTATGTATTAAGTAAGGGATAAACAAAGACATTCTGCACATTACCTTGGAATAATAGATGACACAACTGGACGAGGTATGGCTGAGTATACCACAGCACACAACAACACAAGAAAACATTTACTAGTATAAATTACTGTTTGCGTTTATATTAATGTTTTATTAATTAATTAATTATTTTTCATGTTTTGGTTGCTACAGACAGGACTCAGTGGTTATGTCTACTTTATCCAAAGTATCCAAACTACAGACCCGCATATCAGAAATTAATGTGCATTGGACTGTCCCAATTTCGTGAATGAATCTTCGGCAACAAGCACTAAACAATACAGTGGTACAATTTTTTTTTTATTATCCTGACATTTTGAGATAAAACTGACGTTTATTTTTTTTACTTGCGGAAAAGGACTTCAATATACTGTCAAGTGGGTTCAGATGGTTAGTTAATGGCCCTTTCACTAGTGTCTGTCTCAGGGTAGAGATATGGCAGCATAGGGGTGGGCAATATTTTCTAATCTACAAATCACTGCTGTTCCCAACAACACAAGTTTTGACTGATCCTTATGATGGGAAGTAAACGAAAATGCTTTTTATTTTATTATTTTCTTGCAAATAAAGGGAACAAATTACATGTGAAGCATACAAAACATACATCAATAAATGGATAAATAAAATATAAAATAAGATTGCCAGGGGAAGCTTATAGACCATTACAAAAAGAAAGGTAAGTAAACGATAATGCGCACAGCTGATACTCGGGCGAATGACGTAACACACGTCTACTGGTTCTGACTTCCTGCACAGACAGCCTCCGATATTTAACAATTATTTGTTTTTGGCAAAATAAATACATGGGAATTTTTTTCTTGAGCAAGTAGCTAGAATATATATTGTATATACTCACCAAATACTAAAATAGGACAGCTGGCAAACTACAAAGGACGACCGTAAGCAAACTATCTGTATGGCTATAGCTAGCTAACTTTAAGTTCATTACCTACAGTAGCTAACTACAGAACATGTAATGGTGTCGGTGGCTAAATAGCTTACGTTAGTTGTCAAACTATGATTAGGAATACAGTCACTAATTTGAATGCCCTCGGAGCAAAAAAAAAAAAGTGTTATAACATAGATAACGTTATTTAGCTTGGTTTCTTGCACGGTCTCGAGTCGCGTCTCGTAACGCTAGCTGAAGTAATAGAAACATAGCTAAACTAAGCTAACGTTAATTGTATATTAGTGGCTAGTATAATCTCCAGCTAACGTAACGTAAACAAGTAGGTAGTTTGACATTGTAGACCAAACCAACGTTGTCTGATTTTGAGCATTCTTACATTATGAAAAATTGTGAGTATCAGCAAATTGATGCTAGGGCACTTGGAACACCCGCCTCGTCATTTCAGCCCTGTACGGAAATGAAAGTACCGAGGCTTCGAAGAAAATGGGAAGTATTTCCAGGGAAAAATCGCTTTTATTGCGACGGCCGGATTATTTTGGCCAGACAAAGTGGCATCCTCCCTCTGACGCTCGGTCTTATCGTTGTCACAAGTGTCCTTTTCTTTGCTTTTGAGTAAGTAGTTACAGTATGCTTCCTAATATTGCCTTGTTTTGGTAAGTCTGTACAATTTACAACTGTAACGTTTTCATTGACATTGTGGATCTCTAGACTGCCATTGAGCTAACAATAGCAGTATTACTATGAACGTTACTTCATTGCTAGGCTTCCTCAATTATTTGAGGTGGCTGACTAACTATAGCTAATAGTCATGCGCAGACCCATAGATACCTTCGGTGTTTTTTCCCTTGTAGAATAGGAATTTTGGTCCTGGTCCGGGACAGACACAAACGCTCATTCTCGTATTCTCACAGCTGCCCGTTCCTGGTGACGCACCTGACTGTCTGCATACCTGTGATTGGTGGGGTGCTGTTTTTGTTTGTGGTCATCTCTTTACTGCAGACCAGCTTGACAGACCCTGGAATCCTGCCTAGGGCCCTCCCAGATGAAGCTGCAGACATTGAGAAACAGATATGTAAGAAAGCTTTGGGATATACTGTTACAGACTGGGGTGATGGTCAGAGAGTTTGACCTACTAGGGTATACCTTGGGGTCACACAAACCGTTTCAGTGGCAGGTAATAGTGCTCTTGCAGTGAAGCAAATATGCATTCAACATGGTTTTAGTTAACATTGTTGTATATGTAATGTAGATAGTTACAACACAATTGCATTGACGTTACAGAACCAATCTCTCCCTCTAACCAATCCGTTTGATTCAAGACACCTCAGGTTCCTCCATGTACCGACCCCCTCCGCGCACCAAAGAAATCCTCATAAACCAGCAGGTGGTGAAGCTCAAGTATTGCTTTACCTGCAAGATGTTCCGCCCCCCACGTACCTCACACTGCAGCCTGTGTGACAACTGTGTGGGTAAGGACCCAGTTAAGGATCCAGTTCTTACACAACCAAAATAAGTTTAAAAAAAAGTTTTGACATTTTTTAATTTCCTGCCCTTAGAGCGGTTCGATCACCATTGCCCGTGGGTTGGGAACTGCGTGGGCAAACGCAACTACCGCTTCTTCTACAGCTTCATCGTCTCTCTGTCCTTTCATACCTCCTTCATCTTTGGTTGTGTTGTAACACACCTCACACTGCGTACGTATGAAGTCATTTTATTACATCAAAAAGTTCTTGACACATCTATACCCGGCATAAAACCCCAAAGAGGAAGCAATTCTGATGCAGAAGCACCATGGGGAGACAGAAACTTGGAAAAGGAATACCAACACACGTGTGCCTGGTTGACCATCTGCTCTGTGACTGTTGACTTTGGAATGTTATGTGGTGGTTTGCTGACTTTTACTTTTCTATTTTTCAGGATCCCAAGGAGGGAATGGCTTAGTCCAGGCTGTACAGGAGAGTCCTGCCAGATATCCTTTTCACAGCAAACCTTCTCTGTATCGCATTACCCATGACCACAGTTCTCCCCTTGCTGCAACCTAGATAAAAAGTTCCTGTTGCTAAGACGTTGGCCCTAAGCTTCATCACATCTAATAGGATTAATCCCATTGACAGTGACTGGTGCACAGGCTTGCATGGTTTAAGCCAGTAACCTTCAGGCAGATGGCAAAACTTCACCGGCATTTGTGTACATTGTACTGTCCACATGGTATTTGGTCATACTGGCTAGACAGAGGCGTCTTGTTGTTTATGATAGGCTTTCAGTTCATTTCTAACTCTAAGACTTCTCAAGCAGAGCAGATAACAATTATATTGATTTTGCAGTGCAGTAGACGCATAGTTAGAGCATTTTTTGCCCCAAAGCTATGATTCCCTATAGTTTACACCAACTGGGATTATAATGATCATGTGGGTCTTGTTTTTTTAATTTTATTATTGATAACCTGCACATTCATTTGTTGGACCCTTGACAATGGCCTTCTCACTGTGGTGGAGCTAGTTATTTGCTTCTTTTCCATTTGGTCTGTTTTGGGCCTCTCTGGCTTCCATACATACTTAGTGGCCTCAAACCTCACAACAAATGAAGATGTAAGTACAGCCAACATCCAGACCACTTTGAACTGAAATCATTACTGCATGGGAGAAAGTGGACATTTTATTTATAAGTAAGTAAATTAAGATTAGTTACCTGTAAATAATGAACACATTGTGAGAGAAAGGCGTTAACGATAATGGTTGTGTGAAAGTGTAGCTGGCCAGGTTTTAACCTTTTTTCAAAACCATAGTTGTGGGTACTACTGCTGTACCATCAAAGCCACACTCAACCCTTTCAAAATTCTTAGGAGTTTGGCAGTATCACTATTTTTTATGTTCATATTTTATACTTTTTGATTAGATAGGTCAGTGAGGAAAGGTAAGGAGGGGCTGAGGGTGGACTAGAATAGCTCTGGGCTGGATTCAGACATCTGCTCGCCCAGGTACATGTTTTCCTGAGACAGTGACTTAGACCAATGGTTCGCCCCAGGCTACTCTCCTGAATTTACAATAGTTCTGTGTTGGATCCTCTTAGATTTTATGACTGCTTCTCACTTCTGTGTCTTTGCAGATAAAAGGCTCATGGTCGAGTAAAAGAGGCGCAGAGGACTCTGGGAACCCATATACTTACAATAGCATTTTTATTAACTGCTGTGCAACTCTGTGCGGTCCCATGCCTCCCAGGTCAGTGCTGCCAGAACATCTTCAATGCACCTTAGTTTACATTCCACTTGCCTAAACAGACTGTAACCATCAGACTAAATGGAGTCAATGGGAAACTCTCTGCAAGAATGTTGGATCCAATTATATTGAATCGTTCTTGATCTGCTATCTGTGGGGTTTGTCATTTGGCCAGTAGGAAGTGGAGATTAAATCAAAGCTGTAGACATTACCTGACTTTTTGGGGCACCGGGCTGTAATTGCTCTTTTGGCTGGAATGTATGGTTAGTATTTTTAAACACTGAAACATTACACATGATGTGCAATCTTTAAATAATAACCAAAACCTAGAAATGCGGAAACACAAAGCGCCAGATAATTAACGGACCAGACCAATGAAAGTTGTGGTGATAGCCACTAATAACATCTTCCTGAGGATAATGTCTCAGATTACACCCTCTAGATAATGACAACATCAGCATTTCTTGCTGTTGGTTAAAATCCTGTTCCTGGTACAGATCCCCAATCTCCCAGAAATGTTTAATACTAATGAGATCTGGTGTTGGTGCTATGACTTCATGTCGTAAGGTCTACATTGTTTTCACTTTCACCAAACCCGTCCATTGTCACTGACTGAAACCCTTTTCCATCAGGATTCACAAAATGATATTTGCCCACCTTCCCCTCTCCCATCCGGAATTGAGTGGATAATGCGAGGCATAAGCATTTTGAATGATCTGTTGCTATATCCTGCTTGCAAATGGAATTGGTTGATTCACCTTTTCAACATGCTTCTTATCTTTCAGTCTAATTGACAGAAGAGGCTTTTTGCCCCCTGATGACATTCCACCTGTTGCTGCAGCGGATTTGGAGCTTTCCTCCTTCCTAGCCAAGAATGACACGAACATGGTAGGCATGCCATCCAGTGGCCACACGTCCTGACTGCCCCGTAGTTCCCAAGTCCTCACCTCAACCCTTGCTAGTCAATCATGAGCCCAGTACTGCAAATAAGAAACCTCCACCGTGGTCATTATTCCTATGATGCAGATTTGAGTCCATGAGCCAAATTTAGCTTTACATGCCCCAATGATGTCATAGTGATTTCTTTGAGTTAAGGTTGCTGTACTGCTGTGTTAACTCGCTTTCTTTCATGCCTGGTTATTTTTTTTGATTAATAATTACATTTTTCTTAGCTGGCTCATAGCTGGTGGTTGCATATTCAACATTACTATGGACACTTAGATATGTTTTTGGGCATAAGACCATTATATTTAATACGAGTGTGGTCATGAGAAATTGTTCAATAACACCTGAGTTCTTTGTTGGCCAAATTGGGGGGAAAGTATTATGTGAAGTTAATATATTTATTTTCTGATGGCTCTGTACCGACAGATTTTTCTGAAACCCTGATTTCCTTGTGTGTACACTAGTTGTTGTTCACATCAGAGTTTTATTAGAAGAACATAGATGCCCTATTAAATTCTAATTCTATAGCTTTCCAACAGTATTTTCCATAAGTGTTTCCTGTATATCATTAGGTATATCAGGGTTTGCTTTTTTCCAGGGTGGCTGAGCTCTACTTTGAGCTCCTCCCGGGTGACCAAGCTAAGGGATCTCTAAGGGATTGCCCAGCCACCCTGTGGAGAAAGCTTATTTCGGCCACCTGTATCCGGGATCTTGTCCTTTCGGTCATGACCCAAAGCTCATGACCATAGGTGAGAGTAGGAACGTAGATTGACCGGTAAATCGAGAGCTTCGCCTTGCGGCTCAGCTCTTTCTTCACCACGACAGACCGATACATCGACCGCATTACTGCAGAAGCTGCACCGATCTGTCTGTCAATCTCCCGTTCCATCCTTCCCTCACTCGTGAACAAGACCCCTAGATACTCCTCCACTTGAGGCAGGCACTCTCCACCAACCTGAACTGGGCAAGCCACCCTTTTCCGACTGAGGACCATGGCCTCGGATTTGGAGGTACTGATTTTCATCCCCACTGCTTCACACTCTGCTGCCAACCGTCCCAGTGCATGCTGAAGGTCCTGGTTTGAAAGGGCCAACATGACAACATCATCCGCAAAGAGCAGAGACGAAATCGTGTGGTCCCCAAACCTGACACCCTCCGGCCCCTGGCTAAGCTTAGAAATGTTGTCCATTAAAATTACGAACAGAACCGGCGTCAAAGGGCAGCCCTGCCGGAGTCCAACATGCACTAGGAACAAGTCTGACTTACTGCCGGCAATGCGGACCAAGCTCCTGCTTCGGTCGTACAGGGACCTGACAGCCCTTAGCAAAGGACCCAGGACCCTATATTCCCAAAGCACTCTCCACAGGATGCCGCGAGGGACACAGTCAAATGCCTTCTCCAAATCTACAAAACACATGTGGATTGGTTGGGCAAACTCCCATGAACCCTCCAGCACCCCGTAGAGGGTATAGAGCTGGTCCAGTGTTCTACAGCCCGGACGAAAACCACACTGTTCCTCCTGAATTCGATGTTCTACTATCGGCCGTATTCTCTTCTCCAGTACCCTAGCATAGACTTTCCCGGGGAGGCTGAGAAGTGTGATCCCCCTATAGTTGGAACACACCTCCGGTCCCCCTTCTTAAAAAGAGGAACCACCACCCCGGTCTGCCATCCCAGAGGCACTGTCCCCGACCGCCACGCAATGTTGCACAGGTGTGTCAACCAAGACAGCCCCACAACATCCAGAGACTTGAGGTACTCAGGGTGGATCTCATCCACCCCCGGTGCCTTGCCACCGAGGAGTTTCTTGACTACCTCTGTGACTTCAACCCGGGTGATGGACGAGTCCGCCTCTGAGCCCTCATCCGCTGCTTCCTCAATGGAAGACGTGACGGCGGGATTGAGGAGATCCTCAAAGTACTCCTTCCACCGCCCGACGACATCCCCAGTTGAGGTCAACAGCTGCCCACCTCTACTGTAAACAGCGTTGGTAGGGCGCTGTTTACCTCTCCTGAGGCGCCGGACGGTTTGCCAGAATCTCTTCGAGGCCAGCCGATAGTCCTTCTCCATGGCCTCACCGAACTCCTCCCAGGCCCGAGTTTTTGCCTCCACAACCAGCCGGGCTGCAGTCCGCTTAGCCTGTCGGTACCCGTCAGCTGCCTCAGGAGTCCCACAAGCCAACCAGGCCTGATAGGACTCCTTCTTCAGCTTGACGGCATCCCTTACTTCCGGTGTCCACCAGCGGGTTCGGGGATTGCCGCCTCGACAGGCACCGGAGACCTTACAGCCACAGCTCAGAGCAGCCGCTTTGACAATGGTGGTGGAGAACATGGTCCACTCGGACTCAATATCTCCAGCCTCCCTCGGGATCCAGTCGAAGCTCTGCCGGAGGTGGGAGTTAAAGATCTCTCTGACAGGAGACTCGGCCAGACGTTCCCAGCAGACCCTTACAGTACGCTTGGGCCTGCAGAGTCTGTCCAGCTTCCTCCCCCGCCAACGGATCCAACTCACCACCAGGTGGTGATCAGTTGACAGCTCCGCCCCTCTCTTCACCCGAGTGTCCAAGACATACGGCCGCAGGTCAGATGAAACAACAACAAATTCGATCATCGACCTACGGCCTAGGGTGTCCTGGTACCACGTGCACTGATGGACACCCTTATGCTTGAACATGGTGTTCGTTATGGACAAACTGTGACTAGCACAGAAGTCCAATAACTGAACACAGCTCGGGTTCAGATCAGGGGGGCCGTTCCTCCCAATCACGCCCCTCCAGGTGTCACTGTCGTTGCCCACGTGGGCGTTGAAGTCCCCCAGTACAACGATGGAGTCCCCAGTCGGAGCACTTTCCAGCACCCCTCCCAGAGACTCGAAGAAGGTTGGGTACTCTGCACTGCCGTTCGGCCCATAGGCACAAACAACAGTGAGAGACCTATCCCGACCCGTAGGCGCAGGGAAACAACCCTCTCGTTCATCGGGGTAAACTCCAACACATGGTGGCAGAACTGGGGAGCTATAAGCAAACTCGCACCAGCCCGCCGTTTCTCACCATGGGCAACTCTAGAGTGGTGAAGAGTCCATCCTCTCTCAAGGAGTGTGGTTCCAGAGCCCAAGCCGTGCGTAGAGGTGATCCCGACTACCTCTAGTCAGAACCTCTCAACCTCACGCACAATCTCAGGCTCCTTCCCCGCCAGTGAGGTGACGTTCCACGTCCCTAGAGCTAGTTTCCGTGTCCAGGGATCGGGTTGTCTAGGCCCCCGCCTTCGACTGCCCCCCGATCCTCTCCGCACCATCCCCTTATGGTCCCTCCTGCAGGTGGTGAGCCCACGTGAAGTTTTTCCGTTTCATTATATATATTTTTAATTTAAGGTACCCTCTTGTTGACCTTGACATTCTGAAAATCTGTCTGATGGGCAGCTGTCAGTTGAACCTTTCCAATGATATGACTAAAGTGTATACGGTGGGGAGAACAAGTATTTGATACACTGCCGCTTTTGCAGGTTTTCCCACTTACAAAGCATGTAGAAGTCGGCAATTTCTATCATAGGTACTCTTCAACTGTGAGTGAAGGAATCTAAAACAAAAATCTTGTATGATTTTTAAGTAATTTATTTGCATTTTATTGCATGACATAAGTATTTGATACATCAGAAAAGCAGAAGTCAATATTTGGTATAGAAACCTTTGTTTGCAATTACAGAGATCATACGTTTCCTGTAGTTCATGACCAGGTTTGCACACACCGCAGCAGGGATTTTGGCCCACTCCTCCATACAGACCTTCTCCAGATCCTTCAGGTTTCGGGGCTGTCGCTGGGCAATACGGACTTTCAGCTCCCTCCAAAGATTTTCTATTAGGTTCAGGTCTGGAAACTGTCTAGGCCAATCTAGGACCTTGAGATTCTTCTTAGTTGCCCTGGCTGTGTGTGTCGGATCGTTGTCATGCTGGAAGACCCAGCAACGACCCATCTTCAATGCTCTTACTGAGGGAAGGAGGTTGTTGGCCAACATCTCGCGATACATGGCCCCATCCATCCTCCCCTCAATACGGTGCAGTCGTCCTGTCCCCTTTGCAGAAAAGCATCCCCAAAGAATGATGTTTCCACCTCCATGCTTCACGGTTGGGATGCTGTTCTTGGGGTTCTACTCAAGAACAGCATCCAAACACGGAGAGTGGAGTTTAGACCAAAAAGCTCTATTTTTGTCTCATCAGACCACATGACCTTCTCCCATTCCTCCTCGGGATCATCCAGATGGTCATTGGCAAACATCAGACGGGCCTGGACATGCACTAGCTTGAGCACGGGGACCTTGCGTGCGCTGCAGGGTTTTAATCCATGATGGCATAGTGTGTTACTAATGGTTTTCTTTGAGAATGTGGTCCCAGCTCTCTTCAGGTCATTGACCAGGTCTTGCCATGTAGTTCTGGGCTGATCCCTCACTTTCCTCATGATCATTGATGCCCCACGAGGTGAGATCTTGCATGGAGCCCCAGACCGAGGGAGATTGACCGTCATCTTGAACTTCTTCCATTTTCTAATAATTGCGCCAACAGTTGTTGCTTTCTCACCAATCTGCTTGCCTATTGTCCTGTAGCCCATCCCAGCCTTGTGCAGGTCTAGATTTGTATCCCTGATGTCCTTATACAACTCTGGTCATGGCCATTGTTGAGCGGTTGGAGTCTGTTTGATTGAGTGTGTGGACAGGTGTCTTTTATACAGGTAACAAGTTCAAACAGGTGCAGTTAATACAGGTAATGAGTGGAGAACAGGAGGGCTTCTTAAAGAAAAACTAGCAGGTCTGTGAGAGCTGGAATTCTTACTGGTTGGTAGGTGATCAAATACTTATGTCATGCAAGCACATTGTGTTTCTTGATACCCATTGAGCAGTGTTTGATGACCAGGTTTATTACTTCCTGGGTGCAGTTCATAGCAGTACTTTGAGCTGAAAATGCACCATTTCAGAGCACATATTTTCTCTGAACGGTTCATGACATTATGTTCAGTTTACTTCAGTACCACATACAATACCCAGACCTCCAATAGAGCATCTTTGGAATGAGATATAATGGGCTGTCTGTAGTATGAATGTTCCATAGTCCAATCTTTTGCCATCATGTCAGCATTGACCAATATCCCTGTGGTACGTTTCAAAGGCTTTGTCAAACATAATCTGAACAATTTTAAGGCTGTTTTAAAGGCAAAGGGTCAGCTGTTGGTTGAGGGTATTTTCTATATCATATGGTACTTACACTGTCAGTGTTGTAGGTTCAAAACCCACGGGGGGCCAGTACAAGAAAATGTATGAAAATGCATCCTCTGAATTAGGGGTGTCATGACATACTGGTACTGATGATAACAGTAATATTTATATCATGTTAATAATACACATATGATAATATCGTATTGACTAGGCAAAACTGAAGTTGTATTTTTCCAAAAAACCCTCTCGGTTTTTGGATACTTTTTTCATGTCACTTATAGATAAGCGATGCATGTGCTTAAACAAGGAGAATGGACCTATTCACTGGTGTTGAAATCAACTCTTGTTAGCCCCATCAGAACCCCTGGGATCTGCAAAGATGTGCCGTTTTTGTAGCCTATTCACATGGAAAAAAGGACGTTGTATTTTTCCTAAAACTCCTCTGTTTTTCCATAGCTTGTTTATGGACAAACAATGCATGTGCTTAAACTACGAGTCTGGACCTATACACTAGCGTTTGAATTCATGCCTTTTTGTAGCTTATTCACTAGGCATAAATATTTGTATTTTTCCAAAACCTCTTGGTGTTAGGCCTTGTGTATCTCTTGTTTATCAGTTCCTTGTACAGTTATGGTTACAGACTCTCATTTGCCAAAAAAGAGAAGAAAAAAAACACATTAAACAAAGTTGAAGTTTAATTTGACTGATAGCATTTTTTTCCCCATCAGCTTTTCCAAAGATACTGCGATATTATTGTTACCGTGGATTCTTTTGGCCACAATAATCATGTAGTGACAATCTGATATTTTGACAGCCCTACTCGGAATATGACCATCTGTTCTGCATATCTTTCAGTGTAGGTCCAAAATAAGAGAAATGCTTTCCAATTGCCAATTGGGAAGCTTTTTAAAATGTATTTTCTTATAATATACAGCATGTATATGATTTAATATTTTATTTAAAAAATATTTCATGATAATATAGCGTGTTTTTTTAGTATACTGGTTTCCTATCTTGAATAAAAATTATTCGATTCTGGTTTCATTTCACCATGTCTTATTTTCAGATTTGGTAATGTTTCAGTAACTGTTTTAGCATCAGTGTACCTGGAACCTTTACTGTCTTTTTTCCCTCCTGGGTATCCTTGATCTCATTGCGCTTCAGTGACTTTCACGGTCCTCTAGCGCCTGCAAAGCCATCTGTGGTTGTCAGTTTGAGTGTGTCCTCACACAAGTTGATCATCAAGATTACTTTCAGGTTGGATATACAGTGTGTGGGGCAAAGAGCAGAATGGCTTGGTGAGCCTGCATACATTTCAAGCTTTCTGCATACGTTTAAAGCCTCCAACTCTCCCAAATCAGTTGGGAGTTTTTGCGGGGAGCCAAGCCGTAGATACCGTTTCAGTATGACAATTGTACAAAGAAATAAACATTTAGTTTTCCACTGTGTTCATCCCATCCCCCTACAGGAGGAGAATTGTCAGGACTTTGTCCTGTCCTGCACAGCCTGAGGGGCAACTTCCTCATGTAGAGGGTTGATGGTAAGAGTTAGGGCTCCAGGTATAACCTGTCACCACACCTTCACTCTTGCCTTTAACAGTGACATGTGCACTTGTGTAAAATTGCATCAGAATATAAGAAATATCAGCGTTGGGATAAGTCATCCGGTTTCAGTCTTATCTTCAGTTGAGTATTCAACAGTCAGAGTGAAAAGTGTCACTCACTTGGTCAAAGCGGAAAGGTGTTGTGAGCGGTTTGGCACAGAGCCCGTGGTCTGTTGGGGTTTCACCATGGTGTCTGACATCTGGACCTGCATGCCACTCTGCAGCTTTGAGCCGTAAAGTATCCTTCACCTTTCTTCATTAATACATCTCTCTCTCAACCCATTCTATGCATGTGAATGTCACGCTGATGATTTGGTCAGTCACGGTAGCTTAAGAACACCACTGCCATATTTCGTCTAACTTAGACACTTTCCTCCACCAATGACTACTATACCGTTATATGTTAACAATATTGCATGATGCAGTTGATTATAGTGTATTGAAGAAGAACACCCCCTGAGCATTGTGGTCTAATAGTCTCCCCTTTCCCTATCTGTCACTAACCTGATCTCCACAATGACATGTTAGTCCTTACTTGGCCACAAAAAACATTAAAGCTGTTGCTTTAATCTCACTGCACTGCTTCTAACTCATGCTTGTTTTCAGCTCCTGTGCTTCCCTCGTTTAATGTTCCATCACACCGTTGTCGTCTGTCATGTGCATCCTCATCCTTTTTGTCCTTCTTTTCTTGTCTCCTTTTCTCACTTTTCAAATTTTATCTTCTGTCCTCTTGTTGTTGCACAGTGTACTCAAAGCACTAAGGATCTTCTGGACAGGGTTGTCCGCTCTTCTGAGCTGCAGGGTATGTGCCCCCCCGGCACCACCAAAACCGCCCCTGACCAGGAGGTGAGAGCTGGATCAGAGTCCAGGAACCCGACTCACTCCTTGTCCTCTACTGAACTTCGTCCCCCTGCTGACTGCTCGGGTTCAGTTAATGGGCTTCCCTCTGCTGGGTGTTCAGGGGTCTCATCTGGGTCTCCCCCCACTAGCTGCTCGGGGTCCACCGACAGGCCTACCCAAGTGTGGTGCACGGGCCACCAGGACAGACGGCCTGTGAACTACCCGTGTGCCCCACTGAGTAGCAGGAGGCACTCTCTGCCCTCACATAACCCAGCCTTCCGTTTAGCTAGCCCATCCCCCTCATTTACTCACAGCACCATAATCCTGGGAGACGCTCCTGAAATGGGCTTTGTCCCAATGCATTGATCGTACTCAGTAGTTCCAGGAGGACTGCCTTAAAAGAATATTCCCTTCCAAGAAGCTCCACTACAGTGGCAGAACAGACTGAAACCTTTGCAAGGGTACTGTTTTCAAACCATGAACTTGTTACTTGGACTGACTGTCTTCCTCTTAACTCAGGACTAAAGCCGGTGTTTACTTCTGCCCTGTTGGTGAACTAGCTGATGTACATGATTTCCTCAAAGGTGTTTCGATGGAAATTCTCAAAGGAAAGTTCTCCTATGGGCATGTTAACATTGGTAACACTGACAAGCACAATCAAGATTTTTATACACCTTTTGTATGCGCTGATTTGTAGAACATGATTCACAATGCCTCAAGCCATACATAATCACTTGGCTGGATTGTAACTAACAGGAAGCAGCCTTCGCCTTTAATGTAAAAATGTTTAACCTCTTATGCAAGTAATTTATGTGCACACCCCTATTCTGAAACTGGTGACAGACCTTTTGTTAGTGGATAACTAGGGCTTGGGGTTAACTGGATTTCTAGATTATTCATATATGTTGAGGACTCACCCCATAATTCTACTTGACTAGCTTTTGGACAGTATGCTGGACATTTATTCATAGCTATCCCTGGCTGTAGTTGTGGTTAATGGGGACAGTAAGTTACACTTTCAAAGGACAGGCCAAGTGCTATTGTCTGTTAGGTTTTGCCAATTTTAAACACCCCTTAAACTATTTTTTTCTGAATATTTAGGCAAGTTAGGTGGCTAATGCCTTGATCTTGCTTTGTGGTATACACCTCTGGATTTGATTGTGAGATTTAAACTTAGATTAGCTTTTGTATATTTGTTTGTCACAGGGTCCCGTTGAGCACGATGCTTGTGAAGCCAGGGTTGTGGCCAGTATAAGGGTGAAAAAACTTTGAAAATGTATGCACTCACAACTGTTAGTTTCTCTGGATAACTGCTTATATGTAAAAATGAAATTTTGCCTGTTTTCAGTGAGTCCAGGGATGTCTTGTAGCTTTCAGTGTATTCAAGTATTTGTTGTTTGGACTGACTGTCTAGGATTGTACAGTTATAATATGAATATGTGCTTTAGAATAACTTTATTGTGAGCTGGCATTTTTAAATGTCTTTTGAATGTACCTTTTTAGATTAATTCACCTTTTAACACTGCTACTGGGTCTGAATCCTAATTCACTACTGCTGAATTAGTGCGTTGTTTATTGGATAGCAGTAAATGCATTAAGCCCATTGTTAACACTACTTTTGATTTGCTCACCACTAGGTGGTGCCATTGTCTTCCACATAACACCATTAGTATTTACTATATCCTGCTATGGACTAGAGCAATGTTTCCTATTACTGAGCTGTTTTAGTTCTTCTAACACTTCACAACTGAATCAAATTGATCTTCCACCTTATAGGTGTTGGATTTAGTATTTGAATCTGGTGTGTTGTTTTAGGACAGAAATTAAAATGTGCATGTCTTGGGTCTCCAGGACCAGGATTAACAAACACCAGACATTTATAGTAGGTCCACTGAGGTCTCCTCTTTTAAATATAATTTATTGCATGTAGCTTGTGTGTTTGAGGAGGGTCGTATGTTAGAAAACAGTTTTGTTTATGTCTGTATTTATTAATCTCTGAGTACCTCATAGTAGTCAGTTGATTCAAACATTTTAGCTTGCCAAAAACTGTTACGTCTGCCAGCTGTTATGGTTGTTTGATTTATTTATTTTTGGTTAATTCTTGCGAGGTTTAAACAAAGGAGCTGTACCATTGCTTATTAAAAATTTTGCTTTTAATTTGCTTTGAGTTTTTTTGTGCGTGGTGACAAACCAGTTAACACTTATATTTTATACCGTACACATTCAAGTCATTTTGAGTTTCTCTGGACACACAATGTGTGACTAATTAGGTCAGAGCACCATCTTCCTAAACCTTGATGTGTTCTGGGACATGACATTCTTTAAAAATAGCCAAGGATTCCTTTGAACAGACGAGGAAAGGGATATGAAAGTGTGGTGACCACATGCTTTCTTTGGAGATCATCTTCTAATGAAAATGGTATTGCGTTTCTGTGTTTGAGAGTGGTCTGTGAGTGATATCCTGGCCTGACCAACGTCTACAAAGTCTCAGCCAGGATTTGTGAGTGAATTTATATTAAAAAGGTACCTATATACAGTGGGGAGAACAAGTATTTGATACACTGACGATTTTGCAGGTTTTCCTATTTACAAAGCATGTAGAGGTCTGTAGTTTTTATCATAGGTACACTTAAACTGTGAGAGATGGAATCTAAAACAAAATCCAGAAAATCACATTGTATGATTTTTAAGTAATTAATTTGCTTTTTATTGCGTGACAAGTATTTGATCACCTACCAACCAGTAAGAATTCCGGCTCTCACAGACCTGTTAGTTTTTCTTTAAGAAGCCCCCATGTTCTCCACTCATTACCTGTATTAACTGCACCTGATTGAACTTGTTACCTGTATAAAAGACACCTGTCCACATACTCAATCAAACAGACTCCAACCTCTCCACAATGGCCAAGACCATGTGGTCTGATGAGACAGAAATAGAGCTTTTTGGTCTAAACTCCACTCGCTGTGTTTGGAGGAAGAAGAAAGATGAGTACAACCCCAAGAACACCATCCCAACTGTGAAGCATGGAGGTGGAAACATCATTTGGGGATGCTTTTCTGCAAAGGGGACAGGACGACTTCACCGTATTGAGGGGAGGATGGATGGGGCCATGTATCGCAAGATCTTGGCCGACAACCTCCTTCCCTCAGTAAGAGCATTGACGATGGGTCGTGGCTGGGTCTTCCAGCATGACAACGACCCGAAACACACAGCCAGGGCAACTAAGGTCTGAATGGAGGAGTGGGCCAAAATCCCTGCGGCATTGTGTGCACACCTGGTCAAGAACTACAGGAAACGTATGATCTCTGTAATTGCAAACAAAGGTTTCTGTACCTAATATTAAGTTCTGCTTTTCTGATCTATCAAATACTTATGTCATGCAATAAAATGCTAATTAATTACTTAAAAATCATTTTTGTAATTAGATTCCGTCACTCACAGTTGAAGAGTACCTATGATAAAAATTACAGACTTCTACATGCTTTGTAAGTGGGAAAACCTGCAGAATTGGCAGTGTATCAAATACTTGTTCTCCCCACTGTATCTAATAATGAGCTTGCGTAGGAACGTCTTATCACTCTGCTCCAGACTCCTGTCATGCAGTCAGAAACCTAGGTCTAAAATAGAGGGACGCTTAGGAATGTTCTGCAAATTTTGGGAATGTCGTCAGAAACCCATGTTGGTTTACGAAACTTTCTGTACTGGAATTGGAACCACATTATGTGCCACCAGGTGATCATAATGGCAGGGGTTCTGAACTCTAAACATGGGGAGCCAGAGTGCTGTTTGTTTTCTTCTCTACCTGCTAGTTAATTGCTTCCATCTGGTTTTGCTGGTCTAAATCGTTATTGATTGAAGGGCTCAAATTAAAACCAGCAATACTAAAGTTGAAAACTACATAAGAGCCAAAAATATTTGTAGGTGTAAACCAGCATGAATGTCAATTAGAAAATGTATACCATATGCGAAAGGCCACCTTGTAGGGGCCTACAATAGCAAGTGACAACACTTTAATTTGTATTTCTGAAGCAAATCTGTTTACTTTCCTCCCGTGCATTATATTGCCTCAATCATTTTAAGACTGTGTTATTAAGATTGTGTGAACTTTTCCTGGGTCGTTCAGTGTGCATGCTCCATCAACTGAAAAGAAACTAGAACAAACTGAAGAGCAGAATGAATGAATGATCAGATCTGAGAGTAGTTACTGGTTAGGGATGCACTGATACCAGTATCGGTGCCGAAAATAAAGAACAGAGCATAAAAAGATTATATGAACTGCGAAAAGTTTACTATTGCACAAGCATCAGAGCAGAGAAACAAGGTCCTGCACGTTTAGAGTATCAAACTAGCTAGTGAGGCAAGAGAAGAGTTACTGTCTGTTAAATAACTATTGTCAAATAATGTTAAGTTGACAAGGAAGAGAGACTGATGTAAAGGGATGATGTTGTTGCAATACATAAAAAAGCATTGTGTTAAACTGACTAACATTTCTTATGAAGTTTACTTCCACCACAAATAGCATCAATGAACTGTATGGCTTTTGCCACTGGCCTTTTTATTGCTTATTAACCTGAAATAGGCCTACTAGAATCTTACTACTTGGAAAAGTCATAAGAATTGAGCAATTTCTAGCGAGATTGAACACACCCTTTACACTGACAAATCTATTTAATTTCATGGCACAACCAAATAAAAAAATTGTGAATGATATTGATACAATAATTATCAATTTAGGTGACAATAACTGACTAGACAAGAGAATCATGGAGACACCAGAACCCGGTCCACAACCTGTTTATAGGGGACAAAACTTTTGTTTGTTTACTGAAAAAATCCTACCTAGTGCAGCTTTGAGTACTTGGTATCGGTACTCGGTATCGGCAAGTACCCAAAAATAAGTACTCGTACTTGTACTCTGTCTGAAAAAAGTAGTACCCGTGCATCCCTATTACTGGTACATAGTGAAAATTTGTCCTAAACTATATGTTGTCTCATCCAGAGCATGTGAGCGGAGTTGAGCGGGAGCGAGCAGGGAGAATCCATCTGTGTCTTGCAAAGTCATCAACACACAGTACAACAGACAGTAGACAGTAGACATAATGGAGTTCAAAAAGTACTTTAAAAAAGAAAATGACAAGTCATACAGGTGTAGTATTAAAATAAAACGAACTAACAATGATAATGTGGTACAAGAAAACGAATGTGGAGACATCGTTTTTGTAAGTAAAGATTCATTTTGGAATCTGAAAAGACATCTCTTGAAAACACGAAAGTGTGCTACGTGAACACGCTGGGAAGACAGCAAAAGGTTAGCAAATTGAATACTTAACTTGTAAACATAGTGTAATATTCAAACAAATTAGTTTTGTCATTCAAGTAGGCCTAATGGTTCGTTTTATTTAATTTGTGTCGTCCGTGAATTTATATTTAATAGAGTGAGAGGAGGAGCAGCAGAAACAAAAGAAAACGGTTGAGGAATTCAAAAGTTTCTTCACTGTGCGCCAAGTCCCAACAATAACAAAGGAGAGAAAAAAGAGAGGTGGATGTAGCATTTTTTTAAAAGCACTGAGCGGAGTGGCCTGATGTGGCTTTGAGTGGGGAGCAGAGGGGTGAACAGTTCCGTGAGCGATGAGCTGAGATTCTCACCGCTCCACTCCGCTCATGTGCTCTGGTCTCATCCTACATTAAAGGCCTCTTTACTGCAGCATTTTGAAGTTAATAAATATATCTTCAGTACAACTCCTGGTCTGAAACAAAATAGATGTGACTTTGAAAACTAAGATGATGACAGGGAGTCAACGTGTTCCATTTTGACCTTAACCTGTAAACCAAATGTTTTTTGGTACTTAAACTGTTTAAAAAAATTAAGAGAACACTTAAATCACACATTGGGTCTTGATGAAGGAAATATTAACAACCAAAATCTTTGCTGTATATTGTGTGATTTGTTGAGAACAAAATGACGTAGCAACGAGTTTGATGTATCAGAGTAAACAACTGAAATCACAAGCTGTTCCAACTTGTGTGAATTTCATCACGGCAGCTCGTAATGTGACACAGAAGTGTGTATGGCCCCCACATGCCTGTATGCACTGCCAACAATGTCTGGGCATGCTCCTGATGAGATGGCAGATGGTGTCCTGGGGGATCTTCTCCCAGACCTGGATCAGGGTATCAGTGAGCTCCAGGACAGTCTGTGGCACTACTTGACTACGTAGGATGCACTGATACATGACACCCCAGAGGTTCTCAATTGGATTCAGGTCTGGAGAATGTGAGGGCCAGTCAGTGGTATCAATGCCTTTGTCATTCAGGGACTGCCTACACACTCTAGCCACATGAGGTCTGATGATGGGTCTTAAGATTGTCCAGCTCTCCTCGTGTAATGGCCCATCTCCTGGTATCTCCTCCATGCTCACAGCAAACCTTTTTGCGATGGACGTATGGATGTGCCATCCTGGAGGAGCTGGACTACCTGTGCAACCTGAATGGGCTGCAGGTACCGCCTTGTGCTACCTGTAGTGACAAGGACACTAGCAAAATGCAAAACTATAATTTGTCAGAAAGGATAAGGAGAGAGCAATTGTTTGTGGCCACCACCTGCAAAACCATTCATTTTTGGGGGGTTGTCTTTGTTGCCTCTCCTGTGCCCCTGTCACCTGTCAATTTGAACCAAAACAGGTGACTTTAGCCGCGTTTCCACCACAGGAACTATACCCAGGAACTAGGAACCTTTCCAGGAACTTGCTGCGTTTCCACCGCTGGAACCAGTGTCTAGAACCAGGAACTACATTTTATCCCAAATATAATACTTGCTCGGGAGCTATGACTTTCCCAGAGGACCAGAACTTTTCGGGTGGGGCTTGCCGTGCTGAACATTTCTGATAGGTCGAGTAGTAGTAGAGTTAACTCACCAACGTTTTCAACTGCCATTTTTAAATGTCTGCAACCATACTCATTGTCGTAAAGGAGTTCATTGTGCTTACAAACAAAATAACTTTTTTATGGAGAAGATATCGAATGACAAAGTCCTGGCCTTACTGTGTTTATGCTAAGGACCAAATACAGCAGGAATTGGAAATGGCAATCCGTAATAATAAGGTGTTTGCGAAAATACCATGCAAGTTAAATGAGCTGAACATTTTTCTCACTGGGAAACAGTGCGGGAGAAGCTTAAAAAATGAAAACAGGATTACGAGATCGAGGATCAGAAGCGTCTCTGACCAGCGGAGCAAGTGGTTTGACCGTCTAGATGCGTTGCTGGGTCACAGACCGGCCTTCAACAATTGACTCGGCTGCTGTGTTGTTGGAAGCCATGGTGGAAGACACAGAAACTGGATAACCAGTCTTTATAAGGTAAATCATAATGTTTCACATGATGCGTGTTAGAAGACGATAATAGAGATAATAGAGGACGATTGCCGATAACATGGGTCATATTCTTTTGCCACGTCGCTAACCAACTAGTTGAAAATAATAATAAGTAATATTTCCACTGAATTTTCAGAAATTATAATTAATGACATGCTAATATGTCTAATTTATCACTAAACATTGACAACTTGATCAAATGATTAATCGGCACAAGAAGATATTTTTCAAAACTGCTGTTGGCTATGCCGACTGTGCTTGTGTATTATTCATTTATTGTAGTGTGTTTGTTATTTTTCTTAGAAAAGATGAAAGGAGACAGACTTCCTTGTCGCGCTGAGGGACATGGACGACGCTAAACGGGCCGTCCTGCAGCGAGGACAGGAGCAGTAGGACCAGAATATGCAGCTGATATACTGAAGAAAAAGTCATGCTGAGGAGAGCCGCGTACCGAGCGATAAGGAGTCGAGATTTGGCATTCCTCATGTCTCAGGCGGAAGAAACCGGGTTATGTACATTAACCATGTACACTCACCTAAAGGATTATTAGGAACACCATACTAATACTGTGTTTGACCCCCTTTCGCCTTCAGAACTGCCTTAATTCTACGTGGCATTGATTCAACAAGGTGCTAAAAGCATTCTTTAGAAATGTTGGCCCATATTGATAGGATAGCATCTTGCAGTTGATGGAGATTTGTGGGATGCACATCCAGGGCACGAAGCTCCCGTTCCACCACATCCCAAAGATGCTCTATTGGGTTGAGATCTGGTGACTGTGGGGGCCATTTCAGTACAGTGAACCCATTGTCATGTTCAAGAAACCAATTTGAAATGATTCGAGCTTTGTGACATGGTGCATTATCCTGCTGGAAGTAGCCATCAGAGGATGGGTACATGGCGGTCATAAAGGGATGGACATGGTCAGAAACAATGCTCAGGTAGGCCGTGGCATTTAAACGATGCCCAATTGGCACTAAGGGGCCTAAAGTGTGCCAAGAAAACATCCCCCACATCATTACACCACCACCACCAGCCTGCACAGTGGTAACAAGGCACGATGGATCCATGTTCTCATTCTGTTTACGCCAAATTCTGACTCTACCATCTGAATGTCTCAACAGAAATCGAGACTCATCAGACCAGGCAACATTCTTAAAGTCTTCAACAGTCCACTTGGTGAGCTCGTGCAAATTGTAGCCTCATTTTCCTATTTGTAGTGGAGATGAGTGGTACCCGGTGGGGTCTTCTGCTGTTGTAGCCCATCCGCCTCAAGGTTGTGCATGTTGTGGCTTCACAAATGCTTTGCTGCATACCTCGGTTGTAACGAGGTTATTTCAGTCAAAGTTTCTCTTCTATCAGCTTGAATCAGTGGGCCCATTCTCCTCTGACCTCTAGCATCAACAAGGCATTTCCGCCCACAGGACTGCCGCATACTGGATGTTTTTCCCTTTTCACACCATTCTTTGTAAACCCTAGAAATGGTTGTGCGTGAAAATCCCAGTAACTGAGCAGATTGTGAAATACTCGGCCCGTCTGGCACCAACAACCATGCCACGCTCAGAATTGCTTAAATCACCTTTCTTTCCCATTCTGACATTCAGTTTGGAGTTCAGGAGATTGTCTTGACCGGGACCACACCCCTAAATGCATTGAAGCAACTGCCATGTGATTGGTTGATTAGATAATTGCATTAATGAGAAATTGAACTGGTGTTCCTAATAATCCTTTAGGTGAGTGTATATTATTGCTTTATCTTCTTGCTATATTTTTTTAATTCTCACTATGTAGTGGAAGTTTGGTATGCCATCGTTCATAAGCATATTACACTCATGTATCTATAATATTCAATAATAATTCTACCAATTGCTGCTAGTTTACGGTGTTATGTTACTGCTATATCTAAATGTTCAATAATACTACCTAGATTGCTGCTAGTTTACAGTACTCTTTGTATTTTGCACTTACATTTTTGCACATAAATAAATAGGTGTGGAACCAAATACGTGTGTATATTGGCTGTTTGTGTAAATCTAAAAAAAGAAGAACTCCCACACAGTCTTGCTTACTGCTGAAATATTTATTAAATCACAACAGAAAGAACAAACATGTAGAACCAGGTGTACTGTAGAGGCCGAGGGCCTAGACGCACATACAGGTCTAATGATGTACTTCAGACCTATGCGTGTGTCTAGCCCATTTGCCTCTACCGTGGATGGCAGTGTCCTGTCAGGCTGGTTTAATGCAGTGATACCCCATTCTTCTCTACTCATCACCATTCATTTCACAGAGGTTATGCAGAACACAACATGCTATCACCATGGATTTGACCTTCTGTATGTAGCAGTAATTTCATTTTAACAAGCACCTCCATCTGCCCTTCAGTCTGCCAAAAGCGTTCTCAACGTTTGCAGAAATTGTGTACAGTGACGCACCGTAGTAATGCCGACTCCAAATGAGAAATGCTGCTATACTGAGTTGGTCGCAGGTAGTGATGTGTAGTTTGCTTACGATTTGTTTGTTTTGAATGAATCTTTTTAGTGACTCACACGTCCTTTTTTCTAGTGACTCATTCAATTGTGTCGTTCATTCGAACGTTTAACAGCGGATTACTACAACATTATCACTTGCTTCATACCCGGTCGTCCAGCTCAGTTCTCCAATCAACTTCTATGTGCTTTCGCAGAGAGAAATAGATCAAGGCAGGAACATCATGAAGACATGTTTATAACTGATAATTAAACGCTGACTATAATTATTTTTGTTAGTTGATTACTGATGCCTAGATTAAAACGAGCACGGAGCCGCTGCCTTTGCCTAAGTAAAAAGACTTGTGAACGACTGACTCAGTCAGTTTTATCGTTCAATTAAATGTCTTGTTGACTCAAATGAACGAAATTACTCGAAAGAATCAAACTTTTTACTGAACATCTCAACAAGATCCAAGTCAGTAGAAAGAGTTGAACTTCCCATCACTAGTCGCAGGTTTCCACAGTGCAATGGCGATCCTTTTTTTGAATGGTTACACAACAGTGGTGTCATGTCTCCCCAGTTATGGTTGCAATCGACTGCAAAGGTACAGAAACGTGTCTTTAGACATACAGAAATTCTTTATTCACTGGGCCTCAGTGAAAGTTGGAACCATGGTTTCCCACCACTCAATTGTTATATTGTGTACCCAAACGGATGGGGAAACACGACACATTCTGCAGTACTCGCATATCTGAAACACACACAAGCTGCAGGTTTGACAGCTCGAGTGTCAGTAAGAAAGCCATTGCTAAGGTGTCAAAGTTTGCCTGTGCCTTGCAGCACCATGAGTGGACTACTGAAAACTGGGCAAAGGTCCTATGGGCCGAATAATCAAAATAGAAATATTTGGTTAATCATGCAGGGTTTTTGTGCTCTGTCAAGTGGGCGGAAGGATGGTTTCTTAGTGTGTGACACCAACTGTGAAACATAGTGGAGGAAGTGTGATGGTCTGGAGCTCTTTTGCTGGATCTAGGCACCCTGATCCAGAACGGCTACCGCAGTAGTTTGCCATGCAATGCACTATGGTGTACGTATAGTTGGTCAGAGGTTCCTCCTACAGCCAGATAACAACCCAAAACATATATCTAGGTTATGTCAGAGTTAGGTTTCAAATTATGGAATGGCCAGCAATGTCTCCAGACTTCAACCCAATCGAGCTGGTTTGGGATGGACTGGGCTGAAGGGTGAAAGCAAAGCAACCTCCAAGTGCAACACATTAATAGGAACTTCTGCAACAGTTATGAAGAACATTACAAACAATATTTGATTTCCATTGAAGAAAGAATTCCACAAGGTTTTAGCTGTTATGTCTGCAAAAGGTGGCCACTTTGATGAGTAAAAAGTTAGATTACATTTTGTTAAACAAATCATTAAAACTGGAAACATGTAGGTGTTCTAAAACGGTTGACACACACACGCACACAAAATACCCTTCTTCACAAACTACTTAGAAAGATTTTGCTCACTTCAAATTTTAAACATGGAAGAAAAACATTTTGGTCTATCTACTTAACAGAGCATTGCAGTCAAATTTTGCACAAAGGCGATCTTTGAGTGGGTTACAGTTTGCTCAGGGTGCCCTGTTGCGTTTATCTTTATTTGGATAACAAGCTCTGGATTTGGAGAAAGGGGGACACACCTGTTAGTACAGTACGCCCAACCACCTGAGCTTGTATTGTGGAGTGTATGACTGAGAACGTAATATAAAGCGGTATGCTTATCTCTGAAGAGAAATCCCTTTTAGTGCAGGGCCTGCGTGCGTTCAAGGTTCTGCTTGGTAGCTTCTGCGTATTTGTCATGGGTGTGGCTTGGATGGGTTTGATGATCTGTGTGTGTTTTGGATGTTTGTGCATGGTGGTTTGTGGCCTGGGCGTGTATTTTTAAAGATCTAGTTAAAAGCTACCCCTAGCTCAGCCTTCATGAATCTGGATCAATAGTGTGTCAGGTATTGTATTAGACTGTCTTGGGTACCTGTGTATATGCATGTTGTGCTTGCGTTCCACCCACACCTGATGAATCAGATATATTTTTTGAGATTCCTCCATGAATCAGTGAGAGACAGTGAGGAAAGCTAGAGAGGAGGTTTTGATGAATGAGCAGTGGGATTCGAACCCATGCTCTTACACCTTGTGACACGATGGGCCCCAGTGTAACTCAATTCATATGGCCATTTCTTAATCTAGAAAAATGTATCTAGAAAAAGCATTTTTCACATTGACTGGATCATTCATTGGTTTTGCTTGTTTCAGCGGTCTCCCAAATATGGCTGTCAGGGCTTCCTGTTATGTACTTACTGGTGGGTTCAGCGAAAGACTGGTCAGCCAGTCCAAAGTTTAGTGAGACCACCCACTCAGCATTTTAGTGTGTGGGCTGCAGGGACAGTTGTATAGTTTAACATGCATGGGCTAAGGTCAAGGGCTTTGGACCTGGTTGTTATTCATCTGATGTGTCTTACATGCATTTACCTGGTCAGTGTGCAATGACATCGGTAATAAATATTGGGACATTGCCACATTTTTCACCTATTGTGAATTTTGTATGCAGATATCTGGAGAGCGTTGCCCTTGGAAACCTGAATGTTTGCCATGGTAAACTTTGGTGTACAATGAGTCAGGGCTTATCAGAGCCCTGACTCATAGTGGGTGGGTGATATGGATTAAATCAACATAAAATACCCAGGTGGTAAACAACATATTAAACAGCAATCCTCACTTGTCAGCACTTTGGCTGCTTTTCTGCTTACAGAATGATGTTTAAGTCTGAAGGAATCGAAGGCTATGGAACTTCTTTTCATGGCTGGGTGGTTTACATTTTGAGACGTTAACCTGTTTTGGCAGATTCTTGTTCTCAAAGAGCAAATGGCTCCCAGGTGGCAAAGCATTCTAGGGTGGTGTTTTCTAGTCACTACCTGTCCCCCACATTCTAGGTTTGAGCCATGCACTCTAGTGACTCCCTCAGGTGAGTCAGGGTGGTCCTGTCAAGCTAAATTAAGTTGTCAGTCAATTTGCTCGCCCTCTTATTTGCAGATCTGATTGGACTTGTATTGTGGGGCAATTCAAACAGATTTATGTACCAGCAAGAAAGTTTAAATATCTCAGGTATTAAGAACTGTTTTGAGGTAAAGGTATTTGTGGCATTACCTTAAAACATTAACTGTAGATTAATGTATATTTATTTTTGTATTTATGCTACTAGTACAGTCTATGGCCCCTTAATTTGATGTCAGTCAAGAGCATGTTATGTAACTCTAATATTTATAGAGTGGATGCGGGACACCGAATAGACATAGAATAGTTATAATACAGTACCATAAATGGTATCCAATATATTATCGACATCTACCACTGACAAAGCAAAACTTTAAAGTTATGCAATAGCAAATGTATGACAGTAGTTTTTCTGAACTTCATTCACTTCTTTCAGAGCAATAACAGTAAAGAAAGATGATAAGGGTTGATGTAATAAACATGGTAGTTAAAGTGGGGTAAAATAACAAACCCAACTGGAAATACATGATGAGTCATGGTAGGATATGTCTAGACGTATACCCATACTTCCAGGGACACAGACTTGGCTAGGAAGTAAGACATGCAGACAAGGAAGCAGCCACAACACAGAGATACAAATTGACTAAGAATGAAGCCAAGAAAAAGACAATGAAGAAACTCAGATATGCAGAGGGTTGGACCATACTGTAGGCCGCTTCCAGGTCTTTAACTGTAACATGAAACAAACCCCCTAAGACCACTGAAGTCGCTGAGAATAATCTTTCAAAAGATTTTGTTCACAGGGCAGCCTTTAACCCGCCTGACCATTAACACCTGTCTTGGGTCTGCTTTCAATTAGTGGGTTAAATCATAAAACTCTGCCTTTCAACAAAAACAAAAAAACACTTAAATGCCTTTTCATCTTCTACACAGCAAGTCAGATTTCTATCAGTTTGATCGCCATAACTTTGGTCATCTTTACATATCAGAGAAAAATTACAAAAAATAGTGCAATTGACCATTGTTATGGTCACATTTGCTGAAGTTATATAAAAAACATAGCAATAGTCATTTTTCCTGTGCTTTTGGTTTGACCAAAGTCCTGATTGAAAGGACCCAGCTAATGCCACTTCCTGTTGGCAGTCCATGGGAAAATGGATTCTTAAATCTCTCTTAGCATTGCCTGGAGCTTGATCTAAGAACAGATATTAGCAAGGAACATGAATGTGTATTTGATATGATGAACATAAAACTTGGTTGACAGACGATATAAAACTGCTCATCCTGCTTCACAATTTTGATAGGCTGTATCTTACAATAGCTTAACTGTGCTGGATGAGTGCGATCATGACCATAGCTGGCACTGCCACTGTAAGTACCAATTAGCTAGAGGAGTAGCTTTGTGTCTCCGCTGCTTTGCCATGCCTCCAGTACATCCTATAGATTTTTACCATGACTTTCCAATGTGTTAGCCTATTTATTTTCCCTGACAGTAATGTTTACCTACTAATTTCTGGGAAATGTTTATTTCTTTTAATTGTAATGATCAGAGGTGGGGGACTCGAGTCACATGACTTGACTCGAGTCACAATTTTAGCACTTGTGACTTGCTTGATTAAAGTATGAAAATGACTTGACTTTGACTTGAGAACAAGTTACTTGAGACTTGACTTGAAGTGGAAGACTCGACAATGACTTGAACTTATTATAAACAAACAGCTGAATACCAGATGTATTCAGTAATGATAATGGTCACATTTCTAACAAGAAAAAAAATATGCAACCAAGGCCAAATTATGACAAACAAAAGATTAATTCATTGAATTAGTAACTTAATCGTTATAGATCTTAGTAAAACTGCATATAAAGAGATTACTTTCTTACCTTTCCCTGTGGTTCTTAAAATAACGAATGAAATTTGACGTTGTTGCATATTTTGCATCTGGCAAATCTTTTTTTATTCACACGGTCCAGTTCAAAGTCCTTGTATCCAAACGATACTATTTGTGGAGCTCGACTAACGTTACTGTCTGCCATGTTTGGCACGGTTTGAATTGTGCAGCGTTAAAGGCACATACGCTGATTAGTGGTGCTGATGTCAAAACATATAAAATAATTTTATTGCTGTTTGTTTATAATAAGTTCAAGTCATTGTCGAGTCTTCCACTTCAAGTCAAGTCTCAAGTAACTTGTTCTCAAGTCAAAGTCAAGTCATTTTCATACTTTAATCAAGCAAGTCACAAGTGCTGAAAATTGTCATGTGACTCGAGTCCCCCACCTCTGGGAAAAGCAACATAGGAGACCAATTTGGACATTTTTTGGAAGAAATCATTGACTGTGATTCAAGAAACTTGGTGAGTACAATAAGATAGATTACCCAAGACATGTAATGTATTACCATTAGCATATTAGGCTATGTTATGCTATGTTATGTTAGGCTATATCATATAGTTTCTGAGCATTTACTGCCAATTGGGTCACGTCATTATAGTAGATTTCAGTTCATAATGTCATTATGTGTAACCAATTGTCTGTGATTTGGCTATGACATTTTGTGGCTGTTTCTTATGGCCTATTCATCCCCATATTACTCCCTGAATAACCAACAGTGATTCAGGAGGTCCCTCTGACTCTTGACCCCCACTGTGACGCCATCATCTGGCTGGCCATTTCAGAGATGTCCCAGAAGTCGATAAGTCTCCCCCGTTTTTCTCCTATTCCCTTCTACTCTTTTCCTTTCTACTCCTGCCAACTGTTTGCTTACTATCTGTGTGTGTGTAAGGAGGCATAGATACCAGATATGATCTAACATCATATGTGGTGATCTAACATGATGCAAACGCCACATATAATGGTAGATCACCACATAATATGCAAACACCACATATGATGTTAGATCACATATGATGCAAAAACCACATATGTTAGATCACCACATATGATGCAAACACCAATTTTGATGTTAGATCACCACATATGATGCAGACACCACACATGTTAGATAATTGGACCCGCCTCCTTGTGGCGCCTCCTGTTAGTACCTTTATGAAGGAAAGCTAATTTTCCATCATGTGTAACATTCCTGGGAGTGTGTAACCCTTATATTAATCACTTTTGCACTGTTGTATGTTCTGTGTATGTATGAACTTGAAAATTCATAATGTGTCCAATTTGGCACAAAGTGGCCAATCTGGAAAGGACACTTTGGCCTTGCTTTACAAATGACTAAGAAGATCACAGAGTTTTATATCAAATGGCCATGAAACTTTATCCAGATCCTGCTGACATCTTTTTTTTTTATTTGTTTTATTTATTTTTTTGCCCTATCCCTGGACGTGAATGTGCCTAGATAATGAGAACAACAGAAACTACTCTGTTTAGATTCTCTCTGTAGGTTGCGCTCTGATAACCACAGGAATGTTTACATTGACCATTTGGCATGGGGGTTACTGTCTTGGAAACCTGATCTTTGCTAGGTAGACACACCCTTCAATGTATATATCAGCTTGTAACCAACATTACAGTGAGAAGAGATTGAGTGAGATGAGATTGAGGTTGTGTAAGGAAGACCAGGTCCATAACCTCATGAACAAGAGTATCTAATGCTGCAATAAATTACTGAATTACTCTCTCCCTTGACAACCGGGTATTATTATTATTTCAACCACTATACGTAATGGCCCATTTCTAACAGAATTATAAACTGGGTTGTTCAAACACTAAATGTTGATTAGCTGTAAGATCTGGTACATGTTAGTAACAGATTTCTAATAGTAGTAACACAGAACGTTTCAGGTGTATGGCCGATATACGATGTTAAGAACTGAATTAAGATGTTCTGTGTTATGTTGTGCCTAATAACAGACCGTAGTTGTCGTATATTGGTCATGTACTACAACCCTTCCTGCCTAATTGCCTAAATATCTTGCATCACCATTTATTTTTCAGAGACAATTTAAGTATACATTTTGAAAAATGGCTTACAAAAAATATGTAATTCAAATTATTTTATTAAATATGTAAATGCATGTCAAATACACCATAGACCATATGGAATGACTGAGTGGATATTGTCAAAGCTGTATCCAACCACAGGACAGCATCTATCCAGACTGGAAAAACAGTTCTTGTTTCATAAAGAGGATTTTAAAAAGGCCAATATTAACTATTATGGAAGCCAGTGAAGATTGGTGCCAAACCAGTGGTGTGAGATTGATTGGAACTATAGAGGTACTAGAAGCAGTAAACTGACTCAGGAGGACATGCCCAGAAAGCGGTCTGGCCCTCAAGGTATCTAGTGTGTTTCCCTCTGGTTTACATACAACAAACATCTAGATAGCTAACATAGACAAAATGCAAAAGTAATGATGTTCATTTTACAAAGCAACTTTACCTAAAGCTCTTACCTGGATCAAATGGATGTGCAAGCCAGGCTGTCCTGGATGAGTCCATATGGCGTCATTATCCCGTCGAAGTGGTTGGCAGCCTCTCCCAATAATTTTGAGAAGCTTTTTTGGGAATCAGATATCTCACACAACAATGTTTTCTTTTGTGAACATCATTATTTTTGTCTTCTCCATCCGCCAGAAATGTTCGCTCCCTTCTTGTATATTAAAATTCAGTGATTCAGTGCTGCTATTGCTTTGGCCTAAAACTGCGAGATAACCATGCCCCATTCATTTGAATAAACCAAATGGAAATGTGTCATTATGAAATACATTTTTCATTATGAAATAAAGGTTCCTTGAAATAAATAAAAGTAGACATTTGAAAAACATGACTTTGAAATAAAACCTATTTACAGTGGGGAGAACAAGTACACTGCCGATTTTGCAGGTTTTCCTACTTACAAAGCATGTAGAGGTCTGTAGTCTGTAGTCAAGCAGTGTGTGGGGGCATGTTTTACTTACCTTCCGGGGACTAGTAGCCTGTAGAAGGTAAGTAAAACATGAAAAATGTGGGGACATCCCCACTTGCAAAAACCTTTCAGGTTCTCTGGGTGAGGGGTTAAGTTTGGGTATAACATCAAATTAGAGAGAGGCATTATGGCTAGGTTACGTTTGCGTATGAAGGTTAGGTTATTGAGGTTAAGGTTAGGATTAGGGTTAAGGTTTAGGGAACATGGAATTTGTTTTTGCGTCACCACAAGGTTAGTAATACTGGACTGTGTGTAAGTAATGTTTAAGGAGCACACAACTGGTTGATGCTAGTCTTGCGTCAACATCCGAAACAGTGGTACAAGTATTTGATACACTGCCGATTTTGTAGATGTTCCCACTTACAAAGCATGTAGAAGTCTGTAATTTTTATCATAGGTACACTTCAACTGTGAGTGACAGAATCTAAAACAAAAATCTAGAAAATCACATTGTATGATTTTTTAAATAATTAATTAGCATTTTATTGCATGACATAAATATGTGATCACCTACCAACCAGTAAGAATTCCAGCTATCACAGACCTGTTAGTTTTTCTTTAAGAAGCCCTCCTGTTCTCCACTCATTACCTATATTAACTGCACCTGTTTGGACTTGTTACCTGTATAAAAGACACCTGTCCACACACTCAATCAAACAGACTCCAACCTCTCCACAATGGCCAGAGAGCTGTGTAAGGACATCAGGGATAAAAGTGTAGACCTGCACAAGGCTGGGATGGGCTACAGGACAATAGGCAAGCAGCTTGGTGAGAAAGCAACAACTGTTGGCGCAATTATAAAAAAATGGAAGAAGTTCAAGATGACGGTCAATCTCCCTCGGTCTGGGGCTCCATGCAAGATCTCACCTCGTGGGGCATCAATGATCATGAGGCTAGTGAGGGATCAGCCCAGAACTACATGGCAAGACCTGGTCAATGACCTGAAGAGAGCTGGGACCACATTCTCAAAGAAAACCATTAGTAACACACTATGCCATCATGGATTAAAACCCTGCAGCGCACGCAAGATCCCCGTGCTCAAGTTAGTGCATGTCCAGGCCCATCTGATGTTTGCCAATGACCATCTGGATGATCCCGAGGAGGAATGGGAGAAGGTCATGTGGTCTGATGAGACAAAAATAGAGCTTTTTGGTCTAAACTCCACTCTCCATGTTTGGAGAAAGAAGAAGGATGAGTAGAACCCCAAGAACAGCATCCCAACCGTGAAGCATGGAGGTGGAAACATCATTCTTTGGGGATGCTTTTCTGCAAAGGGGACAGGACGACTGCACCGTATTGAGGGGAGGATGGATGGGGCCATGTATCGTGAGATGTTGGCCAACAACCTCCTTCCCTCAGTAATAGCATTGAAGATGGGTCGTTGCTGGGTCTTCCAGCATGACAACGATCCGACACACACAGCCAGGGCAACTAAGAAGCATCTCAAGGTCCTAGAGTGGCCTAGCCAGTTTCCAGACCTGAACCCAATAGAAAATCTTTGAAGGGAGCTGAAAGTCCGTATTGCCGTATTTGCGACAGCCCCGAAACCTGAAGGATCTGGAGAAGGTCTGTATGGAGGAGTGGGCCAAAATCCCTGCTGCAGTGTGTGCAAACCTGGTCAAGAACTACAGGAAACTTATGATCTTTGTAATTTCAAACAAAGGTTTCTGTACCAAATATTAAGATCTCTCATTTTCTAATGTATCAAATACTTATGTCATGCAAAAAAATGCAAATTAATTACTTAAAAATCATACAATGTGATTTTCTGGATTTTTGTTTTAGATTCCGCCACTCACAGTTGAAGAGTACCTATGATAAAAATTACAGACTTGTACATGCAAAATCGGCAGTGTATAAAATACTTGTTCTCCCCACTGTATATATTGACTCATTTATACATTTATTGCCTAATTTCTTTATTTCAGGATTTATTTCATAGCCACAATTATTTATATAATATTGACTTAAATGGCATTCCACAGTTAACAACCTGTGGTATTCAAAAACAATTTTTCTTTTTGAGTTTCCAAAATATGCTCTGAACATAGACTGATTCCAAAATGCCTTCGAAGTGGAATCATAATACCCCATGCTGAAAAGACAAAAGACGCTGTCCGCAAATTCCACCGTCCAAAAAGGAAGACTTACGAGTAAAAATTTTGAATTCTCAAAAGTTTTTCATAGCCACATGAGGGTGACTGCTGTATCCATTCTCTGCCAAGCCAGTAGGAGTCTGACTAAATGACACGTGGGTTGTCAACTGTTATTCAGCATGTCAACCATATTGTGTTGTGTCCCAAATGTTCCTTATAGTTTACTAATCTTTATCAGAGATATTATAGGGCGCCATTTGTGACAGCCATATTGTTTAGGGACAGTGAATCTATTCACTCCCCTAGGACTTTTCTACATTTCATTGTATTACAACATTTAATCAAAATGGACTTAAGGACTTTTTGCCACTGATCAAAACAAAAAATCAGCAAATTGTTCTAGCCTGAAGTGGCTTAAAAGCAAACAGGACACATTTTGCATAGAACAATGGGCAAAAATTGCATTTTCCCAATGTGCAAAGCTGGTAGACATCCTAATAGACTCATGGCTATAATTACTGCCAAAGGTTTCTCTACCAAATATTGAGTAAAGGAGGTTATGCCTCGATTTGAAATAAAAATGATTTTATTTTTCAATTTGACATTGTGGACTTTTTTTGTGTTGACCATCCACTTTAACTTCTTGTTGTAACACTGGAAAAAAAGTCCAAGTAGGGTGAATACTTTACAGAACCACTGTATTTTTCAGCTTAGCACAACAACAATGTCTGACATCTTGTGACATGCAGACGTTTGAGTGTGAGTTATATAGACTATTCACTATTATCCTCCTGCTGACTTAGGGCTAGAGGTAATTTTAAAAATGTTATGGAATCATTGTTGCAACATGCAACCACTGATTGTAAACCGAGCGGATCTTCATTCCCTCTCAAAGGTTTTTAAACACCCCCATTTTCCCAGTTTTTATCAAATTTTAAGCAGTTCAAGTCCAGAGAATAACCTGAAATGGTACAAAGGTATGTGGTAAGCTGACAGAGTTTTTTTTTTTAACATACTGTGTTATTACACCCTTTTAAGTATTATTTGGACAGTATTGTACTGCAGGAGGGAGTATATTGCTATCATAATGGTGAGAAAAGGGCAATTAACTAAGAAATACAGGAAGACCTTTATAACCCTTAAAAGTATAGGTCTCTTTTGAAAGAAAGTGCAAAGAAAGTTAAGGTGTTAGTACCGTTTCCTGCACTATCAAAAGGCCCTTGGAAATTCAAGGAAACTCAGACAGGAAGTGGTCTGGCAGACTGAAAGCAACAACAGAATCAGAAGACACATTTCTGATAATCAACAGTTTGTCTGAAACTGTATGCGGCTCACAGGTCAACATCTTCAAGCACAGATTAACACTGGTTGAAGTAAGCAAGTCTGTTTCAACTGTGAAGAGATTACTTTGACACCGGTCGAGTGGTAGTGGCAAGAAAGTGAAGCTAAGATGGCAAAATAAGACAAAGAAGCTTATCTGAGCCATGAAGCACTGCAAATGGCCTACTGAAGACTGGAATGTCTAATAATAGTATGAATTAGAATTGGGGTTCATTCTACAGCAACATAATGACCCAAAACATACCTCCAGGTTGTCAGAATTACCTTAGAAGATAAGAACAAGGTGGTAGGCTTCAAATCATGGAATGGCCAGCACATTCCCCTGACTTAAACCCCATCAAACTGGTTTGGGATGAACTGGGCAGAAGGGTGGAAGCAAAGCAACACATTTGTGGGAACTTCTGCAACAGTGTTGGTAAGAACCTTCTGAACAATATTTGATTTCTATTGTAGAAAGAATTAGAAACAATTCCATTATATATTTTCTATGCTTTAATTTCAGAATAAATTAAGACATAAAATTGTGTGAGTTTCAATAAAAACTGGTACCTTTGACTGGTAGTGTACTCAAGAAAATAAAAACTATCATGGCTGTGAGTGATGTATCCAGGACGTCAATGTTGTGTTGTGACTAAGAACAGCCCTTAGCCTATACTGGCCATGTACCACACCACCCTGGGCCATATTGCTTAATAATCATGACACTTGTTTCAGTGTAAAGAGGTTTGTTTTCAGGATTAGAGTAATGACATTCAAATCATTAAAAAAAATATTTTTACTCTGCTTGGGAATTCAGGATTAGTGGTTTGTCTTACACATATTTTCAAGGTGTGATTAAATACTGCTTATCTCACCCTGCCTACAACACTCACAGTTATACCTTGCATGGCTGGCAGATTTTAACAGATGCTAACGGTTTGCCATTCCTTTCCCAGTGAACCATGTCAATGTCATTGTTTCTTCTGACCAGTATTTGGCTTTCGGTTTGAGTAGTGAACCATTTGCCTCATTTGTAATACACTTGCACTACACCTTTTGTGATGTCAAACATATCTCTGTTTAACCCTTCATCCCTAGGGAGCTTTGACATTTATGTCCCCCCCCCATTTCCAAATGTTTCCTGTTCTTCACTGTCCAGGATTTCCTCTTGTGATGCCAGGCTGACACACATGGCAGGTTATTTATAGGCTGATGACGCAGGTCTCTCCTGTCACCACCTGTTGGACCCTTCGCTGGAGTCGCTTCCACCAAGCTGCCAAAGGAACAAGGATGCGGTTGCCACAGAAACTGGATTATGTTGACATCAAGGCCTTTGAAATTGTCTTCCATGCAGACAAAATCCTTGTTCCACCCACGTGGCAGACACGGTTATCAGTCTCTCAGGGCTTCTATGAGTCACTTCACAGCAGACAGCCCGTGTTGTAGGGAAAAGTCTAGCGGTCAGCAAAGCATTGTAAGAACATCTCCCCACATACAAACCCCCCCACACACGGTATGGTAATTGTTGGTGTGGGTTTCTTCACATCTTTAGTTAATGAACACAAGACAAACAAAGCTCAATCAGAAAACTGGTGTAATGCAATCTATAAAAATGCACAGATGTTGTTTTAACCAATAAACCTGGCCAAGCAGAAGGAGACATTGAGGTGTGTAACCTGGAAAACATGAGAGACATGATTGGTTTTAGTATGGGGTAAGGCTCTAAGCTGATTTTTTCTGTTATTTGTTTTTACAGCACAAAATATGGCAAGTAGTCACCTGCACTGCTAGAAATTCCATGTCCAAAACTCTCGCCAATGTCTCAGATAAATCAACACAATATAAGGTGAAAATGAACATCTACAGTAAAATAATAAACATAGACTGACTTAACTTGCAAGATACACTACTTGTATCTATTACAAAAAAGCTTGTTCCTTGTCAGTCTAAACGGTTAGTAACCTATAGTTCACAAGTGCTAACAACTTGCAGTAATGCCAAACAACTAAGTAATGCCAAACCAAACACAACTAACCAGCTCTGACTGACACTCAGATTTGATCCTCTTCCTAGAAGCAGCCTCCCTCAGGCTACTCAAGTAGAACTCACAGCACACAATCCATTCAAGTGATGGGCCCAAAACTATGATAACTCTTCATGTTTGCTAATGAAAACTTGTTTCTTTAGTTCACCTGTAAAGGTCAAAATAATTCAGATGATCTATGATCTGTTCATTCAGGTTTTATTTATATGTAATTTCTGTGTTGCACATTAAAGTAAAACTAGTTTGGTCAGATGTAATTACAAAATAAACTAAACATCAAAAGCTATAATAAGCATAATCTTTTAATATAGGATTGTGATGGTAGGGCGGGTCATACTGAAGTGTTAACATGAATCTGAAGGAAATCCTAACATGAGGGGTGTCCAAATTATGTATTATTATATGGGGAATTCAAATATGAGTTTATTTTTTAGATTTTATTATGATTCTAACCTACATAATTTTTGTATTTCTAAATTGCCAATTTTAACCTTTCGAACCACTTAAGATATTAACAGAACAAATCTTTCATATTTACAGAGCCAAATCAAATTGACATATTAATTAGCTAGTGAACTGCATGAATATAACTGGATACAATTACAAGGAACAATCTCTGAAACAATCTGAACTTTGCCAGTTTGCAGAAGTCCTTCTTTGATTCATTCTTGGACATCATCCTCTGGCTGGTCTCCTGAGCCCTGATCCCTCCATCCCTCTTTTCTTGTGAAAAGTACTTAACAGAAGCCTCAGTCACCATTTTAACAACCATCTCAATACTTTGTGTGTGGCAAGGCCAGTTGAGCACCTCCATGGGGGTGTTGATTATGTTTTTCACCTCTGAGGTGCTTAGGAAGCAGGTGAGAGGTGGCTCTGACACACCTTCAGACCAGCTGATCAAGTCACCAATGCTGGAAGCATCATAATTGATGTCAGGTGTCCTTCTGGCTCTGACAGAGGAATCCCCCATCTGATTGGCTGGGTCCCCCTCTTACCTGATGGCCAGGATTCTCTCCACCACCTCAATCCTCTCCCTCTGATCCTCAGAGAACAGCGGTGTTTGGAGTATGGCTTCACTGTGGGCATACCAAGCAGATCTTCTCACGGTCGGCATCACAGGGTCCAGCACCTCCCTCCTCTGACACTTAAAGCAGTCCAGTTGAAATAGGATGTGCCTAGGCCCTTCAATCCAGGAGTGCAACAGAGCCAACTTGGCAGGATGCACTCCATCCCTGACTGCACAGACAATCTTATAGCTATAGTGTTGATCAGTTGAGAGATCTTGAATGACCATGTCCGGCAATTTGATCAGTGGAGGGCCAACAGAGATCTGGGTGAAGTTTGGATTAAGCAGATGTCTGTAGCAAAATCAAGGAGCTTTCCTATTGGCCCAGAACATTTGTTGTCAGACAGAGTAGGGCCATCAAGGTCAAGATGGCGCAGGGGTAGTTCACCAGTGTGCAGATTGCACAGCAACCAGACCAATTTTCTCCCCAGGTGCAGCTCCAGTTTCCTCATTACACCAGCATTCATACCAGTGTTGACATTTGTTGAGTCTCCTCCAATGGCCACCAAGGTCTTATCAAAACCCCTCTCTTTTAGCCTGGCAAACAGGACCTTAGCAATCTGCTTTTTCTAGGGTAAAATGGAACAGATGGTTACTGCTAGGCTCTCCAGCAAGCTAGTGTTCTTCTTTGATCTTTGCAGGAAAAGATTGGTCACTGCCCTCCGCTTCCATCATCACATTAGTCAGGTAAATCCTCCCATGCCCCCCTCTTTCCTATATTTCTCCTCAATCTCTTCACCCAGCTCTCTCATCAACTTCTCCTGTGCTCTCCTGACCTTGTTTTTATCAATCACTTTACTTGTGATTGATAAACACCCCTTTCAATTGATTTACAAACAATACAGAGTATGGCCCACCCTATTGTGATGGTGTTAAGAGCATTTGCCAAACATGTTTCAGCAGGGACTTATTATATGTTAAGGAAAATAGTATGAAAATAGCCGTCAGATTCAGTTTTGACTTAGTAATTTATTAACAGACTCCAGGAAATACACAAAACATTCAGTGAAATTCATAAAATCTACTATTAATTTTTTTTGAAAAAACACTAAGTCTACAATGTTCTATACTGAAGATTCTGTGTTCATTCCATTTTTCATTTTCAATTACAATATATGTTTTCACTAGGATTCATGTTGCCAGAGACACAAATCGTTTTTGTTTTAATGAAATTCCAGAGGAGAAAATATACTTTTTAGTTTATTACAAATTGCTGAATGGATCTTCATGTAAACCAGAAAATCCTAGTTCAGCCAGCCCGCAATTAAAAGTGATACATTTTGTTGCTCTCACTGGATTCAAACCTAGGTCTCCCACATAAGTGGCTGTGTCTTTAACCACTACACAGCGCTATACATTTGCCCTGTGTCGGTATAGCATCTCGATATTAGATAATTTTGTCATGCATAAAAATCCCGTCAAGTTTGAATATTTCGCTAGACACCATTAAGCATTGTGTTCAACTGACTACTGTTTCTTACAAAGTTTATCTCCACCACAAATAGCATCTATGAAATGTATGGCCTTTGCCACAGGGCATTTTAACAGCTTTTTAGCCAGTAATAAGCTGACTAGTATCTAACTTACTACTTAACACAGCTAAAGCAATTTCATGGCACAAAAACCTTAGGTAACCTATAGGTAACGATAACTGACTTTTTCGTAAAGTGAAAAGACGAGAGAATCATGGAAACCCCTACTCTTTTACTCCCCAAGGGATTTTTATCTAGCCTATATTATCCCAAAACATCATGCACGGATGCGTACTTCTAAAATCCACCACAAATAGTGCATATTTAATTTTAGGCTTACTATAACGTAGCTACTGAAGGTTATAGCCAGCAAAGTTTTTGTCCATCCTGACCCAAATTGCATTGCACGGATGTGTACTTCGAAAATCCACCAGAAATAGTTGCAATATAACTGTGAACAGTTTTATTTTAGGCTAACTATAACGCAGCTACTGAAAGTTGTAGACAGTGAAGTTTTTATCTATCCATGCATAATTTGCTTTGACTGTGACGAGATTTGAATGCTGGAACTATTGGTTCGGTCGCTCGCTCGCTCTTCTTGGCCGGCTCCACTTACGCAGTCTCCCCAAAATTGTTAGAAACCTATGGTGCATTTAGACACTTTCATTTTCTCTACATTTTGTTGTGCAATAGACTGTGAAAATTTTATATTTAATGTACATTGTGTTCCCTTTAATCAGTACATTGTACAGTACAGTACAGTCTTTAGCAGTGATTACAGCTTTGAGTTTTCTTGGGGATCTCTACCAGTTTTGCATACGTTGATTTGGATAGTTTGTTAAATTCTTCCTTGAGGATCCTCCAAAATTCTGTCAGATTGGATGGGGAATTTTGGTCCAGGCTTTGGCTGGACACTCCGGGACATTTAGAGACTTGTCCTGAAGTCTCTCTAGCATTGTCTTGGCTGTGTGCTTAGGGCCATAGTCATACTGTAAGATTTATCTTCGTCCCCAAACTAAGGTCCTGTGGCTTCTGGATAAGGTTTTCAAGGACCTTGGCATTTTACTCTGTTTAACCTTCCCTCATTCCTGACCAGTCTTCCAGTCACTGCCACTGAGAAGCATCACCATTGCATGATGCTCGCAGCACTGTGTTTCACCGTATGGAGGGTATTAACCAGGTGATGAGTAGTACCTTGTTTTGGCCGATGCTGGGCTTGGCTTTCAGGCCTAATCAGACAATAATATTTTGGTCTGATCAGACTGAAGAATGTTTTTTCCATGCTCTCAGAGTCCTTTAAGTGCTGTTTGGCCAACTCCAGGTGGCATGTCATATGCCCTTTACTCAGGAGTGGCTTTTGTCAAACCACTGTACAATCAAGGCCTGATTTAATGGAGTGCTGCAGAAATGGTTGACCGTTTGGCAGGTTCTACAAATTTCTAACAGGGTGTTTTAATGGTGTCAATATGGGGTATTGCATGTGATTAATAGCGAAAGAAATGGTGTTATAAATTACATCCATAAAAAGACCAAATCTGAAGAGAGTGAAGGGGTCTGATTAATTTATGAAAGCACTGTAAATGAACAACTTGTGCTTCTGGTAAAGTAGAGGAGTGTAAACCAGTGGTGAGGCAAATATTTGATGAAATCTTTTCATGTGACAACACTGAGGAAATGACACTTTGCTACAATGTAAAGGAGTAAGTGTACAGCTTGTATAACAGTGTAAATTTGGTGTCCCCTCAAAATAACACAACACACAGCCATTAATGTCTAAACCGCTGGCAACAAAATTGAGTACACCCCTAAGTGAAAATGTCAAATTAGCCATTTTCTCTCCCCGGTGTCATGTGACTCGTAGGTGTTACAAAGTCTCAGGTGTGAATGGAGAGCAGGTGTGTAAAATTTGGTGTTATCACTCTCACACTCCCTCATACTGGTCACTGGAAATTCAACATGGCACCTCATGGCAAAGACCTCTCTGAGGATCTGAAAAAATTTATTGTTGCTCTACATACATATGGCCTAGGCTATAAGAAGATTGCCAAGACCCTGAAACTGAACTGCAGCACCATGGCCAAGACCATACAGCGTTTTAACAGGACAGGTTCCACTCAGAACAGGCCTCACCATGGTCAACCAAAGAAGTTGAGTGCACGTGTTCAGCGTCATATCCAGAGGTTGTCTTTGGGAAATAGACGCATGAGTGCTGCCAGCATTGCTGCAGAGGTTGAAGTGGTGGGGGGTCATCCTGTCAGTGCTCAAACCCTACGCCACCCACTGCATCAAATTGGTCTGCATGGCTGTCATCCCAGAAGGAAGCATCTTCTAAAGATGATGCACAAGAAAGCCCGCAAACAGTTTGCTGAAGACAAGCAGATTAAGGACATGGATTACTGGAACCATGTCCTGTGGTCTGATGAGATAAACTTATTTGGTTCAGATGGTGTCAAGCGTATGTGGCAGCAGCCCGGTGAGGAGTACAAAGACAAGTGTGTCTTGCCTACAGTCAAGCATGGTGGTGGGAGTGTCATGGTCTGGGGTTGCATGAGTGTTGCTGGTACTGGGGAGCTACAGTTCATTGAGGGAACCATGAATGCCAACATGTACTGTGACATACTGAAGCAGAGCATGATCCCCTTCCTTTGGAGACTGGGACACAGGGCAGTATTCCAACATGATAACAACCCAAAACACACCTCCAAGACAACTACTGCCTTGCTAAAGAAGCTGAGGGTAAAGGTGATGGACTGGCCAAACATGTCTCCAGTTCTAAACCCTATTAAGCATCTGTGGGGTAACCCCAAACGGAAGGTGGAGGAGCGCAAGGTCTCTTACATCCACCAGCTCCGTGATGTCATCATGGAGGAGTGGAAGAGGACTCCAGTGGCAACATATGAAGCTCTGGTGAACTCCATGCCCAAAAGGGTTATGGAAGTACTAGAGAATAATGGTGACCACACAAAATATTGACACTTTGGACATTTTCACTTAGGGGTGTACTTACTTTTGTTGCCAGCGGTTTAGACATTAATGGCTGTGTGTTGTGTTATTAAAGGGGACAGCAAATTTACACTGTTATACAAGCTGTACGCTCACTACTTTACTTTACATTGTAACAAAGTGTAATTTCTTCAGTGTTGTCACATGAAAAGATACAATCAAATATTTACAAAAATGTGAGATACTGTATAACAATGTCAATCATTATTGATGATAAGGCATACTTGAAAGCTGTGTGCTCTTGGAAAACAGAATTTGTTTCTTTCAAATTCAGTACTTTACTAATAAGTATTTTATGTTGTAGGTTTAACCCATGCTTTTTGTTTTCTTTTTTTATCTATAGATGACAACCATAAAGAAAGTGATGGATCACATAAGTATATTTTAGTTTTTTATGAGAGCATGGACATTGACATTTTTACAAAAGATAATAGAATGACATATTATCATAAAAATATGCACAGTGCTTATGATAGAAGATTCTTATAATATACTAATGTAAAGATGTGTGATTTGAAAATATTTGTCATATTGAACAGTATCCTATTGTGTAAGATTACTTTTTGTTTTTTGCAATTCTTACCTTTGTCAACATAATCATATTAGAATAATATTTTACAGAGAAATAAATTGAATTATGTTATTTTTCTTATGAGATGTGCATGTTTGACAGCTCAGTATTACCTAGTGTAGAGATTATGTAATTTAAAGAATAATGTGAATATAAAATAACCATACTGTCAACTTTTTTACAACATATTTTATTATTACTAACTATTTTATTATTTTGACCTGATTATGTGAAAACAAGGGAAACAAATTTTACATGACACACTGCCGCACAGCCTGACGTAAGAGGGCCATATGAGAATGAGTTGAGAATATCGGTGAGTAAGGAAAGGGGCGGAGGCTCTTAAAAGGTGTCACTAGCACGCTGAGGGTTGTGCGGAACTATTTTCTCTGCACCGGCTGGTGGCACCATAGACATAATAAAGAGTAGACGCCGCATCGACCGCTACTGCCTATGGCGCTGACGAGCCGTGAGACCGCCATCTTGGACCGGTCTGCCACTCCACTCAATGGCCCTCATTTATCATTCTTGCGTAGAAACGAGTGTATATGTTGGCGTAAGATTTTGCTTACACTCCTCTCACCGCCTGATTTATGAAGCTGTGCGTACCTTTAAAATGCAGGTGTACGCAATACCTGCCCCTGATAAATGCCGCGGCTGAAAACAACCGTCATTAGAAAAACACGCCCCTATATATTCAAGTCTCCACTTCCCCCACGCCCTCATTTTACGCTATGGACACACGGAAGACGGCAAAAAAGAGAAACTTCTCTGACGTGGAGATTGAGACGATCACCAGGGAGGTAGAAAGAAATAAAATTGTTTCATTTGGCAGTTTAAAAAGCAGAATAAAAGATGATAATGTGATGTGGAGTACCATTCATTCACATTAATAATTGCATGACAATTTGTAATATTCGTCTTATTATTTTATGATATTTATTATTAATTACATTTATTGTTATTTAGAAGAAGAATGTCGTTATTATTATTATTTCTATTATTATTATTTAAAGGAAGAATGTCATTTTTATTATTTTGACAGTCTGAATTATATTTTGGTCATTAAAAGCCTTTTATTACTGAACCCAGTCCGTGCGCAACTGCTGGGCCTAACCCTGACACGTAATGTAAAGTGCAGAGGCTCGCATCTGAAGGAATACATATAAATCAAATGCTTTGGTAAAGTCACACAAATTTAACATTGAAGTCCTTGTTGCACAAAACTAAACACTGAAGTTTTTTTTTTTTTTTTTACAGTGGGTCATAATATATCATATATTTTAGTTTGTCAGTGCGTTAGGATTTTTTTTTCTGCGCATTTCCGCACTAACTCAAAACGTGCGTACACCACCTCCTGAACTGGCGTAGGATTTGAGAGTGCCGTACGCCAACGTCCATATTGATAAATCTTAAAGTCACCGTGGTTTTGGGTGTACGCCAGGTGTACGCTGGAAATTTGGTGTACGCACTTTTGATAAATGAGGGCCAATGTAATCTGTTTTGGCAGGTGAAACGAGCTGTCAGCGCATTTAATTAATCATACCTCAGTGAATACCTTACTGATTTTCACGCAGGTTTTTTTGCTGCAAAGGTCATACATGTAGCTATGATACAGGACACATGGTTCGGCAGATTTTAATATTCATAGTTTTATATTCATCAAAACTGTGAACATAATCCCCAAAAAGGGAGAAAAACAGGAACATTTCCAGTTTAACTATCATTCTGATTGAAACACCTAATGTGTAAATAGTGGCAGTAAAGTCAGAAATATATATTTCTCTCGCTCTCATTTCACAGCCCCCATCCCAACATACACACATGGGTCCCAGTCTAAAATAGCAGGATGAAATGAAAAGTGACAGTTTTTATTTAAACTGCACATTTACTTTGTTGAAACTCCCTTGAAAAGTCTGCAAACTTAATTAATGTAGCAATTTTCAAAACACAGTTACAAGTGCTTTTCAGAACCCAGAGGGAAAGAGATCAGGGCTAAGACAATCACAAACAAGGACATAATGTAAAAATAAACTTCATTATACACAAGCTCACAAACCCAGTGTAAGGCAAAGGAGACCAACATTTGGATTCCTGGAGACACACCATGAAGCTAGAGTTCATGAAACACAATCAAGGTATTTACAGACCCACCAATACTTACAGCAGTATTCACATAAAATGTGACAGACCACTGTTTTCAGGCAGTTTTAGGCCATTGCTTTCAGTTTCAGTGTTAATCTTGTCAGAATGATGACAGATATGACATAAAGATACTATGTGTGATGAGTAAGGTTAAAGTACAGATATAAAGCTTAGAATTAGTTTTGGGATGCTGGAATTTAGGATTAAAGTCTTGAATTGTCGTGGGACCACACACATGCACACGCTCTAAAACCCCTGAAAGAGGACAGTTCTTCCTCGTGCTCCCTTTCTGCAGTTCAAGAGAGGTGAGTTTGGTAATGTGGTGCAGCCTTATTTTGAGAAACACAGACACAACCAATGACAACAAGTCAGAATGATGGTTGTCGATGCCAAACTGAGTCTCCTCAATGTGTTCCCCAAGCAGAAAAACATCCTCCGTTCCAATCTCCTCCCGGACGATGTCTGTGACTGTCGACACCTTAGGAGCTGGCATTGGTGAAGCTTGGCGGATCACCCTCGCTGCAGCACTCAGCACCTTATTAAAATAATAATTTTAAAAAATACATTATATTTATATAGTGCTTTACACAGGTGAGACACCACACCGAACCATCAGGCTGCGGAAGATGGCCTGGAAGTGCCGATGAATTGTTATTCCAGCCTCCTTATATGGAAAACAGGCACACAATACATACATTACTCACAAGACATAAAGATATTCATTAGGTATATTTTCAAAATTGTAATTAAAAGAACACCAACCCTACCTGACGCTCTGATTGAATTAAACAGGAGCTCCAAGTGATCTTGGCTGAACCTGTAGGTGAGCACATACCACTGAACTAAATAATAAGCTTGTTTGAAAACCAATCTACTATCAGATGTTCTGTTGCCTTTATTTTAAGTGGGGTGGTTATGAGACATGAGAGGTAACTTACTTTTGTTAGGGTGAATTACACGTGAATAATAAACAGTGTTGGGCAAGTTACTTGGAAATTGCAGTGAGCTAAGCTATTAGTTATGAATAAAGCTTCACTACACAAAAGCAACCACCCAGTCAAATGTAGCAAGCTAAGTAACACAAACACAGCACTAGGCTAGTTCATTACATAGGAAGCTACTTTAAGTTGTGCTAATTTCACATGACAAGAAAAGTAGCTTGTGTGGTAAATAAAGGAGTTACTACTACTGAAAAGTTACTTGATTCTGGAAACAGTGAAGCTACCACCAAAATACTAAGTTACTAGCTAAGCTAGTACTGCCCAACAATGATAATACCGTCTTTTATTTATATAAATATATAATTAGCTGGCCAATGTTATACTAGTAATATTTGCTTTATTTCTACAATAGCATTCTTGAGTCAGTTGTAATATAAGTCAGTGTTATAGAATATGACTTATCAAGTCTCAGTTCGCTGGGTGAACACCGGCTGGTGCAGTAAACATAGCCTAGCTAGCTGGATACGATTTCAGTACAGTAATATCAAAGATCCTAGCTCCTTCTCAACTCTCTGGTAATATTCTAGTCACAAAATACAACCAATAATACGGTAATGTTAAATCTTACTTGTGAAAAGTAATCCCCCGAGTACTGCTTTCGATGGTCCGCCGATATGAGCAGGAGTATGCTCCACAGTGCTCTGGCATCGTTGCTTCTGCTGCTACGCAAATAGTAATATGACCGGTCAAAGATGGCGGCCGTATTTCTCGCGCCCCAGCAGCCAATGCGTCGTCTACTCTTTATTATGTCTATGGGTGGCACTAGCAACAAGGCAAATTCTTGATACTTAATAAATGAACAACACAACCAATCAGAGCCTCTATGCAAACGACAAGCCTATATAGAGCTTGCATGAACCTTTGGGATAACGCTTCCCTGGTACTGCAAGTTTGATGCAAACCTGTCGAGCTAGTGTTAAGCGTGTAATGCATTTCAAACTCCGCCTTCAAGCACAAATAGGACAGTTCTTGCTGTAACTATTTTGTGGTGATGAAATTTTGATTTCGACTGATCAACAAGAAAGTCACAAACTCTTTGAATTGACCACGATTTGCCAAACAAAGCCATTGATTGTTTTTTGCTGCACTTTCAAGAAGCACCTTAAGCGATTGAAGAGGATTGATACATCAAGTTAATAATATAGCTGTACAGCATATTCATATCCATTATTTTTTTTAATTACATTTTACGTTCAGTGCCACATCGACATGTCAAGCGATGCCTCGGATCGGAGTCGGCGGTTCAGTGTGCTGTCTTGGGATCAGGTGCAGCGTTTGGACTCAATCCTCGGCGAAGCGATCCCGATTCACGGCCGCGGAAACTTCCCTACACTCTCGGTCCAACCCAGGCAGATTGTTCAGGTAAATCGCATGACCACAACTCTTTGCTGGGTGATTAATCGTTTCATGTATTAGTTATAGTATGTTAAGTAGCCACGCATGTAGTCTTGTTTTTTCAGCAACAACGCAAACATGACATGTTAAAGACGGCTATTCTATTATTTAAAAAAAAATTATTGTAGTGAGAAATATACGCCTAACCCTTATCTCCTGACACACAGAGTTGCCTATCTCTAGTCCAGTTCAATGCTCTAATCCTTCCCAAATAGGAGCTTTTGATGTCCACTGTGCGATATAGCGTAACCCTTTCCTTAACACTTGCCGCCCAGTGGTAAACTCTTTGCTTTAATTTAGCAATTACTGTAACTGCATTTATTGGAAAGTAGCCTAGAGTAATAGCATCATCCATCCATTTAGTCAGTGAAACAGGTCAACTTATTTACCAAGCAGCTTCAGTTTAGGTTGTCTCACATCAAGTAACGTTGTCATCAATCACCACACTAATTACCATTATTTTCTGATGAATCTGTAGTCATATTTCTCTGGAAGTGTTTGCAACATTATGGGTATTTTTGTTATAATAAAGATGGCAGTCGTTATGTACTCCGCTCGACTAAAATGCTATTTGCGATACCTTTATTCGATACCAATTCAAGATGACATAAAAGCTCAGTATTATTTTAGGGCCCTTGAGTGGCTGTAGGACATGATTTTTGTAAGATTCCCTCTGTGGACAGAGCTATGCATAAATCCCTGAACTCATCATTAGGACCTAATTGTCACAACAGGTGAATGTAAGTTATTTAAATTAATATTATACACAACTACAATTACATAGTATTACTATTGGAATATTTCTCAAATTCCAAGCAACTACACACATTAATGCTAGCTTAAATCTGGGGGGACCAGACAGTGTCTTGTGCTGTGTTTATCTCCAGTAGGTGCTTCTATATGTCTGGATCTCTCTTAACTCTCAATGTGTATTAACCTAATTAAAGGTTAAATAATATATGCATAGACGGACAAGCGAGTAGCATTTACATTTTTTCATTTAGCTGATGGTTTAATTAGAGCAACTTATAGGGTAAAGGGCTCAAAGGCAGTACAACAGGTTTTTCTCCATGTCAGCTCAGGGATTTGAATGAACAATCTTTCGGCAACTGGCCCTATGCTCTAACCACTTGGCTATATTTTCATGTATATGTATTTTGTGTGGCATTTTATGGTTTACTTGATCAGAACCATGGTGAAAGCTAGAGATTACATTCTCTATAGAGTCACAGAATAGTTTTTAGCTGAAAGAGCAGTGGACTGGACTCATGCTGCAGCATCATATCTGCACTGGAGGGCTGCTGAACCACCTTAGGCCACACCACTAGACTATATGCCTACCAATAACTCCAGCCCGCTCATTCCGGTTCATCCCCATGTCGTGTTTTATATATAGGGAGGATGGATGTAGGTTGTGTAATGGAACGTTCTCACCAACTGTCCACATAGTCAGTCAACTGACACTTAAGGGACCAATTGGTCATCAACTGCTGTATCAAAACCTGATTTTACTGAGCCAGCCGGTTGTTGGCAAGATAAGGTTTGTGAGCTCTGGAGTCACTCTAAGTGGCTTAGAGTGCTAGACCACCCTGGAATGACACTTGTTTCTTTTTCATTACATAGGGGTTAATTATGGCACCACTCATATGTGGCTGAACTGTTTTGGGAACGTGCATTTGGCAGCATTTCTGCTGTGACTTTCAAGATCCCATCTAAAATGTGTGTTGACAATAGCGTTCAAGCCATATTGTCATCTGCAGTTGGCTTGTACCAGCAGCTACAGCATCCAAAATCAGCACTTGAACGTGTGAAGCATTCTGTTGTGATTTAGGCAACCATCTAGAATGTTCAGACCACAACAGTTGGAGCAGGGCTCTGGGAACAGGCATGCATGTGGGGGACATGGGCTTGTGTGACAGATGCTAGGGAGTCAAGTAGTAGTGCTGCTTACTTTCTTTCAGGATTTCTTTAGCTGCTACTGCGTGGATTGACATGACCTCTAAATAGCTGATTTAGCAATAACTTGCCTTACACTAATCCTTAGTAAATCATTCATTCAGGCTAGTAGGGGATAAGTCTGAACTGTTGGAGGAAAATATCTTGTCACAATTGAATAACCAGTATTGAATATGTTGATAACCAATTGGGAATGATTGGCCAATAAACACATTTCTGGGATGACTGGCCAATGGTTCAGATCCCTGAGCCAACAAGGCAAAAGGCAAGGCACTTAACCCTAGTTGCAACTGTAATTCACTCTGAATAAAAACATCTGCTAAATTACTCAAGTGTAGTGGAGTTTCACAGCATTAGTAGTCTGTCAAACTGGGAACTATAATCACTCTGAACCGATACACAGTACTAATTTGCAGAATAAGCACAGAAAGCAACACAAGGGAACTGGTTGGAGTTACTAATAGTTTAATATGATTTGGCATCTGCAAGATTACTCGCCTAATGCAATAAGCTTTAACTGAATGTTAGTCAAGGACCCCATGTCTGTGTTGCCCCCTGATGTATGAATTTATATATGTATGTATTTGCATGTAGATGTGTTGGGGAGCCTGCAGGCCTGAATTGTCTGAAGCCTGACCCATTAGGTATAAATAGAGGCAGCTTATGATCTGATGGACATGATGACAGTGGGTTAATTACTGTTAGACTGACTCTAATCTGCCAGGAATTGGGAAGATTTCAAGGCAGCAATGGGAAGGAGGTAAATACTGAGGAGTTCTGCATTCTAGAGGTATTTGATGCGCACACCCAGTGAGGTCCGAAACTATTTGGACACTGGCACAATTTTCATAATTTTGGCTCGGTATGCCACCACAATGGATTTGAAATGAAACAACCGAGATGCAATTGAAGTGCAGACTTTCAGCTTTAAACAAAAATATAGTATGAAATGTTTAGGAATTGGAACCATTTTCATACAGTCTCCTTATTTCAGAGGCTCAAATGTAATTGGACAAATTAACACAAAACGTTAATTTGTTATACTTTGTCGAGAATCCTTTGCATGCAATGACTGCTTGATGTCTGGAACGCATGGACTTCACCAAAGCTGGGTTTCCTCCTTTGTGATGCTTTGCCAGGCCTTTACTGCAACTGTCTTCTGTTGTTGTTTGTTTGTGGGTCTTTCTGCATTGTTTTGTCCTCAGCAAATGCTTGATCGGGTTGAGATCAGGTGAATGACTCGGCCATTGCAGAATATTCCCCTTCTTTGCCTTAAAAAACTCCTGGGTTGCTTTCGTTTTGGGTCATTGTCCATCTGTAAAGTGAAGCGCTGTCCAATCAAATTTGCTGAATCTGAGCAGACAGTATATCCCTATACACTTCGTAAATCATCCGGGTGCTTCTGTCTTCTGTCACATCATCAATAAACACTAGTGACCCAGTGCCATTGGAAACCATGAATGCCCATGCCCTCACACTGCCTCCACTGTGTTTTACAGATGATGTGGTATGCTCCAGATCATGAGCCGTTCCAAGCCTTCTCCATACTTTTTTCATTCTGGTTTAGGCTGATCTTAGATTCATCTGTCCAAAGAATGCTGTTCCAGAACAGGTCTGTTTTTTTAAGATGTTTTTTGTCAGAGTCTAATCTGGACTTTCTATTCTTGAGGCTTATGAATGATTTGCAACTTGTGGTGAACCCCCTGTATTTGCTCTTGTGTGGTGTACTTGGATAATGGTATGCCTACCTCCTGGAAAGTGTTCTTCACTTGTCTGGATGTTGTGAAGGGGTTTTTCTTTACCGTGGAAAGGATCCTACAATCATCCACCACTGCTGCCTTCTGTGGATGTCCAGGCCTTTTTGTGTTGCACCATTGTGTTCTTTTTTTCTCAGAATGTACAAAACTGTTTATTTGGCCACTCCTAATGTTCCTGCTATCTCTCTGATGGATTTTCTTTTTGCAGCTTAAGGATGGCCTGTTTCACTTGAGTTGAGATCTCCTTTGACCACATGTTGTGGGTTCACAGCAACAGCTTCCAAATGCGAATGCCACAACTGGAATCAACTCCAGCTTCATTGATGTAGAAATAATGAAGGAATAGCCCACAGTCCATGAAACAGCTTTTGAGTCAATTGTCCAATTACTTTTGGTCCCTTAAGAAAGAGGGGGCTACATATTAAAAAAGCTATAATACCTAACCCTTCCTCCAGTGTGAATCTGGATATGAATACCCTCAAATTAATTCTGAGAGACTGCACTTTATACCCATATTCATTATTGATCTGTATCTTGAATATATTTTGGTAAACAGCCAAAACAACAACTTAAGTCCATGTCAATTTTTTTCCAGACCTGACTGTACACATGTGCACGAGCACACACATACATTTTAGATTAAAGTAATTTAGCAGAAGCTGTTTCAGTAATGAATACTAACATTTCCATGCTTTTGTCCCCTACTGGCTTACTGTGGAATTCAAATCCACATCCCTTTTCGTGTGCCATACTCTGAGCTACACAGAATGAAAATGTTATACCTTGGTTGTATATGAGGTTATTCAAGTTTTCAGTCCTTATGTAATTCCAGTCTTTGTGTTAGAAGTTGAGGTAAATAGATTTCCAATACATTTCTCTCCATTTCACATCTACACTCACCTAAAGGATTATTAGGAACACCATATCATTACACCACCACCACCAGCCTGCACAGTGGTAACAAGGCACGATGGATCCATGTTCTCATTCTGTTTTCACGCCAAATTCTGACTCTACCATCTGAATGTCTCAACAGAAATCGAGACTCCTCAGACCAGGCAACATTCTTCCAGTCTTCAACTGTCCAATTTTGGTGAGCTCGTGCAAATTGTAGCCTCTTTTTCCTATTTGTAATGGAGATGAGTGGTACCCGGTGGGGTCTTCTGCTGTTGTAGCCCATCCGCCTCAAGGTTGTGCATGTTGTGGCTTCACAAATGCTTTGCTGCATACCTTGGTTGTAACGAGTGGTTATTTCAGTCAAAGTTGCTCTTCTATCAGCTTGAATCAGTGGGCCCATTCTCCTCTGACCTCAGGTGTTCCTAATAATCCTTTAGTTGAGTGTATAGTGCCTGTTACATGTGAAATAAGAGAGGGGGAAAAAGTACAGTAGAATAGATTCTGTGCCATAGTAGCTGTCTTCACATTTGCTAGCATGTAGCCTACCTATTTCCCTATACTAAAATTGAGCTTGAGTCTTATTTAGTCTCGAGAGAGTTCTGATTAAATACAGTGATCACTTCCAACTGTTTCACATCTGCTAATTAAACTGACTCAACCAAGAGAGCTCTTTGGAGTTTAATAAGGGTAAAAAACAAGTTTCCTTCAGATGCACAAGCAGTTAATCTTAACAGAATCATCTAACCAAGTGGATTGAGTTAAATTTACTACTACCCCTCAGCTTTACAGATAAATGTACTTTGTTGAGAACTGTATTGATCTCTGCCTACACAATGCTACTCTTTGAGGAATGTTTCGAACAGTGTGTGGGGGCATGTTTTACTTACCTTCCGGGGACTAGTACATCCCCACTTGCAAAAACCTTTCAGGTTCTCTGGGTGAGGGGTTAAATTTGGGTATAACATCCAATTAGAGAGAGGCATTACGGCTAGGTTACGTTTGCGTATGAAGGTTAGGTTATTGAGGTTAAGGTTAGGATTAGGGTTAAGGTTTAGGGAACATGGAATTTGTTTTTGCGTCACCACAAGGTTAGTAATACTGGACTGTGTGTAAGTAATGTTTAAGGAGCACACAACTGGTTGATGCTAATCTTGCGTCAACATCCGAATACAGTGGTACAAGTATTTGATACACTGCCGATTTTGTAGATGTTCCCACTTACAAAGCATGTAGAAGTCTGTAATTTTTATCATAGGTACACTTCAACTGTGAGTCACAGAATCTAAAACAAAAATCTAGAAAATCACATTGTGATTTTTTTAAGTAATTAATTTGCATTTTATTGCATGACATAAGTATGTGATCACCTACCAACCAGTAAGAATTCCAGCTATCACAGACCTGTTAGTTTTTCTTTAAGAAGCCCTCCTGTTCTCCACTCATTACCTATATTAACTGCACCTGTTTGAACTCGTTACCTGTATAAAAGACACCTGTCCACACACTCAATCAAACAGACTCCAACCTCTCCACAATGGCCAACACCAGAGAGCTGTGTCAGGACATCAGTAGACCTGCACAAGGCTGGGATGAGCTACAGGACAATAGGCAAGCAGCTTGGTGAGATGGCAACAACTGTTGGCAGTTAGAAAATGGAAGAAGTTCAAGATGACGGTCAATCTCCCTCGGTCTGGGGCTCCATGCAAGATCTCACCTCGTGGGGCATCAATGATCATGAGGAAGGTGAGGGATCAGCCCAGAACTACACAGCAGGACCTGGTCAATGACCTGAAGAGAGCTGAATTGAGGGCGAGGATGGATGGGGCCATGTATCGCAAGGTCTTGGCCAACAACCTCCTTTCCTCAGTGAGAGCATTGAAGATGGGTCGTGGCTGGGTCTTCCAGCATGACAACGACCCGAAACACACAGCCAGGGCAACTAAGGAGTTGCTCTGTAAGAAGCATCTCAAGATCCTGGAGTGGCCTAGCCAGTCTCCAGACCTGAACCCAATAGAAAATCTTTGGAGGGAGCTGAATGTCCGTATTGCCCAGTGACAGCCCCGAAACCTGAAGGATCTGGAAGATCTGTATGGAGGAGTGGGCCAAAATCCCTGCTGAAGTGTGTGCAAACCTGGGCAAGAACTACAGGAAACGTATGATCTCTGTAATTGCAAACAAAGGTTTCTGTACCAAATATTAAGTTCTGCTTTTCTGATGTATCAAATACTTGTGTCATGCAATAAAATGCAAATTAATTACTTAAAAATCATACAATGTGATTTTCTGGATTTTTGTTTCCGTCACTCACAGTTGAAGAGAATCTATGATAAAAATTACAGACTTCTGCATGCTTTGTAAGTGGGAAAATCTGTACATGTTCAGAGGCATGTCACTGTCTTTCAAGTTTAGGCACAAGGTGAGGTTGAATGATTCAAACTTTGCCTTTGGACATAACCAATAACATCATCTGTTTCTTTGGAAATGTTTTCCTTAAGCTCAAATACCAGCACATGTTCACAAGGAGGGGGCTTTCAAGTACAGGCAAGAGTCCAATTTAATTATTTAAACTTTGCAGTTGGTTATAAAAAAACAATTTTGATTAATCAGAAATGTCTTCCTTAATTATTTTGTTGTGGATATATTTTCAGGCATGTTATGCTTTATTGGACAGAATAGCTGGAAAAAATAGAGCTCTTAGTTTTTGCTGAAAGAGGTAGGACTTGAACAGCATTACATACTGTGTCAGTTGCTTAGACTACTTGTCAACCCATAGGCCACATTTATTAAATGAAGAAAACCGTTTGAGACAATGTCTGGAATTATATTTTATTTTTTCCCAGGTGATCCAGGCGCGGCTGGAGCAGAGAGGTGTGACCGTACGGGATGTGAGGTTAAACGGTTCTGCAGCTAGCCATGTGCTCCACCAGGACACTGGCCTGGGCTACAAGGACTTGGACCTGATCTTCGGTGTGTCCTTGAAGGATGACCAGGGTTTCCGGCTGGTCAAGGACGTGGTAATTGACTGCCTGTTGGATTTCCTACCTGCGGGGGTCAGTAAGGAGCGCATCTCACCACTGACCCTTAAGGAGGCCTACGTACAGAAGCTGGTGAAAGTATGCAACGACACGGACCGCTGGAGCCTCATTTCACTGTCTAACAACACGGGCAAGAACGTGGAGCTGAAGTTCGTGGACTCTCTGAGGCGGCAGTTTGAGTTCAGTGTGGACTCCTTCCAGATTGGCCTGGACACGCTGCTGCTTTTCAATCGCTGTTCGGAGGCCGTCATGTCTGAGAGCTTCCACCCTACTGTAATGGGCGAGAGCATGTATGGGGACTTTGAGGAGGCCATGGGACACTTGTGTAACCAGATCATTGCCACGCATAGTCCTGAGGAGATCCGAGGCGGGGGGCTTCTTAAATATTGCCATCTGCTGGCACGGGGGTTCAGACCTGTCTGCGAGGCAGGGATGAAGTCCCTGCAGCGCTACATGTGCTCGCGCTTCTTCATTGACTTCTCTGATATCAGCGAGCAGCAGCATAAGCTGGAGGGCTATCTGCAGAACCACTTTGCCGGCATGGAGCACAAGCGCTACGAGTGCCTGATGACTCTGCATCATGTGGTGAATGAGAGCACGGTGTGTCTGATGGGCCACGAGCGGAGCCAGACGCTCAGCCTCATCTCAATGTTGGCGCTCCGCGTGCTGGCAGAGCAAAATGCAATCCCCACGGTGACCAATGTCACCTGCTACTACCAGCCTGCCCCCTACGTAAGGGATATCAACTTCAACAATTACTACCTGGCACATGTACAGCTACCGCTAGTTCATTACAGCAACACTCACCAGACTTGGTTGCCATGCAGCTAAGCTAACAAGCATGTGCAGGGCAGAGGTGGATTTGGATCCAGTGTTTCCCTCCACTGGGTTTGAAAGAGAGAGAGACTGAGGAGAGGGGTTTGGCAGAGTAGAAACATTGCTCTGTCTTAAAAAAAAAAAAAAAAGTATCTTTGCCAAATGTGACTTGTCTGAAACAATCTTCTACTGCTGAATATCTGTTTTGAGCCAATCCATATGTACCTCTTTTTTTTTTTTTCTCCTCACTGAACTTTTGTAGGATTAATGATCATTTTGAGATGTAGCAAACATTTGAGTGTTTCCTTATATTAGTGAGAACATTTCTTTATGAAGTTATATTTGTTCAAAGAGGACATTTTTATTTTTAAAGAAGCAAACTACTGAAGGGCTGTTATTTGCAGATGACAGCGTCAGTTGACTTATATTTAAAAATTATATTTACCTGACCAAAGATTTTTATTGTATATGGGAAACATAAAATATTATTAATTCCAAGTGCCTAAAACCAACAGACAGAAGTGCAAAAACTCATATTTAACTGAAAGCTGTGCTTCTTAAAGAGGTTTGTATAACCTAGATTACTCCCAAACCTCTTCAGGGAAAAGTGTTCATTTTCATGCAATAAAAAAGAAATCCATATATTGTCTTTTTTTATATCAATGTTTTTTTTTTTATTACTGTTTGTATGGTAAACAAATTGAAAAGTGCCTTGAAACAATAACAATCATTTGTCCTTGAATCAACCTCCTAGGTTATCGTTCCTCCAAAGTTTATTTATATTATGCATGGCTGTTTAACTACACATGAAGTGATTTCTACGTACATCTATTTATGTATGTATTTTTCCAGTTTAACTTATTCAAAGCTGTTAAAGTAAATTGTGCATACTTCATCTCCGATCCCTGGCATTGCAAGTGCCATTTTCTAGCAACTGAACAACAAGTCACTTGTATACAGGTGCATTCTTTTTCAGTCTATTCTTTTTCAAGGTTAATGTAGCTTGGATAGTCTTGATGACATACTGGTAACTAAGACCGCCCAGTTCCTGGACAACTGACGTCTAGAAAGGCATAGTGTCCGTCTGAGTGCCACTACTTTACCTGGAACTGTAGGATCCATTGCAATCTGAGGACATGAACCATAGGAAGCCTTTCTAAAGGCACAATGGCCTCACTCTCTGGTGTGATTCTAAAGATTTGACACAAAGGCCAGTTTGTTCTCCCACTCATGTTGCCAGTGGGAACTGAATTATGTTTGCTTGAATGATGCCATATCCATGTCATTTTACTTGTGTAAATATTAGAATCTTTTTGAGTCAATCGATGTGTCTGCTGTGGTTAAATGCACAGTCAAAATGTAGCCGAGTGAATGCCCATATGGAATTCCCATTAACTTCAAAAGAGCCTCTTGTTGGGTTATTTCCAGTAAAGTTTGCGCACACACACAGTAATTATACTCGACTGTAAGGGTCATAGGTGTGTTGTAACCGGTTCTGGCTCCAATGGACAATGCATATTAGTCTTACATGGCTAAGAGAACTGTGGACCTGCAAAGCATTCTGCATCCTCTGATGCGCTGACAACTCCTGGTTGAACAAGCAGTGTAAAGCAAAAGAAAGTACTTTTGTGATAACCACTTTGTGGATTGTGTCTCTGAGGATACATCACCATCTTCGACTTTGACGAAGAATTTGGGAGTTGCTGTAATAACAAACTATTTCAAAGAATATCACAAAATGTCACACTCACCTGAAGGATTATTAGGAACACCATACTAATACTGTGTTTGACCCCCTTTCGCCTTCAGAACTTAATTCTACATGACATTGATTCAACAAGGTGCTGAAAGCATTCTTTAGAAAAGTTGTCCCATATTAATAGGATAGCATCTTGCAGTTGATGGAGATTTGTGGGATGTACATCCAGGGCACGAAGCTCCAGTTCCACCACATCCCAAATATGCTCTATTGGGTTGAGATCTGGTGACTGTGGGGGCCATTTCAGTACAGTGAACTCATTGTCATGTTCAAGAAACCAATTTGAAATGATTCGAGCTTTGTGACATGGTGCATTATCCTGCTGGAAGTAGCCATCAGAGGATGGGTACATGGTGGTCATAAAGGGATGGACATGGTCAGAAACAATGCTCAGGTAGGCCGTGGCATTTAAACGATGCCCAATTGGCACTAAGGGGCCTAAAGTATGCCAAGAAAACATCCCCCACACCATTACACCACCACCACCAGCCTGCACAGTGGTAACAAGGCATGATGGATCCATGTTCTCATTCTGTTTACGCCAAATTCTGACTCTACCATCTGAATGTCTCAACAGAAATCGAGACTCATCAGACCAGGCAACATTCTTCCAGTCTTCAACAGTCCACTTTTTGTGAGCTCTTTTTCCTATTTGTAGTGGAGATGAGTGGTACCCGGTGGGGTCTTCTGCTGTTGTAGCCCATCCGCCTCAAGGTTGTGCGTGTTGTGGCTTCACAAATGCTTTGCTGCATACCTCGGTTGTAACAAGTGGTTATTTCAGTCAAAGTTGCTCTTCTATCAGCTTGAATCAGTGGGCCCATTCTCCTCTGACCTCTAGCATCAACAAGGCATTTTCGCCCACAGGACTGCTGCATACTGGATGTTTTTCCCTTTTCACACCATTCTTTGTAAACCCTAGAAATGGTTGTGTGTGAAAATCCCAGTAACTGAGCAGATTGTGAAGTACTCAGACCGGCCCGTCGGCACCAACAACCATGCCACGCTCAGAATTGCTTAAATCACCTTTCTTTCCCATTCTGACATTCAGTTTGGAGTTCAGGAGATTGTCTTGACCAGAACCACACCCCTAAATGCATTGAAGCAACTGCCATGTGATCGGTTGATAAGATAATTGCATTCATGAGATATTGAACAGGTGTTCCTAATAATCCTTTAGGTGAGTGTATGACTAAACTTTCAGATTGTCTCTCAGAAACCGCTGCATGGAGTATCTATTTGGGACAAAGGCATATTCTTCTTTCAGATTTTATTGTATTAAAGACACATTCACAACAAAACAGAATACAAATCAATTTTCAAAGTTTATTTGTCAAATGCACCTAACAACACATCCTGCAATTAAATTATTGTGACATGGCACCCGACAACCACGTAGTGAGAGTTAAGAATATACAGTATAACCAAAAATATGGCCAGACTGTCACGGCTTCGGGTTTAGAGGAGCAAGGAGGAGCAGGAGAAGGCGTGGTGGAAGGATATTTAATAGTATCCACTCGAAAATATACAGCATAAGCTTAACAAAGCGTCGCACAGCTCTAACAACAGGTAGAGACAATCACACACAAAGACAGGGGGAGCAGAGGGAACATATATACCGGGGGAAACAGCGATGATGAGGAACAGGTGCACAAAACGGGACACAGGTGAAATGTATGATGAGACGGTGGTGTCAGAAGGCCGGTGACGTCGACCGCTGGGGCCCGCCCGCTGCAGGGGGAGGTCAACCAGCAGAGGTTGCAGTTGTCACACAGACAAAAAAAATAAAACAACACTATACATAACACCATACACTAGCAGCAGTTTAAAAGAGTGTACTGTAAACTAGCAGCAATTAATTATAGAACATTATAGATATGGCAGTAATATACATAACAATGTAAACTATCAGCTATTTGGTAAAATTATTGAATGTTATAGATACATGAGTGTAGTAAGCTCATGGATAGTGGCATAGTACATAACAACTACATAGTGAGAACTAAGAAGAAATATACATACACATCAAAAATATAGCAAGAAGAAAAAGCAATAAAATACATAAATGTATACTAGCAGCAGTTTAGAAAGAGTACTGTAAACTAGCAGCAATATTGGTTGTGATATTTAAATTATAGATATGGCAAATATGGCAATAATATACATAATGTTAACTAGCAGCAGTTTTTGGAAGAGTAGGATGGGGAGAAGTACTGAATATTATTACTTAGTTCAGCAGTGATGATGAGTCATAATTGATGACTTAGCACTAGATACATTTTCACAAACTATGCCACCAAACAAAGTTGTCCAAGTATGGCAAAAAGTACAACAAAGCTGTGTTTGCTTCTCGCGAGAGTTGGCAACACTGAAATAAGGTGAATGCAATTAACTACCAGGCAGAGTAGAAAACCAGTCCTGTCCTCAGGCTCCCCACGCTTAGAGTTTGAATCTGTTTTAGAGGGTTTTCTCAGTAAAGTTCTATAGGGACAAAAGGTTAACCTGATTGGCCCTGGGTCAGAAAACAATCAGGAAAACCCCTTAACCGGGTATTTCAGAAAGGCGGGTTAACATACTCTGAGTTGAAACCACAACTCTGGGTTGATTGACTCTGAGCTGTCAACTCAGAGTTGACAGTTTCAGAAGCTGGTGTTTACAATTAGTTCAGTCAACTCTGAGTTGACTGAACGTGCATAAGGAGATAAAAATACCTCATCAATGGAACACAGATAACATTATTCATCATGGCTACAAAAGAAAAAGCTCTCGAACCCTGCACTTCACCCCAGTGGAGTTAGAACTATTAATGAATGCATATGCAGAATGAGTATATATTCAAGAAAAAAGCAATACAATAGCAGCAGCAAAAGAACGTTAGCTAGCGTGACAGAAAATTGCTGACCGAGACATTTTGTGTGTATTAATTGAAAAACATGTCTCATCTCGAGTGTTCCAGTCATTAAACGTATATAGTGTGTCAAGTTCAGAGTATATTTATCAAATGCACCGTATAACACAGCGTCATTTTGAACAGTGAAATTCTTGTGACATGGCACACTTCTACTAAAGCTGCAAGTCTCCTAAACATATGAGAATCATGGTATTACAGAGGGGATATATATTGTTGCTGAAAAATAATTTGTGTCCTGTGACGTCGCCCGGCATGGCGAAGCCGGGGCCCCACCCTGGAGCCAGGCCCGGGGTTGGGGCTCGTTCGCGAGCGCCTGGTGGCCGGGCCTTTCCCCATGGGGCCCGGCCGGGCCCAGCCCGAACGAGCGACATGGGGCCGCCCTCCCGTGGGCTCACCACCCACAGGAGGGACCATAAGGGGCTGGTGCAGAGAGGATCGGGCGGCAGTCGAAGGCGGGGGCCTAGACGACCCGATCCCTGGACACGGAAACTAGCTCTAGGGACGTGGAACGTCACCTCGCTGGCGGGGAAGGAGCCTGAGATCGTGCGTGAGGTTGAGAGGTTCCGACTAGAGGTAGTCGGGATCACCTCTACGCACGGCTTGGGCTCTGGAACCACACTCCTTGAGAGAGGATGGACTCTTCACCACTCTGGAGTTGCCCATGGTGAGAGGCGGGGGGCTGGTGTGGGTTTGCTTATAGCTCCCCAGCTCTGCCGCCATGTGTTGGAGTTTACCCCGGTGAATGAGAGGGTCGTTTCCCTGCGCCTATGAGTAGGGGATAGGTCTCTCACTGTTGTTTGTGCCTACGGGCCGAACGGCAGTGCAGAGTACCCGACCTTCTTGGAGTCTCTGGGAGGGGTGCTGGAAAGTGCTCCGACTGGGGACTCTATTGTTCTACTGGGGGACTTCAACGCCCACGTGGGCAACGACAGTGACATCTGGAGGGGGGTGATTGGGAGGAACGGCCCCCCTGATCTGAACCCGAGCGGTGTTCAGTTATTGGACTTCTGTGCTAGTCACAATTTGTCCATAACGAACACCATGTTCAAGCATAAGGGTGTCCATCAGTGCACGTGGCACCATAATGTCGTACAGCCAGCGGGCCACCAGCTTTTGCCGCTTTTCTCCTGATCTCAATTTGCATAAGTTAATTTGCATCTCAGGCGGCTTTCCACCAGCGGCCCGACTGCGTTACGCTTGCGCCTAGCCGCCGAAAAGAGGGCGTGTGCTTTAGTCTGCTTTATCTGCTTGTGTTGCCATTTTCTTCCAGCAGAGATGCTATTGTACCCCTTTTATTCTTGTACTGATTATTTGATTTATTTTAATATTGTTTAATCTTAGTGTACAGAATTTTGGTCAACATTGGTAGTTTTTAAATAAAATAGACTTTGACACTATTGCTTGTGTAAAGGACTTTGTGTTGACATGTACAGTAAACACATCTCGCCATTGCTTACCATAATATTTTCACGAACTAATGGCCATTTTTCACTACATGATACCAGCTCATCTATAGCCTCAACTTTTGCTTCATGGGGGACAGTTCGATGGTAACTTTCGTAACCCCAGTTCTATGAGTGGAGCGTCGCCCATAGGGGCTTCGCTCCTATTGGTTTACCCTCTATGCCAATCGGCAGTCACTGAAAATTTAAATATGCAAATAGCATTGCTCCAGGCCACCTGCCCCATGGCTATAAAAGCAGTGCACAGACCCCAATCTGCCTCCCGACATACCTTTCTTCACGAGAAAAGCAGTCAGTGACAGATCAGGGCCCGAACCCTATGGGCGACGCTCCACTCATAGAACTGGGGTTATCGTTCTATATCGTGAAGCATTGCCCATAGGGGCTTCGCTCATATTGGTTTAGGGCAAAGCGAGCAAGCTTGAGATGTACTCCCTGTCTGTCACCCACCTCACTAAGAGATAAGTACCAAACAGGACGGCCCAGGCGTGGACACCACGCCACTGAGCCGCTTCCATCCGACTCACACTACGCACATACGGTTGCGCGCTGACCACAGCCCTCAACCAAATGCACACACAACACCAACCCAACTGGTACCTCCTCAATCAGTCTACGGGAAACCCGCGCCGGATCGTGTCCAACTCTAGCAAGTTGATGTGGCGCTCCGAAGGAGGCCACACGCCCCTGACTGAGCGCGACAGGCACGTTCCGCCCCAGCCGGTCAGGGATGCGTCTGTGTAATCTGGAACCCGAACCGACACCTTGCCCATGGGAACCCCCTGGAGCAGAGTGCGTGGGTCCCTCCAAAAAGCCAGGTCCTGCCCCAGAGAGTCCGAGACCTTGACCAACCGACGTCGGTGACGCACCGGGTCCAAACGGAGGCGGGCGAACCAGCGTTGAAGGCCCCTTATGTGTAGCAAACCCAGCGGGACCACTGCGTGGGCTGACAACATCAGACCCAGGAGAGACATGATGGCGTACACCGACACCATGCGTGACGGCTGGACATGTGCCAAGGCCCGCAGAGTGGCCTCTCTCCGCGTCTCGGACACCCGAGCCCTCATAGAGACTGTGGATAACTGGAGCCCCAGAAACACCACCAGTCGGCTGGGCTGAGGAGCACTCTTCTCCCAGTTCACCGCAAAGCTGAGTCACTAGCCGGAACGTGTGAACACTGGCCTGTTCTGCCGAGTGTGCCAGAACCAACAGATCGTCCAGGTAGGCCAGAACCCTGACCCCCTGACCCCTCAACGGTCCCAGTGCAGCCTCTACGCACTTGGTGAAAGTGCGGGGAGCCAACGCGTACCCGAACGGAATCCTTGTGTATTTGTATGCTTGGCCCTGAAAGGCAAACCGCAGGAACTTCCTGTGGCGTGGCAGAACAGTAACAGAACAGAACAGTAAGCATCCTTCAGATCGATGCTGACGCAAAAATCCCGGGGTGCACGCACTCCAGGAGACGTTTTGTCGTGAGCATGCGAAAAGGCCGCTTTGACACACATTTGTTCAGAACGCGCAGGTCCAAAATCGGTCGCATGCCCCCCGTCTTTTTGGGCACCAGGAAGTGGGGGAAGTAAAGCCCCCTCTCCCTCTGCCCCAACGGGACTAGGGACACCGCCTCCTTTTCCAGAAGGTCCGCAATCTCCCCCTGTAGGGCCGCAACTTCACAGGAGACGTCATGACGGTCTCCACGACTAGTGGCTAGAACGGGGGAGGCTGACAGTGAAACTACAGCGCGTGCCCCTTCCTCAGCGTCACGTCTAGCCACCCCGGCAGAGTGCATAGCCGACGCCACTCCGAGTTGAACAGAGAGAGCGGGCGAGCACGCAGCTTAGGGGCCGTGGTCAACCACTGATAGTATGCGTCCTCTGACCCGACCACCGCGGAAGGGCTGCTTATGAACAGCCAACCCGCCCAAGGCGGGGCCACCCAGAAAGGGAGAGGAAGACACACGCGTCACCTGAGTCGAGCCGTCCATCTCTCCACCGGTTACAGCCGTAACCGAGGAGACCGAAGCCCCAGCAGGCGGCGCATCCGAGCCTAGTTGACCCGACCTAACAGAGGGACGGGCAGAGAAGTCTGCCCTGTCCAATGGAAGACTGCCCGGACCCGGAGGTCACAGACTTATGGAGTCGGACATCCCTGACCTCAGGCAGAGACTGAGGGTTGGAAGCCCGCTCGCTAACCATGCCCAGGCCTACAGCGGACGTTTGCAATGAAGGCTCACTCAAAGGTAAATAAGTTGAACACACAGCTTTATTTACACAAACAGAGGAGCACCCCACCAAACTCACACAGGGTAGGGAAGCATCCGAGGGACACTCCCCTTCAATCAAATCAATCTATCAAATGTATTTATAAAGCCCTTTTTACAACAACAGAGACACCCGGTGCTATATTATTGTGCTGGGGGATATGAGGAATGCACTACTAACTTTTCTCAGTTTCCTCCAGTTTTAAATTTTAGGAGGAGATGAGGTCCTGGTCCACACCTGCGGATTACTCTTAATATCTCACCCGGCACAGCCAGAAGAGGACTGGTCACCCCTCTGAGCCTGGGTCCTCTCTAGGTTTCTTCCTAAAATTCAACCTTCTTAGGGAGTTTTTTCTAGCCACTGAAATTCAACACAATTGTTGTTTGCTCCTTGGGGTTTAGGGCTGGGTGTCTCTGTAAGGCACTTTGTGACAATTGCTGTTGTAAAAAGGGCTTTATAAATAAATTTGATTTGATTTGATGGATTAATTTTTCTGCATCAGTTTTTGATAGAATGTATCAAATTTTTGCAGTGTTTCGAAGATGAAAATAAGCAAATCTTGAAACATATTTTATATGTTCTTCAAAGGAGAGGTCAGGGTCAAGGGTAACGCCAAGGTTTTTTGGGATACGACCATGCAGCCGTCGAGGTTCACAGTGAGATCTGCTAACAATTCTCTTTGTTTCTTGGGTCCTAAAACAAGCATTTCTGTTTTCCTTGAGTTTAAGAGCAAGAAATTCTCTATCATCCACTTCCTAATATCTGAAACGCATGCTTCCAAATTAGCTAATTTTGGGACTTCTCCATGCTTCATTGAAATATATAACTGTCATCAGCGTAACAGTGAAAGTTTACATTGTGATTTCGGATTACATCGCCCAGAGGGAGCATATATAGTGAGAACAATAATGGGCCCAGAACCGAGCCTTGAGGAACACCAAAGCATATCTTTGACTTGTCAGAGGATATGCCATCCACACTAACAAACTGATATCTTTCAGATAAATAAGATTCAAACCAGGCTAGAACATGTCCACGTAGCCCAATATGGGTTTCAAGTCTCTCTAAGAGAAGGGAGTGATCAATAGTGTCAAGAAACAACAGGACGGATGCAGAACCTTTGTCTGAGGCCATTAGAAGGTCATTTGTTACCTTCATGAGTGCAGTCTCAGTACTATGATGGGATCTGAAACTGGACTGGAGTATTACATAAATGTTATTTGTCTTTAGGAAGGCATTCAGTTGTTGGGAAACACATTTTTCTAAGATTTTTGAGAGGAACGGGAGGTTCGATATTGGCCTATAATTGTTTAATATGTCGGGATCCAGATTTTTTTTTTTTAGAAGAGGCTTAATTTCAATCAATCAATCAAATGTATTTATAAAGCCCTTTTTACAACAGCAGTTGTCACAAAGTGCTTTACAGAGACACCCGGCCTTAAACCCCAAGGAGCAAACAACAGTAGTGTTGAATTTCAGTGGCTAGGAAAAACTCCCTAAGGTTGAATTTTAGGAAGAAACCTAGAGAGGACCCAGGCTCAGAGGGGTGACCAGTCCTCTTCTGGCTGTGCCGGGTGAGATATTAAGAGTCCAATTGGAATAATAAATACATTTCTCTGGGCTAAATCCAGAGTCTATTTGAATTTAGACTAGGTCAGAAGTATGACCAGGTGGACAAGGACAGGGACAGCAACGGGCCCCCAAACCAGGTAATCCGCAGGTGTGGACCAGGACCTCATCTCCTTCTAAAATGTAAAACTGGAGGAAATTGAGAAAAGTTAGTAGTACATCCCTCATATCCCCCAGCACAATAATATAGCAGCGTAACACCTTGGAACTGAGACAGGGGGGTCCGGTGACACTGTGGCCCTACCCGGGGAAGGCCCCGGACAGGGCCCAACAGGCAGGAAATCAATCCAACCACATTGCCAGGCATCAACCAAAGGGACACCCACCAACCCCAACCCCCCTGAATGAGGGCCGAGTATTGCTAGCGGCGTACAGCCCAATTGCACAAGTGCGCAACAGAGAGTCAACAACAAGCCAGTGACTCTTCCCCCGAAAGGCATTGGAGGGAGGGCATCCCAATGGCGACGAGAGCCCACCTGGCAAGACAGCAAGGGTGGACAGTATCAAGCCTACTGGTCACCTTCACGCTCCCGGGCCAGGCTACACCTAATTATAAACCGTGCTGTAGAGATGAGTTTTTAGTAGACATTTGAAAGTTTGCACTGAGTTTGCATTTCTAACCTTAATTGGCAGATCCACAGGAGTGGAGCTCTATGAGAAAAGGCCCTGCCGCCAACTGTTTGTTTAGAAAATCTAGGTACAATTAAAAGGCCTGCATCTTGCGATCTAAGGTTACGTGTAGGTATGTATGGCTGGATCATTTCAGCCAGGTAAGTAGGACCAAGTCCATGTATTGATTTATAGGTTAAGAGTAAAACCTTAAAATCAGCCCTAACCCTAACAGGCAGCCAATGTAAGGACGCCAGGACAGGAGTAATGTGTTCAAATTTTGTAGTTCTAGTTAGGATTCTAGCAGCCGTGTGCAGCACTAATTGAAGTTTATTTATTAATTTGTCTGGATAACCAGAGAGAAGAGCATTGCAGTAATCTAATCTAGAAGTAACGAAAGCATGGATTCATTTTTCTGCATCAGTTTTTGATAGAAAGTTTCTAATTTTTGCGATGTTTCGAAGATGAAAATAAGCAACTCTTGAGACATATTTTATATGTTCTTCAAAGGAGAGGTCAGGGTCAAGGGTAACGCCATTTCTGTTTTATTTGAGTTTAAGAGCAAGAAATTCTCTGTCATCCACTTCCTAATATCTGAAACGCATGCTTCCAAAATAGCTAATTTAGGGGCTTCTCCATGCTTCATTGAAATATATAACTGTGTGTCATCAGCATAACAGTGAAAGTTAATATTGTGATTTCGGATTACATCGCCCAGAGGGAGCATGTATAGTGAGAACAATAATGGGCCCAGAATTTCCGCTATTTTTAGTGAGTTTGGTACACATCCGGAGGAAAGGGAGCAATTTATTATGTTCAGCATTGGCTGACCTAGCACAGGAAATCGCTCCTTAAGTAATTTTGTTGGAATCGGGTCTAGCTGAGAGTTTGTGGGTTTAGAACTCATTATGAATGTAGTAAATGTGTCAAGCGATACGTTATCAAAACATTCAAGTGTCCCCATTGACACCTGGTCAGGGAGGTTCAGGACATTTTTAGGACAACCAAGATTTTGAGGACCATAACTATTTAAGGAGGAGTCAGTTATTTGTTTTCTAATGGTGATGATCTTTTCATCAAAGTAGATCATGTATTCATTACAACTAAAGTGCAGACCCACTTCACTTGCTAACCTCCACTAAACATGAATGATTAGAATGGAGAGAGAAAATATGTGCTACATTCATGATGACATTTTTAAAATGGTTGATCCCATACATACACACATACATCTTCTTCCGCTTCATCCGGGGCCGGGTCGCGGGGGCAGCAGTCTAAGCAGGGATGCCCAGACTTCCCTCTCCCCAGACACTTCCTCCAGCTCTTCCGGGGGGACACTGAGGCATTCCCAGGCCAGCCGGGAGACATAGTCCCTCCAGCGTGTCCTAGGTCTTCCCCGGGATCTCCTCCCGGTGGGACGGGACCGGAACACCTTCCCAGGAAGGCGTTCCGGAGGCATCCGAAACAGGAACTACCTCAACTGGCTCCTTTCGATGCAAAGGAGCAGCGGCTCTACTCCGAGTTCCTCACGGAAGACTGAGCTTCTCACCCTATCCCTAAGGGAGAAGCCAGCCACCCTTCTGAGAAAACCCCTGGTAAGGATGCCCCCAGGACGCCTCCCTAGGGAGGTTTTCCAGGCACGTCCAGCTGGGAGGAGACCTCGGGGTAGGCCCAGGACTAGGTGGAGAAATTATATTTTGACACTGGCCTGGGAACGCCTCGGGATCCCCCAGTCAGAGCTGGCAAATGTGGCTCGGGAAAGGGAAGTTTGGGGTCCCCTGCTGGAGCTGCTGTGACCCGATACCGGATAAGCGGATGAAGATGAGATAGCCTATTTTGCATTTATAACATTTTACATTACACATCTACAGTTAAATGACCAAAGGGATATTTCTTTTGTTGGTTTTCCTCTCAAAGGAAAAAAAAAAAGGAAAGAAAGAAAGGGGAGAGGAAGACATATGTTTGATTAAGAAACAACTGAAACAAGATTGGGGTTTAATGGAGTTAACTCTCTGCTGTAGTTGGGATTCTAACTTTGTGTTCTGTGAGATTCCATCTTTGTTTTTTCTCAATGTAGGAGTCCTGAATCACTGATACACCTTGTCCAATGAAGGGGTACCTCACACCTGTGGTAACCATCTGGACTGACTCATAGGAACAGGAACACTTGACTTTGGGACTTTGGGGTCATAGAGAGGTACAGCACATACAATAGTAACATTAATAAGGCTTTAAAGCACTGCAGTTTTCACATATAACAACTAGGAAGATTGGATGAATGGAGAGGACCACGCAACACAACAGAGACTCCACTGCACCAACCATGAGCCAATCATCAGGACATGGAGAGATCAGAGAGCAGAGGGGAGTTGGACTTTCATTTCTTTTTTTGTTCTTTTTTTTTAATTTTTAATTGGGATTTTAGCAATTCACTTGTGAAACCCTACTACATTTGTTTTTTAGCTATTTGTTTATTATTATAATTATTTTGGCAAATGTTGGTATTTTGTCCAGTAAACTTTTCTGTGGAATAGCACTTTGTAAAACACTACCGATATAGCACCAAAACAAAAATAGCTATGTTTTATTTTGATGGTTATACTAATTAATCCAATTTTGCAACATTATCCTAATTTATCCATAAACAATATAGAGAGAGGTTTTAAAAATCTTAGTTAATGACACTACAAAACAAATTTGTTTGTTCACATTTAAAAAATAAATGTATGTATCATTTTTTGACATTTTTTTAAATCACTTGTGATAATTTTACACAACGCAGGTATTTCTTTCTGACATTCAATCCCACCATTTCATTATTAGTTGAGTGTTATTTTTAGTATTGCAGTAGCCTTTATATTAGGGACCAGGATAGTAGTAAACTGATGCAATGTTTTGTCTTATCCTTTCTCCTGTAAGGACTGTGTGGCAGACCTCTAGCTCAATGGATGGAAACTAATTGGGAACAACAATGTGAAGTGAAACCTCCTGCAACCTTTCCCTTTGGCACATTCTGAGTTCCAGAACCAGATTCATGGCATAATGGACATTTTGCTGGGAAAAAGGCAGAAGGCCTGACCTCCTTGTTGAGTATGGAACACATCTCCAATCAACGGTGAGACAGAACAACACAACTTGGAATTGAACCTTGTGCCCAACAGCAACAGATTTGGGGCACAGAGAGGCTGAGACTGTGTTTCTGTCAAAGTTTCTACAGCATTAAGATCAAGGCAGAGAGGCCTTTGGGTCGATATGGACGAGGACAACAACAGGACAATGTGCCAGGTAAAGGGATAGGACTGGGGAGTAACTAGTTATACTAGATCAAAATGGCACGGGACTGGGGAGTAACTAGTTATACTAGATCAAAATGGAGCGGGAGGTCAAAACTTGTAACTAAAACATATTAGCAAAATGAATATTAAAGCTAGCATTGGGATGGGAGGTGTAAAGATACATTGAGTGCCTGAAAGAAATGTCTACTGGAAAAAATCGAAGGATCCACGATGGAGCGGCACACACCAGGTACTCCTGACAACTCATACAGCACTGCAAGTCTTGGGGAAAGATACCTGGATCCGTGCCAGCCACTGCCGACCAGACCACTACCCTCCAGGACCGAAGGACAGACATCCGTAGCCTAACCTGGGCTCAAAGAAGGACAAAGCTGGCAAATCAACAAAAGAGCAGGAAGAGAAGGTGACCCCCACCTCTGCTACCTCGGTATGATAGCTGCAATCCTGGTCAGCCTACTGGTGGGACTTCTGTGGAGTCTAGAATCCACAGGAACTGCCAAGGTGGGCCTGGACATTGACTCTGACAGCCAAACCGAACGATCAAAGAGACCAGATGTCACCACATGTAACTGCACTTACACTGCACCTCAACACTTCTACCACTCACCCACACACTCCAAGAACACATTCTGGGGGGTCTCTCGCCTATACATTACAATTCCACGACAAGCTAAATATCCCTTGCCCCAATTTACGACCCAATTTAGACCAGAGGTAAGAAATAGACGGACTGTTTCTCCCCCATTAGTGAACCATACTGTTTGCAAGGGGGACAGAATAGCCCATATAGAATGTTTGTTTACCCCAGGGTCTCCTGGGAGTGTAGTAAAGCCCTTATTTGCCTCATCAAAATCTTCTGTCCAGATGTGTAAAACAGCTTCATGGGATCAGGAAAAGAATGAAGCAGTTATAGGCAACGATGGCCCAGACAAAGTAATGATAACCCATCCACATTAACCATTGGCACTGTGTTCTACTGTACCTTCTCCACTCCGGAAAGAGCTCCAAAACCAGAGAACGGGTGGTAGTGGTAAATTGTAACAGACCCAAGGTAACCGACACACACCACACCTCATAATTCTTCGCCAGCCTCTCCTGTTCAGGACCAGGCCATTAAAGGCAGGACCAGTAATCTATATAGTCAACTTGCTTTCGCTCATGCAAGAGCCATAAAAAAAAATGAAAGAAAATGCGTTAAGTCTATCTACCTAATAACTGGGCTGGCACTTGTGGATTGGCATACATCATTACAAGAATGTTGTACATTTATACCTAATTACAACTCCACTGTTTCTGAGCTAGTTAATCAAATTATTCAAGTTACCCACCTGGCCCACAATGATGACATCAAAGGACCACTCTCCTGGATAGCTGGGCTGTGGGGTCAGTATTGCTGGGCAGTCTTTTAATGGATTGGTATTGTTATTATAGTCATAGTGGCCATAGGCCTGTTAGTACTCCTCCGACGTGCCAGTTCTCGAGTGGCCCTGAATGCATAGTGTTAAAATAATAATCAGTTCGGCATAGAGCTAAAATACATGCATTAAATTGACCTACTGATACTGATCTACTGATGCTCACATATACTGACCACCCTCACAAGTCCATTGTACATAACACACAGTTAACCTGGGGTTGCCATGATGGTATACATCAAACCCAGAAGGGGCCTTGGCCCAGTATGGTAAACCTGCAGGATGACTACGATGGTGGATGGACCCCGTAGAGGAAGACGATGATATCCACACTTAGTATGATTTTCTGTCTCCTGGAGCTATTTGTGCAACCTTGCATTTTTAGACCACACTGTAGTGGCTACTATGCCTTGTATGTACATTCTGCAAATGCAAATTTGTCATCTGTACTGTTGGAGGAGGATATAAGCTTGAAACTTGAAATGCATAATCAGAACAATCTGTCATTACTTACTGTGTTGGTCTCTGTACATGTACTCTTTTTGTCATGGCAGTTGTTCCTGTGGTGCCACGTAATAATAAATAATCAACTGTTATTCCAGAAATCTTTATTATAATAAATCGCGAACATTTCCATCTTCCACAATAGGAATATACTGTATGCTAAGATTCAGCAAAATTCAGTGAAGTTGATTAAAAGCCAATCACTTTACAGATGGACAATGACCCAAAACATACTGCGAATGCAACCCAGGAGTTTTTTAAGGCAAAAAAGTGGAACAGTCTTTAATGCCAAAGTCAGTCACCTGATTTCAACCAGATCAAGCATGCATTTCATTTGCTGAAGACAACTGAAGGCAGAAAGACCCACGAACAAACAACAATTGAAGCCGGCTGCAGTAAAGGCCTAGCAAAGCATCAGAAAGTAGTGTTAGAAATCAGCTGTTTCGTATAGTGGTTGAAACAATGATTGCATACTTGGTCGTCAAGGGGGAGAGTAATTCAATTATTTATTGCATCATATGATAGTCTGTAACATCATTAACAAGACTGTCTTCATACGCAATGTCTTACGAGCTCAATCTCAAAGAAACTTCCAGTCATACCGTAGCTTTATAGACACTGCAGGACAGAATTACTGTAAGCCCATTGGCTACTTACTGTCATGCTTTGAATGAATGTGACTTCCTGTGTACTGATAAACAGATTATTTTATCTAAACATAAACAAACATACATTCATACACTTCAGCAGGAGGAAACCCAGTGGATTTTGTGATGTCCATGTGTTCCAGACTTCAAGCAGTAATTTCCTGGAAAGGATTAAAAATGAACATTTTATTTATGATTGTGTTAATTTGTCCAACTACATTTGAGCCCCTGAAATAAGAGGACTGTGTATGAAAATGGTTGCAATTCCTAAACGCTACATGTTATATTTTTGTTCAACCCCTTTAATTAAAGCTGAAAGTCTGCAGTTCAGTTGCATCTCGGTTGTTTCATTTCAAATCCATTGTGGTGTCATACAGAGCAAAAATAATGAAAATTGTGTCAGTATCCAAATATTTACAGATTTAACTTGCTTTCTTTGTTTGTGGACCCAGGGACTTACTAAGACCAGGGCTTGAGTACCTGAAATCAGACTTTGGCCAGAGACTCATGACTCAAACTTAGGTGACTGGGATTGGGGTTTGACCTGTGCTTGACTGAGATTGAACCATTGGGACTCGTGACTCAATCCAGACTCAAGCATCAGACTTGAAGTTTAGTGAATCGACAGCATCTCTGGACCAGGGTGTGAGACAGGTCTGTAGTTGATAGCACACCTAACTTTTCGGGACTGGAACAAGTGTGGTGAATTTGAAACAGGCAGGAATAGTTTATTGCTCTAGTGACAGATTGAATGTTGGTGAGAAACTGGTGAATTGATCAGCACAGTGCTAAGTCTGGCTGAAGAGACCCGGTCCAGGCCAACAACTTCCCAATTGCTCTCTTTTTCTAAAAGGTTTGTAAACACATCGCTCTGTGATTGCAAGGGGTTAACGACAGCCTGGGACAGTCTGGGTGAAAGAAAAGAAGGAGGGGGTGTACAGGATAGAAAGACATGGAGAAGAATGAGGGGGGTCTGCTGAGTCATTTGACAGACAGTGGATATAAAAAGTCTACACCCCTCTGTGAAAATGCCAGTTTTTTGAGATGTAAAAGAATGAGACTCAAATAAATCATTTCACAACTTTTTCCACTTAATGTGACCTATAATGTGAGCAATTCAATTGAAAAACAAACTGAAATCTTCAAGGGGGAACATGAAAAATAAAAACCATATTTATGCAGAAATATATAACATTCTAAAGGGTTCACAATCCTTCAGGCACTACAGTAGCACTCTAGAAATACTGAGGTCATGAGTGGAAGCACCAACCCCTCAGAGAGCAAACACTTTGTTATACTATTATAATCAATTTGAAATTATTTAAGTTGAAAACATTATTCTTTACAGCCTTTTTGATTTATATGATACATTTTAAACCCAGAAAGTTTAATTCAGAAAAAAACTGCTTATGCTCCTTTGCTCACTTCAATTATTGCAAAAACATCAAACATTAAAAAGTTGATCACAATCGACAGATATATTACATGTAACTGTCAATTTGGAATCTATCTATTGGCAAGTCAAAAAAAAGCTATACCCTCTGTGCCAACTGCCTGTCCCTTTCTGTGTTTCATCTCTGGACATCTGCCTGATTTAAAAAAATGATGAACAAGCGTTATTATATATGTGAGATAGTAACTTTTCAAACTTGGAAATGTGTCAGGATGAGCATATGTAATTAATATCTATCAACCAACATTCTCAAAATGCCTAAAAGCTGTGAACACACAAGTATACTGATAATTCACACCTACTGCACACTTTGCCTTTAAAGCCCTTTTCTGCAACTTCCCACACTATCTAACCTTCTTTGTCAATTTCAGATTTTTCTCTCTCCATCACATCACCTTCATTTTCTATTTCTGTATCTTTCAATTTTCTTCTGTGTAAGTCGAGAAAAGAAACTCAGGTTCAATCACTGTATTGATATAAAGGAAAGTCTTTTAAAAAAATTCAACCTGCATATATTCAACAGTCAACAATTTGATTGGGGCTCAATATAAATGCTCCACCATCAACTGTAGCTAGTTTTGTGTGGCTTCGATTTTATTGAGTGGCTTCGATTTTAAGGGGCTTCGATATTGAGTGGCTTATATATTGTTGCTTGGCTTTGATACTCCTAATTATTATATTAGTGAATGAAATGTCAACACATACAGCTCCGAATTCTTTTTTAGACCACTGCACATTTTTCTTTCTTTTCCAAAAAAGTTGAAAACTAAAGTTTAGAGTGAGGAACAGAAGCATTCTATTTGCAGTGGTCTCTTAATTTTAACCCTTCATTTCCTCACTCAAAAGCTTCCTTTTCGACTTTTACAGCTCTGGAAAGTATTAAGAGGCTATCTTAACACCATCCTGCACCTCAATCAAGTGCAGACGGTTTGTGCTGGCAGAGTAGTGGCAACGTCCATCGTCGGTCACAGCCACCTCTGGCTCTCTCTCTCCTCCCTCCACGACATGGACCGTAACCCTCTGCTCAACGAACCCATCTCCCAGAGTGGATTATTCGGCGACGCTGTCCACACTGCTATAGAGACCTTCAAGCAAGCTGAAGCAGGCAGGAAGGAGCTCTCCCATCTTCTCCCCCTGGCTGGTCGATCTACTGCTACTGACCCTTGCTTTTCTCATCCTTCTCGACCGGGTTCTACAGCGAGACCCAGTCGACACCATCAAGCGGCTGCCACCACTTCTACTACGGTGACTGCGCCACCTCATCCTCCGACTGCCGAGGCGCCTGCTTCTGCTACGGTCCGTCCCAGATCATGGACGCCTGCTCCCAAGAGTGCTGCCCGTGGTCCAGCAAGAAACCCAAATGAGCATGACTAAGCGAGTTGGCCAAGGACAGCAGCATTGCCTACCAGGCCCCCACGCCTCACTCTCTCCCCATGGTGGTGGCTGGATTGAGCGATGCTGGCTATTCAGCCCTCCCGACTGTTTATTTCAATAAACCTGCTAAATGGTATTTGGGTGTGGGTTATGCTTCTATACATTCTCAGGCAGTGTCTGAGTCTGTGAAACCACTTATGCCTTATGTCAGGAACAGTTTGCCTTCATTGGCTACTGACAGAGCAGCAGAGAATTCTCTGTCTGTCTCTGCTCCGGTTCTACGATTATACGAGAGTGCCGTTATGCCGGCACCTGGATTCTAGCCTATCTTCTTCTGGTGATATTAGTGGCACCGGATTGCCCAGCAGCGATCTGGTACCCAGAAATGATTCAGTTGCTGCCGGATTGCCCTTGGGCAATTCCTCCCAGGCACGACGCGTTGTCTCAAGTTGAAGGTGCGTTGGTACACCCTCCATCATTGTCAGGGACCCTCATGGTCTGGACCCTGAATGGGACAGGCTGTTGAGGAGGGGACGGTCTAAAGCTGTGGTATGCACTATTTAGGGTGCGAGGGCTGCATCTACTTCCAAACTGTATTCCACTAGATGAGATATGTTTGTAACTTGGTGTACTTGGAGGTCGTCAGACCCCTTGTGCTGCCCTGTGGAGGAGATCCTGGCTTTTATAAAGTATCTCTTTGATACGAAGAGGTCACCCTCGTGCATTAAGAGTTACACATCAGCAATCTCTGCCTGTCACAAGGGTAACACTTTCGCTGGTAACACTGTTTTCAGTCACCCTTTTATCAAACGTTTCCTTTTGGGTACGCGCCAGCTGTGCCCTGTGGCAGGCTGGGCACTCCCCAATGGGACCTTTCCAGGGTGCTTGGTATTCTTTGTGAGTCTCCTTTCAAGCCCCTGGCTCAGGTCTCTTTCAAGCTGCTCTGCTCCTCACTTTGTGCTGTGCTAAATGGGTGAGTGATCTGAGTGCGCTCTCTGTGCGCCCTGGCTGTCTGTCTATTAGAGAGCATCTGGGTAGTGCCACGTTACGACCTAATACATCGTTCTTGCCCAGGCTTTTTCTCCTCTTCACACGTGTGAGGAAGAGGAGAGACTTCATTGCTTGTGCTCCATTCACTCTCTGGCGCATTACGTGGAGCGCACAAAGAGTGTTAGGCTCACTCCTCAGCTGTTTGTGTGTTATGCAGATTCCTGGGTGGGTAGTCCGCTCTCCAAACAGGCTCTGTGACTGTATCACTTTGGCTTATGAGCTCTCGGGGTCTATCGCCCTGGAGGGTCTTCGCACTGACTCCCTGTGTTGGATCGCTGTCTCATCTGCTCTCTTCCAGGGAGTCAGAGTTGACGACATTTGTGCTGCGGCATCGTGGTCGTCGCCGTCAGCCTTTGTTCATTTCTATTTATTGGACATTTCTTCTACGTTTATGGTTCATTTGGTCCTAAGTGCGGCTGCCCGAGATCATTGAACTAGGTTGTTGTGTCCTTGCATCTTACATTGGCTTCCCTTCACCATCCTTTTACCTTTTAACCTTTGTATGGCCTGGTTTGTCCACCACAGGGTTCGGGGATTGTAAGGGATGCCGTCAAGCGGAAGAAGTCCTATGCCGTCAAGCGGAAGAGTCCTATCAGGCCTGGTTGGCTTGTGGGACTCCTGAGGCAGCTGACGGGTACCGACAGGCCAAGCGGACTGCAGCCCGGGTGGTTGTGGAGGCAAAAACTCGGGCCTGGGAGGAGTTCGGTGAGGCCATGGAGAAGGACTATCGGCTGGCCTCGAAGAGATTCTGGCAAACCATCCGGCGCCTCAGGAGAGGGAAACAGTGCCCTACCAACGCTGTTTACAGTAGAGGTGGGCAGCTGTTGACCTCAACTGGGGATGTCGTCGGGCGGTGGAAGGAGTACTTTGAGGATCTCCTCAATCCCGCCGTCACGTCTTCCATTGAGGAAGCAGCGGATGAGGGCTCAGAGGCGGACTCGTCCATCACCCGGGTTGAAGTCACAGAGGTAGTCAAGAAACTCCTCGGTGGCAAGGCACCGGGGGTGGATGAGATCCACCCTGAGTACCTCAAGTCTCTGGATGTTGTGGGGCTGTCTTGGTTGACACACCTGTGCAACATTGCGTGGCGGTCGGGGACAGTGCCTCTGGGATGGCAGACCGAGGTGGTGGTTCCTCTTTTTAAGAAGGGGGACCGGAGGTGTGTTCCAACTATAGGGGGATCACACTTCTCAGCCTCCCCGGGAAAGTCTATGCTAGGGTACTGGAGAAGAGAATACGGCCGATAGTAGAACATCGAATTCAGGAGGAACAGTGTGGTTTTCGTCCGGGCTGTAGAACACTGGACCAGCTCTATACCCTCTACGGGGTGCTGGAGGGTTCATGGGAGTTTGCCCAACCAATCCACATGTGTTTTGTAGATTTGGAGAAGGCATTTGACTGTGTCCCTCGCGGCATCCTGTGGAGAGTGCTTCGGGAATATAGGGTCCTGGGTCCTTTGCTAAGGGCTGTCAGGTCCCTGTACGACCGAAGCAGGAGCTTGGTCCGCATTGCCGGCAGTAAGTCAGACTTGTTCCTAGTGCATGTTGGACTCCGGCAGGGCTGCCCTTTGTCACCGGTTCTGTTCGTAATTTTAATGGACAACATTTCTAAGCTTAGCCAGGGGCCGGAGGGTGTCAGGTTTGGGGACCACACGATTTCGTCTCTGCTCTTTGCAGATGATGTTGTCGTGTTGGCCCCTTCAAGCCAGGACCTTCAGCATGCACTTGGACGGTTTGCAGCCGAGTGTGAAGCGGTGGGGATGAAAATCAGTACCTCCAAATCCGAGGCCATGGTCCTCAGTCGGAAAAGGGTGGCTTGCCCACTTCAGGTTGGTGGAGAGTGCCTGCCTCAAGTGGAGGAGTTTAAGTATCTAGGGGTCCTGTTCACGAGTGAGGGAAGGATGGAACGGGAGATTGACAGACGGATCGGTGCAGCTTCAGCAGTAATGCGGTTGATGTATCGGTCTGTCGTGGTGAAGAAAGAGCTGAGCCGCAAGGCGAAGCTCTCGATTTACCGGTCAATCTACGTTCCTACTCTCACCTATGGTCATGAGCTTTGGGTCATGACCGAAAGGACAAGATCCCGGATACAGGCGGCCGAAATGAGCTTTCTCCGCAGGGTGGCTGGGCGATCCCTTAGAGATAGGGTGAGAAGCTCGGTCACCCGGGAGGAGCTCAGAGTAGAGCCGCTGCTCCTCCACATCGAGAGGGGTCAGCTGAGGTGGCTTGGGCATCTGTTTCGGATGCCTCCGGAACGCCTTCCTGGGAAGGTGTTCCGGTCCCGTCCCACCGGGAGGAGACCCCGGGGAAGACCTAGGACACACTGGAGGGACTATGTCTCCCGGCTGGCCTGGGAACGCCTCGGTGTCCCCCCGGAAGAGCTGGAGGAAGTGTCTGGGGAGAGGGAAGTCTGGGCATCCCTGTTTAGACTGCTGCCCCCGCGACCCGGCCCCGGATAAGCGGAAGAAGATGCCATGGCCTGGTTTTTCCTATACCCTGGTTGGTGCAGAGGTATTGTCACTGTCTGTCAATTCCTTGGTCTGGGTTTGCCTCCTGGTTGGGGCAATCCTTTTTGCTTTATATATATATATATATATATAAGTTTATATATATGGGTTTTGTAATACGACAGCCTTCGGATGAATGTTGTTTTAAGGCTGTGGGGATGGTCTGACTTGACCCTGTGAGTTATGCTCCGGCAGGGGTGTACTTCCTGGCTCGTTCATTTCGCCGTAAACCACTAGGAGCTAAGCCTTCTAGGGGGCGGAGCTCCACGACATATAACGTTAGTTACCGGGAATGTATTTGCATTATGGTATTGTGAGAGAAATGCTGATACGAACCACTTATTAATGCCAAAATAATTATTTTCTCAAATAAACATACAAACCCGATTCCAAAAAAGTTGGGACACTGTAAAATTGTGAATAAAAACAGAATGCAATGATGTGGAAGTTTCAAATTTCAATATTTTATTCAGAATACAACATAGATGACATATGGAATGTTTAAACTGAGAAAATGTATCACTTTAAGGGAAAAATAAGTTGATTTTAAATTTCATGGCATCAACACATCTCAAAAAAGTTGGGACAAGGCCATGTTTACCACTGTGTGGCATCCCCTCTTCTTTTTATAACAGACTGCAAACGTCTGGGGACTGAGGAGACAAGTTGCTCAAGTTTATGAATAGGAATGTTGTCCCATTCTAATACACGCTTCTAGTTGCTCAACTGTCTTAGGTCTTCTTTGTCGCACCTTCCTCTTTATGATGCGCCAAATGTTTTCTATGGGTGAAAGATCTGGACTGCAGGCTGGCCATTTCAGTACCCGGATCCTTCTTCTATGCAGCCATGACATTGTAATTGATGCAGTATGTGGTCTGGCATTGTCATGTTGGAAAATGCAAGGTCTTCCCTGAAAGAGACAACGTCTGGATGGGAGCATATGTTGTTCTAGAACTTGGATATAACTGTCAGCATTGATGTGTGCCTTTCCAGATGTGTAGGCTGCCCATGCCACACGCACTCATGCAACCCCATACCATCAGAGATGCAGGCTTCTGAACTAAGCGCTGATAACAACTTGGGTTATCCTTGTCCTCTTTAGTCCGGATGACATGGCGTCCCAGTTTTCCAAAATTAACTTCAAATTTTGATTTGTCTGACCACAGAACACTTTTCCACTTTGCCACAGTCCATTTTAAATGATCCTTCGCCCAGAGAAAAATGCCTGCGCTTCTGGATCCTGTTTAGATATGGCTTCTTTTTTGACCTATAGAGTTTTAGCTGGCAACGGCGAATGGCACGGTGGATTGTGTTCACCGACAATGTTTTCTGGAAGTATTCCTGAGCCCATGTTGTGATTTCCATTACAGTATCATTCCTGTATGTGATGCAGTGACGTCTGAGGGCCCGAAGATCACGGGCATCCAGTATGGTTTTCCGGCCTTGACCCTTACGCACAGAGATTGTTCCAGATTCTCTGAATCTTTGGATGATATTATGCACTGCAGATGATGATAACTTCAAACTCTTAGCAATTTTTCTCTGAGAAACTCCTTTCTGATATTGCTCCACTATTTTTCGCCGCAACATTGGGTCCTCTGCCCATCTTGACTTCTGAAAGACACTGCCACTCTGAGAGGCTCTTTTTATACCCAATCATGTTGCCAATTGACATAATAAGTTGCAAATTGGTCCTCCAGCTGTTCCCAATTATCTGTACATTTAACTTTTCCGGCCTCTTATTGCTACCTGTCCCAACTTTTTTGGAATGTGTAGCTCTCATGAAATCCAAAATGAGCCAATATTTGGCATGACATTACAAAATGTCTCACTTTCAACATTCGATATGTTATCTATATTCTATTGTGAATTAAATATAAGTTTATGAGATTTGTAAAATATTCCATTCCTTTTTTACTCACAATTTCTACAGTGTCCCAACTTCTTTGGAATTGGGTTTGTATATGAGATCATATGATCTTACGATGTTTTGTTACAAAATGTTCAAAATGTTATTTGTGGCCCCTCTCATTTGGCTGACTTGGTCGGTGGGCAACCATCAAACTCACTAAAGCGTTGCCTATGGTTCACACCATTGTGTATATACACTCACCTAAAGGATTATTAGGAACACCTGTTCAATTTCTCATTAATGCAATTATCTAATCAACCAATCACATGGAAGTTGCTTCAATGCATTTAGGGGTGTGGTCCTGGTCAAGACAATCTCCTGAACTCCAAACTGAATGAAAGAAGGGGAAAGAAAGGTGATTTAAGCAATTTTGAGCGTGGCATGGTTGTTGGTGCCAGACGGGCCGGTCTGAGTATTTCACAATCTGCTCAGTTACTGGGATTTTCACGCACAACCATTTCTAGGGTTTACAAAGAATGGTGTGAAAAGGGAAAAACATCCAGTATGCAGCAGTCCTGTGGGTGAAAATGCCTTGTTGATGCTAGAGGTCAGAGGAGAATGGGCCCACTGATTCAAGCTGATAGAAGAGCAAATTTGACTGAAATAACCACTCGTTACAACTGAGGTATGCAGCAAAGCATTTGTGAAGCCACAACACGCACAACCTTGAGGCGGATGGGCTACAACAGCAGAAGACCCCACCGGGTACCACATCTCCACTACAATTAGCACGAGCACACCAAAATTGGACAGTTGAAGACTGGAAGAATGTTGCCTGGTCTGATGAGACTCGATTTCCGTTGAGACATTCAGATGGTAGAGTCAGAATTTGGTCAAACACAGTATTAGTATGGTGTTCCTAATAATCCTTTAGGTGAGTGTATATTAAATAATTATACTACTTAGTGTACAATTTGTGTATTCTCTACCTACATATGTTTACCACTACCATCAAGCACCATTTCACCACATTTCTGTGTAAATGTACTTAAAATTAATCCTATGGTCATTGTCAATACAGCACAAATAGATATTTTCAGTCTGAAATAAGCTAATTTATTTATAAACCCCTTTTTACCTCGGTAGTTGTCACAAAGTGCTTTTAGAAAACACCCAGCCTGAAACCCGAAGGAGCAAGCCACAAACAGCATTGAAGCACAGTGGCTAGGATTACATGTATCTTCACTTTTGTTGTCCAAGAAACAGATCTGGTCTGATTAGAATATTGTAAACAAAACTGAGATAAAACCTATAAAGGTCAGAGAGTCTTTTCTTTTAGACTCTTTCATATCTGTTGTACATCTGTAACCTAGTTTTATATAACCCAAGACACAAAGGACTGCCACTGGCATCCATCCTTGAAACCTTGTTCTGAAATTACAGGAACATGATCAAACCATTTAACCTTGAGAGATATTGGGCATGAAAAGTAATTGAATTAGGCATGACACAATGTATGAGAGTACTAAACTATCGCTATACGGAGGACACTAGGTAGGAAATGTGATGCTCCATTACCGATAGGTCCCAAACACCCTGTCCATACCATCTGCTAGAAACTGTGTGTGACTGTCTTAGGACTCTCTGAATAGACCCTTGGGTCATAGGTTGGAATACAAGGGTATTTTGTAGGATAAACTAGTTCTTATAATAGTCTGTGTAATTGTTGGCTATGAACACTGACCACCTCCTGTGTGTCCTGGTATAAAATACTATGTATACATTGTAATCATTTGGAGAGAGAAAAATGAAAGAAGGAAGTTTAACATTGTAACCTCAAATTTTGTTGTTTAATTTTTGGGGGACGTTTTTATGCTTTATTTAACAGAGACAGTGGGGAAAAATGGATGAGCGTTTTTGGTCCTGATTCAAACCCATGCTGCAGCAGTATTAGTGCACTAATGCAGTGTCCTCAGACCACAGGACAAACGTAGACCACTAGAAATGCATGTAATACAAATAATACTAACGACTGTTAGATATAGAAACAGGGAATTTTGTCTCTATTCATTCTATTCTTATTTGCAACATATAGAGTTGTTCACAACACACCCAAAGCCCATTTTCTATTTTGGTAGGAAATGTGTAGGTGTTTTTTTTTTTTATAAACTTTTCTAAGGAAAAAGTTTATCGCCTTGTGCGATGTCATGCAGAAGGAGTTGAAGGGAAACATATCGCCAATGGACGGGATGATGGGACAGGTCGGATGGACAAACTCAGAGAGGTGTGGGAGAAGCCAATGTCGTGGCTATTTGCGTTACTGACCAACAAATGTATTAACTGTCTAATCCATCCATCCATCTTCTTCCACTTATCCGGGGCTGGGTCGCGGGGGCAGCAGTCTAGGCAGAGATGCCCAGACTACCCTCTCCCTAGACACTTCCTCTAGCTCTTCCAGGGGGACACAGAGGCATTCCCAGGCCAGCCGGGAGACATAGTCCCTCCAGCGTGTCCTAGGTCTTCCCCGGGGTCTCCTCCCAGTGGGACGGGCCCGGAACACCTTCCCAGGAAGGCGTTCCGGAGGCATCCGAAACAGATGCCCAAGCCACCTCAGCTGACCCCTCTCGATGTGGAGGAGCAGCGGCTCTACTCTGAGCTCCTCCCGGGTGACCGAGCTTCTCACCCTATCTCTAAGGAATCGCCCAGCCACCCTGCCGCCTGTATCCGGGATCTTGTCCTTTCGGTCATGACCCAAAGCTCATGACCATAGGTGATAGTAGGAACGTAGATTGACCGGTAAATCGAGAGCTTCGCCTTGCGGCTCAGCTCTTTCTTCTTTCTTCATCTCTAAGGGATCGCCCAGCCACCCTGCGGAAAAAGCTCATTTTGGCCGCCTGTATCCGGGATCTTGTCCTTTCGGTTATGACCCAAAGCTCATGAATTAGGTCTCTGTATTATTTTGCTAAAATGAGCATTGTATCAATAGTTATGTTCTACGTGAAACCAAACAATTTTTTTTGTAAACAATGCTGAGACCTAAACTTAAACTTCCGCACTCGAGCAAACAGCCAGGTGCTGTTTCAAAGTAGCGGAACAAAAGGCGCTGTTTTATAAACAAAGCTGGATGCTGGATAAAGTCTCCTCACACAGATTTGTGTCTGTTTACCAGCAGCTAATGGAACTTGTTGGCATTTTTGTTTGAACTAGTAGTCTATACTAGCTAACGTGGGAATCCATTTTGTAAACCAAGCCAGTTGCCGGATAAATTCTCCTTGCTGACAGATTTGAGTCGGTTTACCAGCAGCTAATAGAACTTGTTGACATTTTAGTTTACTAGGTAGCAACAAGCACAATTTACGTACATTTATCAAAATGTTTCGAGAATGTGCAGTCCCCTATTGTGTAAATAAAATGAAATCTAGCTAATTATCTAATAGACAGACCGTCATTACAGAATGGTATCAGTCAGGGAAAATAACTGACATGGCCTTTCCCAACAGTATCAATATTGTGCCAATGCTCTGTAGTAGGAATAATTTCAGTACCTCCCCATACTATTCCTGCAAAATGAACGTAAGACAGAATTATACAAATAGCTATTACATGCCTACTTACAGAATTGAGAGTTGTCCATTTGGTCCATCCAGACTCTGCTGTGAACGTTTTCCAAAACTGCCCAGTTGATAAGACCTTGAAAGTCAATGCTATCTGATGCACAGCCGATTCAGCCTCATCCACGGACACATCAAGGTTCTCGATGGCATTATGTAGCAATAAATCCCGCTCCTAATGTGAGCTACAGTTTTGTAAACAAAGCCGGTTGCTGGATAAAGCCTCCTCGCAGACAGATGTCTGTTTACCAGCAGGTAATAGAACTTCATTGGCATTTTTTTGGCTAGTAGTTTATGCTAGCTAATGTGGGCTACAGTTTAGTAAACAAAGACGTTTGCAGGATAAATCCTCTTCGCTGACAGATTTGCGTCGGTTTACTAGCAGCTAATACTTGCTGGCATTTTGGTTTGAGCTCATAGTCTATACTAGGTATTGTGAGCTACAGTTGTGTGAACAAAGCCTGTTACGCATACAGCCTCCTCACAGACAAATTCATCTGTGTGGCAACTGCTTATACAAGTTATAGAAAGAATAAACAGCGATAACCTTTGAAACAATGCTCTTTTTGGCACAAATTGTTTTTCTGAAAACATATGGAGACATAAATCAATATACCCAGGCCTTCCCATTTTGGAAAACCGAATATATCATATATTTTCGAATGCTACTTCCTTTGTAGCCTGAAAAGAAATTTAAGAACCTCAAAACTGTAGTCCAGGATTATGCTGGATAATCTGGAAAAAGGCCCCAGGTTAAAAAATGGCGAACCTTTCTTTCACTTATGACTGCTCCAAATGTATTTCTGCACAACAGCTTGTGTGATATCCATCAGCTTTGGTAAAGGGCATTGCCCATATTGTTAAACCCAACTCTTGACAAGATTCTACTTAAGACTGTACAATGATAATAAATGCTTTTTTGCTTACCCATGGCTGATGCCAATTAAACAGTGCCAATTTGTACAAAATACAGTTAGCTAGCTACTTTGCACTTCACATTACTAGTATTTTGCTAAATGTTAATCTGGACTGGATGTCCCTGGATAAACATGTATATCTTTACGCTTATTAGACATTCAACCATCCGTGAGGTAAGAGTCCTTAGCTAAGGACAATTCTATAGAAAAGCCAATGCTGATGTTAATCCTCTCCAGCCTGAGGGTGATGTTCAATTTCTTATTGGATCAGAACCAGTTGTTGTATTAATGAGAATTATTTGGTGGGGTAACACCTTGTGAGAAAATAGCTGAGAAACAGCCCTTTCAAACTATATGCCATACAATAGCAACACAGTCAGTGAACTGGTAATCGGTTAAGAAATAATCCCTGGGCAAATGTGTTTTTATTGCCAAAATCTATTATTATTTTCCCAAAGAACTGCCATTTAAACAACTTCATATTGAGTCTTGCTTGATTTGTAAGGTGCAAACATTTAAAATCTGAATAGAAATGCCCAATACCTAGAGATGAACGCCATTTGCGTCATTAGCATACAAATCGTCCCTATTAGCATGGATATTCTCCTCCGCAGCATCACCATCCAGCCAGAGCATCAGTTCATCTACTGGGTCGTCATCAAACTATATAGAATAGTCTAAATAATTAGGAATTACAGAATTTGTTTGTTTTAATTGGTTAATGAATTTGAAGGATACAATAATGTGTCAATCTACGTTCCTACTCTCACCTATGGTCATGAGCTTTGGGTCATGACCGAAAGGACAAGATCCCGGATACAGGCGGCCGAAATGAGCTTTCTCCGCAGGGTGGCTGAGCGATCCCTTAGAGATAGGGTGAGAAGCTCGGTCACCCGGGAGGAGCTCAGAGTAGAGCCGCTGCTCCTCCACATCGAGAGGGGTCAGCTGAGGTGGCTTGGGCATCTGTTTCGGATGCCTCCGGAACGCCTTCCTGGGAAGGTGTTCCAGTCCCGTCCCACCGGGAGGAGACCCCGGGGAAGACCTAGGACACGCTGGAGGGACTATGTCTCCCGGCTGGCCTGGGAACGCCTCGGTGTCGCCCCGGAAGAGCTGGAGGAAGTGTCTGGGGAGAGGGAAGTCTGGGCATCTCTGCTTAGACTGCTACCCCCGCGACCCGGCCCCAGATGAAGCGGAAGAAGATGGATGGATGGATGGACAATAATGTGCTTGTATTGAAGGTGTACGAAAAAAACGAGTAAAAAAATAATACATAGAAAGATTATTTCTAAGAAATCAGGCTATAGTATTTTCATTCATTTATTAGGCCCTACAAATGTACAAAATGAAAATTACACAACACCTAAATTATTCAAAGATAAATCCATTAGAATTTAGTTTTCATTTAGATCACATTTTGATGACAACTAGTTTGCAACAATCAAAGGATATATGCATGAGTAGCCTACATAGGCTTAAAGCACAGTTGCTTGATAAACACAATACATTTTAAATAGGCTACAGCCTATTCGTAGAAATAAAATTGAGAAAGTTGATAAAATGTATGTTATTTGTAAATTTGATTACAGAGTAAAATAATGATCTAAGGATGATTTACAGTAGCCAACATTAAGAAAATGTACTATTTGATAAAATATAAAATGGTTGTTTGTCGATTGTTTGTGGGCCCATGCATTTATGCATCTCACTTGAACTGCCCCCACAGTCAGCACACAGCTTTGGGGGTTTGTGTGAACAGGACCGGCAAACAAAATGATTGCACTGCACACAGTACTCACTGATCTTGTTCTGTGTGCACTTGCAGAATTGACGTGTGCATTGATAGCAGCCATGTCTAAAGGGTTGTAGAACACCGCAACAGGCCAGCAACGAGTACCTCCTTTTACAGGTCGAGGGAATCCACGCCCACCTACTAAATAAAAAAAAAGGCAAAAAAAACAAGGTTAAGATTATATAGAAAAATAACATCAATAATAATGGCAATAATAAAATAATAGTATATAATTTGGTGCAAGGCTAAAGCTATTTGACCGACATACATTTGAGTGATTGTAGTGTATCACTCCGGTTTTTTCTTGGGTCCGCTGCTGATGATGACGGTTGGATGCATGGTGCTGAGAAGGCAAACACTCTTGTTCTTCTTACATCTGTACACTTTAAGCGTAGCATTCCCATTCTCCATCACTGTTGTGGAGTAGAGCTCCGTTGGTGCGTTGTTTTTGTGTGCAGGGTGGCATCTCCAGTTTCTGTTTGTTCATGGTTCCCAGAAGGCTTGTTTTCTTCGCCATCAATTTCTCTGCCAAGGAAAGTAAAGAAGTTGTCCGTGGTCACATTTCTGCCTCTGTCCGTGAAAGTCTCTGTGAGTCTCAAAACCACTGTCTTCGAAAGCTGCTGACCCGCTGGCCTGGTTTCATCCTTTCCCAGGTATAGATAGCCATGTACTTTGTGTCAACATCAGCAGCTAACCAACATTTTATCCCAAACTTGTCAGGTTTGTTGGCCATGTTTGTTTGGTTGATGCCTGGCAATGTGGGTGGATTGATTTCCTGCCTGTTGGGCCCTGTCCGGGGCCTCCCCGGGTAGGGGCACAGTGTCGCCGGACCCCTCCATCTCAGTTCCAAGGTGTTACGCTGCTATATTATTGTGCTGGGGGATATGAGGAATGCACTTCTAACTTTTCTCAGTTTCCTCCGGTTTTACATTTTAGGAGGAGATGAGATCCTGGTCCACACCTGTGGATTACCTGGTTTGGGGGGCCCGTTGCTGTCCCTGTCCTTGTCCACCTAGTCATACTTCTGACCTAGTCTAAAAACCAAATAGCCTCTGGATTTAGCCCAGAGAAATGTATTAATTATTCCAATTGGACTCTTAATATCTCACCTAGCACAGCCAGAAGAGGACTGGTCACCCCTCTGAGCCTGGGTCCTCTCTAGGTTTCTTCCTAAAATTCGATGAAGACCCGCCATCCGACATGTCGATTTCGACATTTATTTCTGATCCTCCATCTGACACCATCTCATAAAAATGTCAGGGTGTGGAATCGTCAGATTAGGTTTGCCATTGTGAACTAAATGCTGTAAATTTTGTGTGAGTTGTGTCTAAGTTGCTCACCGAGTTCAGATTATATACATCATTACACTTCAATCACATGCATAGGTGTGTCTGGGTGTGACTGGGTTGATCAGGGGGTTATTGCCCATTCATCCAGTGGCATCATTGCTATTCATTAGATTCTATTAGGTTCCCGAGGTAGGCATGTAAATGTAACAACTGAAAAAGAATGTAAACATGTACGCAATTTCTCTTTCTCTCCTAATAAAACTGTTTTATAAAAGCATTTCATGTTTTTCCTAATAAAAACAGTAACCCGAGTAATACGTTTGTTGAATTGGTATTTTGTGATTGGTAAAGAACGTCGTTGATATTTCATTTCGTGAATAATTATGTAGCCTAAAATATTTGTAGAATCTTAATCTTCAGTAAAATAAGCAGAGAAAATTCAGAGAGATGATAGGATGTGTGTGTGTGATTTGATTTATTTTTCTCTCCTAATAAAATGATTTGTGAATTGGTAAAGAACATTGTTGGTATTTTGTTTCGTGAATCACTATGTAGCCTAATATATTTGTAGATTGTTAATTTCAGTAAAATAAGCAGAGAAAATTCACAATAATTATTTATATTTTAGATTAACATTTGAATTAGCTTACAAAACAAGCTGAATCTCCTATTGAAAAATGGTGACGTGTGATACATATGTTGAATTGTCAAGTAGCCTATATCGTTTGTATTATGTTTCAATAATAGCCTAATTAAATTGTTGAATAGTCATGCATGTAAGTTAATTCAAATTTAACCCCAGGCTCTATCATTCATCTGGCAGTATTGCGCATTCATCCACTGACATCATGCATTCAGTAAGGGTTGAATAGGGAGCTTTTCCACTGCATGGTACCAGCTCGGCTCGCCTTTTTTGCTTTTCCACTGGCCAAAAGTTGGGATACTACCTGGTACCAGATACTTTTTTTAGTACCTGCTTCATCGAGGTTCCAACCGAGCTTAGGCGATACCAAAAGGTGACATGAAAACACAGAAGACTTCTGATTGGACAAGTGTGACTCAAGGCTTGTGAGCCCATAGACTGTAAAAAAAAAATGGACGACGCCCCTTTGCTCTTTTCCATTGGTGAAAACTGAAGCCGCCAGTGTCCCGATATGGCGCTGACATCTTGGACTTGCGTCTGCGCAGATAGCGATCTTGGGACCAGTTCTGCGCAGTAGTTATGCGCAGTGGCGAGCAGGAAGTAAAGCCGCGAAATCAACGGCCCCACCCCTGTGCCCTGCCCTCACTCTCCCTCGCAGAATGCGCATACCGTAATCAATCGCAAGCACACGCTGCACTGTTTTGGAAGTGGAGTCCTGCTCCTGTGAACTCTGTCTGCTCCGTTCCACTCCAACCTCATTAAAATAAGGTAAACACAAGTAGCCTACTAACCACACATTTAAACAGAGTTCAATCAAGTCCAAGTACAGTACAACCTTTGCTTGTTAAACCTAGACGATATGTTATAGCCTAACTTACATCATGTTTAACCTTAATTTAGAATAGGCCTAATACAAAAATAATTGGTAACTTCTAGCTAACGATCACCTGCTAGCTATTAACATGGCTATTAACGAGGCTTGTTGTCTTTTAGCTAACGTTAGCTAGCCCATTACATTTATTTACTAATTAAATAGCTTATAAATGTAACTTACCGAAAAAAATACAAAGATCGATTGGAAATGCCAGATTGGTTAGCACAATCTACTGCAGAACAACCCATTATGTCCGTGTGAAATTATATCAATTATAGAAATTTAGAGATTAAATTTAAAGCTCCAATCTCCTTAGTCCTCCGAAGATCGCGAAAAAAGCCTGTTGGCGCTTCAGTGGCTCCTCGGCTCAGATAGCTGTCAATCACAGCTGTCAATCACAACGTCACACTACCGTTTTTAGAGCATTAAATAACTAACTAAAAACCAACTTATTTTAAAAACAAACTCTTGAATTTACATTAGTGTGATACAAACTACAGTAAATGACAGAAACCAGCGGAGCCACTGAATCTTCGGAGGACTGAGGAGATTGGAACTTTACATTTATCTCTAAATTTCTATAATTGATATAATTTCACACAGACATAATGGGTTGTTCTGCAGTACATTGTGCTAACCGATCTGGCATTTCCAATCGATCTTTGTATTTTTTTCGGTAAGTTACATTTATAAGCTATTTAATTAGTAAATAAATGTAATGGGCTAGCTAACGTTAGCTAAAAGACAACAAGCCTCGTTAATAGCCATGTTAATAGCTAGCAGGTGATCGTTAGCTAGAAGTTACCAATTATTTTTGTATTAGGCCTATTCTAAATTAAGGTTAAACATGATGTAAGTTAGGCTATAACATATCGTCTAGGTTTAACAAGCAAAGGTTGTACTGTACTTGGACTTGCGATTGATTACAGTATGCGCATTCTGCGAGGGAGAGTGAGGGCGGGGCACAGGGGTGGCGCCGTTGATTTCACGGCTTTACTTCCTTCTCGCTACTGCGCATAACTACTGCGCAGAACTGGTCCCAAGATCGCTATCTGCGCAGACGCAAGTCCAAGATGTCAGCGCCGTATCAGGACACTGGTGGCTTCATTTTTCACCAATGGAAAAGAGCGAAAGGGCGTCGTCCATTATATATACAGTCTATGCTTTCGATGGTCCGCCGATATGAGCAGGAGTATGCTCCACAGTGCTCTGGCATCGTTGCTTCTGCTGCTACGCAAATAGTAGTATGACCGGTCAAAGATGGCGGCCGTATTTCTCGCACCCCAGCAGCCAATGCGTCGTCTACTCTTTATTATGTCTATGTGTGAGCCACTCAGTGTCAGAGAATGGTTAAGACAAGACCGGCTACTCTTTGCACGTCTGTGCCAGGAGAATTGCATTGAAATGGGTTAATTTCACTGCCAGTGCAAAGGACCAGACTCGTAATTTAAGCGATCGTATTTTACCAAAACTCCTCTCGGTTTGGTCCTACGCACTGGCGTTGAAATCAACTCGTGAGACCCACAAGACGTGCTGTTTTTGTAACCTACAAAAGTCCTCGTCTTTTCCCCCCTCTGGGTTTTCTATAGGCTAGCTAGCATGAATTACATTGTTTAAAGTAGTAATGTCAAGCCAAATAGAAGCAGCCTTCCAATCTTTCTAGCTTTCGAACTATTTTTGGAATCAGCAATGTATTAAGACCGAAGTTACTGCTCACGCGTGCTTCCTCGCTACTACCAGTATAAACGCTGCCTTGTGTAGCCTACAGTAGGCTACTTTTGAGTCAGTCAGCGTGGTATTATAGCCGGCAATTAATAAAGCAGTTATGTATACCTTTTAATCGAGATGGGTTATGTTGGTTGTTTTAAATGTGTTGCCGTTGGCGTTAGGTGTATACGCTTAAATCTAACAGAACATTGCAGTTACGTCATCTTTTATACTGCAGGGTGATAATTATACGATAATTGTACGATATCTCTGTTTCCTGTGTGTGTTGCGTTGGAGGTGCAGAGTAGTGGAAAACCAACCGAGGCAAGCCCTGTAGAGCCGAGTCGAGTCCATGCAGTGGAAAAGCGCCATTAGTGCTTGGGTACCATTTGGGTAGTGCCGTGGGCTGTTGGCCATTAAGTCGGAAAACATGGTAAAAAAAACATGTAAATAGTCTCTAAATAGTTTTCTGTTTGTGAGTTTATATTTCTGACAACGGAACAATGTAAAATACGCCTATTTAACACTAATAACACTATGTCTGCATCAAATAATATAATTTTAAATAATTTAATACTGTTTCGCATTAATCAGATGGTTGTCAATTTAAAAAAGGCAGCAAAAGGCCCGTACTTTAAAAAAATACATTTTAGAAAATGGCAGATCTTTCCTGTTCAGAACAAAGTAAGTAAAACCAGAAAAAATGCTTGTGATTGCCTCTGACGTGATGTTAACCTCCATATGTTTCCAATGCAACATTCCACACACAGATGACACATTCTCACAGTGTATCTGGTTCAGGTTTGGCGTTACTTAGGGGCGATGGTAATCACATAAGAGCTAGAGATTTCGGTAGTTACCCATGCAAATTAATTATACCTAGTACAGGTAAATGTTTTCTGAAACATTGATAGTGTTTATTATTCCAATAATTACATAAAAGGCTGTTTTAACCAACCCTTAACTTTGAGACCATCTGTGAAAGTGAAAGCCTAAAAAAATCTTTACTTAAAGCATTATCCTGTTAAATCTCAGGAAAAACACGCTGCGATGCAGTTCATCATAATGCTCTCAATTCAGTAGTAGAAGTTCACAAGGATCTTAGAAGACAGACAGTACTTCTTCAGCCTCCTCTAAAAGTACAGGCGTTGCTGTGCCATTTTGACCAGGGTTGAGGTGTTTAGGGTCAATGAGAGGTCCTTGGCGATGTGGACACCCAGGAATTTGAAGCTGGACACACTCCACCTCATTGCAATCAATTAGAACTGGGGCATGACTGCAGCTTTTAGACATCCTGTAATCCAAAATGAGGGCCAGGTTGTTGTTAGCGCACCATAACACCAGGCACTTGACCTGGTCCCTGCAGGCTGACTTGTCAGTCACTGATCAGACCTTCTCCTGCAGTGTTGTGTATGAACTTGACAACGGTGTTGGAACTGTGTACAGGAACGCAGGTGAAGAGGGAGTACAGGAGGGGGCTAAGCATGCATACTTGTGGAACACCATTGTTCATGATCACGGTGGAAGAGGTGAAGTTGTCTAACCTGTCTGACTGGGGTCTGTTGGTTAGGAAGTCCAAAGTCCAGTTGCAGACAGACGGGCTGATCCCTAGGTCGTAAAGTTTGTGGACCTGCCTGCTGAATGAAAGTCTATGAATAGCATTCTCACATAGGTATTGGTTTTGTCCAGGTGGGTCAGGGCAGAGTGTAAAGCTGTGGAGATGGCATCCTCTGTAGACCTGTTTGACCGGTAGGCAAACTGGTAGGGATTCAGTGTTTGGGGGAGGCAGGACTTAAGGTGGGCCAGAACTAGGTGGGGAGACAGGACTTAAGGTGGGCCAGAACAAGGTGGGTCTTTCGAAGCACTTAATGATCGTGGGGGTGAGTGCGACAGGTCGCAAGTCATTCAGGCTAGATGCAGTTGACTGCTTTGTCACTGGCACAATGGTATTTAGATTACAAAGTAATCAGATGTCTGCATTTTTGATGGATCGCGTAAGCGAAGCCGGGCCAAGAAGAGCGAATGTCTCTAGGTGAGTGAGTGACTGACCCTTGTTAAATAGCATGGTGGTTAGAGAAGCGGACCTGTAAACTATAGGTCACGCGTTCGTATCTCCTCACAGGCAAAGCATATTACGCATTATGAATTATTCCATATAGATGAAAACTATAAATCTTCAGTATCTACATTATAGTAAGCCTGAAATAAAACAGTTTACGTTTATATTACTGTTTCTGGTGGATTTTCGAAGTACGCATCCGTGCTTGTGTTTTGGGTCAGGATAAAAAAAAAACATTTGCTGGCTACAACATACAGTAGTTACTAAAACTGTATACAGTTATATTGCAACTGTTTCTGGCTTGGAAAAGTTCATCTTCAGTCTCGCCAGAAATTTCTTAATTCTTATGATTATTCCTAGGAAGTTAGTAGATACTAGTAAGCCTATTACTGGCTAATAAGCTGTTAAAGCCATACAGTTCTGTAACGAGGACGTGCGCCACCCCTCCCGACGTGGTGTTCGGCGAACATCATCGCCGGCCTTCTAGCCACGCCGCTCCTCCTCCCACGGCACTGTCATGTCTTGTTATTGCACCCACCTGGTGTCCATTCCCTCATTAGATTGCATATATAAGTTCCTGTGTTTCCGGCTGTCTTTGTGTGGTATTGTTCTATGTTTGGTGTTATTAATTGTGAAGCTGTTTGCACGCTTATTTTGCGCTCTTGTTTTTGTTACGCGTGTCATTTTTTCAACAAAGAAAGAAAGAGTGAAACCACCTCCCTGCGTTTGGCTCCCTTATTCACGCACCTCGACAACACCTGTGACAGAATACCACACCACCAGAATGGAGTCAGTGAGGAGCAACCTAATCCTCCAGCATGGGAGCATGATCGCGTCCCTGGGGGAGGCCATGACAGAGATGGTCCAAGCTATGCGGCAGTTGAAGGCGAGGCTGCCCTCTGAGCAGCAACCCCCGACACACAACCCAGCTGGAGTGCCCCTGCCATCGTCTCCACCGTCGTCGAGGAAGACCATACAATTGAGCCTTCCCCAGGGATTCGGCGGGGACGCTGCCCAGTGCTCTGGGTTTTTGCTCCAGTTGGAGCTCTACTTCGCCTCCATCAGCCCTCACCTAGGGTCTCGGCCCTTGTCTCCTGCCTGAGGGGCAAGGCGTTGGACTGGGCCAACTCCGTTTGGTCCACTAACGGGCCGGAGTTGGCCCATTACGGGGCGTTCGTTGGCCTCTTCCGGGCCGTGTTCGATCATCCGCCCGACGGCAGGGAGGTCGGCTAGCGTCCTGTGCACCTCAGGCAGGGGACAAGGAGCGTGCAGGCCTTCACCCTAGAGTTCAGGACCCTGGCGGCGGGGTCAGGCTGGAACGAGAGGGCACTTATTGATAATTTCCGGTGCCACTTACAGCCTGACGTCCATAGGGAGCTGGCATGCCGGGACGCCATGTTGACATTCGACCAGCTCGTCGACATGGCGATCCGGCTAGACAATCTGCTAGCCACCCGCGGATGCACTGGGAATGATCAGCCCCCTTCGGTACACCCCGTCGCCAGACCTGAACCCATGGAAGTGGGAGGCACCGCATGAAGGGAGACGGTGCAGTCTAGGGAGTGTTCCTTTTTTCCTACTGTTTCCAGCAAGAAAGGGCCGAGCGGAGGAAGCCTGACACCCCTACACTGAGTCAGGTGAGTAGACCACACACACTGTCAGGTCTCTCTGTGAAGCACATGACACTTTTGGTGGCCTTCCCTGATTTTCCTGCTAACTCCCAGTGTAAGGCGCTCGTAGACTCAGGCCAATTTTATGGACCAATTTTATGGACAGCGGTTACGCACAGAGACTGCGCATTCCGCTGGTGCCATTGTCTCAACCTAGGTCCATTACAGGCTTAGACAGCAAACCACTAGGCACTGGTCTCGTTGAGCACGTCACGGTGCCCATCACGATGACCGTACAGCACGCCCATACTGAACAAATTGAATTCCATGTTATCCACTCACCTGATTTCCCTGTGGTGCTGGGTCTTCCCTGGTTGTTGGGACACAACCTAACTATTTCCTGGTCGCAGAGAGTGTTGACAGGGTGGTCTTAGGAGTGTCAAGAGAGGTGTCTAGGTGTTTCCGTAGGTGCGTCCTCGATGGAAAGTCCAGACAGTGTCCTCGCAGTGCGCATACCCCCGGAATATGCCGATTTAGCGCTGGTCTTTTCTAAGGCCATGGCTAGTCGTTTGCCACCACATCGGCCCGGGGATTGTGCTATAAATCTAAAGGGAGACGCTGTGCCGCCTTATTGTCATGTGTATCCCCTGTCGCAGGCTGAAACGGCAGCGATGGAGACCTACGTGGCCGAATCCCTGCGGTAGGGGCATATCCGCCGTTCCACCTCGCCCGCCTCCTCGAGTTTCTTTTTCGTGAAGAAGAAGGATGGGGGTTTGCGTCCATGCATTGACTACAGGGCGCTGAATAAACTGATGGTCTGTTATTCATATCCCATCCCCCTTATTTCCCAGTACATCGAGTCAATGCATGGGGCGCGCTTCTTCACGAAACTGGACCTCAGGAGCGCGTACAACTTGGTGAGAATCAGAGAGGGAGACGAGTGGTTGACGGCCTCCAGCACCACCACGGGGCACTACGAATACCTGGTGATGCCGTATGGGTTGATGAATGCCCCGGCAGTGTTTCAGTCCTTTGTGAACGATGTGTTTAGGGACATGCTGGGGCGCGGAGTTGTGGTTTACCTCGACGACATCCTCGTGTATTCCCCTACGCGTGCTGAGCATGTGTCTCTTGTTCACAGGGTGCTGAAACGGCTGTTGGAGCATGGCCTGTACGCTAAAGCAGAGAAGTGCGGGTTCTTCCAGCAAGCCGTCTCCTTCCTCGGGTTTCGAATTTCCGCCGATGGGTTGGAAATGGAAGTTGATCGTGTGTCAGCCATGCGTGATTGGCCCGTTCCTACCACGGTTAAGGCGGTACAGCAAATTATTGGGTTTGCCAATTTCTACCGTAGGTTTATACGGGGCTTCGGCAAGGTAGCAGCTCCTATCACCTCCTTTTTGAAGGGTGGGCCGAACCAGATCACCTGGACGGCCGAGGCAGACGAGGCATTTCGCACCCTTAAGAGAATGTTCACCTCTGCCCCGGTTTTGGCTCACCCCGACCCGTCACTGCCGTTCATAGTGGAGGTGGATGCCTCAGAGGTAGGGATAGGTGCTGTGTTATCCCAACTATCAGGTACCCCTCCTAAGCATCGCCCCTGCGCTTTTTACTCGCGGAAGCTCAGTGAGGCAGAGCGCAACTATGGCGTCGGTGATAGGGAGCTGTTGGCTGTGTTTAGCGCCTTGACTGTTTGGAGACATTGGCTCGAAGGAGCGAGACACCCGTTTATAGTCTGGACCGACCACCGAAACCTGTAGTATATCCGGGCGGCGAGGAGACTGAACCCTCGTCAGGCCAGGTGAGCGTTGTTTTTTGCCCGGTTTGATTTCACGCTGTCATACGTGCCGGGTACGAAAAACGCCAAGGCAGACGCACTGTCTTGGTTGTGCGACGTGGGTGTGAGGCGGGTAGATGAGACACCGATTCTGCCCGCCTCGTGCATTGTGGTGCCGGTTCTGTGGGACGTGGATGCGGACATTCAGCGGGCGTTGTGCGGCGATCCTGGGCCCTCTGGGTGTCCTGCGGGTCGTCAGTACGTCCCGCTGGATGTTTGTGACCGTCTCATTTACTGGGCCCACACGTCCCCTTCCACTGGTCACCCGGGCATAGACCGTACTGTGCGCTGCCTTGCCGACAAGTACTGGTGGCCTGGCCTGGCCAAGGATGTGAGAGTGTACGTGTCCTCCTGTTCAGTGTGCGCTCAATGTAAGGCACCTAGACACCTTCCGGCAGGTAAGTTACATCATTTGCCCGCTCCACAACGACCATGGTCTCACCTGTCCATTGATTTTTTAACCGATCTACCCCCTCACTAGGCAACACCACGATCCTGGTTGTTGTGGACTGGTTTTCAAAGGCGAGGGGTACGGCCTGGAGAAGCGTTGCTGGGTGCCAGCGGTGGATGTTCTTGATCCGGAGCTCCTCGCCGACTTCCATCGTCGCCGCCCTGATTGTCCTGCGCGGCGTCCTCCGGGTCGGCCCCGGGGGCGGCGGAACACGTGGTGTTCGGCGCACGTCATCGCCGGCCTTCTAGCCACGCCGCTCCTCCTCCCACGGCACTGTCATTTCTTGTTATTGCACACACCTGGTATTGTTCTATGTTTGGTGTTATTAATTGTGAAGCTGTTTGCACGCTTATTTTGTGCTCTTGTTTTTGTTACGTGTGTCATTTTTTCAACAAAGAAAGAAAGAGTGAAACCACCTCCCTGCGTTTGGCTCCCTTATTCACGCACCTCGACAACACCTGTGACAAGTTCATAGATGCTATTTGTGGTGGAGGTAAACTTAGCAAGAAACGTTAGTCAGTTTAACTTTATCAATATCATTCACAAATGGCCAATTAGCTATTAAAATGGTCAGTGGCAAAAGAGGATTTGTTCAGGATAGACACAAGAGGCTATACTAACAGCTGTCAAATGTATATCTCTGGTGTATTGGTTAATGACACACAGCCTTCCACGTGGGTGACCCGGGTTTAAATCTCAAGAGGGCAACACTTTCTATTGCGGGCTGGCTGAACTAGGCGTGCCTGGTTTCTTATTTCTTAAAGCTTGTCCACTCTGTCATTGTTCCACAGTCTTAGGTTTTCTACTTTTGATGATAGAACCTTTCCCTTACTCCCCCTCATGCTCTCTTTCACTATCTCCCTGGCATCCAGGAAGTGGTCTAGATTACCAAGTGACATTTATCACAGATATTCTTAGAAGAAATTTGAGGATTTTGTGCCATGATAAATTGATGGTACAGTTAGTAAGAGCATGGCACTTGTAAAGCTGGGGTACTGGGTTTGATTTCCACAGGGGTCCAGTGTGAAAATGTATACACGGACTAATATAATTTCTGTACTTTATTTTCCCAAAACAGACTGTTTTTCAAATGAATATGCTGGTCTATAAAACGTATTTGCCTAGCGCAAATGCCTTCTCCCTAGAGCAAAAAACGGGTCAAAATGTTTGATACTGTTGCTACAGTAGAGTCCCCTGTGAAGCCTCTCCACCATTATTTTTCTATTCTGTGTATCAACAGCAGTGACCTGGAAAGAGTAGATACTGTTTGATATTGCAGGGTGGTTCTTAAAATGTCTTCAAGAATCCAACCAATCGAGACCACATGTGTTGACACTTTTATATATTTTGGCCAGAGTGGTAGTTCCTTTCACATTAACTGGTTTTACCCAGAGCAGGTGCAGGTTTCAACAACCTGTCTATTTCATCCAGTGATTTTAACTGGCATAACATTAACTGCCCCCTGCTTGTCCATACGTCAATAAAGTATTGCTATAATGTTCTAAGGATATCCACATGGATGGGATCAGGCTTTCATGGCACACCTCACTCAATCGCATTGATCTTGACCTTGACTTTCTAGGATGTTTCTTGTAATAGGTTTTACTAAAGCCTGAATTCTTCATGGGAACGTAGCTTCCTAAAGGTGTGGACAGGTGGATAACAGAAATATTCACATTTTCAATTCATGTTTATTCATGGGAATTCCTGTATTATCTAAACTGCTATATAATTTACTTTATATGATGAAAAAAATATTTGAAGACATTTTCACTTGCCCCTGTAACCAAGTGGAAAGTGGAAAAAATTAACTAAATTGGCCCTCCAAATTGTTATTACTATGAAGCTCTGACATTTACCTTGACAATGAGCTCTGAAACAACTTTGAAAATGAGTTCAAATCTGAATGTATCCTACTATTTAGGATTTCACAACTGGTAAATTCCCACTGGTATCAAATTGAACTCTAACGGCCTTTTCATGCTGCATTTTTGCTATCTTAGCCCCAGGCTAAGACTGGTCCTGTGTTAACTTAGCCTGTGTTCACACAAGTTTGTTAACCATGGGCTAAGGTTTAACCCTAGGCTAAGGATTCACGCTTGTTTTCCTAAGCCCTGGGCTAACAGACAAATACGACACAAGAACATTTTACATTCTATCTTTGACAAACTACAAATGTTGTGTTCTCTATGGCATGCCCATTATGCTACAAGTACATCACTGACAGGCATGCAAGTTCTGAATGGACAATAAACATTCTGTGGTTTTGTTCATGACCCTGTTTCACACTGGTTATTTAGTCACTGCGTTTCTCCAGAGCAGGGCCAGCTAGGTCTAGGCTAAGGGTGGTGCTAGCCCACTTCAAAATATGAAGGTTTGAATACTTGTTTAGCCCAGGGCTTAGGAGGCTTCTTAGCCTAGGCTAAGGGGCCGTGTGAATACGCCTTAAAGGTGCTCAGACTATGATGCCATGTTGCTTGTTGTTAGCAACTTGGGTATCTGCCAAACTTTCTACCATATAACCAAACTCAGTTTTTGTTACAGGTTTACCAACAACATAGGGTCAATTCACACAAACAACAATAGTCGAGTAGACAACATTTAAATTTGCCTTGTTTGTCGGCTCAGTCCACTTCTGTGGCTCCAAGCAGAAAGGTGCACTCGTCTGCATAGGACAGGGGTTTCTTTTACTGTCTCTCTGTTGAGCCCTGTGCAATTTCTATTGTTGGATCTGAAGGATTCCTCAGGTGGGGATCTGGTACAGTGGTATTCATATATGGACCTCGAAGCTGCTTTCACTCCCTTTTTTATTGCAACACTCTAATCAAGGACTTATTTAGAGCTGGGACCATGTGCATACTGTTAGGTAGGACAGAAAACCAACAGACTCTGGACCTTGTTGCCAAGATTTGAATAATCCCCAACCTAGTAGATTCCCTTGACTGGACCCTGTCCAAAATCCCCAACCAGAAAATATAGAGAGTATGCGGCATGCGTAGGCTGCATCATCTCCTCTCAATTACCATTGACCATTGTGATTCTGATTAGAGGATTACCTACTCATAGTTGTACCTTTTCTTCTTGCTGAGTTTTGCTAGCTGAGTGGTTTGTTTTACAAACTGTCTGTCCTTTCGAATCTTCCAGGTGATTCTACCAGTTCTATCAGGGAGGGTGAGAACAGGGAGCATGTCACGAACTACTAGGCCAAATCACTCTACTACTTTAACCTCATCAATAACAGTGAAAGAAATACCAGAAGCTTTTTCTCCACCATCAACAGATTACTTAGACCCCTGGATTCCTCCCCTGTCAATGGCTTGGTAAAGTTTGGTAATATGTTTTTGGACTGTTTTAGTGTAATCCATCTACTAGCAAATTTGATCCCCCCACCCTGCCTGCAACTCAAGTTGTATATAGCTCTACTCTTAAAGCCCCCCTACCAGACTGCTGTATCTTTATCTTCTCTCCTGTTGATGCAACCCACATTGCAGAGTTGATCACCAGATCTAAAGCCAACACCTAGCAAAAACATTCAAAATGTAACATAAAGAGTTTTATACACTTTTGCGTGTTTTGGGGATGCCAGATTTGTATGGTAGTAAAGGGCCAAGGGACGCAACTTCTGGTGCAGTGGAATGCATGTCGGCCTCATGGTGGCACTGTCACAAGCCTCTAAAGTTGCACTTTTTGCTCTAGGTCACAAGGGGTGGCCACGCCCACCCCTTGTGACCTAGAGCCTTGAAAATCTCCTCATGATGAAAATGTTTGCTATTGGGATCCTTTAAGTCCGCCATTGATGGATTTTCCGCCAGTAGTTAGTGTAGGGTATATTGTGTCAGAATGGTGATTTATGGCCCTGGGGGGCGGGACTTCCATATTGATGTGACAGGTGGGCGGGACATCCGGTTTGTAGGGTGGGACTTCCGGTATGACGTATGTTAGGGTGGGACTTCCGGTATGACATATGTTAGGGTGGGACTTCCTGTATGACGTATGTTAGGGTGGGACTTCCGGTATGACGTATGTTAGGGTGGGACTTCCTGTATGACGTATGTTAGGGTGGGACTTCAGGCGTGACGTATGCATGTCCGGTGACTTTGTGATTTATGATTACATTGATGTGTCAGTGTTTGATGTTTTACAACGCCTGATGAGCAAACCAGACTAGTGTTATAACAGGTGGGCTATGTTTGATGATTAACAAATGGGGCTTAGGGTTCCGGAATGTTAAATTCCCAGGCAGTAAATAAGTGTTGTGTCAGCGGTAAGTTGTTTGGTGTACAGCAAATGGTGTTCGACAAATATAAAACCCTGGTGTTTTATCTTCTGACAAGTGTTGCAACAGCTGGCATACAAACGGTGTTTGTTAACCTTTCATGTTTTATGGGTTGACTGGCGTGGTATGTGTATTTAAACCACGCCGACATCGGGGTTGGTCATTCAGTGTGCCTGAGCGAACTTACCTACACATTACATAACATGGAGGATTGTGCTGCTATCAATGTTTTGGGTGAAACACCGGTGAAAGCTAACAGCTTAAACGCAGCTCAGCGATTTGGTAAGAAATTGCAAATGGACCGCAGAAATGCAATCAACATGCCAGCCCCGAAGAAACCGATGCAGAGTTTAACCCGAATCCATCAATTACACCCGGATATGGTGGCACAGGAGTGGAAATTGGACGATGGTCGGATCGGGGGATACATCTTCAACCCAGAGCAACCGGAGGTTGCATTTTATGAATTACCCGAAGGCCAAGTGTTTAAGGCTGGTGTGACTGATCAAATGGTTTTTAATGCCAGTTTATGGGCCACCTTTCGAAAAGTGTTTTATTTGGGACCAAAACAAGGCCCACATAATACAGTAGATGTACTGTTTAAAGTTGTCGAGGGGCTGAAAGAGTATGACTCTGTCAGATTGGAGTTATTTCCGGAAAATATCGGCGTTAGTTTGTGACTGCGGACTGATCGACTGACCTAAGACCCCGAAGCCCCGCCTTAAGCCAACACCTTCATCAGCACAGCATAAAAACCGACAGACCGCCGCTGACATTCAAGCAGTCGGAAGAATTTACGAAACATGTCTCAAGATTACAACCAAGCGGTGATTGAAGAACCCAAGGCCGTGGACTGGCTGTGTGACACCTGGGATGACAACGCTGAAGCCTTCTACGGAACCCCCGACCCAGACAGCTCGATTCCACCGGCATAACCAACAAGAAACTACCATTGGATTGACAGGGTTGGTGATCAACTAGGTCCTCTTAACCTGTCATACCTTTCAAATGCTAACAAGAGTTATCACAAAATGGACAAACAACTTGCACCAAAAATTTTAAAGATCATCAAAGCAACAATGGGAATGATTCTGGAAAACGTTGTTGGGGCTTTCCTACACAAAGCATGCATCGGATGCGAAGTGGACCACCCGAGCCAGACAAGACATTCATGTCTCGAACCGCTTGAGTATTTTTTTGAGGCCCATTATGATGACATTGTGGCTACAGTTTTAACACCGCGACTGAAACGTGTGTTGGTCAAGGCTTTGAACGCATCTGGTTTTCACACACCGATGACTGATGTTCACGAGGCCGCTGAGAACTTTCTGCATGAGCTCAAGTTGGAGCCGAACATCACACAGAGACTGAGTGAGAACAGGGATGAGTACATGGATAAATTTAATGAGGATGTTGTATGCGACGCAGCGGGGTCATGGTTTGATGAAAGCAAAGAGTCTGTAGTCTAAGGCCGGGGTAGCTTCAGTTCTCATGTTAACATGTATATAAAGAAAGACTATGAGAAATCTGAATGTTTGTGTAACTTTTCTGAATATATTGGTTGTGTAATTTCGAAAACTCAAATAAAACATTGTTAAACATGTATTAATTCTCATTATTGCTCGAACACTCTACGATGTCTGAACAGGTTATGAAAAGTATTTACTATGACCCGGCAAATCCTGGTGCTTATGTGGGTAGAGAGGGTTTGAAAAGAGCATACTTGGAAAAAACTGGGGAGATCCTCAAAAATGGTGAGGCCGATGACTGGCTGCTTGCCCAGGATACATACACGCTACACAGGCCTGTAGCTATACATTTTAAAAGAAATAGAGTTATTGTTCATGATATAAATTCACAATTTCAGCTGGATTTGGTTGACATGAGTGCTTACAGTGTGGAAAACGATAACATGAAATTGATGTTAACATGCATAGATGTATTAAGCAAATACGCATGGATTCGCGTGCTGAGAAATAAAATAGCTATAGAGGTAAAGCGAGCATTTGAAGACATATTAAAAGAAGGAAGAACACCACAAAAAGTCCAAACGGACAAGGGGAAGGAGTTTTTTAATTCACATTTTGAATAGTCGATGAAGAAGTACAACATAAAACATTTTGCTACAGGAAATTATGTCAAAGCGAGTATCGTTGAGAGGTTTAATAAAACAATTAAATCACGAATGTGGAGGTATCTGACAGCAGCCAACACTCACCGCTATGTTGAGGTTATTCAAGATTTAGTTCGGGGGTACAACCATAGCTACCATCGGTCTATTAAGATGAAGCCTGCTGACGTTTGTGAAGAAAATGTTAGATTAGTTCTCAAGAACCTGTATGGCACAACATTAACGAGAAATGGTAATCAACAAGCTACAAGTTCCAGGTTGGGGATACTGTGAGACTCTCAAAGCTGAGAGGTGCGTTTACAAAAGGCTATGAAAAAGGGTACACAGATGAATATTTTACAATAACAGAATGCACTCCTCGGGTACCTCCTGTATATAGAATAAAAGATTACGATGGTGATGTGATAGTTGGGACCTTTTATGAACAGGAATTGCTGAAAATAATCGTGGCCAAGGATAAAACTTTTAAAGTGGAAGCAGTTTTGAATGAGAAAGTACAGAAAGGGAGGAAAATGTGTCTTGTGAAGTGGCTTGGTTGGCCTGAGAAATTCAACAGCTGGATACCATCGGAACAAGTGGTTGACCTAGAAACTGGATAAAACTCCAGGGTTTACAGGATCACGTCATTTACATTGACTGCGATCAGCATGGGTGACGGTGGCTTCTACATAACGCTGCCCAGTAACTCATCGAGACATGTCTATCCAAGCAACACAAGTTAGTACTATACCACTAAATTTGCCAAAGGTATAGATTTGAAAGGCGATTGGGAAGTATCTTTGATAGAGTTCCAATACCCGCATACGTGGACTACTTTTACACGGGGCGAAAACGCATTTGAACTACATGACTTGAAAAACGACAAAACTTGGAAATATGAACTCGACAGCGGTTATTACAGCAGCATATTAAAACTAGTGATAGAGCTCAACAGTCATATAAAAACACATGGTTTATCGGTGGGGTACGATGAATTTAAAAATAGTGTTTCTAAAAGGTGAACCACAGTTTAGTTTGAAATTTAGCGCAAAACTGGAACAGATATTGGGGTTAAAACCAGGCGAGTGGTGGTCCGCCACATGGTACGGAACATATCCCACAGATATTCTGGCGGGGTTTAACACCCTATACATCTACACAGATATAATTGATTATCAATGCGTTGGTGACAGTCATGTCCCACTGTTGCGAACTGTACATATTACAGGGAGAAAGAACGAAGTTGTCACTGTGACGTACGACAAGCCACACTACGTACCTCTTAGTAAGAGACAATTTGATGAGATCTGTATTGAAGTAAAATCTGATCAAAACCAGCTGGTTTCATTTGTAGTGGGGAAGGTGATTGCAAAATTACACTTCAGACCCGTCAAACAATCTTTTAGAGTTTAAGATGCAACCGCAGAAGCTCTATGATGATCCTCGAAGGTATGTTGAATACTACACAACACAGGCCGGTAACGGTTTACCAGGGTATCATGGTAGCTCAGCAATGTATGGGGCCGGTCTAGGGGGCCTTTTCTTAGGGCTTTTACGGATGGCAATACCTTTGTTGAAGCGCGGGTTCTCCATAGCAAAACCACATCTGAAGAGTGCGGCTAGGAATATAGTCGGCGATGTTGTCAACAGTGTTATGTCTCGAGGTGTTAGAAAGAGACCACCTGGTAGGCGGAGCCTACCCAAGAGTAAAAAACGCAAGAATGAGACAAAAACAAGAGCCAAGGTTAAAAGAGGACATACACCCCGGAGGACACTCAGCTGCTTAAGAATATATTTTAGAAAGATGGCACTCCTACACCGTATGTCTGGCGAATGTATGAAGACCGAGTTGGATTTATTCACAGTTCCATTCACACAGACATCTATTGAGAAAAATATATACATTGAAATACCGACCCTATCAGCAATATCAGATGCAGCCCCGCTGGAGTTCTTTATTGCCGGGAATGGCGAAGACTATGTTGATCTAAACAATACTTTGCTGTACCTACGTGTAAAAGTCACTAAACCGGACGGAACTAATATTGATGCCGGAGCACGTGTTGGGGTTATCAACTATCCGATAGCCACCTTATTTTCACAAGTGGACGTCTCCTTGGGTGATCATTTAATTAGCCAGAGTAGCAAAACATACCCCTACAGAGCCGTTATAGAGAGCATTCTGAATTATGGATGTGATACATTAAAGACACAGTTTTCAGCAGGGTTGTTTTACAAGGATGCCGCAGGTCACATGGATGTTACGGACCCTGCAGGCGAGAACGATGGACTTACGAAAAGGGCTGCCTATTGGGCGGATAGCACAACATTTGAAATGATCAGCCCTGTTCATAGCGATATCTTCTTTCAAGAGAAACTTATGTTAAATGGCGTTGACATAAAGGTTAGGATGGTGCGCGGTAAAGATGAGTTCTGCCTTATGGGGGTCGGGGATGTGCGTTATCGTTTGCATATACTATCAGCATCACTATTTGTCTAGAAAGTGTCTGTTTCGCCAGCCGTGAAACTTGGACACGCTACTCTCAACCAATGCCAAGTACCCAATTGAAAGAGTGTGTATGAAGACATTTAGTTTACCGGCTGGGGGTCGTGTTTGTAACCAGGAAAACCTATTTTTAGGACCTCTGCCAAAATGTATTGTAATCGGATTGGTGGACAATGACAGTTTTACCGGAAGTTACACAAAGAATCCATTTAATTTCAAACATTATAATTTGGAGTTTATGGGTATGTATGTAGATGGTCAACAATTTCCTAGCAAACCATTCCAACCAAATTACACAACAGGGTCAGCAGTGCGTGAATTTTACCAATTGGCCTTAGCTTCAGGAAAACACCTAAAGGACCAAGCCTTGGCTATTGACAGGTCGGACTTCTTACACGGCTATGCCCTTTATGCATTCAACTGCGCGCCAGACGAGGAATGTGGTCAGCACATATCCTTGATCAAGTCAGGGAATGTACGACTTGAGATGAGGTTCAGACAACCACTACTCCACACAATTAATTTAGTTGTTTATTCAATCTTTGACTCCATTATCGAAGTGTCAAACCGGCGACAAGTCATGGTCGACTACTATTAGGAGAACTGTGTGGAAATGAATACCGCAGAGTTGACCTGTGTGGTGAACCAATTTTCATCTAGGACCCATTTCTATGGTGTGCTGGCAAGTGACCAACTACCTAGGGTGCCTGTCCGAGATGTTGCATCAATGATGATTGTTAATACACACCCAAGCAATCAACCTGGGGAGCACTGGCTGGCTATTTACATAACGGATGATGGCATTAGAAGGTTTTATGACAGTTTTGGAAACCCCCCGGATTTTAAATATTTTCCCAAGTCAATCAAGGCCTTTCTGAAAACCTGCGGGAATGTGGAATACAGTTCAAAACAAGTACAGGACCTGGTTTCAACCACGTGTGGACAGCATTGTTTGTTCTTTCTCTTTCTAATGACAAAATGTCTGAGTTATAAAGATTTTATGTCTTTTTATGTTGATGATTTACAAGAAAATGATGCCCTAGTCTCAAAGTTTGTAGCTAAGATGTACCAGAGTAAGCGTGATAAGCAAATGTTTAATTGCATACAACATGCTCAATCTTGTGAAACGTTTAATTTGTGCCATGGTTGTTGAAGAAATAGAAAAGCCAATAACGTGTATGTCGAATTTATTATTCAAAAATAAAAACATTTGTAAAACCACATCAACGTTTACATATTATTTTTCATACAACATTTATTCAAGATAAAACAAACATACAATGTATCACAATTAAAATAAAAACACATTAAAATGGAAGCCATTTTGCGGGGTCCGTGGTATGAGGTTCAAAGAAAGCTTTGGTTGTTTGAAAACCAGTTGCTGGTGGTGTGGCTAAATCATCCATTGTGTCACCAGACTTTTGTTTATACAAATTGATTTTACGTCTTACATGCGCATTTGGAATAGTTGTAAAAGGCATGTTGAGACATGCCATGGCCTCTAAAAACACACCCCACCCCAACGGTCTTCTATCGTCAGCAATTTTATTGGTAGCTGTCACACTTTTAACAAGATCCAATAGGTGCGAGCCCTTGATTATCTCTCCTTTGAAAACAAATTCACCATTTGAATTCCATGAAGTCAAATCTTTAGACCTGTGCATTCTATTAAGAATATATTCAACATTCTTTCTACGCTTCACAGGCACATTATCCAAAATTTCATCAACAAGGTCAACATTTCGGTCAACAGTTTGCTTATTCTCAGTCACGTTTACTACAGCAGCCCCGGTCTCAGACCCGGGTAGACTTAAAGTCAGGGTGTTTGTATCAAGATCCCCCTGGCGCACAACAGTCAAAAATCTTTGTAAAATGACAGAGTATCTTTTAGCTTTCTCGTGTAAATCCATATCAGGCTTCAACAGTATATTGCGAATCGATGAGTCCAAATCATTCTCAACAGATTGTCTTACATCGGTGCTAGTCGTTTTGGATTCTCGCAGTTTTTCCAACTGATGTTGTGGCACCAGAAACATTTTCTGAGCATGCACCGTGTTGTTTAACCCTGTCTCGATGCAATTAGACTGATTAAGAATGGAACTGCAACGCTTAGTAACGGCAGTAGAAAACCTCCAGATTGGTTGATGGTTTTTCTTTTCCGTGCAACTGAAGTGTTCTTTCTAGACATGTATATAATTTTGGCTTTTTGTTTCTTTACTTTTCGGAGCTGCGACTCGGTTAAGGGTATATTACCGCGCCATAGATTAAGCGCTATTTCACAGAGTGATAGAATGAGGTCGGTGGATGCTGATTCTAAAATAACTTTTCGTTGACTTGCCGGTGCCTTAAATATCATTTTCAAAAGTGGTAAATTTCTACGAATGCGTTTAGACATGATCAAACTTTCTTAGGTACATACACGACAGGCCAATCCCCTGAAAATAACCCTGTTCTCAGACGGTAGTCTTCTGGTGTTGTAGCTTTAAAGTCAATAAGTAAATAACCAAAAGGCGGATGTGTTGCATCTTTAAAACTCTCCATGAAGAATCGAGAAAGACCGGGGTATATCTGTCTGCCTAAAATACTAATCTGCTGCTTGTCGCAGGGGTTTTTTAAACAAGATGAGGTAGTTTGTGTTCAAGTTAATAGTTCTACTAGATTTGCCTTTAACAAAGATGTTTTGGACGAGGTAAATTGCACTCAGGTTACGGTGGTGTGAATATTGTGTGAAAACTCTCTCCATCTCCAAACTCTCTGATGCACTTTTCATTAAAACGTCAATGATTAAAAGGTTGTTTTTCTGAATCGGTAGCAGATTGTCATCACACAGCGATGTTGGTAGACCTTCTATAAAATGTATATACTTTCAACAGTTTGTCATACAGCAGTTGCCAACATGAATAAACCCAGACGATATTTTGAATTTCTTTGGAGAATACAACCTCTGCATTATCCAACAACATCTTCACAAAATATGTTTTACCAGAGTTACTGGGGCCACTAATGACACAGCTGAACGGGTGTTGTAGTCGCGGGTCAAAACCGCTATCCATCCTAGACTGTGGTTTAGTACCCATAAGGCCTTGTGCTGTAATCAGGGAGCAGTACACGCTTGTTGTACACAACTCTGAAACGCTTAGACACTACTCGGTTTTTCAACGTGAATGTTCTTTTATCTCTAGCAATTGTGTCTGCATTAGCAAGGACATGATCATCATCACCGCCCTCACCCCGTACAAAGTTGTCAACCAGTCGTGTCAGCGTCTCCAAATTAACAATGGTTGTGTTGTAGCTGTTGAGCGTAATGCCTTTTGCTTTGAGACAGGTCAGACCTTTAACGGTTTTGTAACCATATGTCTTTGGCCCACCACTAACAAATTGAGCTATGCTGTCACCATCCGGTAACTCATCGGTCAAGTCACCCAAGAACGGGCCCAGTGTGGGGACCCAATCCCCATGGCGTGTGACAAAGATCACGGAATCAGTGTCTGTGTAGAGTACACGTCTATCCAACTTCTCCAAGAGTGAATACAACTCGAGTCTAGCATAAGCGGTTGTGAACGCGGCAATAAAAATGTTGCCGTTACGTGGTTTGATTGGTGTCTGTTTTGTGTAACGCCACTGTACCATCGCAACAGTGTCTGAGATGAACGAGAAATAACCAACATCTATTTCACAGGAAAAAAGGTAGTGGCTAAACTCCTCCGGATCTGTAATTAACATTGTGTTCATAAGGTTAGTCCGCTCACCCATCTTACCCCAAAGACTATTCATTGCCAATTTAGCTAAAGATCGCCTAGCACTGTTTACAACAATGTTTTCCTTGTCAAGCTGCACACCCTCCTTTTCATGATATTCACGGATATACCGGTCTTTAGCCTCATCGTCAACCACAGATGGTGGGAATCCACTAGCTTCCTGCTTGTGCTTCAGGAATGTTCTCATGTAATCTGCAAAAAGATCATCAGCTGTCCTGGTGAAATCCCAGACTTCAAATATTTCCACAATGCGATAACCTTTCTCAACAGCCTTAACCAGCTCAATAGAAACCCAGGTACCGGTTAAAGATCTTTCTGAATCAGTATGTGAACAATCAGTTACCTGGTTTTCAGACTCTGCACATAATCTACACAATGGAAAGAACAGCTTACCGCCAACCCTGTGTGGTAAAACGGGGTGATAAAGGCCTTTCGGTGGACACACTGTAGCCTTAACAATACCAAAGTAGTTGTCTAGTGGTTTGAAATCTCGAAAGATTATGTCTGGATGCCCAATCGGATAAGTCTTTGTCTTGTTGCAGAATGGGTAAAGACTACAGACATCGTTATACTGAATAGTCTCTCCTTCTCGAGCCGTAAACTTCAGATGAATCGCATTAGTACGACCACCAAAAGAGCATCCCGAGGGTCAAGGCGCTCTGGAGAACCAAAGGTCTTCAAGAAAGCTTTGACATCTGCGGATGTGTTTTTAAGCCGGTTCCACTCACACTCCCATATGTATTGAACATGTACGTTGTGTTGTTCTTTCAAAGCCTCTAGCTTTGTCAACCATTGCTGGTGCATACTGAATCTTTGTCATTGGATTGATGCTTGTTGAACAATGACACTTTGGGTGACCGTGCCAGAAACAACCTAGAAATTCATAGACCGTGCTAAAACCATCGCGTTCAGCATATCCATCAACGTAGTAGGCACCGATTTTCACTTCACCCCTGTTCAGGGCGTGCTGTATTGATATATTCTCATCGGAGGCCACATATTCAAGCCACTTGATTGAGCTGTTTGAGAATGTCTTCTGACAACGGTTGTAGTTGTCTGAGGGGACCAATGCAATGGTGTCCTTGGTGAGGAATCTGTTGCAAAAGACTTTCATGCAAGCCGAAGCAATCGTAATTGACCGGAATGGGTCAACACCACCACACTCCAGGAACTCGAGTCTGTAGCGCATACAACCCTCTCTCAAGATGACCACATCATTCACGCAGTAAGCCTTTATTTCATCCTGCATGACAAAGGGGTCTGCGGAAACAAATGCATACCATTGCAAAAACTAATCTTTTTCTTTAGCCATCATGGTATTCACACCATAGTAATGCGGTTCCGGATGGGGGCCAACATAGTTAGAGTTGTGTGCTATAAATGTGTAGTCATTATATTTCGGTTGCCTAAACTTTTGAAAAAAAGCAGTGACACAACCATCTCCGGCTGAACACCACGTCTTGTTATCAAAGCTTATTGCACACACAAAATTTGCAGTGTACACCATTCACCGGATTGGCAATAGTCTCAAAATCATAAAATATGTAGCGCTCACTGGGGTCCTCGGGCTTGGAGGGTTTTATAAAACACTGATGATTAATTTCAAAAGCCAGATCCACATTACAATTGGGGCACATGTTAGCAATGCACCTGTGTGCTTTATAGTTGGTAATACTGACATTGTAATAGCGACCACAATCGACACAGTATTTCTTCTGGTCACACCTGCTAACCCAACAATCCACACTTTTGTGGTGCTTCAAACGTTTATGCTGGCTATAACAAAAATCTGAATAACATATCCGTTTACAGTCAGGGCACTGCTTTGTGTTACGGGGTTGGGTATGACAATCTTCATGAAGACAGACACTACAGCTATGTTTACAACCATGATCACCACGTTTGTTGAAACCGGTATAGCACCAGTCACAAACATAAGACACACCCAGAAAACCCTTCAGATTCATGATCCGTAGAAATGGTTATCGTGTAAGTACATAAAGACAGTTCTAGGGTGGGTTTCCTTGCTGTTTTGAAACTTGGTAAAGAGCCCATCCCGTGTTCGGTGAAAGACAACAATTTTACACCCTGTCATTTCTTCAAACCGAACAATATCTGTGAATGACACACATTCATCTAAAGCTAAACCAGCCCCCTTATGTAGCTCACGACCACTAACCAGGGCGTCAGGATATGTGTACTGCGGGTTCACCATACCCATCAAACAAACAGAAAAAGAATCATTATTCACAGCCACATATGCCTTCTTTTTTTATTGATAATCTGATCTATCAACAATGTTTGAGCTTTACGTCGCGGGGCACCACCCTCACGGTTTTTGACAATTTGTACCACCAGTTCTAGTGATTCATCAATCATAATCTCGGCATTACTCTGCATAACACTTTCAAGTAAATTACCAAACGTGCGTTCATTATATTCATCCGCTCTCATGGTCACATGTACGGGGTCTATCAGAGCTTCACCAATCAACTCAATCTGCAGACGATCACCAGGCCCGTGTACAAAGTCTGAGGCTCTAACAATCAAAGTATCCAAGCCTGCCATAATACTTGCGTAGAATGTGCCAAAATCACCAACTTCACCAGTATTTTGTAAATTTATCAACTGTCGTAATTCAACATTGTCAAACGCATTACGCTGTATAACTCTAACATCGCCATCACTGCACTGAGTTTGCATCAGAGAGCTCGAAGGAGTGTCAACCAGATCGTTTGAAAAATGGGGGCTACTAAGCTCGGTTAACAAGCCTTGTATCTGAGGATTATTGTGCGAATCGCTGTGTAACAAAGTAGCGGTTGGTTCATTTGTATTTTGGGGTGTGGTCGATTGATTATGTGTAGAGGTTGTTGGCTGTTCCGTGTCTGGTCTGTTGTTAGCATTATCTTTCGCCATTTCTCTGGTTTAACGTGTAAATAACAATCCACTTTTCAGATTTAAATATTCTAACTCAAAGATACATTCACATACAGCGCAGTTTTGAAGAGTTGGCTGTATTACCTTCAGCTTTCAAGCCTGAAAGAAAACAAAAATCCCCTCACGCTGTGCAGCCACAAGGAAGGGTGTCCGTAACTGAGCCCATTGTGGTAATGTACTTTGTATCATCACCCCGGCTGTCCCCAATCTGTTGGAATATAGAATGTTGTACCAAGGGTCAGTATGCATAGTCATAATTGTTAATAACACTTTAGAACAAGACTAAAAATGTCTGTAAATAATTAAACTTACACAAAGTATCTGCTCAGGTTGTGTAAGATCACAGTCTGACCGCCCAGTCCAACTGACGCAGATGCCGGTCACTTGAACTAAATACAAATAGGATTAACAAGCGTATACAGGTTATTAAAGCTGATTAACAATAATGTCAAAAGTCTACTTACCAAGATTTGGAGGTCCAAAAATGTGTTTACCAAACACGGTCGGTGTTCAAATCCGCTCAACCTAAACCGGAGATTTAAACAGGCAATATGAAAGACAGCTAAAAATGAATGGATTGCGCAATCGTAAAATTGATTTACAAATTCTTAAAAAGTTGCATCACAATTCAAATAAATTACTTCAAATAAAATAACTTGTACTTACAACAGAATCGATATACTCCACGCTTGAAACAACCGCTGTCTTTTGTGGATGCTGCGGGGTTTAATTACTGTCTTCACATCGCAGCCGGGGCACCTCCAGCAAGTCACGCCTCTTAACTTTGTCATTGGTTACATGTCATCGTTCTTCACGTTAGATTCAAATTGTGTTAGAACTATACATGCTACAATGATACAAATTCAGGATAAAACTTAACTATTTAGTTCTGATTTTTGTAGCCATTTGGCAACCAAATATATTGCTATATCCTCACGGGTAGAAAAGCCGTTCTCGTTAATTTTCGCGGCTCAGCCGTGACATCACGTCATATAATTGTATATATTAACGATAAACTCATCTGCTTACATATAAACGCTTGCTATTGTCACCATATCGACATTATTCAGTTCAACATTTAACAAACACAGGACCATAATGCAGCAATACAAAATCAGATTTCACGAGTTGTTCATTAAGAGAATGCAGCATCTTCACCCGGAAGTGACAGCATAACCCCATACTAACACAAATACTATAGTATTTTTTTTTAACCAACGTTGCCTATTATTAAACATTTCTACCAATGTGTGGAAAACAATCCTGCGTTGATCTCTGTTGTACAATTTCAAAAGATGCCTTTACGAATGTTTTAATTATCTGAAATAACCTATCCTTACCTGTCAACGATTCGCCGTTGTTCATGCAAATTTATACGCGACCTTGCTGGTAACTTTGTAACGTTTTGCCTTATAATGCAACTTAGAAGTTAATGCTGACTTAACCATTTGTATTACAAAACTCACCATTGCTCATACATACACTTGTTTTTATTTATAACAATATTTTAAAACCCAACCGCTACACAATCCACCTTTGCGAAATGTGTGTTTGGCCCTGGGCCATGGATACTCCTTCAAAATAATATCATTGCTCATGCGATGTTAGTTTGCTGTAATGCTGTGTTGGACTACAAACCGTGAGACACGGGATGGTTTCTGACCTGCATATACTACAGTTTGTATTGGTGGTTATTTAGGGACCATTACTACTGGGCAGATATAACCTTGAAGCCCATCTCTTGTTAAAATCAATGTTGGGCTGAAAACTATCCAAACTCGTAAGTCCCGTCCCATCCCCTTCTTTATATCTTACAGAAAAACAAGTCCCTCATGTGTAACTCTGTGTTTGTGGAAAAACACCACATTGCAAAACATGGAAGTTTACATCTGTACCACAAGGCATTGGAACCCTGGCCCCCTTTTGTTTAACACCAAACATCTTACCGCTGACACAACACTTATTTACTGCCTGGGAATTTAACATTCCGGAACCCTAAGCCCCAAAATTACTCCTCCGGCACCAAATGTCCGATCTTCACATACTTTCATATTTGGCATCTAGGGACCATAGTCTTCAAAAGTAATATCAGCCAGACCATAATGTCAAAAAACATGGATGCTATTGACCAATGAACATGTGAGGGGGCAAGGCTTTGCACATATATAGACATCCCCTACAAGCTGATTAGTGTGTGGCACCGGGTGTCTTCAATATTGGACCTTTTCACAATATTCAAATTTTCTGAGATACTGAATTTGGGATTTTCATTAGTTGTCAGTTATAATCATCAAAATTAAAAGAAATAAACACTAGAAATATATCAGTATGTGTGGAATGAATGTATACATTATACAAGTTTCACTTTTTGAATGGAATTACTGAAATAAATCAACTTTTTGATGATATTCAAATTTTATGACCAGCAAAGCGCCACTGTATGTTGACAAGGACCATAGGGAAAAAAATACTGCAAGGACCTTTTTTATCAACCACACAGTGGCGCTTTTGAGGTTTTTCACATTAGCAAGGTCACAATACTCAATCTGTTTGAGAAATGTCTGCTTTTCTATTGCTTGGTATGTAACTATTTTCTTTGATTGTGACACACATGTCTGTGACCATCTGTTCCTCTGCTTAAACCAAGAAGGGTATCTGTCCTTTGCTCCTTAGGAATGTAGGAGAGGGGGATCTGGTATTTGCCTAGGGGGCAACATTGACTGGTATTGGCAGATTATAAGGTTACTCATTAATCTGCACATCTGTATAACTCATCAGGGCATTTATTGTCTGTCCGGATGCTGTAAGAGCTCTTTAGAGTTCAAGAGGTTACCCATGTAGGGAAGGACAGCTTGCCCCTTGTGTGAAGCCTAGGTATTGACAGAACAAAGGGAATGTGTTTTATTGACAAGATAGATGGCAGCATCTTACCACACCCCTTTTTCCACTATAAGTACTGATGATTGTCATGTATTAAGTTAGAGACTCCTTGGATGATTATTTTGTAAGCGTTTGACGCGTCTCTATATTTGCAAATAAACTGTTAATTATACCAAGAGAATTTTGTCTCTGTACTTCCTCCTTTAAGAGTTCTGATCGATGGAATTGCCATCACACTTTGGGAGCTCGTCCTTGGTTACTTAACCTGGTTTCTCGAAATCATTTCCTAGCGGGTTAACCGTGCACGGCCGGAGACTGGGTCCCAGAACCTAAATCCTCCCCCGCTTGTGGACGCGAAAGGGGTGAGAGTCAGGGCGCCCGGCTTAAATGATTGTTGGGATTCATCAGTACAGGTACCCGGGCTTACATTTTTAACTCAGGAGGTAAGGGCACACTGCGGTTAAATATGGTTCTGGTAATATGTGTTAGGGTACATTTATATTCTGCAGACAAGGTTAGGACCTTGAACGTTTCACTTACGGGCCGACGGGTCTATTAACGATGTTAGGGCACGTTAATTGAGATGAAAGTGTTAGGGCACTTCTATGCGTTAGGGCGCGGGTATATGTGTTAGGGCACGTTAATTGAGATGACAGTTAGGGCACTTCTAAACATTTCCCTACAATCACTGTAGCCAACCCCGCTGGTGGCTGAGATAGCCCCCGATTTGTTTCGCAGACCTGGGGTTGTGCATGAAACTATGCTAACCGCTACGTTTAAATTTATGAAGCTACCGCTAGTCATTCGACTGGACATTGGGTTTGGGAAGATACCCATGGGAATCAAGACACCGGCTGTTTACATGTTGTGTTCACCCAAGAATGGCTGCCTCTTTGACCTCTCCGCGAGTGGTCCAACAGGAACACGCAGGAATGCTAACCCGCCTAAGGGAGGGGTGCTGACGGTCAGAGGAGATGAACCAGAGAGCATCAACCGGTGAGATCATTCCATAATACAATAGTGTTTTTTCTCTAACATATTTGGAGGATTCAGGAGTTACAGCTTTCATATGCTTTGGTAAACTATGTGGTTGGGTTTAGTATGTCAGGTTTGATGGATTTGTGGAAGTTGATAGGTGGTTTTGAGAAAGTTCGGTTTGTAGGAGTACTTTTTTAAATTGTATTTCAGTTATAGTAACTATAGTGAATAAAAGGCAGTTGTTCCGTGTCCTAATAGCACGGGTATCATTCCCATGCTCTTAACCTATTGTGGGGCGATTCGTGCAGGATTTTATGCAGCTCTCTGTTGGTGGAATTGGTTTCTGTGCAACTGTCTGCGAAATGCGAGAAAGATGTCTCGTTTGCTTTTCGACAGCAGGGGAATTGAGCCCCTATGTCTCCACGTACGGCCTGTATAGTAGGTAGGGGATATTCGCTCCCTGTGGGTTAGCAGTGGGACGTCCTCTGATTAAATTCCGGCAACAAGGGGGGGAGCAAACCTGTTGCCGACAGCTAAATGGTGCTGTGAGGTTAACCGTTACGTATCCGTGTTGTGGGGCACGACCACTTCAGGGGCCGTGGAGTAGGGATGGAGTAGGGATTACTCCTGTCAAATGCCAAAGTTGTTGGGCAGCTTGTGCAGTAGAGTTAATGAAGTTGTATATGCGCGCGCGCCGATTGTGCTTGTTCTGTATGAGATCGTGGCCCGAGTCCCGGGCATTTGTCAATATTTGGTTGTGGTCGACACCTAGTAAATGCGTTTTTCCATTTTGGTATTCCCTGTGCACGAGGAATCCGATTGGCTGCATTGTGTATTCCTTGATGGAATATTTGTATATTTGATTGAGATTGTTGTTAACCTGGAAGTTTTGCCTTCGCCAGGTTTTTCTTTGTTGGGTGTACACTTGGGTGAACGCATTCATTGCGTCGTTAATGTGGTTCTTTGGCAAGGCCCACTCTTTCGGTTTTGCCTAAGCCCTGACTCCGCGAAATTGAAACTGGCCTTCTAGTGTTGTGCTGGTGGCTTGCACACGTGGAGGTATTCGCCTGATAATTTAGGATTGTATATGAGAATAATATCCTAAATTTAATTCACGTGATAGATTGGAAATTGGAACTTTGTAAAATGATGTTTCCTAATTTAGTAAAATATGGCCTTGTGGTATCATTATAACAGGTTAACATATTGTTTTTCTCTCTCCTTGTATGGAGTAGAATGAAGAACCATATGGCGATAATCTTTAATGTTAGGAAAACACACTGTTTCCCATGAAGACTGGATTTGCATCCAATATAACCATTGGCCCGTTTATTCCCCGAATTGCCCACGACATCTTATTTTAAATGTTGATTTGGGTATTGGTTAAATAATGTAGTTTCACTTTGTTTGTGTTTAACAGGATGGCTGGGATAATACTTGTGCTTTAAGTCCTTGTTACTGGCGTTTAAATTCTAACCTGGTAAACTGACAAATGGGGTAGATTTATGTGACAGTGTTTAGTGCTCTAGACTGAGTGTCCTTGGGATCACACAATTATTGTACCTTGATTTTGCATCTGTTTTCTGTTAACTTGTCTTTTCTTGAGAGTTTTTTTCCCCCTGCTGTTACTGTGTTGATACGTTTTTTTTACTAACAGCGACGATATTAGATGTGTAGGGTAATAACTCTGAACCTTCAGTTAACGTAGGATATCGGCTAAGTTGAAAGCATGACGTCTTTTACTACAGACAGTCTGACGACCAGGTCACGTTTTTATGCGGACACTTCCATTTCATGTACATTTTAAACTTTCCATTTGGCCTTTATGGCCTTTCAGAAGTGGGTACACTCCTGGGCTGGCCTCTATCAACCTTTCCCATTAAATCCATGTGGCCTATTACTACGGGTTAAATTCGAGTGGTCTGACTATTCTCACATGTGGTAAGTTCCCCAACATGAGTATATTCAGGTTTGGGTTAATCACACGTTAAGTGCAAGCTAACTATGTTTTCCTCTCAATAGCTTTCATGTCGGAATGTATGGTTCTGAACCGTACGTGTAGTGAGGGTAGAGATCTGAAGTCATCCCCCATTGTTAATAGCTAGAACAATCTTGGTGTCGCTGCATGGAATATGCATGGAAGTTGTGATTTTGGTTTTGGCTGATCACCACTATTTTGAATAACATAGACTTGCATCAAAGTATGTCTTGGACACTCGGGTGAAGAGAGGGGCGGAGCTGTCAACTGATCACCACCTGGTGGTGAGTTGGATCCGATGGTGGGGGAGGAAGCTGGACAGACTCGGCAGGCCCAAGCGTACTGTAAGGGTCTGCTGGGAACGTCTGGCCGAGTCTCCTGTCAGAGAGATCTTTAACTCCCACCTCCGGCAGAGCTTCGACTGGATCCCGAGGGAGGTTGGAGATATTGAGTCCGAGTGGACCATGTTCTCCACCGCCATTGTCGAAGCGGCCGCTCGGAGCTGTGGCCGTAAGGTCTCCGGTGCCTGTCGAGGCGGCAATCCCCGAACCCGGTGGTGGACACCGGAAGTAAGGGATGCCGTCAAGCTGAAGAAGGAGTCCTATCAGGCCTGGTTGGCTTGTGGGACTCCTGAGGCAGCTGACGGGTACCGACAGGCCAAGCGGGCTGCAGCCCGGGTGGTTGTGGAGGCAAAAACTCGGGCCTGGGAGGAGTTCGGTGAGGCCATGGAGAAGGACTATCGGCTGGCCTCGAAGAGATTCTGGCAAACCATCCGGCGCCTCAGGAGAGGGAAACAGTGCCCTACCAACGCTGTTTACAGTAGAGGTGGGCAGCTGTTGACCTCAACTGAGGATGTCGTCGGGCGGTGGAAGGAGTACTTCGAGGATCTCCTCAATCCCGCTGACATGTCTTCCATTGAGGAAGCAGAGGATGAGGGCTCAGTGGTGGACTCGTCCATCACCCGGGCTGAAGTCACAGAGGTGGTCAAGAAACTCCTCGGTGGCAAGGCACCGGGGGTGGATGAGATCCGCCCTGAGTACCTCAAGTCTCTGGATGTTGTGGGGCTGTCTTGGTTGACACGCCTGTGCAACATCGCGTGGCGGTCGGGGACAGTGCCTCTGGGATGGCAGACCGGGGTGGTGGTCCCTCTTTTTAAGAAGGGGGACCGGAGGGTGTGTTCCAACTATAGGGGGATCACACTTCTCAGCCTCCCCGGGAAAGTCTATGCCAGGGTTCTGGAGAGGAGAATACGGCCGATAGTAGAACCTCGGATTCAGGAGGAACAGTGTGGTTTTCGTCCGGGCCGTGGAACACTGGACCAGCTCTATACCCTCTACGGGGTGTTGGAGGGTTCATGGGAGTTTGCCCAACCAATCCACATGTGTTTTGTGGATTTGGAGAAGGCATTCGACTGTGTCCCTCGCGGCATCTTGTGGAGGGTGCTTGGGGAATATGGGGTCCTGGGTCCTTTGCTAAGGGCTGTCAGGTCCCTATACAACCGAAGCAGGAGCTTGGTCCGCATTGCCGGCAGTAAGTCAGACTTGTTCCCAGTGCATGTTGGACTCCGGCAGGGCTGCCCTTTGTCACCGGTTCTGTTTGTAATTTTTATGGACAGAATTTCTAGGCGCAGCCAGGGGCCGGAGGGTGTCAGGTTTGGGGACCACACGATTTCGTCTCTGCTCTTTGCAGATGATGTTGTCGTGTTGGCCCCTTCTAACCAGGACCTTCAGCATGCACTGGGACGGTTTGCAGCCGAGTGTGAAGCGGTGGGGATGAAAATCAGTACCTCCAAATCCGAGGCCATGGTCCTCAGTCGGAAAAGGGTGGCTTGCCCACTTCAGGTTGGTGGAGAGTGCCTGCCTCAAGTGGAGGAGTTTAAGTATCTAGGGGTCTTGTTCACGAGTGAGGGAAGGATGGAACGGGAGATTGACAGACGGATCGGTGCAGCTTCTGCAGTAATGCAGTCGATGTATCGGTCTGTCGTGGTGAAGAAAGAGCTGAGCCGCAAGGCGAAGCTCTCGATTTACCAGTCAATCTACGTTCCTACTCTCACCTATGGTCATGAGCTTTGGGTCATGACCGAAAGGACAAGATCCCGGATACAGGCGGCCGAAATGAGTTTTCTCCGCAGGGTGGCTGGGCGATCCCTTAGAGATAGGGTGAGAAGCTCGGTCACCCGGGAGGAGCTCAGAGTAGAGCCGTTGCTCCTCCACATCGAGAGGGGTCAGCTGAGGTGGCTTGGGCATCTTTTTCGGATGCCTCCGGAACGCCTTCCTGGGAAGGTGTTCCGGTCCCATCCCACCGGGAGGAGACCCCGGGGAAGACCTAGGACACGCTGGAGGGACTATGTCTCCCGGCTGGCCTGGGAACGCCTCGGTGTCCCCCCGGAAGAGCTAGAGGAAGTGTCTGGGGAGAGGGAAGTCTGGGCATCCCTGCTTAGACTGCTGCCCCCGCGACCCGGCCCCGGATAAGCGGTAGAAGATGGATGGATGGATGGATGCATCAAAGTTGAGAAAATTCCCTAAACTTTAGGAGGTTAATTGAGTCATGATGTTTGTGTTGTCACAATTTAGTTTGGCCGCTGCCTGTGGACATGCTAATTGTGATATGCAATTTGGGAGTTGTTTCACTGGGTAAGGCACCTTTGTCTATAGGTTTTATGGGTTATAATTCCTTCACACGAGTGACCGTGTGGCACATTTGTTGTTTTTGGTTTGTTTGTGGATGTTGTGTTTTTATCGTTTTCACATTTGTTTTTGATGGATATTCAGTTTGTGACTCTTTACAGATTGAAAGTTGGATTCCTCCCTACTATCAGTTTTCTTTTTCATGTCCATCCTGTAATGGTTCTGCTTTCACGCATGGAGTCGTTTTCCGTTGAATCTGTCGTGAAAGAATGGGGGGAATGAAAAAGTGTTCAACTTACAGTTCAAAGCAAATTAAATAGGTATTTAAAGAGTTACATGAGGAATTGGGTTTTTCTGTTTCCATAGTTATAAAAGAAAATTGCCATCTGTTAAAATCAGCATCCCTTAGTGTCATTATTTTTATAGACATGTATACCTGTGTACTTAATTTCTGTCCTAGTAGGCAACCATTGGAATGTTAATGGTTAACAGATGTTTCTTTAAGATGTGAATCGGGTTTGTTTCTTAAGATAACACCAATGTGTCACTAATTGATAAGGGGTCCATTCTTCAAGACTAGGGTCCGTTATCCTTAGGTCAATCAATCAATCAAATGTATTTATACAGCCATTTTTACAACAGCAGTTGTCACAAAGTGCTTTTACAGAAACACCCGGCCTTAAACCCCAAAGAGCAAACAACAGTAGTGTTGAATTTCAGTGGCAAGGAAAAACTCCCTAAGAAGAAACCTAGAGAGGACCCAGGCTCAGAGGGGTGACCAGTCCTCTTCTGGCTGTGCCGGGTGAGATATTAAGAGTCCAATTCGAATAATTTATGAATGCATGTGGGCTAAATCCAGAGTCTATTTAAATTTAGACTAGGTCAGAAGTATGACCAGATGGACAAGGACAGGGACAATAACGGGCCCCCCAAACCAGGTATTCCGCAGATGTGGACCAGGACCTCAAGTCCTCCTAAAGTTCAAAATGGGAGGAGACTGGGAAAATTCAGAAAATGCATTCCTCATATCAACAAAGATTTATAGTGGAGAAGGAGAACTTAGTGGGGAAGAAGAACTGACCCAATCCCCCAGCACAATAGTATAGCAGCGTAAGACCTTGGGACTGAGGGGGTCCGGCGACACTGTGGCCCTACCCGGGGGAGGCCCCGGACAGGGCCCAACAGGCAGGAACTCAATCCACCCATATTGCCAGGCATCAACCAAAGGGACACCCACCAACTGCAAGCACCCTGAATGAGGGCTGAGTATTTGCCAGCAGTGTACAGCCCAATTGCACAAGTGCACAACAGAGAGACGACAACAACAATGACGCCAGTTCCCCCGAAAGGCATTGGAGGGAGGGCATCCCAGACGAAAGCCCACCTGGCAAGACAGCAAGGCTGGACATTATCAAGCCTTCTGGTCACCTTCACGCCCCCGGGGCAGGCTACACCTTATCACAAACCGTGCTGTAGAGATTAGTTTTTAGTAGACACTTGAACGTTTGCACTGAGTTTGCATATCTAACCTTAATTGGCAGATCATTCCACAGTAGTGGAGCTCTATGAGAAAAGGCCCTGCCCTCCGGCTGTTCTAGGTACAATTAAAAGGCCTGCATCTTGCGATCGTAGGTTACATGTAGGTATGTATGGCTGGATCATTTCAGCAAGGTAAGTAGGAGCAAGTCCATGTATTGATTTATAGGCCAACAGTAAAACCTTGAAATCAGTCCTAACCCTAACAGGCAGCCAGTGTAAGGACGCTAGTACAGGAGTAATGTGTTAAAATTATGTTAGGATTCTAGCAGCCGTGTGCAGCGCTAATTGAAATTTATTAATTGATTTGTCAGGGTAACAGAATGAAGAGCATTGCAGTAATCTAGTCTAAAAGTAACGAAAGCATGGATTTGTTTTTCTGCATCAGTTTTTGATAGAAAGTTTCTGATTTTTGCAATGTTTCAAAGATGAAAATAAGCAACTCCTGAGACATATTTTATATGTTCATCAAAGGAGATGTCAGGGTCAAGGGTAATGCAGAGGTTTCTTACAGTTTTTTGGGATACGACCATGCAGCCGTCGAGGTTCACAGTGAGATCTGCTAACAACTCTCTTTGTTTTTTGGGTCCTAAAACGAGCATTTCTGTTTTTCTTGAGTTTAAGAGCAGGAAGTTCTCTCTCATCCACTTCCCAATATCTGAAATGCATGCTTCCAAAGTAGCTTCTCCATGCTTCATTAAAATATATATCTGTGTCATAAGCATAACAGTGAATCACATGGCAGTTGCTTCAATGCATTTAGGGGTGTGGTCCTGGTCAAGACAATCTCCTGAACTCTAAAACTTCCTGGTAGACGGCTGCATTGACATTGGACCTCAGAAAACAAAGTGGACCAACACCAGCATATGACATGGCACCCCAAACCATCACTGACTGTGGAAACTTTACACTGGACTTCAAGCAATGTGGCTCTCCTCTCTTCCTCCAGAGTCGGGGACCTTGATTTCCAAAGGAAATGCAAAATGTACTTTCATCAGAGAACATAACTTTGGACCACTCAGCAGCAGTTGTTGTGGAAATTTCTTTATACAATGTATTCTCACTGATTAAAGGACTGAGTCCCACTGTTTAGATGGGTAGAGGAATGTGGGGGATCTGGTATTTGCATAGGGGGCATCTATTGTCTGTCCAGATGCAGATCAATGGGTTTTAGGACAGCATAGGAGAAGATATACAACAGGGGGCAGTAAGGTCAGTTGGCCCCTTTGGGTAAACACAACAGTAAACATTATGGCAGGAAGGATAAGGTGGGGGAAGATAGCATTTGACTTGTGTGATAGAACAAAGGGAATGTGTTTGATTGACATGAGACAGATGGCAGCATCTTACCACACCCCTTTTTCTATGTAATAAATACTGTCGAAATGATTTTTTATTTAGAGACTATTCACTGTTACTTTGTAACCTGCGTATTCTCTCCTTGCAAGTTTCATTAAAACCGTTTATTGCGCAATTGATTTTTCCTGTCTTACCTAACATTTTCATAGAACTGTTTTGTACTTTAGAAATTGCCATCACACAGTCCAGTCCTTTTTGTCTTTAGCCCAGGCGAGACGCTTCTGACGCTGTGTCTTGTTCAGGAGTGGCATGACACAAGGAATGAGACAGCTGAAACCCATGTCTTGCATACGTCTGTGCAGTCCACCCTTTGTGAATCTCCCTCACATTTTTGAACGGGTTTTGTTTCACAATCCTCTCCAGGGTGCGGTTATCCCTATTGCTTGTACACTTTTTTCTACCACATCTTTTTCCTTCCCTTCACCTCTCTATTAATGTGCTTGGACACAGAGCTCTGTGAACAGCCAGCCTTGTGCAAGTTGTCAATGGTCATCTTTTGGACAGCTGTCAAGTCAGCAGTCTTCCCCATGATTATATAGCCTACAGAACTGAACTGAGAGACCATTTAAAGGCCTATGCAGGTGTTTTGAGTTAATTAGCTGATTAGAGTGTAATTTTCAAATTTTCTGAGATGCTGAATTTGGGGTTTTCATTAGTTGTTAGTTATAATTGTCACAATTAAATTAATTAAAAATCCTACAATGTGATTTTCTGGATTTTTTTTTTCTCATTTTGTCTCTCATAGTTGAAGTGTACCTATGATGAAAATTACAGGCCTCTCTCATCTTTTTAAGTGGGAGAACCTGCACAATTGGTGGCTGACTAAATACTTTTTTGCCCCACTGTATATTACCAAGTCGTAACTTAGCTACATGAGCATAGATTACCTACTGAAGCTTATCTCCATAAGGTTATTATTAGCTAAACTGTATGTCAGTGTTCATATCAACAGAACAATTTTAGATGGACTAATGTTAGCTTAAACTGAGGTTAGTTGAACATATTTTCGTTAGCTAACGTTACTAGCTAGCTAATGTTGTTAGCATTTATCGCTAATGTTAGCGTCGTTAGCTATTTTTAATTGACTTTAGCTAGCTAGTTTTTTTATTAAATAATCATGGCAACATTGTATTCCACTAAATTCATTAAAACAACTTATTCAAATATAATGTAAAAATAACAAAAATATAGAACATATAATTTAACTTGAACAACTAGCAAAAATAGAATACTTACAACAATAACAATATAAAAATATATATATATATATATTGTGTCCGTAATGCTTAATTAATCTATTTCTTAGTTATTTTCTAGTTTATTAATGCTTTTAAATACTGATAATTAATAATTAGTTAAATTAATGTGTTATCCTTATTGTAAAGTCACGACTATTCATATGTTTATTAATTGCTGAATACAACTTGATTATAATTAAAAATTAATAAAATGTAAGATCTTTATAGTAAGGTTGTCACGATGCAACAGGGGTAGCAGGTCACAGGCACGAAGGTCTCTTAAACAAAAAGGTATTTTAATAAACAGACTTGGTTTAAAAACTAAATAAAAAAATTATACAAAAGGACAAGCTGCATTCAAAATCAAAGGACAAAAACCAAACAGACCACGGTAAAAAACAAAAGCAAAATCTACACCGAGCAAAAACAGAACCTAACAAAGCTAATGAATTTCCCTAGGATTACATGCATGATCTACAAATGAAACACCTTATAAGTGGAACATGTGCCGAATGTCCTTAAACAATCTCCCAAGTAGACCATCTCTGTGGCGGTTGCCAAGCCAATAGGTCCACTCAATTAGGCAGAGGTACTCCATTAGCATGGACTCAGTTCTGTTCCCTCTCATCCGCCATACACCCCCTTTGAAAGTAGACCATGCTGTCTCTAGATTTTGTGTATGGCCTCCTGTTCTTGGGCCCACAAACCATCAACTGTGGTTCACAGAGAAATGCTGATAGCCAAGCCTGGTGAATATGCCTCTGTAAGCCCACCATTCGTCACTGATGATTTGGCTTCCAGGATACACATGCCGCTCAATTAAGGGTAGCAGTTGACGTCTAGACCTACGCTTAACCAGTCTCCGAATGGGCCTCCTTCTCCTTTGTGAAACGCCAAGAATCCCGAACACCCACTTTCTTCTAGCCCATGTCTGTGCAAACCTTCTTCGTCCATACTGAAAAAAACAAAAACAGGCATGAACAAATATATGTATTTATGTCAATGGTTTAACAAACATCTAAAAATGTTTTTAGTGAAAGCTAACATATTTATTCAAAACTTCGGGGTACATTGAGAGATTACCTTGTATTAGTAAAACAAATATATAATAATTTAAGTGTAGACATAGTTAATGTTGTAAATGACCACTGTAGCTGGAAATGGCTGACTTTTAATTGAATATCTACACTGGCAAACAGAAGCCAATTATCAGCAACCATCACTTCTGTGTTCAATGGCACATTGTGTTTGCAAATCCAAGTTTGTCCTTTTCGTTCATCCTGTTGGATTTGCTAACACAAGTTAATTAAAAGCTAATTGACTGACACGATTCTGGCCAATTTTTTAGTGAACCCACAATTGCCAATTCGCTAGATACTCAACTAGCCTAAAGAAGGCTAGTTGTATTGTTTCTTTCAGCACAACAGTTTTCAGCAGAGCTAACAAGAAAAGGTTTTCTATTAATCAATTCTGGTTCAGTGAAATGAAGACTATTCTACGCTATAAACTGCCAAGAAAATTAAGACTTTGTACAATGCTGTCTACTACTCCCTTCACAGAACAGTACAAACTGTCTCTAACCATGATAGAAAGAGGAGTTGGAGGCCCCGGGGTAGGACTGATCAAAAGGACAATACATTAGTGTCTAGTTTGAGAAACAGATGCCTCAAAGTTCCTCAACTGGTAGCTTCATTAAATTGTACCCGCAAAACCCCAGCCTCAATGTCAACAGTGAATAAGCGTCTTCGGATGCTGGCCTTCTAGGCAGAGTTGGAAAGAAAAATCTATATCTCAGATTGATAAAAACAATAAATAAAAAGAAAAGATTAAGGTGGGAAAAAGAACAGAAACACAGGACAGAGGAATATTGGAAAAAAAGTGTTGCGGAAAGACAAATCTAAGTCTAAGGTGTTCAGATCACTAAGAACATTTTTGACACGCAGACCAAATTAAAAGATACTGGAGGAGTGCTTGACGCCATCTGTAAAGTACGGTGTAAGCAATGTAATGGTCTGGTGGTGCTTTGGTGGTGGTAAAGTGGGAGATTTGTACAGTGTGAAAGGGATCTTGAAGGAAGTCTATCACTGTTTTGCAATGACATGCCATACACAATTTCCTCCTGCAACAGGACAATGACCCATAGCACAGCTCTAAACTATGCACAAATTATATAGGGAAGAAGCAGTCAGCTGGTATTCTGTCTATAATGGAGTGGCCTGCACAGACAATGGATCTCAACCCTATGGAGCTGCTGTGGAAGCAGTAAGATATGTAATAAGTGTCCATCAAACCAATCCAACCTGTAGGAGGTGCTTCAAGAAGTAAGGGGTGAAATCTCTAAAGAATACAAATTGACAACTAGCATCCCACATTTCCTCAAGGCTGTAATTAATGCAAATGGAATATTCTTTGTAGAAAGCAGAGTTTGTTGTTATCATACTGTACAGTAGAAAGGCACTTACCTTTCATTTATGAAGGAAGTTGCTCTCATCAATCATGGCAAATTCCCTGTGTCGTCCAACAACTTGGCCCTTCTTCTGACATATGCCTAAATTGAATGGCAACAGACTCTCCTCAGTGTTTTTGCCATCTTGGAGAGTGTTCGAGAACGTCCAGTAATCCCTTCACTGAGCATATCAATTTGCCTCAAGCGAAGCCCTTGTGCAAATCTGTGTGTTTTATTATTGTGGTTGAAGACGTTACACTTGACCTTACTGAGATGGTGTATGATTGAGAGAGATGTAGGAACTGTAAGGTAGTTGCTTCCATTAACCAGAGGTGGGGGACTCCAGTCACAATTTTCAGGACTTGTGACTTGCTTGATTAAAGTATGAAAATGACTTGACTTGACTTTGACTTGAGAACACGTTACTTGAGACTTGACTTGACTTGAAGTGGAAGCATGACTTGAACTTATAATAAACAAACAGCAATACAATTATTTTATATGTTGTGACATCAGCACCACTAATCAGCATATGTGCCTTTAACGCTGCACAATTCAAACCGCGCCAAACATGGCAGACAGTAACGTTAGTCGAGCTCCACAAATAGTATCGTTTGGATACAAGGACTTTGAACTGGACCGTGTGAATAAAAAAAGATTTGCCAGATGCAAAATATGCAACAACGTCAAATTTCATTCGTTATTTTAAGAACCACAAAGAAAGGTAAGAAAGTAATCTCTTTATATTCAGTTTCACTAAGATCTATAACGATTAAGTTACTAATGTAATTAATTAATCTTTTGTTTGTCATAATTTGGCCTTGGTTGCATATTAAGTATTTTTTTTTTCTTGTTAGAAATGTGACCATTATCATTACTGAATACGTCTGGTAAATAGATGTAAGGGAATTTGACTATAACAGTGGCATAGCCTGAATTTTAATGTTGATGGGCATCTTAAAATGAGCGGGCATGTATATTATTACACGTAGGATATAATGTCTGTATTAAATGTGGGCATTTCCAAGTGTTTGTGGACTGCGTGTGGAAACTAAAAAGCATTGTGCTTACACCATAACAGTTAACTTTACTGCATGAAAGGCAAACACGAGGCGCCGATGTGATTATAGCACCTAAACATTTCGAAGAGTTTTTTTTTTTTTTACTCATACAGACAAGAATAATTACAGTGTAAATACATATTAGGCAGTTTTTCAATCACAATAATTAGTTTATAAGGTTGTTATTATTAGCCCTTATTACATGGATTGTCTGAATTCCAGTGCAGAATGCGTGTTATTTCTTGATAACAGACCGTTGCCATGAAAAACAGCGCGTTGCTATGTACGCAGCAGGATTCTAACCAGAGACGGAACGGACTATTTTCTTTAGAGGAAGCAATACAATCGTACAAATCGTTTTTGAAATCAATATTTTGTGTCAAATTATAGATTTATTTGGTAGGTAGCCATGTAATAAGCGGGATAAGGTATAGCGAGGCGGTTGTTATAGCGAATACACCCCCTTCAGGCTGATTCAAGATCCCTCCGCTTCGTCCCCCCAAAATATTGTACCGAGGAGGAGGAACATATTTGATTTTGAAATCGAGCTTCGCACCGAGCGCACCGCAGAAACAGAGGACAGTGTGTGTGTGTTCATCTCTTTAGTACTGTGACTTGACTTGAAACTTATGAGGACTTGACTTGACTTGCTTAGGGTGAACCCTTGACTTGACTTGACTTGACTTGCTTGATTTTTCTGAACTGTGACTTGAGACTTGACTCTAGACTTGATGATTAAGACTTGAGACTTGCTTGGACTTGACCATGTGTGACTTGTCCCCATCTCTGCCATTAACCAAGTTTGCTACTAGTAGACTTCTGTAAAAGCCCACTGCTGCAAAATCCTAGCTTCATCACTCATGTGCATTTCCTCAGTTGCCATAATAAATATAACTTTACATCACATCATAACTACTACATTGAGTGCCAAAATACACCACAAAGTATTAGCATGTGTCATTGAACTTTGAAATTTAGGTTTTTATGTTATTATCATTTTATATTACATTGGCAGTTATGAGTTTATATTCATTTCTATGGTGGTTTCATTTAGTATGCTGTGACCAAGGTAAATTAGTAATTTACAGACTATAGGGTCCTCTATTTATCTGTTGAAGAGATATTAGCTTGACCAGAGAATGACCTGGCATCTGTTCTTTGTTCAATGTGTGAGTAATTTGAGTAGGGGGCATGGCCAGTGACGCCTGTTGTACCTAGATACTTTGATTACTCAGACTGCGGTCATACTAGGTGGCCGTATATCGATTATCCCATGCGCATGTAAAAATTTAAAAACCTTTACAGAACTATGGACTCAAGACTGATTACATTTTCTTTTACACATGTTAAATGTTTAAATGCGCTACATCTTTTATGGACACTGTCAGTACTCATGTTTTCAATTTACCTGTAGATGAATTTCATCTAATTGAATAGGGTACATTTTGATCTCTCAAACAAAGATCCAGACCTTGGTGACTTAGTTGTTGATCTTCCTCTGTGAGTTTGCCTTCTGCAGACCCTGAAGGAAATCAACAGATTATTGGAATATAAACAAAAATTACTGGGACAACGTTCGAGGTATAAAACAATCATGTTCATTTCTACTAATTATGTAATTATAGCTTTCTGCTACTTCTCATTCTTTATTTCTACTTTTGTAAAGTGGACAGTTTATTATGTCCACCAACAAATGCATACATTTTAATTGGTGATTTAGAGTAACCAGTGTTTTTTTTTTTATCAATGTTTATTATGTTTATTAACAAATACATTACCCAGTTATTTTCACTTACAATAAATCACTTCATAAAGTGCCCACGTGGTAGACTTGTTTACATTGAGTTCATGAACCTCGAGATTTGTAATTATACTGACTCACACTACCTACCATTATAATATAACACATAGTACATATTACTTACCATTCACAGTAGTCTACTTTGTTTGCATTTGGACTTAGCTTCATTCTATGCACCTCATTTTGGCCTGGAGCAGATGTTTTGATGAGGGTATATCTGCAGACCGCAAGTCGGGGGCATAACTTATTATGGGGGTTCCTTAATATTAAGTTACACCCATTGACGGTTTCCATTTGTGTGGTGTTTTTGATTTAGTGCATTCGTTTATGAAGGAAGAATTACAAGGTCAATAACGAAGATTTCGGTAAGTGCTTTCATTGAACCTCTAGCTATATATTTAGGAATAGTTAACGTGTTCTTTAAGATCGCCTGTCTACTAAATTATTTGATTATGAGATTCGAATAGCTTGCCAGTGACAGAACACAGAAAACACGACAACCCTTATAGCTACGTTTAGAGATATAGCTACGGGACGAGGTAGGCTACTTGTTAACCATTTATTTGCTTCATATACACTATGTTGTCATTATTTAGAAATGTAAACCAAATAATAATTTGTCATGGCCCTATGCATTGGTATAAAAAGTTGAAGTATTTGGCAATGTTCACCAGTTTTGGGAAGTTGCTGAGGATGTTACCTAAACAGAGTTAATAACTAAACAATGACCTTAATTGATCATTTACATGCTTCTTTTTTCATTTTATTGATCACTGTTTTACCTGGTTACTTAGATCTTAATTAGATACTTCCCTAAAGTGGTGAAGGTGGTGAACACAGCTGAACCCAGTTGAGTACTTTTACTTTGTACTTTGTACACCTCTCTATGTGATTGTTGTGATCTTTCATTTCAGTTGCCAAGATGCGTTCTTGACCTGGGGGATGCTGTTGCCTGGGTAAATGCCAACAATCAATCAATCAATCAATATTTATTTATAAAGCGCTTTTTCCAACAACAGTTGTCACAAAGTGCTTTACAGAGACACCCGGCCTTAAACCCCAAGGAGCAAACAACAGTAGTGTTGAATTTCACGGGCCTGTTCTGAGACCGGGTACAAGTCCTCACCCCTGAATGATGAGGAAATACAGGGTGCTGTGCAGATGCTCAGAGGCCTCAACTCTAGAGGAAGAACAAGAAGCTCTCTCCCCATTCATGTTTTTGTTTAATAATTTTGAAGACACTGAAACATTCATGGATGAAAAAGACAAAAGAGGACTTTGTAATCATTTTGAGCTTCTCTGTTAATTATTTTTGTTGATGAGGATACCTATTAGCTGTCTTTAAACCATCAGCTAATGCTGGTTTCGACACAACTAAAATGACAAGATCCAGAAAACACATAGTTTGATGATACAAAGAGACAAGAAACATCAGTTGTTTAGCAAGAGTAAACTTGACAGTGTTTTGGAAGTGTTCACCTGGCCATACAACATGATAGGATGAAACCAAAGCCTACAGAATCTGGGCAAAGCTGAATACACAGTACATAAAGAAAGATTTCAGTTTTGTCAGTGTTGGAATGTAATGTTTTGAATATTTGATTGGGTGATTAAATGTTTAATTGTCTAACTGGCATATCATTTTGTATTTTTAGGTTATGCCATTAACTTTAAGATTTTGGACTACATTAATTGACTTTCAGTAATGTCTGTTGTGCTCTTTTGGACCTGTTCTACTTGCAATTTATGCTATTGAATCAACTTTTAGAATAAGGGTTAAATTAGACCTCAGATAATCAATTCCAAGACATGTAACACTTATATTCCTCCCAACAATGTTAAGTCCATAACCACATCTTTACTCTAGAATTAAACATGCGCTTGTTCCAGGCACCCCCCGAAAAATTTATATTTCTGTAAACAGATTTTAACCTGACCTCTACATGATGCAAATTGAAAACTCCTTTCTGCAACAGGCTATAGAAAATTCTACACTTCCAGTTACCACTTTCAACTTTGTTGTTAAATTGAACAGTGCAAGTCAAAGGAGGGAGAAACCATTACAATGATTTGTATGAAAACTGGTCAGATCTACACAGCAGAACCCACAGAACTTGGCAAAGGACCTTCAGAACAGTCTAGCTGACACTGAAGTTGTTGGTTCCAGGTCCACCGCACAATGTACCTTACACAGCATGTTCACATTTATGTAATATGTTGAATCTATGGAAAATGCATAAATGGTAATCCTGTATAAACTTGTGCAAAATGGAGGCCTGATATGAGGCATATCATATATAACCAAGCAAGGGCTACTCAAAGAAAAACTGACCATGGCAGGCATAGGGAGTATGACTGTGCATGTGTATGCATGCATATGTCTGTATTATAACTGCACTCAGCAGCTTTCTAAACCACCAGTGTCTCATTATTGACTGTAACATTTAAAACTTTTTTTTGAGACACTTTAGTCTTCAAATTAATATATTTCAGTTGTATGTTATAAAAAATTTTAATCCTGAAACAAAATACAAGTAAATGGTATTGGACCTAGTGTTATATCTTGACAAAACATTGAATGAAATCGCATGGACTCTGAGATAAAGTTGTAACTCTTCTTCCCCCATTAGTACACTCCACGTAGCGTCAAACCAGGATGTCCCCAAACGGACCAATGGCGAACATCAGTGGGTGTGACTTAATATTCAGGAATCCCCATTTAAACTGACCAATGGCAAACATCAGTGGGCGTAACTTAATATTCAGTGGGCGTAACTTAATATTCAGGAACCCCCATATTAAGTAACACCCCCGACTTGCGGTCTGCAGATATACCTTATTGGATGTTTTTGCAGCCACTTGACTAAATTCACCTTATTCACCTACGGCACTTCCTTTAAACCAAAACGAGGCTGTGGGGTACGGAAGTAACGTTGGCCCGCCCAACTGTAGACTTCTGTCATAACCTTACCTACAATGCCGCCGCATTGTTGTGTTCCCAAATGTACGTCTTCAAAGAGAAAGAAATCCTATACAGGTCAAACCTTCCATCGTTTCCCCAAAGATCCTGTACTTTGCCGTGAATGGATTCATAAAATAAGAAGAGATCCCGGTCGCCATTTCAAGGTAAGATATTAACATTAGTTTACGATGCTAACGTTAGCCATATTTACGTTAACTATCATAGAGATAGTTAGCTAAACCTTCCGGCTAAATAGACATGACTTGATTAGCCACGCACCGGTCATTTTTAAGTTATAACATGCGAAGGGCTGATTCGGGGGTAACGTTAAGCAAGTTGTTGCTCTTTTTACTAGCCTGGTCAGCTAACGTCCTGTCGTGGGTAGCCGTCTCTTACAGCAAAATATAAACAAGACGTGATCTGTGCCTGTTTATGATAATAACCATTGCTAATCTAGACCATGTTAAGCACACAACTACGTATAAACAGTAACGTCCATTTTACTGGGTTTGTGCATCCCAGTAGACAACATTACTGATTCGTTTTTAGCATCTGTGTTACCTGTGAGACCTGAATAGTACCTTCCCCAACCCTACGTAACATCGCTATGTGAACTGAGCAACCCATGCCTGTAAACAAATTAACTTAATCTTAATATTTAATCATTTTAATAACCAACAGTAGCACCCTGCCTTGCTTTGTAGTGATACATTGGAAACAAGGTATTTTGACTGATGGTTCCAATACACTTTTAGCTAAAGATCACATCAACTGCACATAACATGTTATTTTTAGTCTAGCAGGGAAAGATGAACTGTTGATATGAACGATCAAGATGAACTGTTGATATGAACGATCAAGATGAACATTTGAACGCGTATTTGTTCTAGCTGTGGCACCACTCCTCAAACTGAGCAGTTTATCCACAGTCATGATACCTGAATGTTGTAAGGTGCCTCGTTTTTTCGCATTGAGCGAAAAGACTTCGCTCTCACACTGACTGTCTCGCTCCTCTTGACTGTCGGTAAAATAATTTATTGTTAACACTCAAAATAACAGTCAGTCTGGTGTGGTTAATATATCTTAACAATGCTTAGCATCAGCTTGTAATGTTGTCACGTCCTGTTGTTTTATCTAGCTAACAAGCTAACTTTAAAAGTAACGTTAACTAATGTTGATTTCAGAAAAAAAGAAGGTGGTCGTCCGTGCATTACCTTTGATGTCCACACAGATATCGCCATGATGACAGACGCCCGCTGCTGCGCTCTGTCAATGAACTTCCGGTTTAGAGTGTACCCCCTAGCCTCGTTTTGGATTTCAAGATGGAGGCGCGGTGAATAAGGCCAATTCAGGGTACTTTTTTTGTTGGGTTTTCTACCAGAGAGAAAGTATTTTCTCTAACAGCATCTCCACTTTTCACTACGAATTTATTATTAATATAGCTAGTAATATAACTTTTTTATTTAAAACTTTTCGATCTCTTACCTAGCCGATCTTTCTTGGTACTAGACCGTTCAAATTAATTACATCACTTCCTGACAAACTCCCGCTCAGACAAGAGTCTATGTTCCAAAAATGTTTGGTCTACTACGTGAACACTCTCGTTTGGTCCTCGCGCCCGCATCTGCGTACGTAACAACGAGTTGCACACACGAACCTACGGAACAAACTTGAGCATGGAGGACAATAAGTTTAATCGCAATCACCCGCGGACAATGCAGAAAAAACTAGGTTTGGAGGAATTGGCCGAAAATGCAGTTAATTCTGACAGTAGCATCAACTTGCATGCAGCTAAAGTTTGCGAGGCTTTCCAGATTGTCGTAAAATGCTGTTATAAATGTTTGTGATCAAAGTGATCTTAGCATCATTTGCGATGTACATACATATATATACTATATACCAGAGTTTCCGCTAGAAGAAAAAAGGTGCCGGTCAAAGTGACCAGCAGAGGTTTCATTTTTCGGACATGTTGATGATATGCCTGTCAAATATTGCCTCTTAATTAGTGAAGTTGAGGAAAACTGCATGGCAGGCTATGTAACTTGTGACATAATCAGGCCGTATTGAATGCAACATGTTTATTAGCCTAATTTTTAAATAGATGGGAAAAAAAACATGAACGTGCGATTGGTGTCAATCAACCCCAATTGATTTTACTGGTTTCACATTCATATTTTAACAAACCAATCCCCCTTCCCTACATAAAATATCTGAATTAGTAGCCCATTGTTTTTAATCAAGCAGACAAATATTCACTCTCAGTAGTGTTGAGATAAATGAAGTTTAAATAATGCTAATTTAATAACCATGTATTTTTATGTTTTTGTTTCATTAAAATGTATGCTGCAGCCAGGTTAGGGAAATATGATTGAATACAATAACCATCTAAATTTAAAACTCCATACAGTACACTCAGCCACACTCACTCAGACTTCACACCTGGCTCAGATAGAGAGACAGGATTAAAACCCCATAATTAACATACAAATGAAACTGCCCCCTATACAGCAGGAAGAGACCTTCTGTCTCCAGCCCCTTGATGTTCTAGTCTAGGTTAGGACAATAGAATGTAAATTACTATAACCTGGGTAAAATTCCACACCTGTATGCAAGAACCTGTTGATCTATGACCGAGAGTAACCCCAAATGGGAAGAGGTTAGAGCATGCCCTTCATTGGACAGCGAAAACAAAGAGATTCATCCAAAAGGTCCCCATGCCAATGAAGAGCCAATAAGGATGGGTTTTACTCACGAGAGTGAAAAGTAACCGCCCCTGTGGCGGGAGAATCAAAACCGATGTTCGATCTTGATTCGGGGCAAATATTTTGTGGAAGCTCGAGGGTTGAGCAAATATTTGACCGCTGCAGTGTATTTAATGTATTTTGACTCATCAATTCAAATGACTCCTTGTCAAATTAACTGGAACAAACAAATTACTAGGCCTATAACATTGTCTCGCGTCATTTTAGGCTACTTTTTACGCTGTTTTGCAGTGCTGAATTGTGCAGCTGCCGACTTAAAATCAAAACTTTCCAGTGTCTCTCCACAACTTGCAATGCGCATAAGCCGGGTAACCTTGCTTTCCGCAAGGCGACTTCGCTGCTTCGTCTTGATCCGATTCTGCAGCGAGAACCCCCTCTCTGCAGGAACACTCGAGACAGGGATTACACAGGCAATCTTGGCAAGCTTGGTCCACTCTGGGTACATTTCGTTGAAATCACATATGAGAACTTCGCAGGCTGTGGAGAAATGCAATCCTCCATAGCCACGGAGCGCTGTCATGACAGCGAGGGCATCACGTCGCAGGCTTACGGCATCGATAAGAGGAGCAATGTCCGCAGACTCAATGCTTGTAAAATGGCAAATAATCCTTCTGATCGCAGGTTCTGCATATTCTTGAAGAGCTATAAGATAATATAACAGGTGAGAACGATATTAGAATTATAGGCCTACAAAAGAATGATGCGCTTATTATAAATAGGCCTGTATGGGTCATTCTATGGAAATGTCCGTCACGTCTGGCCTCTGAAAAAAGCTTTTAAGGCTAGTCTGCCTGTGCCTGGCCATATTTGTAAGTAACGTCTCACTAATTTGTTTGTTGTTTATGTCTATATTACAGCCGTTTTAGGCGTGGCTTCGTTTGAAATGCAGCATGCGATGTTGTTTACTAACTTTCAAACAGTAGAGCCTGCATGCCCGTCACTTTATAACATAGCCAAAGTGCGGTGTATTTTTGCTTTATACATTTTAGGCTTATTCTCAAATTCAGATTGTGTCAGGGAAGCAGGATTATTAGACAATTTGACCGGAGAGATTTAATTTTCTTTTTTTTTTCGGACAATGTCCGGTAATTACCGGACAACGGAAACCCTGCTATATACATATACAGTATTTCAAAAAAGCGAGTAAACCCCTCACATTTTTGCTAATATTTTATTATATATTTTCATGTGACAACACTGAAGAAATGCCACTTTGCTACAATGTAAAATAGTGAGTGTACAGCTTGTATAACACTGTAAATGTGCTGTCCCCTCAAAATAACTCAACACACAGCCATTAATGTTTAAACCACTGGCAACAAAAGTGAGTACACCCCTAAGTGAAAATGTCCAAATTGGGCCCAATTAGCCATTTTCCTTCCCAGGTGTCATGTGACTCGTTAGTGTAACAAGATCTCAGGTGTGAATGAGCAGCAGGTGTGTTAAATTATTTTTTTAAAATCCGAAATCTGTCTATTATGTACTGCACTAATACTAAATTATCGATTCATAACCATTTGCAAGTTCTATTCAGCAATTAATAAACAAATGAATAGTCATGACTTAGGATAGCACATTAGCTTAACTAATTATTAATTATCAGTATGTAACAGTTCATAGTAATCTAAAAGCATTAATGAACTACAGAATAACTAAGAAATAGATGAGTTAAGCATTACAGACACATTTTAAATAGAATACATTTCTGCTTTACAGGCATGAATGAATGAGATCTGCATTTTTGCACAAAAGACTATAAAAACCATCAGACATTTGGGTAATATTACTTTGGAGTTAATGAAATGCTGTTTTTTGTGAGAACATTCCTTATTGTAAAGTGTTACCTGCATTTGTTATTTCTTTGGCACAAGTTGAGTTTATTGGTAGCTTGGCTCAAGTTGAGTTTATTGGTAGTGAGTGTTTTTTTTTCCACTTAAATCAATGTCTTTGTGATGCTCACTCTCAATTAACCATTATCTAAAAGTGTTAATTAATCACCTACCAGAATCCTAATAAAAACCACTAGCTCCTAACTAATGAGGCAATATGAATTCCATGCACAGTATAGTGTGTTGCATTGGGGGTTAAAGAGGGAGCAGAAAATATAGTTTTGCTGAAACTAGCAAAGTGCCCCATGATTGCACATTATACTTGCAATAAAAAAAAAAGTTTCCTGAGTATTTCGTACAATAAATTCACTGCGGGACTGAAGCATTTTTCCGCAAAAAGTATCCCATGTACATTACAGTGGGGGCATGGAAAATATAGTGTGGTTGGATGTATTACACAATCCCTCACCAAAGCTAATGAGCACAAGCAAATTAACAACAACATAAAAATAGGATATTTATTATATTAATGTTCTCAACATTAATTTAAGCTCTAACCCTTCTGGGTGTGCTCCTCCTTATAATATTCCTTATGTAAAGTATTATTGAAATGATAATTTTGATTTTATAATTTCCCCAACATCCTTTTGGCTTTGATATTTTAGCCTACACAATACAAACTGTAGACACACCGCAAACCTTTATTTTGGCAACATATACCTTTATTTCATTTTTTCGGAAATCTGAAAACTTACTGTTGCTGCCATATGTACATATGTTTTCACCACATACTTTTATTTTGAAGTTAAAATACGAATAACGGACGTGTTGTTGCCAAGGTAAATAAATAATAGACCTGCAAGTATAGAACTGTTTTGTGAGTGCAATTCGTTTAATGCCAAATCCTTTACATGAACAGTATACGCTCAGTTGCATGGATATGGTGGAGATGGTAACCACTGGCCACAATAACGTGCAGTAACTTAATCACAGAATCGCGAACTCCTTTCAAATTTCACAGTTTGAAATCTAACATACACGTTTTCAAACTAGAATAAAAATTGGTTCTAAGCCCATATATCGTAGTTTGAATGACAAAGTATTTATCCCCTCTTGAAAGTCATTAGCTCCTGACCAACTTTTGTACATCTATATGGCAGCTACATTTATCTACTACCTTGCTGGTTAAAACAAACGATTAGCTGGTGTTGTGGAAATTTCTTATACAATGTATTCTGATTGTATAAAGGACTGAGTCCCACTGTTAAGATAGGTACAGGAATGTGTGTGACCTGGTATTTGCATAGGGGGCATCTATTGTCTGTCCAGATGCAGATCAATGGGTTTTAGGACAGGATAGGAGAAGATACAGCAAGGGGGCAGTAAGGTCAGTTGGCCCCTTTGGGTAAACATTATGGCAGGAAGGATAAGGTGGGGGAAGATAGCATTTGACGTGTGTGATAGAACAAAGGGAAAGGTGTTTGATTGACATGAAACAGATGGCAGCATCTTACCACACCCCTTTTTCCTATGTAATAAATACTGTCGAAATGATGTTTTTATTTAGAAACTATCCACCGTTACTTTGTAACCTGTATACTTTCTCCTTGCAAGCAAGACTAAAACCGTTTATTGCGTAATTGATTTCTCTTGTCTTACCTACCATTTTCATAGAACTTTGGATTTTAGAAATTGCCATCACAATTTGGGGGCACGTCCGGGAGCCTAATCCTGATCGGTTTGAGTCCCTTTCCTAACAGGTTAACCGTGCACGGCCAGAGAAAGCTCTGGAATTCTAGTATCGTCCGGAAAAGGCTTATCCTTTGACGGGCTGAGAAAGAGTGCCTGACGGGAGCTGTGACTCGTGCTTGATCAGTACAGGTTTCCTGCGGAAATTGAATTTGGAGGCAAGAACGCAATACGGTCTAAAAACTTAAAGTTGGACTTTATAGTTTAAAATCTGCAGTAAAAGGTTGGACCTTTTAAAATCTCATTTGTGGGCTGACGAGCTTGACTTCGCTTTCTGGTTGGTTGAGTATAAATTAGATTTACTGGGTAAATCTGAAACATGGGGACGTGCGACAGTAAATCTTTGCCGGTCTCTCGTGTTTACGCTGGACCGGCAAAAATTATCACTGACGTATATGGTGTTTGGACATGTGAACAATGTTTCTTGGAGTGTTATTAGGTTTTCCGGCGACTGGCGTTTTCATTCGGTGATGGATGCGCGGCCTGTCGGGCTGATTGGAGGTAGATGGCCGTGGTAACGTATGAAAAGGTGTTTGGAAAGCGTAGGCTACGGTGTGTAGACAGTGTGGAGTATATTGATCTGTGTTGTAGTTTTTTTGCTCAGGTTAGATGGCTCGTTCTCCTCTGATCGCCCGTCACCCCACCCCGCGGAGTTCAGTTGGACCGATAGGTGGGTCTCCTTGGAGGCCCGATCGGGACACTGCATCGTTGGAGTCATAAGCTCTGTGGACTTTTTCGTTGTGAACGTGGAAATGCTGTGGGCCGCTGGAGGCCGTTTTCTGCTCCGCTTTGGAAGTGTTGAGCATGTCTACGAGTTTCAAGAAAAGTTCCAAAAGTGGGGAGTTGTACACACCAGGTGTACACACCCGTAATCTCTTTGGCCTTGCCGCGAGTGATTCAACGGGAACACGCAGGAACGCTGAACCGCCTGAGGGAGGGGTGCGGACGGTCAGACAGGGGACCAGAGGGAGCATCAACCGGTGAGATTGTTCCTTAATACAGTTTTCATATGCTTTAGTAAACAATGTGGTTGGAGTATTGCAGTCAGGGCGGCTGTAGTTAGAAACATGTCGTTTTTGTTCCATGTCCTGACACCAATTCCCGTGCAGCAGTTGGACTGCGTGATGGAGTATAGCGTGCTCCTGTATGTTTGGATGTTGAAGTGTGGTGTTTTGGTTAATAGCGACTGTAGTTAGGCCTGACAACCATTCCTATGCTGCTAACCTATTGCGTTGCGATTAGTGCTGGATTATAAGCGGTTGGACTGCTTGAACATCTGCAATTTAGGTTGGACTTAAATATGCAATTGAGATTGGATCTCATACTTTCAGTGCCTGTAGAAGGCTCCTGTAAATTGCCGCAATTGTTGGTCAGCTTATGGTTTGGATCAGTATGCTACAGAAGTTGTATATGCACGCGCCACTCGTGTTTGTTCTGAATGTGGTTATGGCCGGAGTCAAGGGCATTTGTCATTGTCTGGTTGTGGTCGGTCTAGTAAATGCATTTGTCCATTTTGGTATTCCCTGTGCACGAGGGATCCGATTGGCTGCATTGAGTATTCCTTGATAGAATATTGGATCTCGTTTACCGAGGTTGGTGTTAACTTGGAAGTTTTGTAATCGCAATGTTTCTTCTTGTTTGGTGTGCGTTTGGGCGAACGCTTACATTGCGTGTTAACATGGTTATTATGCGAGGCCTACTCTTTTGGCTTTTCCCTTTGTGCTGAAATTGTGAAATTGAATTTGCCTGAAGGCTGGCACACGTGGGAGTGTTAGCCTGCTAACTTAAGTGTTTAAGAGAATATTGTCCGAAATATAATTAGAGGGATAGCTTAGAAATTGGTATAATGATGATTCTGTGATTTGGTAAAATGTGGTTTCGTAATGAGGGGTTAAAATAGTGTTTTTCTCTCTCCTTGTATGGAGTGGGATGCAGACCAATAGCGAAAGTTTAGTATTAAGATAACATGCTGTTTTCCATGAAGACTGGATTCAGCCAATATAGTCATAGCCTGCAAAAGAGTGTAAAATGACTACGGTCTGTTTATTCCCCAAATAGCCAAAGCCAGTTTATTCTCCGTTTAAATTAACCTAAAATTAGACGTCCTATTTTAAATGCTAAATTGAGTTTGGTTAAATAAAGGAGTTCTCTTAAGTGTTTTCCAACGATAACTGGGATAATACTTGTGTTTTAAAAAAAAAAACCAACGCATGATACTCGTTCATGGAATTTGAATTCTGGAATGGTACGTTTGTGAACAAATAGGGTATTGATGTAAAGGTGTTTAAGGCTACATTGAGTTTCCTTTGGATTTCTTATTGTACCTTGATTATAGTGACGTCATAAATCTGTTCTCTGCCTGGATCGCCATTCTTAAGAGTTTCTTAATTTCCACCATAATGTTGAGTTTCTGTATAGATAATGATAAGCACATTTTTACAAACTGCGAAAATATTAGATAGGTTGGACACTAAATCTAGAATCTTCAGTTAACGAACGATGTAGGCTAAATTGAGAGGATGGTCTGAGGACCATAAACGAACATTTGGCCTTGCTAATGGCTCACCATATATGTGTGGAGCTCAGAGCTTCAGGAAGGGTGGGCAGGTCCACTGGGATGGCTTCCGCCACCCTTAACATTATATCAAGGTAGCATATTACTAAGGGTTAAATTCGAGTGTTCAGCCTGTTCTCACACGTGGTAATTTTACCAACACATGTTCAGTTTTGGGATGATAAAACATTAAGTGAAGGCTGAATAAGTTTTCCTTTTGGTTGCTTTAATGTTTACATTTATGATTTCGAATCAAATTGTAGTAAGGGTGGAGACCTTGAGTCATCCAACATTGTTAATTGCTAGAACAAATTCGATGTCTTTGCATGAGATATGCATGGAAGTAGCGATTTTGGCTGACCGCCACTATTTTGAATGACGTAGACTTACATCTAAAATTGAGAAAATTCCCTAGAGTTTAGGAGGTTAAATTGAGTCATGATGTTTTGTTGGTCTCAAATTAGTTTGGCCATTGCCTGTGTAGATGCACATTTTGATATGCTAATTTGGGAGTTCCTTCACACGAGCGACCGTGTGTGTGGTACAGTTTTTATTTCCTTTGTTTTTCTTATTTTCGGTTGTTTTGGTTGGATATTCAGTTTGCGACGTTTACTGGATGTATGTTAGATTCCTCCCAACTATCGATTTTCTTTTTAATTTCGGTCCTATAATGGTTCTGCTTTCAAGCTTGAAGTCATTTTCTGTCTTGAAAGCAGGGGGGGATTGTATGAAATGATTATCTAGAGTTCAAATGAAAAAGAGTTGAACTTAGAGTTCAAAGCAAATTAAATAGGTACTTAAAGAAGTTACGTGAATAATCTAGTTTGTCAAATTGGGTTTTTGAAATGTATGTTTTATGTGAGAATCTAACATGGGTTATGGTTGAGTAGAATACATCTTGCCATTTTGAAATGGTGTAGCTAAGCAATACCTAATTTGATGGGTGTGTTACTGTTCAGTTAGTTTAATATTTGATTAGAAGTAATCATATTAATCTTATGCATTATGGAATAAGTGGGTAAAAACGTGCAGGGAGCACATTTTGTTATTCCTTACATGTTTACAAAATGTTGCCATGTTTTAATTTGATATTGAGAAAATAATTCTGCATCAATGTATATTTCGGGTAAACCAAGTTGAGAAGTCTTACATAGTCAAAATTGTAAAGAGAGGTACAGACCCACTGGAGCACTCCACTCACTGACACAAAAAAAACAAAAAAAAAAAACAGTTTGAGATGGATTTTAACTTGTTTGGACTCTTTAGAAGAGAAACAGACATTATCAAAATTGGGTATTCTAATTCTAATTCAAGTTCTGTCCTAGTAAGCAATCATGGGAATGTTAATGGTTAACAGAGGTTTCTTTGAGGTGAATGATGAGGAAAAGGTTGTTTTACTATTGTCAATGCCTGGGGTTTTTCAAGATAACAACAGTGTCCCTTAGTGATAAGGTGACAATCCTCCAAGACCAGGGTCTGTTATCCTTAGGTTAGTAAACCACCCCCCACTCCAGGGAGAGCCCTGTGGTGATAAAGGAGTAAAAAGGGGGGGGGGGTCATGATTTATGACAGGATTTCAGAGTGTGTTTGATGTGCTAGGATAATAAGAAGAGATTGAGAAGTTCACACTAAGTTTCATCTTGTAGAGAAATTAGGCTAAATAACAGTTATGTTAGCTGACCTTCAAGATGGTGTGAAATGTTTGATTTGAAATAAGGTATTTGATCCTTTATGTGAAACAATGGTGAATTTGATTGTAGTTCCGATACAACACAATCAGATGTAAATTATATAGGTGAATTGTTCATGAACTACTATTAGAGAATGGTACTTCAATGTAAGTAAACTATCTTAACTGATGAGTTTTTGGAACAGTAATAAGAAATGTGAAATTGTGTTCTTCTGTTCTTTGTGTTGGTTGTTACACCAACTATAGAAAAGAGTGGAATTGTTAGTTTGCTACACTAGCAGAACAGAAGCACCAGAGATGTTAATGTTTTAACGATACTGTTATTGATTTCAACTGTTCTAATCTATTTGGAGAAAAGAAGTAGAGAGACAATGGAAATATAGGGTTTGAGTGTTTGATAGTGTGTGGTTCTAATGTATCAGCGAGATGCAACAAGCTAACGTGATGGACATATGTGATGATGTACTGTGCAGTTGGAACTAATCTTCTTGAGGATAATTCACACATTCAGATACAGAACACTTGAAAGCGATTCAACAAGAGAGGACTTGTTGGAGCCCAGAGAGAGACTGAGCTTGGCTTAAAAGGACAACTGTGAGGTGGCTGAGATGAGATGGATCTCACAGACAGACTGTCCTACTACTCTGGAGCGCTGCACGTCTAGGTGCCGCACGTCTACAGGATACTGAGTTCCTGTGAGCTGAACTGATTTGAGTCCTGATGGTTCTGCAATGTGATGGAGAAGGCAACCTCCGACCGAGAGGATGGAGGCGTAGGAAAGATCTACTGCACAACATCATGCTACGCTGATTGGGTCCATACCAGGTACATCTCATCTGCTGTCCAGGTAGCTGAGAGAGGAACCTGGGGTCGACGACACGCTACACGAGGATTGCAGTGTTTAAATTTTAGACACAGTGAATTGAAGTCACTGAGGGAAAGTGAATTTTCTGGTGCTAGTAACCAGTCACTTTCTACATGGCCTTTAGCTCTAGAACCTTTAGCTAAAACTGGTCATCTTGGAATTCACAAAGGAGAACACACAGATTCTCCTGGCCTGGCTGATAAAACAGCTAGAATGGAGACAACAAGAGCTGTGTCTGCATTTGAGCCGTGAAGGACAACACCTTGGAATATACATCTGACTTTTCCATTCTGTTACATCGACCTGTCAAAGAAATGGTTCATAACTGACTGTCTGACGTTTGAAGGAGCAGAACAGTTGTGATGACTTTGGAAGGACATCCAAATGGAACCATGGAGAGGACTTTTCAGCGAATTGAGCAATTGGCATGAGAGAACTTTGTAACAGTGATAAATTGAAGGATGCATTCAGTGATAGGTGTTTATGATGATTTTAACATAAAGAAAAAAGTTTTGCTGTACTATGTTATGATTCTGTATGATGACAATGTGTGATCTTGGAGTTAATACGGAAGGTAATGATCTAGAAGAATGTAAAGGAGGATCCAGACATTTCAGATTTGCACAGTTCTTCTAATCACTAAGGATAATAATATTGACTGGGTCATGTTGTTAAAGAGTACTGTTTTGTTGCAGTCTACATCCTAATGAGTGTACTGTTTAAGGTTTGATACCAAGGTTTGACATGGTATCAACAGGATGGATTGTTGTGGAAATTTCTTATACAATGTATTCTGATTGTATAAAGGACTGAGTCCCACTGTTAAGATAGGTACAGGAATGTGTGTGACCTGGTATTTGCATAGGGGGCATCTATTGTCTGTCCAGATGCAGATCAATGGGTTTTAGGACAGGATAGGAGAAGATACAGCAAGGGGGCAGTAAGGTCAGTTGGCCCCTTTGGGTAAACATTATGGCAGGAAGGATAAGGTGGGGGAAGATAGCATTTGACGTGTGTGATAGAACAAAGGGAAAGGTGTTTGATTGACATGAAACAGATGGCAGCATCTTACCACACCCCTTTTTCCTATGTAATAAATACTGTCGAAATGATGTTTTTATTTAGAAACTATCCACCGTTACTTTGTAACCTGTATACTTTCTCCTTGCAAGCAAGATTAAAACCGTTTATTGCGTAATTGATTTCTCTTGTCTTACCTACCATTTTCATAGAACTTTGGATTTTAGAAATTGCCATCACACTGGTTACAGTCCTAACCTGCTTACCTGTCAAGTAGATACAGGTCCGTAACCAGGAGAAACGAATCAAAGAAACAAGAACGTACTTACAACAACGATGTTCCTTTAACGCAATTATCCAGGTGTACTTTTCGTTCTTGATCGACGGAAAGTACCACACAAATGCTTTCCCTGTCTGGGACAGAGCTGCTAGGTTGGGGGTTGGTTCCTCAAAATGTCCATGTTTTCTCAAAAAGGCCTGTAGATCCGCCCCAAAACGCGTTTCTTCTCCATTGTGCATTAAAAAAACAACATCTAAATATCTCAACCTTATGAAAGAAAGTAAAAAAATCTTAGATATTCCTACATTACATCCTAACTAGTTTTACCTTAGTTAGGAAGCTGGCTCTCCGATCACACCAAACAAAAAATGCACACATAGGCAACTAGGCAAGCTAGAAGACTGCTAAGTGTCAAAGAATAGACTCATTATGGTGAACTCGAAATCTGATTGGTTGAAGAATATGACAACAACATCCTCCCCATTTGCATCAACAGAATACAGGATTCACTAAAATGATATAGCCTCAGGGTAGATTTTGACCCGGAGACAGCTCATGCGAACAATCTGATTGGATTAAAGCTCTGATTTATCTGAGCTACACTGGAAACAGCACAACCGAGGGAGAGAAAAGCAATGAAAAAGCAATGAAATAAAAAAAAGTTAGACCCCATTCCCAATTATCATCTACCTTACTATTTTGTTCAGTTGCATTATATTAAATTTTTATCGATGTTGCAAATGACAGGTTATAGACTAAAACATTTTACCTACCTTACCTGCCTTCTGGTAAAGAAAAAAGACTGATCAACTTAACATTACATGATGTCTGTCGCACGTGATATTTCACGATTTGCAACTTGTCTGCTAAAGAGGGTTTATCCAACAAAGTCAAATACAGGTGACAAGATGAGTGACTCAGGGACATGAAGGTAATCACGATTTGAACTTCCGGTCAGATTGGTAAGTTGTCTTGTTCAACCATCTTTGATCGCAGAGACATTTGGTCCCAGAATTCAATGGAATGAAAACTAAAATGGCTGCGCACAACAAGCTCAAAATAACCTTCATAAAAGTGTTTTTCACTGATCGTATTTGTCCATTACTAAATATGCAAGAATCGGAAATTCATTATTTTTCACCATCTTTAGTGAAATAGTGAATAATCACGTAAATGAAGGCATTATTAACATACAAGCCATTGTCTGCTGGTTAGCATATGTTTTATTGATACAAGTGGAGGGATCCTCAGGAAAATAACACATCTTAGCTTTAACAGTACTACTGCCCTAAATTGTTTCAAAATATAATTTTAACCAGTTGAGATCAGAATACTGCTCCATATCTAATAAGCAACATGGTGTTTATGGGCTGCTGTAGTGGCAATTTTTGTTGTTATAATATACAATTCTGGAATTGTCAGTGCGAACTGAAATAATATGCATTAAGAAATCATGCTGAGGGGCCTTCAGTGACATTTGAAAATGTACTGGTGAAAAGGTTTAAATCTGTCATTTGATACTATAGAACAGGGATTCCCAAAGTGTGGTACGCGCACCCCCAGGGGTACGCGAGATGCCACCAGGGGGTGCGCGAGAGGAAACATTTTATGGCGGTCTGTTTTTTAAGTAGGATTTTTCCACACAATAAAAAAAACATGAACAGTAAACATTTCCATAATCGCTTTTATTTTAAATAAATAAATATTTTTAGAAACATAGAAGACAGCTGCTTTTATGCACTGCAGCGGCTACTATAAGCGTGCCGACTCGTTTCATTAATTCATTCATTCATTCCATATACATATAATAAATATTGTTAACTGGCAGAAATCAGGGAAACTGTAAAGTGGGACATCTAATGATGAAGTTGTTAGTCACGAAAGAGGAGAGGGACCAAGATAGAGTGAGGATTAGGAGGCAACATGGACGGAGAAAATAGAGAAAGAAAATGAGCGGGAGTCAGAAGTTGCGCCGTAGGAAACCGAAGAGGAGAGAAGGAGATGGCAAAAAAGGGGGGATGAGGGTGAACACCAGACAGGGAAAAAAAGAAGGAAATATGATGACAATTATCTGGGTCTGGGCTTCACTTGGATCGGCGATACAGATTGCCCGAAGCCTCAGTGCGTGTTGTGCAGTGAAGTTCTATGGCAGCAGTTAAAACTAAACATCGGCAAAGACTGGATGCTGTTGAGAAGGAAAATAGGCTTAAACTGTCTTCCATTGCGCCAAACTTCGGAGAGCTTTGTGCCAAGATGCAAGCCCACCCGTCGCATTAATATGGGAAAGTATTTAATATTATTGGTACACATATAGGCCTACTAGGAATACTAACACATTCTCCTCCCCGTCTCTCTACCCCCCCCCCCCTCTCTCTCGCTGCAGGCTGAGCGACTTTTGCGCTGCAAAAAGTTCCAGATGGATCCTCTTTTAATTTATTTTATGTTTGAGGATGAGATTAAAGGGGCCAGAAAGAAAAGGTCAGGCTGTACTAAAGGCAGGTTAGGTGAGGACTCAAAGTCAGGGTCGGACGATAGTGACACAGTGAGAAGGAAAAAAACTAGGCAGAAAAAAGGAAATTCATATAGAGGACGGGTGTTACTCACAGGGAAAGCAGTAGGGAGATGGACTGACTCAGACGAAGACCCCGACGCAGACAGTAGTGGAGATTGGAGTAAGGGAGACGTAGATGTAGACCCTCTGCCGCGTTCGCCCCCACCAGAACAAGAACTACACCATGACGCATTAGAATCGGTTCAAAGGACTAAAAATAAAATGTATATGCGGTCACAAGCAGGGGAAGCTGGTTGTGCTGGGTTTCAGCTGCCTCTCTTTAGAGTGGGAGGCGGCGAACCGCGATATAAACCATAGGGGCTGGGAGACGTACAGGCACTGGTAGATAAATTACCCCCGATGGGAGAGGGAGGTGGACTATGGTTGTCACAATTTGATAAACTCACAGCCAGTCAAATGTTGGCACTGGGGGACTGGAGGGCAGTAGCCGCCCGAGCCGTGTCCGCCCAGGCTATGACTGAGATAGAAAAAGGGGCCGCCACTAGGCGGAGCCCTGACGACACCCCTTTCAGTCAGGTGGTCGGGCGCATAGCCACGGCCCTGAGGGAACGATTTCCCTTGCCCGCTGGGGCCCCGATGCTCAAGTTACCTTGGGAAAAAGAGCAACACCCTAGACAGTATCTAGAAGCATGTAAAGAAACATGGGCCAAACACACAGGGCACCACCCGGGGAAGGGAGGTCTGCAGCAGGAGTGGTTTAGAAGGGCGGTCTTAGAGGGACTTCCAGAGAAAATAAAAGAGGCAATGATGGCAAATCCTGACTTGCCGGGTAGTGAATCACACGTATGGGAAAGACATGTAGTGCATCATTTACAGAGGGCTAAAGACGAGGATCCTAAACACCAAGCAAAAGACCTGGGGCCCATGGTTAAAAGGGCGGTCGAATGCACTGATTGGACACTCACTCAGGCGCCAAACGTATGGTACTCACCCAGCTGTAAGACGTATCGGTTAGAGGCACCAGGGACGGATTGGGTATATTTAGAGCGAAGGGAGATAACTCGGGATCATGGGAGGGAAAAGATGGATCACCCTGTAGCCACGGCCAGACTTAATGAGTTACCGGACTCACTGTGGTCCAAGGGCCCCATGGACGTGGGGCTCACCGATTGCCCACCGGTCACCTTTAAAATCGGACCGGGAGAGCCCATATGGCTGCCCCAATACCCACACAAACCTGAGGCAGAGGAAGGGTTGGATGTGACATTGAATGGTTTGTGGCCCACAGGGGTGTTGGAGGAGTCAGGTTCCACGTGGAACACGCCTATCCTCCCGGTAGAAAAGAAAGGGACAGGGAAATACCGTATGGCCCATGATCTCAGAGCTATTAACAAAATTTTACTCACACCCACTATACCGGTACCTAACCCGTATGTAGCACTCACTAATTTGACCCCTGATCAAAAATGGTTCACCTGCATTGACCTGGCTAATGCTTTTTTCTGTCTCCCACTAGCAGAGGAACTTTGTGATATTTTTTCTTTCACACATAGGGGTCGACAATGGCGATACACGAGACTACCACAGGAGTTTGCGCTTTCCCCTGGTATATTCAACCAGGTACTGAGAGAAGCGCTGCAGGGATGCTGCCTGCCGACAGGGATGCTGCCTGCCGACAGGGGTAACTTTGGTCCAGTACGTAGACGACCTGCTGCTGGCGGCCCGACGGTGGCCGCCTGCATCCAAGCTACAATGACGGTCCTCACCAGACTGGCAGAGAAAGGGTTCAAGGTGTCAAAAGAAAAGCTACAACTGGTAAGGACGCAGGTCTCCTTTCTGGGCAGAGTAATCTCACAGAAGGGAGCGGGGCTTTCCCCAGCTCACCGCACAACCATCCTCCACCATCCTAAACCCACTTCTGTTCAGGAAATCCTATCATTCCTGGGGCTCACGGGGTACAGCCGCAATTACATCCCAAACTATTCAGGGCTCACAGGGCCACTTAGAGCGCTAGTTAAAGAGCAGGGAATGCGTAAACTTAAAGCCACTCTCAATTGGACTTGCCCGGCCGACCAAGCCTACATTTTGCTGAAACAACAACTAGCCACCGCAGCTCATCTGGCCATACCCGACTACACAAAACCCTTTTTCTGGATGTTTCTGAAACAGGACATGAACGGGGTCCTGTTTCAGAAAAAAGGGGGAGATAGGAACATCCTTATGTACATAAGCGTAGGATTTGGCAAAACCAAAAAAAGGCACCCCACCTGCACACAGCATGCAGCGGGGGTAGCGAGACTCATTCAGAAATGCGCTCACATAGTAATGGGACATCAACTCCAGATACTTACAACACATAGTGTAGTGGCGTATGTAAATTCACAGATGTTCACTATGACTTCCCTCAGGCAACAACACCTAAGCAAAATTCTCGGGGCTCCAAATTTGATTTTCACACATGAAGGGATAAATATGGCAGTCCGAATGGGGACGGGGCTACCACATGAGTGCGCGCAAGAGGTAGTGAAGGGAGAGTAAGACACAAACCGATCTGGAGGCAGAACCCCTCCCAGGGGCAGAGGACTTCTTCACTGATGGGTGCTGTTTCAGACACGAACAAGATGGGCTGAGGGCGGCGTTTGCGGTAGTGAAACTAACACCAGAGTTTTTAGTCACACTGAAAGCAGAGAGGCTCCAGGGGTTGCAGTCAGCCCAGAGAGCAAAAGTGAGAGCAGTGATAGAGGCCCTCAGGCAGGCCAAGGGAAAGAGAGTAAACATTTACACAGATTCGGCATACGCAGTAGGCGCAGCGCACGTGGAGCCTACTGCGTTAAAAGCTGGGTTTAGAACAGCAGGAGACAAACCGATTAAACACGAGGCAGAGATGAGAGAACTAGCCGAGGCCCTAGACCTGCCCGAAAAGGTAGCCATCATAAAATTCAAAGGACACGATAATTCAAATAATGTAGTAGCTCAGGGAAATCAAGCGGCAGACACAGCAGCAAAACAGGCAGCAGGGTACACTCTGCGAGTGATGGTGGTAAGAGCAGAAGAGGAAGTGGGGTGGGGAGAAGGCCCTGAGAGAAACAAGCTAGTGAGACATCAAAAGGGGGCTTCCCCACAAGAGAAAACAATTTGGCAACAGAGAGGAGCAACAGAGACGAGCGGGCTCTGGAGAGGGCCAGACGGTAGAGTAATACTTCCACCAGCCATGCGGGGAGATAAATTTGCAGAAGCCCATGGGTTGGGCCATGTAGGGCCAGCACAGATGTTGAGGAACTTGTGCCATTGGTGGCACCCATTTATGGTAGACATGGTACGTAACTACACTAGGACATGCACCATCTGCACTCACCACAATCCAAAGCCAACGATCAAACCTGAGATGGGGGCGTTCCCCATGACGACGAGACCTGGACAACAGATAGTGATAGACTACACGGACATGGGGGAAACAGTACGGGGGTGCCGCTACATGTTAGTGTGGGTGGACATGTTCACAGGGTGGCCAGAAGCCTGGCCGGCAAGAAGGGAGGACAGTCAGACAGTGATCAAGTGTTTAGTGAACCAGTACATTCCCAGACACGGCTTCCCAGAGAAAATCAGGTCAGACAATGGGACTCACTTTAAGAACAGTGATTTACAGAAGGTAGAGAGCTTATTGGGCCTAAAACATGCTTTTGGCACTGTATACCATCCACAGTCCCAGGGAAAGGTAGAAAGGATGAACCAAAACTTAAAAAAATTGAACTGGGTGGATGCACTGCCACTGGTACTCATGACGATTCGATGCTCGTTAAATCAGACCACTGGGTTCACCCCATACGAGCTGCTGACGGGGAGACAGTTTCCAGGACCAGCCGTGGGGAAGGGGAAAAGTGGCCCAAAGATCACAGAGTGTATTTTGATGAATTGCGAGCTCTCGTTTCAGAATTCTCCAATAGAGTCGGAGAACAGAGGGACCCGCACCCGCTGGACCAGAACCTGCCCCAGGCGGAGTGGGTGCTGCTGAAGGTCATCAAGCGAAAGTGGTCAGAGCCAAGGTGGGCGGGTCCTCATCAGGTGGTGGAGAGAACGAGGCATGCGGTCCGCCTGAGGGACAAAGGAGAGACGTGGTACCATTGGAGCCAGTGTACACCAGCGCAGGAGCCAGGGAGGTCGATGACGGACCTCATCCAAACCGGGAAGAAGGAGCTTTCCCCAGTGTGGACGGAAGGAGGACCAGCACCAGCCGGACCGGTGCCAGGAGCGGACCCCAGGACACTGCGGGACTACGAGCGAGTGAAGGAGACAAAGGACGGCGCCAGGGGAATAGACTCTTAGGGGAAAGAACTGAAACAAAAGGGGGTATAGGACACAGAGTGGCTCCTACCACTCGTAGCAAGATGACAGGGTCACAGAGAAAGGTCTGGGGAGATGATAGTAGAATGAAATGGTATATGGGAATTGGTAATGATATGTGTGTTGTATGTTGTTACAGGTTTCCCAGGTTGGCATTGGGTCTTCATTCCCCCAGCGAAGAGGTTCGTGACCCCACCTGAGGGCACCTGTTTGAGGAAATTTGGGGGATTGAATTGGACTATGTCAAGGGGTCACATACGAGCATTCTGGGATACATAATCCGCTGGAGGAATGGCTGACCTTGATGTTTGGCCAGTGGAAAGGTTTGATAATGTCTGTTCTTTTATCGCTTGCTATATTTGGTGCTATAATGGTTACTTGTGGGTGTTGTTGTATCCCATGCATAAGAGGGCTTGCCATGAGAGAGATCTCTACAGCCATTGAGAAGGCTCCAGGACCGCCAACAGGGATGCTGATGCCTCTACTGGAGCAGCATGACCCGGGAGAACTGGAGCTTGGCGAATAGGGGTGATCTCTCTGGGGAGAGATCAAAAGGGGGAATTGTAGATATATTGATTGTATAGGTTAGTGAACTGTTGTAAGCTGTTGTAAGCAATGAAGCAAAATATTAAGTGTTTGTAACATAAGCTGAAACTGAAGGTGCAAGTAGGAGAACAGGAAACACTGTTCAAGCGGTTGCCGGGGAGAGAAAGATTTAGTATGTCTGTCTTTTGAGAAACAGGAAGCAGGTTAGAGACACACACACATAGTCTGACAGACAAGACAGAAACCAGAAGGGGGCAAGAAGATGTTTGCATTTATCCTTATAAGGCATAGAACTGGAATTGGGCCAATGGCACACTTGCTTTGCTAACTTGACGTCTCTATCTTTTGGGCGTAGTTAAAGTATAAAATGCTGTTTTGACTGTTGATCCTTAGACATTGTGCGGCAACACTTGTCTCCAAAAGCTTTTGTAATAAACGGAATATGCGGTACGGTAATTGACCTGACTCCTGGTGTTTTATTCTCCTTTCCAACAAACCAACTCGGGGAAGTGTTGACTTCAACAGGACAGATGGAGAGTTTGGTACTGACGAAGAGAGAAGACAGGAAAGTTAAAATGGCCGAGAAAGGACAACAGTTGAAAGGCGCAAAAGGAGACAATCGAAATGGACGAAGATTCATTCTGTTTGACCACCTGGCTGACCGACAGTAGTCTTAAGATGGAGTCTCTCTTATGGGATCCTGGAATCATGGACAATACTAGGAAGTGACGTGAGCTTTCATAATCATTGATTCAGAGCTCTTAAATGTTTATTTCCTAAAAATTTATCGTACCTAATCATTAAATGAAGCTAGAACTTATCAAGGGAACCTGATCACCTTCCTCGGTAATACCCAAGCTTATTTAATTGAATATTACGTGTAGTATGAAAAGCACTTGAATGTTATATTGCATGTTCTGTCATGCTTGACCATGTTTTAATAGGTATTCAAGAAATAACCTGTTTTGTTGTGCTTTGTCATGTGTACGTATGTAATTTTGAGTCAAACGTATTTGTTGCGTTGATGATAATGTTTAAAACCGTAAGGCCTCAAGGGGGGTCTCACAACAATGTAGGTAGGCCTTAATCAAGGCCCACCACGTGGTACTTGTCTGTTGCTTGCTGAGCTGTTCGCTTGCACAAGTGAGTATGTCTGAAACCTAGTGATGAATTAGAATTTGGTACCATGATTTTCTAATCTGGTAAAATAGTCTTGTGGTTGTCTTACAAAAGGTTAACATATTGTGTTTTCGCTCTCATTATATATTGTATAAGTGGTATAATGAAGAATCCACATGGTGATAGTCTAACATTAAGGAGACACGCTGTGTCCCATGAGGACTGAGTTTGAATCCTTTGGATTACTTATTGTACCTTGAATTTAGTGATGTCATACATCTGTTTTCTGTCTGGATTGCCATTCTTAAGAGTTAATTTCCACCCTAATGTTGAGTTGTTGTATTGATAATAATAAGCACATTTTTACAAACTGCGAAAATATTAGATGGGTTGGACACTAAATCAAAATCTCCAGTTAACAAAGGATGTCGGCTAAATTGATAGGATAGTCTGAGGACCATAAACAAACATTTGGCCTTTTTAATGGATTACCATAAATGGGTGGAGCTCAGAGTAGCAACCTTTCCCATTACATCAGAGTAGCCTATTACTAAGGGTTAAATTCAAGTGTTCGGTCTGGTCTCATCTATGGTAATTTTATCAACAAACGCATATACAGTTTTGGGATTAACAAACATTAAGTGAAAGCTAAATATATTTTCCTTTCATTAGCTTTAATGTTGAAATGTATGATTTTGAAACCAACTGAAGTGTGGGTAGAGACCTAAAATCATACCCCATTGTTGATGATAGAACAAAGATAAAGCATTAAAGTTGTGATTTAGGGTTTGGCTGACCGCCACTATTTGGTATAAAAATGAATCTAACTTTGTGAATTCCCTAAAATTTAGGAGGTTACTCAAGACACTTTGTGTTTTTCATGAGGTAGTTTGGCCGTTGCCTGTAAAAATTCTAAATTCTAAAACTCCTTATCGAATGGATTATAGATCCATCCCTACTACCAATTCTCTATTTTTCATGTCAGTCCTGAAAAGATGGCCAGTGCAGGTTCAGGATGGCGCCTCCTGTGGCTGTATTTGTCATTGTTCTGCATTCACTCATGGTGTCACTTTCCATTGACTTAATGAAGTGAAGGCAGGGGGATGTATGATATGATAATTGATTATATTTGGAAAGAGTTGAGCTTAAGGCTCAAGGCAAATCAAATTTGTATTTATAAGGAGTTTTGTAAAAAATTTAGTTTTTCCTGTTTGCATAGTTATAACAGAGCATTGGCATCTGTTATGTTTTCCATTTTCCATTTACAGGATGTTTTTAATTGGTTTATTTGGAGATTGTTTTGTTTGAGGTAAGGTCTAACATTTAAATGGTTAAATAGAATAGATCTAACCATTTCTGATTTGGCTAAGCAAAGTCATGTCTGACAATATTATTCCACTGCTGGTTGTTATTGGGCAATAATATAGCACAAGGAGTCAAACAACAACCAAGCCAGTTCTGGATGGAAAAGGAACTTTGACATAGACTTATGGAAACTTGTCTGAATAGGGTGTATGCTTCACTCTGAAGATGGAACTTCTGAGATCCACAAGTTTCAGGACTGATATATTGTCTTCATTGTTGGGAGTTGACGGAACCATACCCAGTGGATGAAAGTCCGATGGACTGTTGAACCACACTAATCGTTGTTTTGCAGTTATACTTTCAACAGATCAGGACATTACAACCCCTTTTCTGATGATACATCACGTCACTGACTGGACACAGACAACTGAGTGGGTGAGTACCCGCAACATGTTCAAGAAGGACTTCTACAACCACATTGGTTGAATCTGTTTCGATTTTTCCTGACCACTCACATGGCAGAACGATGCCAGGGTCAGATTACTTGGCTTCACACTCCATTTCTAGGTGAATCATCGACAGCGAGATGAGAGGAGAATCCACCTGAGTCCTGGAGGACTACACAAACTACAGGTCAGAGTACCACGGGCCAGTTGACTGGAAAGGTCACATGGTCCCAACACAGTGGAAGACACTGTTGTGGTGTTAATCTTGATTAATTGAAGTGTTGGAAACTCACTTATCCATTATACACCTACACTGACTTGTTAGGACAACCAGGCAAATTTCTGGGTCCACATCACACTGACTGCAATAACTGATTTTGGAACTTTCATCACTGATGCAAGACAAAGAAACTGAAGACAAGAACTGAAGGACACTTGATTGAAAACTAACTTATTTCCATACGATCTAAGATTTTCCTAAATAAACTGATATGGTGATTTCATATGTATGAAGGTTTGTTTCTCGCAAGACAGGTGGGAAACTGTACGATGACAATCCCAGTATTGGACTTCGGCGTATTTGTGATGATGCTTAATGATCTACATTATGATGGCTATCATGGTTTGTTTGGACAGTGAATTGTTCCCTATTATAGATGGTCCCTGACAAAGGTACATGTTTTCCCTATTTTTAAGGTAGAAATCTGTCACAGGTACAACAGGATATGCATAAGTCTTTTGTATGATTTTGTCGCATGGATCATGATAAGGACAAGGGGGGTTTTGATTGTTCAATGGACTTCGGGGGAAATGTTTTAATCGTTGTGTCATGTTGAGTCTGATATACTGCTGAACACAGTTAACACTGATAATAACCTGTTGATGTCATAATGTTTCTTGACCTTTATAATCTTAGCTGGGGACGGGATTGATGACTGTCATACATTGAGTTAGGTGTCGGAGTGGGGTGTGTCAATTGTCTTGTTTAAATTCATTTTCATTTGAGGACAAATAAGACCTGATTGGTCGGATACTCCTTTTGTTCTTTCATTTTAGTCATTTGTAACATATGCGTATGGGCCTTTTCTTTTCATTAGGAATTGAATTGTAATGTTTTATCAAACATGTAATGTTTTTCTTTACATTTTTGATAGGGGGGACTGTGGAATCTGAGCATTAACAATTACAATATGAATGTACATTTCATTGGAAGTGCATGTGCCTAGATAATGAGAACAACAGAAACCTCTCTGTTTAGATTATCTCTCTGTAACAGAAACCTCTCTGTTTATCTCTCTGTAGGAATGTTTACGATGGTCATATGGCATGGGGGTTGACTTCTAAAGACAACAGAAACGCCCTTAATGTATAGGCTAGCTGGTAACCAACATTATAGTGAGAAGATAATGGAACGTTCACCGTATGACATCTGTGCAGCAATTTTCCAATAAACGTGAGCGAACTTCTCCCTCGATTTGATACGGGTTCTACATTATTTGACCACTATACGAAACCGCCGATTTCTAACAAGCCTATGCTCTTTGTTACTTAATTATGTTGTGGTGCCTGTGCAGGCTAATTTTATTGTCACACTTGAAAAGTTTCAGATTGATCCTCGTTTTTATTTATTTTATCTATTTCGGAGCCTATTCTTTTTAATGTTGTGGATCGTTTGTAACAACATTGCAATTTAATTCAATGTATTGTACTGTCTGTCGTTCTTATTTTCACAACTGTTGTGTTATGATGATGATGATGCTAGCTCCACTGTCATTAAATAGGTCTAGCCTGCTATTGCTGCAATGTTTCTTTTACGCGGCAGAAAATAACCATGCTTTCTGAGCCTGTGTCTGTCACTTGTCCTCTTAAAAGTGTAAGCCTGTGCGTAGTTTTGTTGCATTATATTGAATCTTTGTTGATGTTGTTATTGTCATGCGTGTTCTGGTTATTTGAGCATGATTAAACATGAGTCTTTATATGGCGATAAAACAAAGCTTTGTTGCGTTTTTTTTTTGTTGAAGTGGGGATTGGGGGTGCGCCAACCCGGTTGGGACATAGAAGGGGGTGCGCAGGAAAAACAGTTTGGGAACTGCTGCTATAGAAGTAGCATTTAAAGGATTTTTCACAAATTCGGAATTGCTGAAAAATCATTACGCCTGACTTAATTTGTCCCAATTGAAAATATGTTCCATTGGAGGAGATGGACTTATAGACCTCTTTTCAAAATGTTATTGTAAACATGGTGAGTGTGGTGAGCGTGCAAATGTGAGAAACCTCAATAGCGCCACGGTGTGGTTGATTTGCAGTCATTATTGTCTTATCATCGTTGTTAACATATGCACCAAGAAGAATTATTATACCATTTTCCTTGTAGGAGTTATCTATATATGTGCAAAACCACATCCCCGCACATGTTCATCTGTCAATGTCAGACATGTTTTTTAAGATACTGGCCTGATTGATATACATTTTGAAGACCATCGTCCATAGATGCCAAATATGTAATAGAAGTTGGTTTGTCTGTAGCTCGAACGGTTCAAAAGGTACAGCCAAATAGTTAATTAATGCTAATTGCACAAATTTGCATGTTAAATCGATAAACATTTCCTAATTTGAAGTAGGGATAGTTTAAAATGGTGTAAAAAAGTTGGTTTCGTATCTGTAGCTCGAACGGTTCAAAAGATACAGGCTAAAAGTAAATTAACGGTAATTAATCATATTAGCATATGTAAAATCAATTACCATTTCATAATTCAATGTGGGGAAGGCCTAATCGTGTCAAAAATATGTTTTCATGTCTGTAGCTCGAACGGTTCAAAAGATACAGCCTAATTGCTAATTCATGCTAATTATGGAAATTGGCATACAGTGGGGAGAACAAGTCTTTGATACACTGCCGATTTTGAAGGTTTTCCCACTTACAAAGCATGTAGAAGTCTGTAATTTTCATCATAAGTACTCTTCAACTGTGAGTGACAGAATCAAAAACAAAATCCAGAAAATCACATTGTATGATTTCTTTAGTAATTAATGTGCATTTTAATGCATGACATAAGTATTTGATACATCAGAAAAGCAGAACTTAATATTTGGTACAGAATCCTTTGTTTGCTGTTACAGAGATAATACGTTTCCTGTAGTTCTTGACCAGGTTTGCGCACACTGTAGCAGGGATTTTGACCCACTCCTCCATACAGACCTTCTCCAGATTCTTCAGGTTTCGGGGCTGTCGCTGGGCAATACGGACTTTCAGCTCCCTCCAAAGATTTTCTATTAGGTTCAGGTCTGGAGACTGGCAAGGCCACTCCAGGACCTTGAGATGCTTTTTACAGAGCCACTCCTTAGTTGCCCTGGCTGTGTGTTTCCGGTCATTGTCATGCTGGAAGACCCAGCCACGACCCATCTTCTGTGCTCTTACTGAGGGAAGGAGGTTGTTGGCCAAGATCTCGCAATACATGGCTTTTGCAGAAAAGTATCCCCAAAGAATGAGGTTTCCAGCTCCTAGCTTCAGTGTTTTACCTTTGAAAATAATTTTTTTGTTCAGATGCACATTATTGAAAAGAGTAGATGATGGGCTAACATTAATAAAAAGTCTTGCACACCTTATACTAGACATTTTCGATCTGACTTCCAATTCCAATACACCACAGCACTGTGTAGGCCTTTCTGATTTTCCAAGCGTTTTATTACTAATGTTAACTATGCAGCCAGTAATTGGTAGGTTGTGCCTACAGTATCCATCCTTAGGTGACCTTTAACCAACGTATCAAATCGAAACCTTCAGATAACTGAATAGTTATGGTTGAATTTTTTGATACCATATCGCTTGACACATTTACTACATTTGTAATGAGTTCTAAACCCACAAACTCTCAGTTAGACCCGATTCCAACAAAATTACTTAAGGAGTTATTTCCTGTGCTAGGTCAGCCAATGCTGAACATAATAAATTGCTCCCTTTCCTCCGGATGTGTACCAAACTCACTAAAAATACCGGAAATTGTCACGGCTTTGGGTTTTGAGGAGCAAGGAGGAACAGGAGAAGGCGTGGCGGAAGGAGATTAAATATATTCCACTCGAAAATAAACAGAATGAGCTTGACAAAGCGTTACACAGCTCTAACCATACGTAGAGACAATCACACACAAAGACAGGGGGAGCAGAGGGAACATATATACCGGGGGAAACAGGGATGATGATGAACAGGTGCACTAAACGGGACACAGGTGAAATGTATGATGAGACGGTGGCGTCAGAAAGCCGGTGACGTCGACCGCTGGGGCCCGCCCGCTGCAGGGGGAGGTGAACCAGCAGAGGTCGCAGTTGTCACAGTACCCCCCCTCTGACGCGCGGCCCTAGCCGCGCGACGACACCGGCCCCGGGGCCGACCCGGGGGGCGCGGAGCAGGGTTGATCCGGCCGACGCTGATGGAAGGACGGGAGCCAGGACTTCCTTCACCGGAACCCAGCTCCGATCCTCCGGGCCGTACCCCTCCCACTCCACGAGGTACTAGAGGCCCCCCGCCCGGCGCCTCGAGTCGATGATGGAGCCGACAGAGTACGCCGGGGCCCCCTCGATGTCCAGAGGGGGAGGGGGTACCTCCCGCACCTCACACCCCTGAAGGGGACCAGCCACCACCGGCCTGAGGAGAGACACATGGAACGAGGGGTTAATACGGTAGTCGGGGGGAAGGCGTAACCGATATGTTACCTCGTTGACCCTCCTCAGGACTTTAAAGGGCCCCACAAACCGCGGGGCCAGCTTCCGGCAGGGCAGGCGGAGGGGCAGGTCCCTGGACGAGAGCCAGACCCGGTCGCCCGGCCGATACACCGAGGCCTCCCCGCGGTGGCGGTCCGCAGAGACTTTTTGACGGTGGACAGTGAGCCGGAGGCGGGCTTGTACTGCCTCCCATGTGCCCGCTGCCCGCCGGAACCAGTCGTCCACCGCAGGGGTACCGGTCTGGCTCGGCGTCCAGGGCGCCAGGACCGGCTGGTAACCCAGAATGCACTGGAACGGCGACACGCCCGTGGAGGAGTGGTGCAGAGAATTTAGCGCATATTCCGCCCACGGCAGAAACTCTGCCCACTCCCCCGGCCGGTCCTGGCAGTAGGACCGGAGGAACCTACCCACTTCCTGGTTCACCCGCTCCACCTGCCCGTTAGACTGGGGTTGGTAGCCCGAGGTCAGGCTGACCGAGAACCCCAGGTGCTGCATGAAGGCTTTCCACACCCTGGATGTGAACTGGGGACCCCGGTCAGACACGATGTCCTCGGGCACCCCATAGTGCTGGAAGACGTGTGTAAACAGGGCCTCCACGGTCTGTAGGGCAGTGGGAAGGCCGGGCAGAGGCAATAGGCGGCAGGACTTCAAGAACCGGTCCACAACGACCAGGATGGTGGTATGGCCCTGGGAAGGGGGGAGATCAGTCAAAAAATCAACAGATAGGTGGGACCATGGTCGTTGTGGAATGGGCAAGGGGTGCAACTTGCCCACAGGTAGGTGCCGGGGTGCCTTACTCTGGGCGCACACCGAGCAGGAAGAGACGTATACCCTCACCCCCTTGGCTAAAGTGGGCCACCAGTACTTACCAGCCAGGGCGCGCACTGTTGGCCCGATGCCAGGATGACCGGAGGAGGGAGATGTATGCGCCCAGTAGATGAGGCGGTCGCAGACAGACGCCGGCACATACGTACGGCCCTCAGGGCATGTGGGCGGAGAGGGCTCATCGCGCTGCGCTCTAGCGATGTCCGCGTCCAGTTCCCATACCACCGGTGCCACGATGCATGACTCCGGGAGCACGGGAGCATCATCCACTGGCCTCTCCTCCGTGTCAATGCTGGCGGGACAGCGCGTCAGCCCCGACGTTCTTACTCCCCGGCCTGTAGGTAAGAGTAAACACAAACCGGGTGAAGAACATAGCCCACCTTGCCTGGCGAGGGGTCAGCCTCCTCGCTGCCCGCATGTACTCCAGGTTCCGGTGGTCAGTCCAGACGAGGAAAGGGTATTTAGCCCCCTCTAACCAGTGCCTCCACGCCGACAGAGCTCGAACCACGGCCAGCAGCTCACGATCACCAATGTCGTAGTTCCGCTCCGCCGCACTGAGCTTCTGGGAGAAGAAGGCACAGGGACGGAGCGTGTTACGACACCCCGTCCGTTGGGAGAGGATGGCACCGAGCCCACAATCGGACGCGTCCACCTCCACGATGAACTGGAGCGACGGGTCGGGATGGGCCAGGACCGGGCCCGCCCGCTGCAGGGGGAGGTGAACCAGCAGAGGTCGCAGTTGTCACAGAAATTAAGCCTCTTCTAAAAAAATAATCTGGATCCCGACATATTAAACAATTATAGGCCAATATCGAACCTCCCGTTCTTCTCAAAAATCTTAGAATAATGTGTTTCCCAACTACTGAATGCATTCCTGAAGACAAATAACATTTATGAAATGCTCCAGTCCGGTTTCAGATCCCATCATAGTACTGAGACTGCACTCGTGAAGGTAACAAATTACCTTCTAATGGCCTCAGACAAAGGTTCCGCATCCGTCCTGTTGCTTCTTGATCTTAGTGCTGCTTTTGACACTATTGATCACTCCCTTCTCTTAGAGACTGGAAACCCATATTTGGCTACGTGGACATGTTCTAGCCTGGTTTAGATCTTATTTATCTGAAAGATATCAGTTTGTTAGTGTGGATGGCATATCCTCTGACAAGTCAAAGGTATGCTTTGGTGTTCCTCACGGCTCGGTTCTGGGCCCATTATTGTTCTCACTATATATGCTGCCCCTGGGCGATGTAATCTGAAATCACAATGTAAATTTTCACTGTTATGCTGATGACACACAGTTATATATTTCAATGAAGCATGGAGAAGCCCCAAAATTAGCTACTTTGGAAGCATGCATTTCAGATATTAGGAAGTGGATGAGAGAGAACTTCTTGCTCTTAAACTCAAGAAAAACAGAAATGCTAGTTTTCGGACCCAAGAAACAAAGAGCATTGTTAGCAGATCTCACTGTGAACCTCGACGGCTGCATGGTCGTATCCCAAAAAACTGTAAGAAACCTCAGCATTACCCTTGACCCTGACCTCTCCTTCGATGAACATATAAAATATGTCTCAAGAGTTGCTTGTTTTCATCTTCGAAACATTGCAAAAATCAGAAACTTTCTATCAAAAACGGATGCAGAAAAACTAATCCACGCTTTTGTTACTTCTAGACTAGATTACTGCAATGCTCTTCTTTCCAGTTACCCTGACAAATCATTAAATAAACTCCAATTAGTGCTGCACACAGCTGCTAGAATCCTAACTAGAACAAAAACATTTGAACACATTACTCCTGTACTATCGTCCTTACACATGCTGCCTGTTAGGGTTAGGGCTGATTTTAAGGTTTTACTGTTAACCTATAAATCAATACATGAACTTGCTCCTACTTACCTTGCTGAAATGATCCAGCCATACATACCTACACGTAACCTACGATCACAAGATGCAGGCCTTTTAATTGTACCTAGAATTTCTAAACAAACAGCCGGAGGCAGAGCCTTTTCTCATTGAGCTCCACTACTGTGGAATGATCTGCCAATTAAGGTTAGAAATGCAAACTCAGTGCACATTTCAAAACTAATCTCTACAGCACGGTTTATGATTTGGTGTAGCCTGGCCCGGGGGCGTGAAGGTGACCAGAAGGCTTGATACTGTCCACCCTTGCTGTTTTGCTAGGTGGGCTCTCATCGCCACTGGGATGCCCTCCCTCCAATGCCTTTCAGTGGAAGAGTCACTGGCTTGTTGTTGTCTCTCTGTTGCGCACTTGTGCAATTAGACTGTACTCTGCTGGCAATACTCGGCCATCATTCAGGGTGGTTGCGGTTGGTGGGTGTCCCTTTGGTTGATGCCTGGCAATGTGGGTGGATTGATTTCCTGCCTGTTGGGCCCTGTCTGGGGCCTCCTCCGGGTAGGGCCACAGTGTCGCCGGACCCCCCCGTCTCAGTTCCAAGGTCTTACGCTGCTATACTATTGTGCTGTGGGATTGGATCAGTTCTCCTTCCCCACTAAGTTCTCCTTCTCCACTATAAATCATTGTTGATATGAGGAATGCATTTTCAGAATTTTCCCAGTCTCTTCCTGTTTTAAACTTTAGGAGGACATGAGGTCCACACCTGCGGAGTACCTGGTTTGGGGGGCTGTTATGGAAATTTTGAACTAAGGTACATGTTCTGTCTTTCCAGTGGCTGGTATGTAAATCTTTACTTTGATTGTGACACACATGTCTGTATTATATCAGAGGATTATTAGGTTTTTGGGCCATGTCCTCCTGCCTAGACAAAGAAGGGTGTCAGTCCTTTCTGTTCCTTAGGAATGTGGTCCTAGGGGTGAAGTAAGGCCAGTTGGCCCCTTTAGGTAAACACAGCTGTAAACATTATGGCAGGAAGGATAAGGTGGGGGGACAGCCCGCCCTTTGGGTAAAAACCTATGTGACACAAGACAGTTGGGCAACAACTTACCACACCCCTTTTAACTGTAATAAATACAGACTGTTCATGTGTTAAGTTAGAGACTCCTCGGACGATTATGTTTGTAAGCGTTTGACGCGTCTCTCTTTTTTGCAAATAATTAATAAAATTGTGCCAAGAGAATTTTGTCTCTGTTCTTACTCCTTTAAGAGTGTCAATCGATGGAATTGCCATCACAGGGGCCCGTTGCTGTCCCTGTCCTTGTCCATTTGGTAAATTTAAATAGACTCTGGATTTAGCCCACATGCATTTAATATCTCACCCGGCACAACAGGAAGAGGACTGGTCACCCCTCTGAGCCTGGGTCCTCTCTAGGTTTCTTCCTAATATTCGGCCTTCTTTGGGAGTTTTTCCTAGCCACTGAAATTCAACAGTCTTGTGGTCTGAATACAGAAACATACCAAAGACTGGAAATGAACACTTCTTGGCTTTCTGCATCTAAATAGAGGAGTTTGGAGTTAAGGCCTTGATACAGACCACTGTACCACTGAAGCTGCAACATGCTACAAAAATTGCAGATTGGATCCTACAGCTCACCATACTCAATTATTGACATACCAGTACATTATCAGAACACAGAATAAAGGTTGTTTCTCTGTAGATGACATTGGAGTCATATAATGATCAGACAAATGCATTCTCCTTTTCCAACATGTGTCCATGTTGCTGGTATTAATAGATTTGACTGAGGACATAATGGTCCATGGGATGGTATGAAAGCGCAGAGTTGTTTAATTAACATGATGCAGATGTGTAGCTTATGTGCAGGTGATGTCTCATGGAGTTCTTACCCAAGGAGTCACACAGTACCCATATCCTGGGGTCAGTTCTCATTAGAATGTTAGAGTGGTAGACATACTAATCACAGGTACTGTAAATACACAAACAATGTGAAGGCTGGGATCGGTTGCAACATACTGTACACATTAGTATTTACATATTACACATTTACCAGAAATTCTGATCTAGAGTAACTTTTGTTTTATACATAGTTTTTATACAGGTCCTCTGTGGGTATCACATCAACTACTCCGCTGTTGCAAGCAACATGCTTTACAAACTGAGCGAGCCACACAAGACATTAAGACTTATTGGTTTATGGTTAAAAGCACTTTGACAGAGGAGTTACAATTATAAAGACATGACATTTGATTGATGATGATGCATCTCAACTTTGTGTTGGTGTAGCATTTAGTCTTGTTTGTCAGCTCTTGGGAGTCTAACCATCAACTTTGGAAACCTTCTATTCATAACACTGACGAATGACACCAGTCAAGTATACGTTATTAATTAAATTCCAACAGAATATGTTTTAGTGGATAAGTTAGGTTAATGCATGGACGTATCTTAATTGTTTCATGATTTGATACTTTATATGCTGTCCTCAAATTATACAGAGTATATGAAATATTGAGTAAGTTGATGGTCAGTTTCATATCATTTTAAATATAAGGTAAGGTTTAGCACATTGTTGATTAAAGCCCACAGGTCTAATGTGAAAACTAATTAATTAAACAAAAAATACTTATTTTTCAGGGCTTTATTCGATGTCGTCCATGTGCGACCTGGTAAGTATGAAAGTTAGCTCCAAGCACAGGCTAAACTAAAGACTAAATGAAACTGTGGTGGGAATTTAGTTTTAAATTTGAATCTGATGCTAATGGATAATTAACCGATATGTATCACAGCAGAGAAGAAAGCAATCAAAAAGTGTGTCTGTTAATTGTCTAGAAAAGACGTTATACTTCTGAACACAACATACCATTTTCCAATATATGCTGTCAATCAGGGGAAGATATCTAAGTGAGAACATATAATTGATATAACCGAAGCATTTGATTGATCTTTGACATCCACTCAGAAGCCTTGAGTTGATACATGGTGATAATAATATGTCTTTTACACTATAAAATGCAGCCTCAGAAACTCTACGATGATCCTCAAAGTTATGTGGAATACTACACAGGCCTGTAACGGTTTACCTGGGTAAAATGGCAGCACTGCAATGTATGGGGCTGGTCTAGGTGGCCTTTTTTCCGAGGGCTTTTCCCGGATGGCTATACCTTTGTTGATGAATGGGTTCTCAATAGCAAAACCACATTTGAAAAATGCAGCAAGGAATATAGTTGGCGAGGTTGTCAGCAATGTTATGGCACGCCAAACAAAACAGCAGGATGGATCACGATTGATGGTTATGACTCGTGGTGTCGAAAGAGACCACCTGGTAGGAGGAGCCTACCAAAGAGGAAAAAATGCAAGAATGACACAAAAACAAGAGCCACGGCTAAAAGAAAACATACTGTTTGGAGGACACTCAAAGGGAACACCGCATGGTTGATTAAGAACATATTTTAGGAAGATAAAATATGCACTCCTACACCGTATGCCTGGTGAATGTATGAAAACAAAGTTGGATTTATTCACAGTTCCTTTCACCCAGATCTATTGAGAAAAAATAATATACCAAAAAACTGAAATACTGACCCTATCAGCAATATCAGACGCATCCCCAATGGAGTTATTTATTGCAGGACACTAAACCGGGGTGAACTAACATTGATGAACGTGTTGGGGTTATCAACTACCAGGTAGCCACCCTATTTTCACAAGTGGATGTCTCCTTGGGTGATTGTTTAATTAGCCAGAGTAGCAACACATACCCCTACAGAGCCGTTATAGAGAGCATTCTGAATTATGGATGTGATACATTAAAGACAATTTTTTTGAGTTTGCCGCAGGTCACATGGATGTTAGGGAACCTGTAGGGGAGAACGATGGTCTCTCAAAAAGTGGATAGTTCAACATTTGAAATGATCGGCCCTGTTCATAGTGATATCTTCTTTCAAGAGAAACTCATGTTAAACTGCGTTGACATAAAGGTTAGTGTGTATGAAGACATTAAGTTTACCGGCGGGGGGGTCGTGTTTGCAACCAGGAAAACCTATTTTTACGACCCCTGCCAAAATGTAATGACTGTTTTACAGGAATTTACACAAAAAATCTATTTAATTTCAAATATTATAATTTGGAGTTTATGGCCATGTATGTAGACGGTCTGTAATTTCCTAGCTAACCACTCCAACCAGATTACACAACTGGGTCAGCAGTGCATGAATTTTTAAAATTGACCTTAGCTTCAAGAAAACACCCAAAGGACCAAGCCTGAGTCTGAGTTCTGACACAGCTATGCCCTTTATGCATTCAACTGCGCACCGGATGAGGAATGCGGTCAGTACCTATCCTTGATCAAGTCAGGGAATGTACGTTCAGGGAATGAGGTTCAGACAACCACTGCTCCACACAATTAATTTGGTTGTTTATTACATTTTTGACTCCATTATTGAAGTGTCAAACCGGAGATAATTCATGGTTGACTACTATTAGGAAAATGGCATGGAAATTAATACTGCCGAGTTGACGGTGTGGTGAACAAATTTTCATCTAGGACTCAGTTCTATTGTGTGCTGGCATGCAACCAACTACCTAGTGGACCAGTCTGAGATGATGCATCAATGATGATTGTTAATACACACCCAAGCAATCATCCCGGGGAGCACTGGCTGGCTATTTACATCACAGACAATGGTGTTGGAAGGTGTTATGACAGTTTTGTAAACCCCCCAGATTTCATATATTTTCCCAAGTCAATCAGTGCATTTCTGCAAACCTGTGAGAATGTTTCCAGGACATAATTTCAACCACTTGGGGTCAACATTGTGTGATCTTTCTCTAGTTAATGACAAGAGGTCGGAAATATAAAGATGCTATGTCCGCTCACCCATCTTACCCTAAAGACAATTCATTGTCAATTTAGCCAAAGATTGCTTAGCCCTGTTTACAATAATGTTTTCCTTATCAAGCTGCCAGGGGCGTATGTTTCATTATACATGAGTGGGACATGCCCCCCCCACTTTTTGAAAATGGTATTTTGTCCCCCCCACTTTTTATCAACATGACTCTTATTATAAGAAAAGCTCAAACTCTTTAGAATGGTGCAGTGGCAGTACAGTAAGCAATTGCATAATTTCGAATAAGACTGGCTTTAGGACCACATGCAGGCACTTCACTTTGAGGTACAGTAGTTGCTTGATAGGTCTGGTTACCATAGTAGAGTAGAGGTTACTGTTGCAGCTAGCAACTGTGATCCCTGGCCCATGACATTTTGGTAACCTAGCTGACATTACCTCTAGCTAAATACCTCCCGTAATGTATGAATGAGGTAGATATTTATCTTATCAGTGTTTTTCTGAAACCGGTAAGGTGTAGAGGGTCTAACGTTATATATGAATTTGCAAAGACAGAGTGGTACAGCTAGCTAGCTATGAGACATTAGAAGATATAGTTAACTAACTGGCTTAATATTTGATCTCTTGAAAAGTTGCCAAACATTGTACAGTACTTCCCTACACAAGTAGCAGCATTTGACATTTCAACCTAATGTGGGTCTTATAGATCAAACATTGCAATCAGGTTCTGCTGGCGTCAATGTAGATCATGTTGTTCATGTCATTATGTCCAGCATCTTAGCAGGATCAGATGGTGACCATGAGAAGGTCTTTGACATAGAAGAATCAGACAGCCAGAGAGAAAAGGTCAACCGTGGAGCTGAGGTGAAATGTTGTCTTTAAAGGTGGATAACATCAATAACATTTATGTGTAGCCCATATCTTTAACGTTCATATTTATTAGCAGAGCCGGAGGGCTGTTGAGTCAACCAGTGTAGACATGCAAGAGGAGAAGAAGCGCGCCCCATGCATTGACTCAATGAAATGTGAAATCAGGGGGATAGGATATGAGTACCGGATCGTTATCCTTCTTCCTCACGAAAATGAAATTTGAGGAGGCGGGTGAAGTGGAATGGCGGATCTGCCCCTGTCGCAGGGATTCGGCCACATAGGTCTCCATCGCTGCTGTCTATGCCTGCAACAGGGGATACACATGGCAATAAGGCGGCACAGCATCTCCCTTTAGGTTTATTGCACAATCCCCGGGCCGATGTGGTGGTAAACGACTAGCCATGGTCTTGGAGAATACCAGCGCCAAATCGGCATATTCCGAGGGAATGTGCACTGTAGACATGAAGAATGGGACATTGTCTGGACTTTCCACTGAGGTCGCACCAACGGAAACACCTAGACACCTCTCCTGACACCCCTGAGACCACCCGGTCAACACCCTCTGCAACCAGCAAATCGTTGGGTCGTGTCCCGACAACCACGGAAGACCCAACACCACAGGCAAAGCAGGAGAATGAATAAAGTAGAATTCAAGCTGTTCTTTATGGGCGTGTTGGATAGTCATAGTGAGGGGCACCGTGACGTTCTCTACTAGACTAGTACCCAGTGGTTTGCTGTCCAGGCCTGTAATGGACCTAGGCCTAGGCAACGGCACCAGCGGAATGCGCAACCTCTGGGCGTAACTGCTGTCCATAGAATTCCCAGCTGTGCCTGAGTCTACAAGCGCCTTACACTGAGAATTAGCAAGGAAATCAGGGAAGGCCACCAAAAGTGTAATGTGATTCGCAGAGAGCCCTGAAAGTGTGTATGGTCTACTCACCGCTCAACCCTTCTCTGTTGGAAGCAGAGGGAGGCAGAGTGCCCCTTCCTCCCACAAAAGGAGCACTCCCTAGGCTGCACTGTCTCCCTTTGTGCAGCGCCTCCCACCTCCATGGGTTCAGGCCTGATGACGGGGTGTGCCGGAGAAGGTAGATCATTCCTGGTGCGTCTGCGGGTGGCCAGGTTGTCAACGTCAACATGGCGTCCCGGCATGGTCAAACGTCAACATGGCGTCCCGGCATGCCAGCTCCCTACGGATGTCAGGCTGTAGATGGCACCGGAAATGATCTATAAGTGCCCTTTCGTTCCAGCCCTACCCCGCCGCCAGGGTCCTGAACTCCAGGGCGAAGGCCTGCACGCTCCTCGTCCCCTGCCTGAGGTGCACAAGACGCTCGCCAACCTCCCTGCTATTGGGCGGATGATCAAAAACGGCCCCAAAGAGGCCGACGAACGTCTCATAATTAGCCAACTCCGGCCCATTAGCAGACCATACGGAGTTGGCCCAGTCCAACGCCTTGCCCCTCAGGCAGGAGACAAGGGCTGTGGCTTGAGGGAGGCAAAATACAGTCCGAGCTGCAGCAGGAACATTGTGCTGCGTCTCCGTCGAATTCCTGGGGAAGGCTCAGCTGAATGATCCTTGTCTACGACAGAGGAGGCGACGGTAAGGGCACCTCGGCCGGGCTAATCACTGGTGGCACCTGCTCGGCCGGCATCCTCGCATCCAACCACTGCATCGCCTGGACCATGTTGTTCATGGCCTCCCCCAGGGATGCAATCAGGTCCCCGTGTTGGTGGAGCTTGTCGCTCCCTGCTGACTCCATCTTGGGGTGAGGTATTCTGTCACAAAGGTGTCATCGTGGTGTGTGTAGAATAAAATGAGCCAAACGCAGGGAGGCGGTTAACGTAGCTTTGTATTATATCTTTCTAAATGGCACGCAATAAACAAAAGTGCACAAATGCGCAAAACAAGCATACATAAGCTTCTCCAGGACAACACCAAACATAGAGCAATACCTTACAAAGACGCCCAGGAACACTGGAACTAATATAAGTCACCTAATGAGGGAATGGACACCAGGTGTGTGCAATAACAAGATATGACAGTGCCGTGGGAGGAGGAGCGGCGTGACTAGAAGGCCGGTGATGACGCATGCCGAACACAACGCCGCGAGGGAGGACGTGCGTCTTCCATGCGAGTCCTCGTTACATTCCCGGGGCGAAGGGTTCATGTAAGGACAGTTTGCACACCGGCCTGGCGTCATCACAATACGCCAGTGTTTGTCCCCCTCACATCAGAAATAAAACCTACACCATTGCAAGCTGCACACCCTCCTTTTCATGATATTCACAGATATACTGTTCTTTAGAATCAATCGTCAACCACTGATGGTGGGAACCCGCTAGCTTCTTGCTTGTGCTAGGGGAAGGTCCTCATGTAATCTGAAAAAAGATTATCTGATGACCTGGTGAAATCCCAGACTTGCAATACAAAAACCTTTCTCAACTGCCTTAACCAGCTCAATAGAAACCCAGGTAGGTTGGGTAAAGACTACAAACGGGTAAAGAATGGGTAAAGACTACAAACTTCATTGTACTGAATAGTGTCCCCTTCTTTAGCCATAAACTTTAAATTAATTGTGTTGGTCCGACCACCGAAAAAAGCGTCCAGACGGTCAAGGCGCTCTGGAGCATCAAAGGTCTTCAAGAAAGCTTGTACATCTGCGGATGTATTTTTAAGTTGATTCCACTCACATTCCCAGTGTTGTTCTTTTAAAGCCTCAAGCTTTGTCAGCCATTGTTGGCACATCTACCCATACTGAATCTTTGTGTCCTTGGTGAGGAATCTATTGCCAAAGACTTCATGCAAGCCGAAGCAATCGTAATTGACCGGAACCACATTCCAGGAACTCGAGTCGGTAGCGCATACAACCCTCTCTCAAGATGACCACATCATTCACGCAGTAAACCTTTATTTCATCCTTTGTGACAAAGGTGTCTATGGAAACCGTTTAGTACCATTACAAAAACTCATCTTTTTCTTTAGCCATCATGGTATTCACACCGTAGTATTGTGGTTCCGGATGGGGGCCTACATAGTTCTCATTCTCATTGATGTTAAACTTGTACGGAAAGTAGCCTTTTTTCGAATCCTTGAAACCCATAGCGGGTGGCAAAGCCAACAGCTTCATCGGTAGGAAGCAATGACTATCGAAAAAATCATGAGCTTGCTACCATTAGCAATAAGTGTTGTGCCAATACCATTGTTAACAAGGTACTGCATCAAGATGTAGCCATCGGAACCTTTTGAGTTGTGGGGTATAAAGGTGTAGTCAGTATATTTCGGTTGCCTAAACTTTTGGAAAAAAGCAGCGACCCAACCATCTTGGACAGAACACCACGTCTCGTTATCAAAGCATATTGTGCACACAAAATTTGCAATGTGTATACCGTTCACAGGATTGGCAACTGTCTCAAAATCATAAAATATGTATCTCTCTTATTTTTTAATTTTATTTAATGATTTTGAATATAATCATATATAATAAAATATGTATTTCTCACCCCTCCATGAACTGCCACCTTAACGTAGTGGAGGGGTTTGAGTACCTGAGTGACCCTAGGAGCTATGTTGTCTGGGGCTATATGCCCCTAGTAGTGTCTCCCAAGGCAAACAAGTCTTAGGCGACGGGTCAGACTAAGAGCGGTTCAAAACACCCCTTAATGATGAAAATTTTCCGTGACGTCGCCCGGGATGGCGCAGCCGGGGCCCCACCCTGGAGCCAGGCCCGGGGTTGGGGCTCGTATGCGAGCACCTGGTGGCCGGGCCTTTCCCCATGGGGCCCGGCCGGGCTTAGCCCGAATGAGCGACGTGGGGCCGCCTTCCCGTGGGCTCACCACCCACAGGAGGGACCATAAGGGGTCGGTGCAGAGAGGATCGGGCGGCAGTCGAAGGCGGGGGGCTAAGACAACCCGATCCCTGAACATGGAAACTAGCTCTAGGGACATGGAACGTCACCTCGCTGGTGGGGAAGGAGCCTGAGATCATGCGTGAGGTTGAGAGGTTCCGACTTGAGGTAGTCGGGATCACCTCTACGCACAGCTTGGTCTCTGGAACCACACTCCTTAAGAGAGGATGGACTCTTCACCACTCTGGAGTTGCCCATGGTGAGAGGCGGCGGGCTAGTGTGGGTTTGCTTATAGCTCCCCAGCTCTGCTGCCATGTGTTGGGAATTTCCCTGCGCCTACGGGTCGGGGATAGGTCTCTCACTGTTGTTTGTGCCTACGGGCCGAACGGCAGTGCAGAGTACCCGACCTTCTTGGAGTCTCTGGGAGGGATGCTTGAAAGTGCTCCGACTGGGGACTCTATCGTTCTACTGGGGGACTTCAACGCTCACGTGGGCAACGACAGCTGGAGGGGTGTGATTGGGAGGAACGGCCCCCCTAATCTGAACCCGAGCGGTGTTCAGTTATTGGATTTCTGTGCTAGTCACAGTTTGTCCATAACGAACACCATGTTCAAGCATAAGGGTGTCCATCAGTGCACATGGCACCAGGACACCCTAGGCCGCAGGTCGATGATCGACTTTGTTGTCGTTTCATCTGACCTGTGGCCGTATGTCTTGGACACTCGGGTGAAGAGAGGGGCGGAGCTGTCAACTGATCACCACCTGGTGGTGAGTTGGATCCGATGGCGGGGGAGGAAGCTGGACAGACTCGGCAGGCCCAAGCGTACTGTCTGGCCGAGTCTCCTGTCAGAGAGATCTTTAACTCCCACCTCCGGCAGAGCTTCGACTGGATCCCGAGGGAGGCTGGAGATATTGAGTCCGAGTGGACCATGTTCTCCACTGCCATTGTCGAAGCGGCCACTCGGAGCTGTGGCCGTAAGGTCTCCGGTGCCTGTCGAGGCGGCAGTCCCCGAACCTGGTGGTGGACACCGGAAGTAAGGGATGCCGTCAAGCTGAAGAAGGAGTCCTATCAGGCCTGGTTGGCTTGTGGGACTCCTGAGGCGGCTGACGGGTACTGACAGGCCAAGCGGACTGCAGCCCGGGTGGTTGTGGAGGCAAAAACTCGGGCCTGGGAGGAGTTCGGTGAGGCCATGGAAAAGGACTATCGGCTGGCCTCAAAGAGATTCTGGCAAACCGTCCGGCGCCTCAGGAGAGGGAAACAGTGCCCTACCAACGCTGTTTACAGTAGAGGTGGGCAGCTGTTGACCTCAACTGGGGATGTCCTTGGGCGGTGGAAGGAGTACTTCGAGGATCTCTTCAATCTCGCCGTCACGTCTTCCATTGAGGAAGCAGAGGATGAGGGCTCAGAGGTGGACTCGCTGAAGTCACTGAGGTGGTCAAGAAACTCCTCGGTGGCAAGGCACCGGGGTTGGATGAGATCCGCCCTGAGTACCTCAAGTCTCTGGATGTTGTGGGGCTGTCTTTGTTGACACGCCTGTGCAACATCGCGTGGCAGTCGGGGACAGTGCCTTTGGGATGGCAGACCGGGGTGGTGGTCCCTCTTTTTAAGAAGGGGGACCAGAGGGTGTGTTCCAACTATAGGGGGATCACACTTCTCAGCCTCCCCGGGAAAGTCTATACGAGGGTTCTGGAAAGGAGAATACGGCCGATAGTAGAACCTCGGATTCAGGAGGAACAGTGTGGTTTTCGTCCGGGCCGTGGAACACTGGACCAGCTCTATACCCTCTACGGGGTGTTGGAGGGTTCATGGGAGTTTGCCCAACCAATCCACATGTGTTTTGTGGATTTGGAGAAGGCATTCGACTGTGTCCCTCGCGGCATCCTGTGGAGAGTGCTTCGGGAATATGGGGTCCTGGGTCCTTTGCTAACGGCTGTCAGGTCCCTGTACGACCGAAGCAGGAGCTTGGTCCGCATTGCCGGCAGTAAGTCAGACTTGTTCCCAGTGCATGTTGGACTCCGGCAGGGCTGCCCTTTGTCGCCGGTTCTGTTAATAATTTTTATGGACAGAATTTCTAGGCGCAACCAGGGGCCGGAGGGTGTCAGGTTTTGGGACCACTCAATTTCATCTTTGCTCTTTGCAGATGATGTTGTCGTGTTGGCCCCTTCAAACCAGGACCTTCAGCATGCACAGGGGATCAAAAGTATTTGATCCCCTGCTGATTTTGTACGCTTGCCCACTGACAAAAAAGGGTCAGCCTATAATTTAATGGTAGGTTCATCTGAACAGTGAGAGACAGAATAGCAACAAGAAAATCCAGAACAATGTCAACAATTTTATAAATTGATTTGCAATTTAATGTGTGAAATAAGTATTCGACCCCTCTCAATCAGAAAGATTTCTGGCTCCCAGGTGTCTTTTATACAGGTAACGATCTTAGATTAGGAGCACACTCTTAAAGGGAGTGCTCATAATCTCAGTTTGTTACCTTTATGAAAGACACCTGTCCACAGAAGCAATCAATCAGATTCCAAACTCTCCACCATGGCCAAGACCAAAGAGCTGTCCAAGGATGTCAGGGACAAGACTGTAGACCTGCACAAGGCTGGAATGGGTTACAAGACCATCGCCAAGCAGCTTGGTGAAAATGTGACAACAGGTGGTGCGATTATTCACAAATGGAAGAAACACAAAAGAACTGTCAATCTCGTTCTGGGGCTCCATGTATGATCTCACCTTGTGGAATTGCAATGATCATGAGAACGGTGAGGAATCAGCCCAGAACTACACGGGAGGATCTTGTCAATGATCTCAAGGCAGCTGGGACCATAGTCACCAAGAAAACTATTGGTAACACACTACGTTGTGAAGGACTGAAATCCTGCAGCACCCGCAAGGTCCCCCTGCTCAAGAAAGCACATGTACAGGCCCGTCTGAAGTTTGCCAATGAACATTTGAATGATTCAGAGGAGAACTGGGTGAAAGTGTTGTGGTCAGATGAGACCATAATCAGTGGCCTAGCCAGTCTCCAGACATTTATCCCATAGACAATCTATGGAGGGAGCTGAAGGTTTGAGTTGCCAAACGTCAGCTTTGAAACCTTAATGACTTAGAGAAGATCTGCAAAGAGGAGTGGGACAAAGTCCCTCCTGAGATGTGTGCAAATCTGGTGGCCAACTACAAGAAACTTCTGACCTCGGTGATTGCCAACAAGGGTTTTGCCACCAAGTACTAAGTCATGTTTTGCAGAGGGGTTGAATACATATTTCATTCATTAAAATGCAAATCAATGTATAAAATGTTTGACATCCGTTGTTCTGGATTTTTTTGTTATTCTTTCCCTCACTGTTCAGATAAACCTACCCTTAAAATTATAGTATGATAATTTCTTTGTCAGTGGGCAAGCGTACAAAATCAGCAGGGGATCAAATACTTTTCCCCCTCACTGTACTCTGGTTTCAAGCTAATGTAGAATTGGTTGATGATACTACTAAGTGAAAACCTTTCTGGTTTTGTCCAGTGGTGCAAAATCACAAAACAATCAACAATGATATAAAAACTTAAGTTTTTATATCAATGATCTGCTGTTGGTTGGTATTAGGCTGAGAATTTGACAAATATTCACAGCCCTTGAATAGACATGAAGTCACAGGAGAATGATTCTGGTGTGTTGAAGTGAAGCGAGTAGACATTCAGTGTGGGGATGTGTTTTCAATTTAGCGGACTGGAGTGTTTATCAGCTCATAAACATAGGACAGTTGAGTCAATATGATGACGTCTTTCAGCCATGTCTGCTTGGAGACTGTCAGTACAGGCTGAAGCTGGGTCACACACACACATCATTATGGATTTGGATGTTTTTTCCTGAAATAAGAGACGTCTGAGGAGAACATATATTAATTATTGCTATTGAGATATGTGCATATGTGCGAGAGAGGCAGAGCTCTACTTAAGTCTGGTTTGCATCTTGTCCCATGTCTATCGATCTCTCACTCTCTCTCAGTCTTTGAACTGAGGGAATTCTTGGCAGTCAAGTTTTCCTCATAACTCCCTGGTAGCTGTTTGAATACCAGTGTGTTGGTGTGTTTGGAATGTTTACTTCTATCTGAAGCCAATGAGACTTAACTGTAAGTAAAACAGAATTCTAAACACCCGTGACACCTTAAGACTCTTAAGTTTTAACATCACATTGCATAATCCTTGCTTGTGTTGCACTGCATTAAGCAGTAATTGAAAAATTGAATTCAAAATCAGGCTTGGGTATTGGTATCTGCATCATATGATTTTAAGAGCTTATATGATGTAGAGACTTTGAGATCTGGTAGGCATCTGAAATATAGAGCCTGGACTCATATTTTCTAAAGTACAGTATCTACTAATAAATAAGACTTACAACTAGTTTAAATCAGTGGGAAGCATTGAAGAAAACCAAACCTGGGGACTGAAATCATTAAAAGAAAGGAAAAGTAAATTCTCATTTATAGGGTATGAACAGTGCCCCCGCTGGATTAAGCAGAAGTTGACCCGGAAATTAGACTAAGCAGGGATTTACACACTAACACAATTTTGCTCATTAGCATAGCCACTGGAGTGTGGGTGTGTGTCCCAGCCAACAAGCTGTTGCGTAACAGAATTATTGTGCAATACCTCAGTGGGTTAATTACAACTGTTAATTGGGAACACAAGTTGCTATTGTTAAGCATGCTACATGTTGTTATCTTTTGTAAATGCATTAATATCAATCAAATATTTCAAATATCTTGCTTCATCCTGGTGTGAATTTGATGTAGACTCTCAATAAAATAAGCTAACCTTGTTGCCTGTTCAAACCCACCACTGCAATGTAAACAGTGTCTTTATTTACAATATTAATTCAGCACCCACACACTTCTAATTCTGAAAGTATAAGCATACCCTTTAAGAGGGTTTCCCTGCCATAAATTGTATAGTAACAAGACCAGTCTGTGAGTTAATTTGACTGTGGGAAATTGCATGAATACTGTAATGAGAGTTTGACTGAAATGATCCCATAGTTATTAGTCACTGACATGCAAAATACTTTAAAAAGTACAGTGTAAGCTTCATAAAAAATGAGATTTGTACTATATTGTAGTGATTGTCATCATTTACATTTTTTCATGCATGAAATTGTAGCTTTAAATCTTCACTTGATATGACACTGATTGTAGGTTTCATTTAAGGCCTTGTTTTCCTGACAGTCTCAAGGCTGAAAAACTTTTATGTTTGTCAGCAGAAAGCAGGAGCAAAGCACGGAGGAAGGCAATTTCAAAATCAAATCGCTGCCTTGTGAAGAACCACAGGATCTTTTTGCAAGCATGCTATAGAAATGACTCCATGTCTGCCAAGCAAACGTGCCAGCGTATAATTATCAGTTGTGGAGAGTTTGTGATACAATTTAACATGTCCTTTTCAACCTTCTTGCCCTTTTTAGTGTTCTATGATGCATGGAGCTTCCCTGAGCACAAAGATATTTTCTTGTTCAAAATCTGCTATTCTTCCTTCTTCCTCTGATTCAAAATCCATAGTTCTTTACCAGTGATTTCTGGTGGTCCACGCTACTTACTGCAGGTGGCCTGCGATTATCGTTCGAGATGTATAATTATTTATTTAAAAAAATCTAAACAGGTGTTTTTGGTATTTTTTGTATTATAATAACACATTTAACATTAATATTGACAATGCACAAATATATTACTTTTACTGTAAAAATGTACATGTCTATTTATTTGCTGCAAGGTATTTGTGAGCTGTGATTTGATAGTCCCTGGATCAAAAATGTTTGAGAACTGCTGTTCTAAGACGTTTCAGGATATACTCATGGCTCATATCCAGGGGTGGGTAGTAACACGTTACAAGTAACGCTAATGAGTAACAGTTTCAGAGGAACGAGTACTTTTCTAGTTACTTTCTTGGGGCTGTACTCTTTACTCTTACAAAATGTTTATTTTTTTATAAATCGTAGTCTTCTCCGTTACATTTCATCTACAATTTCGTAACAATTTTGTCTTCAGTCGTTTTTGTCTTTTTTCGTTTCGTGATTTGATTTAAGTTTGGGTGTTCCCTCCCGGTCCTTTTAATCTGCATTGGAGTGCAAGCACAGATGTAGCTAATTAAATGACAGACACCGACATGGAAAGTTGTCAATTGGAGGACAGTGACCAGGGAAATTTCAATCCCTGGCCACAGTTGCACGACATGTTTTGATTTAAATTTAAAATAGGCAAAACATTCATGTAAGTCAACCTCAAAACCATAACAATGCATACAGCTGTTAAAATTTAATATTATATGCGAACCCTGTTACCATTATGTCAGCCCCTGTTACCATTAAAAGCTAACAGGGTTTACAGTAACAGGGTTGATGATTTAGGCCTCAACTAGCCCTTGCTAGCCGTGTGATGAAGCTAATGAGACCACAAAGTCAATAATCTTGAAATTAAACATTTAATTGTTTTACTATTTGAATTCAGGGTAACAGGGTTAACATATTAAGCTTGTCCCCATCTGTCAAACATAAAAAATATGAGAAAAAGTTAATAATTGAAGGAGACACTTCAACAACTGTTTCCAAGAGGCAGAGGATGTCACTTCCTAAGAGTCGTAATAATAATAATAATAATAAATTTTATTTGTTTTACACTTTACATTTTATCAATCTCAAAGTGCTACTGAGCATAAAAATACAAAATAAATCATTAATTTAATAAAAGCCTTTTTTATAAGATACGTTTTAAGGTCTCTTTTAAAAACATCTGTAGTCTGAGGGGCCCTTAGGTGGTCAGGGAGGGTGTTCCACAGCCTCGGAGCGACTGATGAAAAAGCCCTATCACCCATGCTGCAGAGCTTGGTTCTGGGGGTTTGGAGGGTGTTTTTGGTTGCAGATCGGAGGGTACGTAAAGAAGTCTGGGGGGTGAGGAGTTCCTGTAGGTAAAGGGACTGATGGGCTAGGAGGGAGACCTTATGTGGTCAATGCTTGCGCACCCTCATCAAGATTCTGGCAACGCTGTTCTTGATGTATTGTAGTACAGTAGTCCAGCTTGGACGAGACAAAAGCATGCATATGTTTCTCTGCATCTGCCAGGGTGAGTGTTGGACGGAGTTTGGCGATGTTCTTGAGGTGATAGAATGATGTCTTACCGAGCTGTCTGATGTGGGTGTCGAAGGTGAATTGAGGGTCCATTTTAACACCCAAGTTGGTGACAGATGTGGAGTAGGAGATGTATTGGCCAGAGAAAGTGATTTTGGTGATGGTGGAAAGGCAGATCTGATGTGGTGTGCCAACTAAGATGGCTTCCGTTTTTTAACTGTTCAGCTGAAGGAAATTTTGATTCATTCACGCTTCTATCTCCTCCAAGCAGGTGGTCACTGTAGATGTTGGCAGGGAAGCAGATAAGGATGGGGTTGTCCTAAGGTAGAGCTGTGTGTCATCAGCATAACAATGGAATGATATCCCATGTCTGCTAATGACTTTGCCAAGGGGGAGCATATAGATGGAGAAGAGGGTGGGGCCCAGCACAGAGCCCTGAGGGACGCCGCAGGTGTTGTGGGTGTGTGATTCTGCTTTGCCCAGGGCGACGTGCTTGGTTCTGCTGGTAAGGTATGAGATAAACCATTTGTGAAAAAGAGAGTCCAATGGTGTATTGTGCGTCACAGTCCAATATGAAACCAGGGGGGTTTCCATTAAAGTAAAAGGGTTTACGGAAGATGTAGGAACCCAATTAAAATGCTCTTTTTAAGTAAATTATTAATATGCCATGCTTGAAATATATATTTTAAGAAGAAAAGGACAAATGTAAATTTCACTAATGCATTTTGTTTATTAACGTAACTAATTTCTTTGTACGTAAATATTATATTATGAGGAAACAAACTCATATAAAGAAACCTTTAAAGTATAAATGCTTAACTGGAGCATAGTCCATATTATTTGCAAATATATCAGAGGGCCACTCATTTCGAAGAATGACCAAAGTTTTTTCTTTTTATTCCCAAAGAAGCAACTATCTATGCTTTCAAGAACTCATCATCATAGCTCCGCAAGCACATAGAGGTAAGGTTAGCGAACTGGCTCGCACTACTTAGCCAGCTAAATCCTATTATTATACAGTGGGGAGAACAAGTATTTTGCAGGTTTTCCTACTTACAAAGCATTTAGAGGTATGTAATTTTTATCATAGGTACACTTTAACTCCACTCGCCGTTTTTGGAGGAAAAAGAAGGATGAGTACAACCCAAAGAACACCATCCCAACCGTGAAGCATGCAGGTGGAAACATCATTCTTTGGGGATGCTTTTCTGCAAAGGGGACAGGACGACTGCACCGTATTGAGGGGAGGATGGATGGGGCCATGTATTGCGAGACCTTGGCCAACAACCTCCTTCACTCAGTAAGAGCATTGAAGATGGGTGGTGGCTGGGTCTTCCAGCATGACAATGACCCGAAACACACAGCCAGGGGTGGCTCCGTATGAAGCATCTCAAGGTCCTGGAGTGGCCTAGCCAGTCTCCAGACCTGAACCTAATAGAAAATCTTTGGAGGGAGCTGAAAGTCCGTATTACCCAGCGACAGCCCCGAAACCTGAAGGATCTGGAGAAGGTCTGTATGGAGGAATGGGCCAAAATCCCTGCTGCAGTGTGTGCAAACCTGGCCAAGAACTACAGGAAACATATGGTCTCTGTAATTGCAAACAAAGGTTTCTGTACCAAATATTAAGTTCTGCTTTTTTGATGTATGAAATACTTATGTCACTAAAATGCAAGTTAAGTACTTAAAAAAAAAATTCTGGATTTTTGTTTTAGATTCCATCACTCACAGTTGAAGAGTACTGTTGAAGTCTAACACTTCCCCGAGTTGGTTTGTTGGAAAGGAGAATAAAACACCAGGAGTCAGGTCAATTACCGTACCGCATATTCCGTTTATTACAAAAGCTTTTGGAGACAAGGTGTCGCCGCACAATGTCTAAGGATCAACAGTCAAAACATCATTTTATACTACGCCCAAAAGATAGAGTCGTTAAGTTCACAAAGCAAGTGTGCTATTGGTCCAGTTCCAGTTCTATTCCTTATAAGGACAAATGCAAACATCTTCTTGCCCCCTTCTGGTTTCTGTCTTGTCTGTCAGACTATTTGTGTGTGTCTCTAACCTGCTTCCTGTTTCTCAAAAGACAGACATACTAAATCTTTCTCTCCCCGGCAACCGCTTGAACAGGGTTTCCTATTCTCCTACTTGCACCTTCTGTTTTATCTCAAATTACAAACAATTAATATTTTGCTTCATTGGTTACAACAGCTTATAACAGTTCACTAACTGATATAATCAATACATCTACATTGGTTACAACAGCTTACAACAGTTCACTAACTCATACAATCAATACATCTACAGTACCTATTAGGGGTGTGCAAAGCAGCCAGTATTTGTATCTGTATTTCTATTTGTATTCAAGTAAAATTCAAAATAGGTGTAAAAATTCCGGGGTTTTTTTGTGTTACACTTCTAATTTACGTTATAGTGTAAGTATTCTTTAATTAAATCTATTATAATAATTATGGATATGGAAATATTGGTTGATATTTTTCCATAAATCCAGCAATGCACATGTAACAAGGAACGTCATTGAAAAGAAAATAACATAACATCCATGGTTAACCAACAACTAATAAAATACTGAGCGCTCTCTGTTGCTGTGTGGAGAATGGAGATGTGTGGAGCAGCCTGTGTCAATTACTGCTTTTATTCTTTTCCCCTCCCCGACTGAACATCACTCACTCACTCATCCGGGCATGTACTGCGGTCTCATGAGAAAACGCAGCTTTTTAATATAACGGTTTTCTTGTTCCCAAATACAAATATTTTTTTAAGTATTTGTTTGAAATAAGTATTTGTAAAAACCACGTTATTTGTGCCTTTCCGAATACCGTATTCGGGTTCGGCTCCACCCCTATTACCTATGATAAAAATTACAGACTTGTACATGGTTTGTAAGTGGGAAAACCTGCAAAATCATCAGTGTATCAAATACTTGTTCTTCCCACTGTAGCTATCAATTTTTTCAGGTTGTTTTTCAATTTAATTGTTCACATTATAGGTCACATTAAAAGTGGAAAAGTTCTGACATGATTTACTGTGGGTACGAAAAGTATTCAGACCCCTTTAAATTGTTCACTCTTTGTTTCATTGCAGCCATTTGCTAAAATCAAAAAAGTTAATTTTATTTCTCATTAATGTACACTCAGCACCCCATCTAGACAGAAAAAAACAGAAATGTAGAAATGTTTGCAAATATATTAAAAAAGAAAAACTGAAATATCACATGGTCATAAGTATTCAGACCCTTTGCTGTGACACTCATATTTAACTCACATGCTGTCCATTTCTTCTCATCCTCCTTGAGATGGTTCTACTCCTTCATTGGAGTCCTGCTGTGTTTAATTAAACTGATTGGACTTGATTAGGAAAGGCACAGACCTGTCTATATAAGACCTTACAGCTCACAGTGCATGTCAGAGCAAATGAGAATCATGAGGTCGAAGGAACTGCCCAAGGAGCTTAGAGACAGAATTGTGGCAAGGCACAGATCTGGTCAAGGTTACAAAATAATTTCTGCAGCCCTCAAGGTTCCTAAGAGCACAGTGGCCTCCATAATACTTAAATGGAAGAAGTTTGGGGCGACCAGAACTCTTCCTAGACCTGGCCGTCCAGCCAAACTGAGCAATCGTGGAAGAAGAGCCTTGGTGAGAGAGGTAAAGAAGAACCCAAAGATCACTGTGGCTGAGCTCCAGAGATGCAGTAGGGAGATGTGAGAAAGTTCCACAAAGTCAACTATCACTGCAGCCCTCCACCAGTCGGGGCTTTATGGCAGAGTGGCCCGACGGAAGCCTCTCCTCAGTGCAAGACATATGAAAGCCTGCATAGAGTTTGCCAAAAAACACATGAAGGACTCCCAGACTATGAGAAATAAGATTCTCTGGTCTGATGAGACCAAGATTGAACTTTTTGGCGTTAATTCTAAGCGGTATGTGTGGAGAAAACCAAGCACTGCTCATCACCTGCCCAATACAATCCCAACAGTAAAACATGGTGGTGGCAGCATCATGCTATGGGGGTGTTTTTCAGCTGCAGGGACAGGATGACTGGTTGCAATTGAAGGAAAGATGAATGCGGCCAAGTACAGAGATATCCTGGAAGATAACCTCATTCAGAGTGCTAAGGACCTCAGACTGGGCCGAAGGTTCACCTTCCAACAAGACAATGACCCTAAGCACACAGCTTAAATAACAAAGAATTGGCTTCAGAACAACTCTGTGACCATTCTTGACTGGCCCAGCCAGAGACCTGACCTAAACCCAATTGAGCATCTCTGGAGAGACCTGAAAATGGCTGTCCGCCAACGTTCACCATCCAACCTGACGGAACTGGAGAGGATCTGCAAGGAAGAATGGCAGAGGAGTGAAAGACATGTTGCATCATTCCCAAGAAGACTCATGGCTGTACTAGCTCAAAAGGGTGCTTCTACTCAATACTGAGCAAAGGGTCTGAATACTTGTGATACGTGATATTTCAGTTTTTCTTTTTAATACATTTGCGTTTCCGTTACGTTACCAATAAAATTTGTAATCGGATTACAGATACTTCTGAAAAAAATATGATTACTTTTGGATTACTTCAATTGAAAAAGGTGCGCGAAAAAATTATGACAGGCTGCATGCTTGGTTTTTTAATGTTTTAAAAAACAATTGAGTGCCTTTCATCATGCGCGAAAACGCGGAAGCGCATAAGCAGTTTAGGGACTGATGTGGCGCTAGTTTAATTGGTCAAAGCTGTGTGTATCTATATTAGCCGACTCATTTAAAGGTAATTTAGTTATCTACTCGACGCATCTTTCTCGCGATAGGCCTACCTATATTAGTTGAAGTGTTACATATTATATAGTTCAAGTTTCAAGGTTTCTTGAGAAGAGTTGCACTTGTTAGAAATCGGCCGTTTCGTATAGTGGTTGTAATAATTAGCATACCCGTTTGTCAAGGGAGAGAGAAAGTATATTATTTATTGCAGCATTAGAAAGTCTTGTTCATGAGGTTACGGACCTGGTCTTCCTTACACAACCTCAATCTCATCTCAGTCAATCTCTTCTCACTGTAATGTTGGTTACCAGCTAGCCTATACATTAAGGGCGTTTCTAACTTTTTAGGAGTCAACCCCCATGCCATATGGCCATCGTAAACATTCCTGTCATTAGAGCGCTACCTACTGAGAGATAATCTAAACAGAGAGGTTTCTGTTGTTCTCATTATCTAGGCACATTCACTTCCAATGAAACGTACATTCATATTGTAATTGTTAATGCTCAGATTCTACACACTGAAAAACTCACACAGGAAATGTTTTTGAATATTAGGCAACTATTTGTTAGATAGCTGTAACATGGGCTGCCTTCAAGTTAAAACATTATATGGAATTAATCACGATATTTAAGGAGAAAAGGTGTGTTGGGAAGCACTCTGCCGAAGGATGATGATATGCATTTGACGCAACCACCTCAACTCCACCCATACAGGTAGGCTATGTGATTCTGCTTGCTTTGCATCTTAGAAAATTGCATCCATTGGTTATCATTGGCTGCTGACGACATTGACATTAAACTAAGAGTGCAGGTGTATAATCACAGATTTTACTTCTGTAATTTGTGATTTTAAAATCAATTGCTGGTGGCCCTAATAATCATGTTACGTTTGCACGGTTAAACATATGTGTGCAGGTGTCAAAAATTTGTGCGTTCGTGTGCCTGGGGTTTCTCCAACGTTTTGACAATGTTGGTGGTTGTGGAGCAAAACATCAGACTACTATATTAATGTACACATGAAAAGCGTTATTTACAATAATGAGAAATTGCCATTTATTTTTCAACAATGTCTTAAAGAAATTAGAACCATGAATTAAACATATAACAGAAAAGGTTAAAACATTCTTTGATGTTCAGATAAACAGACAGATTCTGGAAGATCGAGGGTTATTGGATTAATTGGAATTACTGAATATCTGAGAGACATTTAGCGTATAATGTAGAGATGTAGCCCTATCATACTGAAGTAGAAAGCAATGGTTTAGAAACCCTTTCCCAAGGCGCTGTATAAACACAAAGGGTGTTCAACTGGTTATAGGCTATTCCTTTTTGTTTTCTAATGCCTCTTAATATGAAAATAATCTAGAAGTAATCAGATTACTGATTTTGAGTAATCTAAAAGTTACATTACTGATTACAAATATGGACAGGTTGTCACGATTCCCGGGACTCTGGACAGAGGTAGGATCCAGAAGCAGATACAGACACCGGGGTAAAAGGACAATGATGATGATTATTGTAGTAGTCGGAGATGACAATGGAGATACGTAAGAATTACGTAGGCGGGTATGAATGTATTGTTGGAGGGTGGATAGTGGGTAGCAGAGGTACGAAGTCCGGGAGGCAAGAATGGTCAGGCAGGGTTCAGTTAACAGAGCGGGTAGTCAATACAGGGGAAGGTCGATAATGGGAAGGCAGATAGGTGAACCAGGTAGTTGGAAGGGAGGTGCAGGACGGGTCTCGGAACAAGGGTCTGGAAACGATGGAAAAAACACAGTGAGCAGAAGATACTAGGGGAATTCGGATAGCTTGCTTAATTAAGTAGAGAACACTGTAATAATTACGTGGCTGTACAATAATCCGGCAGGGACTGAAAGCAGAACTCTCCTATTTATAGGGAGAGTGGCAATCAGCCCCCCAGGTGTGTAGACTGGTGCAGGTGCTCAGGATCAGTGGTGATTACGGGTGCCTTCGTGGAGTGCCGGGAACAAGGAGACTGGTACTCGGGGAGATGTAATGACAGACAAACAGCTCAGGAGGGCTGACACAGGTAACTTGTAACGGATTACATTTAACCTACCCAACCCTGATGATAATGTAATATTCAAGCTAACCTACAATATATAATAGCACTACAACTTGTTAGTATATTTGTATTAGTGATTCATTGGGCTTGACTTACATTTTATTATTTAGTAATGCACTTTAGCAGCAACATACCCAGTCTAGCTATCTAGACTTTAGTTGAAAGCAATTGCTGCTAACCAGGTGGCTTAGTTGCAATGCAGTCAGTAATTCCACCCGATACCTGATTTACTAACAACAAATATTTGATTGACAAGATGTACTATGCATTACTACACAAGATTAATATATATTTTTTACCGGTAACATGTATGATGGCCTTAATTTGCAAGAATCTTCTTTGCAACACAGATAAATAATAGAAATGCAGTATTATTTACTTTTGCAATTTTCAGTACTCTACCCGCCCCTGCTCATATCCCATTATGATTTTTTCTCATCACCCATTGTGTAACAATGCATGTCAACTGCATATTTTGTGCATTCCGCTCTTATGTTTTCTAACATTAAGAGCACCCTTAGACCTAGTACAATTCTGTGTATGTGCAATTGTAATTGAAAAATAAATGTGTTTCTGATATACTATAGTGGGATCCTATATGTTTGGAAGCTACCGAATGTCGGGTTTCTCATAAGTAGTGTAAAATGACTCAGGTATGGTTGTCTTAAATGCTTATTTCGTGATCTCAATATGGGTTCATCATTTCCTTCTAAGGGGGACTATACACTGGTCAAAACAAGAAACCCTGCAAGCCTAGTTTTAGATCCAGCAATAAAAACCATTTCTTGTTATTGCCCTCCCGATATTCAAACCCAGATTGCCCACGTTAAAGCCTGTGTCTGTAACCACTACGCCACCAAGTTATATTTCTACCAGGTGTCAGTATAGCCTCTTGACATTATAAAATTCTGTCACGCATTAACATCACGTCAGGCTTGAATACAGCTTGTTAGCCATTCGTGAATGACATTGATACAATAACTACTGTTATAGGTGATGATAACTGACTTTTTCATCAAGTGAAAAGACAATGTGGTCAGTGAGTGTTTGTCTATCCTGAACAAATCCTAAAACATAATTTGAAAATCCACTAGAAATAGTCGCAATATAACAGTAAACAGTTTCATTTTAGGCTTATAACGTAGCTACGGCAAAGTTTTAGCCAGCAAAGTTTTTGTCTATCCTGAACAAATCCTCTTTTGCCACTGGTTGTTTTACAGCTAATTAGCCATTCATTAATGACATTGATACAGTATCTATCAATATAGGTGACAATAGTGATGGCCATTCGAGGCTTCATTACCGTTTTTCTAGCAGCAGGATATTAGGGTAGCACTGCTAACTCAGATTTCCTTTTCAAAATAAAAGCCATCATTGAAATATAGAAGGTAATATAGTTAACAATCTAGTCTGTACATTTTATGTTTAATGTCCGTTCCAATGTTATTCTTGTCTGTTCTTTTTCACAGACTAGATTAACTATATTGCCTTATTCATTTCAATGATGGCTTTTATTGCGATAAAGAAAATCTGAGTGATGCCAGCATAATATCCTGCTGCTAAAATAATGCTAATGAGCCTTGAATGGCCATCACTAGGTAAAGATAACTGACTTTTTTGTCAAGTGAAAAAATTGTCGCAATACTGTGTAACCGCAAAAAGTTTTAGTTGAGGCTTATTATAACGTAGCTACTGAATGTTGTAGCCAGCTAGGTTTTTGTCTATCCTGACCCAAAAAGCATGCCCTGATGCGTACTTCGAAAATCCACAGGAAATCGTTGCACTATAACCTGTAAGCAGTTTCATTGCGGCCCACAATTTCAATTATTAAATAGCACCGTCCTCACTGGATTAAAACTCAGGTCTCCCACATGAGCGTCACTGTCTTTAACCACTACACAAAGACGCTACACATTTGACTAGTTGCTAGACACCATTCAGCATTGTGTTAAACTGACTAACGTTTCTTATTAAATTTACCTCCACCACAAATAGCGCCTATGAACTATGGCTTTTGTCAGTCAGTCAGTAAGTAAGAGAGATTCACTCTTCTAGGCCGTCTCCGCTTACGTGGTCCGGCAAAAATTAAGGGAAAACTTAAATCACACATCGGGTCTCGATTAACAAAATATATTAAAGATCAAAATCTTTACTGTACATTGGGTAATTAATTGAAAACAAAATGACGTAACTAAATGATTGTGGTCAGTGGAAACCACAATCAACAACTGATTAAAGGTTGGATTCAAACTTACACTAAAATTCAGAGTAAACAACTGAAATCACTGGCTGTTGCAACTTGCATGAATTTCATCACAGCAACTCATAATGTGACTCAGTAGTGTGTTTGGCCCCCACGTGCCTGTATGCACTCCCAACAATGTCTGGGTATGCTCCTGATGAGATGGGTGTCCTGGAGGATCTCTTCCCAGACCTGTATCAGGGCATCAGTGAGCTCCTGGAAAGTCTGTGGAACTACTTGGCATCGTCGGATGCACCAAAACATAACATCCCAGAGGTTCTCTATTGGATTCAGTTCTGGGGAATGTGCGGGCCAGTCAATGGCATCAATGCCTTCGTCATCCAGAAACTGCCTACACACTCTGCATAAGGTCTGATGATGAGTCTGAGGATTTCATCCTGGTACCTTACAGCAGTCAGTGTATATGCCTCCCCAGACCATCATTGACCCACCGCCAAACCGGTCATGCTGGATTGAAGTTTCAGGCAGCATAATGTTTATATTCTTTCAAGTCTGTCACATGTGCTTAGTGTGAACCTGCTCTCATCTGTTAAGAGAATGGGGCGCTAATGGCGGACCTAACAATTGTAGTGTTTTCTGGCGAATGCCAATTGAGATGCATGGTGCTGCACTGTGAGCACAGGTCCCACTAGAGGATGTCGGGCCCTCTTGCCACCCTCATGGAGTCTGTTTATGACAGTTTGGTTAGAAACATGCACACCATAAGCCCACTGGAGGTCATTTTGTAGGGCTCTGGCAGTGCTCCCCCTGTTCCTCCTCACACAAAGGAGCAGATACCGGTCCTGCTGCTGGGTTGATGCCCTTCTACAGCCCTGTCCAGCTCCCAGGAGAAGCTCTGTCTCCTGGTTTCTCATTCAAGCTCTTGAGACTGTACCGGGAGACACAGCAAACCTTCATCCTGGAGGAGCTGCATTACCTGAATAGGCTGCAGGTATCGCCTCATGCTACCAGTAGTGACACGGACACCAGTAAAATGCAAACTAGAGAAGAATCAGTCAGGAAGGATGAGGAGAGAGCAATTGTCTGTGGCCACCAACTTCAAAACCATTCCTTTTTTTGGGGTTGTCTTGCTGTTGCTTCTCCAGTGCACCTGTTGTTATTTCATTTGCGTAAAAATAGGGATTCATGGATTCACAATCAGTTATGCTTCTTTATTGGACAAATTGATATCCCTGAAGTTTAACTGACTTGGTGTTATACTGTGATGATTTTGTGTTCCCTTAATTGTTTTGAACAGTGTATTTAGTAGTAATCGCACAATGAGAAATGGGCAGTATTGCAATTGAGTATTTTGTCATTTCGTTTTGTCATTATACTTGGCCCAACAATACTGTTATGTAACAAAATGCTTTCAAAAACTGCTACTGTATGTATTTTCAAAACAGATTTCTATACCAACCTGACAAAAAAAAATATTTGAATTTTTACAGAATGAGTTGGACAATTGTCATATCCATCCATCATCTTCCGCTTATCTGGGGCCGGGTCGCGGGGGCAACAGTCTAAGCAGAGATTCCCAGACTTCCCTCTCCCCAGACACTTCCTCCAGCTCTTCCAGGGGGACACCGAGGCGTTCCCAGGCCAGCCGGGAGACATAGTCCCTCCAGCGTGCCCTAGGTCTTCCCCGGGGTCTCCTCCCGGTGGGACGGGACCGGAACACCTTCCCGGGAAGGCGTTCCGGAGGCATCCGAAACAGATGCCCAAGCCACCTCAGCTGACCCCTCTCGATGTGGAGGAGCAGCGGCTCTACTCTGAGCTCCTCCCGGGTGACCGAGCTTCTCACCCTATCTCTAAGGGATCGCCCAGCCACCCTGCGGAGAAAGCTCATTTCGGCCACCTGTACCCGGGATCTTGTCCTTTCGGTCATGACCCAAAGCTCATGACCGTAGGTGAGAGTAGGAATATAGATTGACCGGTAAATCGAGAGCTTCGCCTTGCGGCTCAGCTCTTTCTTCACCACAACAGACCGATACATCGACCACATTACTGCAGAAGCTGCACCGATCCGTCTGTCAATCTCCCGTTCCATCCTTCCCTCACTCGTGAACAAGACCCCTAGATACTTAAACTCCTCCACTTGAGGCAGGCACTCTCCACCAACCTGAAGTGGGCAAGCCACCCTTTTCCGACTGAGGACCATGGCCTCGGATTTGGAGGTACTGATTCTCATCCCCACAGCTTCATAATCGGCTGCAAACCGTCCCAGTGCATGCTGAAGGTTTGAAGGGGCCAACACGACAACATCATCTGCAAAGAGCAGAGACGAAATTGTGTGGTCCCCAAACTGACACCCTCTGGCCCCTGGCTGTGCCTAGAAAATCTGTCCATAAAACTTACGAACAGAACCGGCGACAAAGGGCAGCCCTGCCGGAGTCCAACATGCACTGGGAACAAGTCTGACTTACTGCCGGCAATGCGGACCAAGCTCCTGCTTCGGTCGTACAGGGACCTGACAGCCCTTAGCAAAGGACCCAGGACCCCATATTCCCGAAGCACTCTCCACAAGATGCCGCGAGGGACACAGTCGAATGCCTTCTCCAAATCCACAAAACACATGTGGATTGGTTGGGCAAAGTCCCATGAACCCTCCAACACCCCGTAGAGGGTATAGAGCTGGTCCAGTGTTCCACTGCCCGGACGAAAACCACACTGTTCCTCCTGAATCCGAGGTTCTACAATTGTCATATCAAATTTCATAATACAGTTACAAAAGAACCCAAAAAGCTATTTCTAAATGTCAGGTCCATCACGAGGCCATGGTTCTCAGCAGGAAACCGATGGAGTGCCTCCTCCGGGTAGGGAATGAGCTCTCGATATACTGGTCAATTTTCCCTCACCTATGGTCATGAAGGCTGGGTCATGACCGAAAAAACAAGATCACGAGTACAAGCGGCTGAAATGGGTTTTCTCAGAAGGGTGGCTGGCTTCTACCTTAGGGATAGGGTGAGAAGCTTAGCCATCCGTGAGGAACTCGGAGTAGAGCCGCTGCTCCTTTGCGTCGAAAGGAGCCAGTTGAGGTGGTTCGGGCATCTGGTAAGGATGCCCCCAGGACGTCTCCCTAGGGAGGTGTTCCAGGCACGTCCAGCTCGGAGGAGACCTCGGGGTAGGCCCAGGACTAGGTGGAGAGATTATATTTCGACACTGGCCTGGGAACACCTCTGGATCCCCAGTCAGAGCTGGCAAATGTTGCTCTGGAAAGGGAAGTTTGGGGTCCCCTGCTGGAGCTGCTGCCCCCGTGACCCGATACCGGATAAGTGGATGAAGATGAGAGATGAGAGAGGGAGGTCTGTCACGATGTCCTCCGGAAGCCCATACAGCCGGGAACACTTGCTGGAACATCACCTCAGCTACCTGTAAAGAAGAGGGGAGACTGGGTAGTGGAATGAATCTTTGAGAACCTGTCCACTTCCACGGTGATGGTATTCTTCCCTTCTGCTGGCGGCAAGTCCATAACAAAGTCAACCGACAGGTGTGACCAATGCTGCTGAGGCACTGGGAGAGGATGTCGTTTCCCAGCTGGAGCTGTTCACGGTGCCTTAGATTGTGTGTACAGGGAGTACGGCATGACGTATTGTTGCTCAGTCCTCCCAATACCAGGCCACCACTATTTTGCCCTGAGCACCTCCAGGGTTCGATTGATGCCAGATGTCCTGTAGCTGGTGTGGTATGCACCCAGGTGACCAACTGGCCCGCACTCTCAGAGGCACGTAGGTCTTGTCTGGGGGGTAGGTTGATGATGCAGGGTCCCATCTCCCTACCCCGTCGAATGTCCGAGGAGACAGGACACATGACACATGAGGGGGGTAGAATAGCAATGTTCTTTTTCCATCGAGCCTGGCGGGGGTTGAAGCACCTTGGTGCCCTGACATATTCAAGGTTCCGGTGGTTGGTCAGGACAGTGACGCCCTCGAGCCAGTGTCTCCACTCCTCCAATGCCAACTTTACCACCAGTAGCTCCAGGTCACCCACGCTGTATTTCCTCTCCGCAGCAGACAGTTTCTTTGAATAGTAAGCACATGGGTAGAGCCAAGGGGGATTCCCGTGCCCCCGGCGAGAGGACCGCCCTGACCTTGGATGCGTTTACCTCGGCCGCATTGGCTAGCCCGTACGGCATTGCCAAGTATTCATAGTGCTGAATGCTGAATGCTGTTTTCCAGTCGTCTCCTTCCCGGATACACACAAGGGTCCAGCTGCGTGAAGACGCGTGCCCCCATCAGCTGCTCTATGGCCGATGGGACGAGGGGCATCGGTTACCGGTATTTAGTGGTGATGGTGTTGAGTCCCCTGCAGTCCCTGTAGACCTTAGCCTCATCCTTTTTAACAAAGAAAAAGCTGGCTGAAGCAGGGGAGGTAGAATGGCAGAGGTGCCACTGCTCCAGTGTCTCCTTGATGTAGGTCTCCATAGCGTCCGTTTCGGCCACAGAGAGTGGGGTCATTCTATTCCAGGGGGGCATTGCCTCTGGCAGGAGATCAATGGCGCTTTCCCAGGAGTGGTGAGGTGGTCTTTTTGGTTTAGAAAATCCTGATTAGATCACTGTACTCTGGCTGTTTGCTGACCGGGTGCCTGTGGGGCTCTCCAAGGACATGGCTCCACACGTCACTGTCAGGCAGGTCTTCCGGCACCCCGTCGATCATCCCAGGATCTTCTGTTTGCTCCAAGTGATGTTGAGGTCATGCTGTTGGAGCCATGGAAGTCCCAGGATGAAGGGGTGTATGGACAATGTCTGAAGGAACCACAAAATGTAAAGTCCACAATTTAGTTACCAGTTAAATTATTCTTTCTTAGTTAGTATAGAAATGTTTCTATGTTCTTGTACTCTGCCTTAGTAGGCTGTCATCGGAATGTTTATGGTTAACAGATGTTTCTGTAAGGTGGGGATTCAGGGACAAAAGGGTTGCTTTTAATTGCCTAGTTTGCTTGATCCTTGAGATAACAACTCTGTGTCATAGGAAACAGATCACTGATTGATAAGGGGTCTGTTCTACAGGACTGGTTTTGTTTCCCCTAGGTCAGTTAACTTAACCCCACTACTTTAGTTTTAGGATATAACCAGAGTGTAGGTTTGGAAAAAGGTCTTGCATTTTTTCCTGACCTCTGCATGTTTCTTAGCTCTTGCAAATAACTTGATTCTCCAGAGACCTTTTATCTTGTATACTTGTACTGTAATTGTAATACTCTATTTATTAATTAAATTCCTTTGTTACATAAGTTCATTGCATATTTGGAATTTATTTTCCTCAGTCGGAAAAGGGTGGCTTGCCCACTTCAGGTTGGTGGAGAGTGCCTGCCTCAAGTGGAGGAGTTTAAGTATCTAGGGGTCTTGTTCACGAGTGAGGGAAGGATGGAACGGGAGATTGACAGACGGATCGGTGCAGCTTCTGCAGTAATGCAGTCGATGTATCGGTCTGTCGTGGTGAAGAAAGAGCTGAGCCGCAAGGCGAAGCTCTCGATTTACCAGTCAATCTACGTTCCTACTCTCACCTATGGTCATGAGCTTTGGGTCATGACCGAAAGGACAAGATCCCGAAAACAGGCGGCTGAAATGAGCTTTCTCCGCAGGGTGGCCGGGCGATCCCTTAGAGATAGGGTGAGAAGCTCGGTCACCCGGGAGGAGCTCAGAGTAGAGCCGCTGCTCCTCTACATCGAGAGGGGTCAGCTGAGGTGGCTTGGGCATCTGTTTCGGATGCCTCCGGAAGCCTTCCTGGGAAGGTGTTCCGGTCCCGTCCCACCGGGAGGAGACCCCGGGGAAGACCTAGGACACGCTGGAGGAACTATGTCTCCCGGCTGGCCTGGGAACGCCTCGGTGTCCCCCCGGAAGAGCTAGAGGAAGTGTCTGGACAGCCATCCAAAGCCTGAATGGGCGTCGAGGACCTCAAAAGGCGCAATGGCAGCCAGAGTGTGGTGACTTGGGACTTTGTCTATGAAGCTCCCCGCGGCACCAGAGTCAATCAGTGTTGTAGAGGGGTGAGAGGGAAAACCACCAGACAACACAATCGGATGATTGTGGTTGGTAATATAACAAAAGCGTGAGGCACCTACTGTGCCCAACTGTACTGTCGGTGTACTCACCCAATTCCTAATTCAGTCTGGGCCAAGGAGCACCTCTTTCCAGTAATGCCCCTTCTCCCCGCAGAACTGGCATAGACCCTGACGACTCCGGCGTTCTCTCTCCTCCGCGGGGAGCCTGGTGATTCCAGCTGCATTTGGACCTCAGTCTGAAAATCCCTTGCGGAAGGCAGTCCTCATAGCTGGCTTGTTCCACCCGCTGGACTCCGCCACCATCCGGAATGACAGGGCATACTCCGAGGCTGTGCTATTGCCCTGCATCAGGTGCAAAATCCCTCACCCCCATCCCTACTCTCTGCAGGATGGTCAAAAACAGCTCGGAATTGCACCATGAATCTGGGAAACACCCTCAGTTCCCCAGACCCGCTATTCGAAAGTGTCGTTGTCCATTCGAGGGTGCACCAAGTGAGAAGGGAGATTACCACAGTTACCTTCTCGTAGTCGGTGACCGTCTGGTCTCTGAAAAACTATTTGCATTGGAAAACCAAACTGCGACAACCCTCCAGATTGCATATCATACTTTTCAGGCAAAGCTCTCTGGAGTTCCCTCTCCTGCATGACTAGACTCCACATGGTTGACTGGGGGAGGTGCCGCCGCTCTGGCAGGCTCAACAGGGCTCTCCCCATCCAACCGTGATGCCAGGTAAGACATCATCTCGTCGAAAGCTGTTACTAACCCGGCAATCTGTCCCTCCAAGGCACGGAGTCTATCCTCTAGCTCCGGTGCCCATCCAGGGGGAACGGAATCTCCATAATGCCCGATCTGGCTCATCCCAGTATGTGTGGTGAGGAGGAAAAAATAAACTAAAAAACACAAACTAAGAAAAAGTGCCTCAGGGTTCATGGATTATTCTGTGAAGGTGCGACTATAACAAGTGCATAAAAGAGAGACAAAAGGAAAAAGAAACAAAACAAACAATAGCAAAGTTATTTTTGTTAGAAGGGTTTAACAAAGTGCACCTGCACGGTCGTCATTTTAAATCCTCTAAAAACACGGACTAACTATTGAACCATATTGTGGTCCTCATCCACTGTGATTCCAATGAGACGCTCAAGGAGAAATGACAATTGGGGCAGGCAATGCAATTTTTTCTGAGACAACAATTGTTTCAATAGTCACAATGATTTAGTACTATCTTATTGCAATTTACTTGTATTACTTCCATGTCTTTTTTGACGTGTGTATGCACGTCTGATCCGTGATTTTTTAAATAGTTTTTTCTTCACTTTTTAAATTTTCATTATTCACAGACTGTCAATCAGGCCTGGAGTAATAACATTTTACCATAGCTTTTAGGTAGACACGGCAAAAAGTATCTAAGACATTTTTAAGAAAAGGAATTATGGATTCATTAAATACATTTTGTGAATAAAACACACTTTCTTAAAAGAATGTTTTTGTCTACTTTCTGCAATTTAGCAAATTAGTAACTCAATGCACATATTTTCCTATTCACTTGGAAACAGTTGTAATTAAACTTGTTTCCGGGTTTCAGCAGTGTACCCATTGTGCCGCAATCCAATATGGTATATCTGCAGACCGCAAGTCGGGGGCATTACTTAATATGGGGGTTCCTGAATATTAAGTTACGCCCACTGGTGTTTGCCATTGGTCAGTTTAGATGGGGGTTCGTGAATATTAGGTTATGCTCACTTATGTTCGCCATTGGTCAGTTTGGGGACATCCTGGTTTGACACACGGTTTGACGCTAGGTGTCATGTATAGGTATGACATCATTACGTTGTTGAGTGTGCTAATGGAGAAAGAAGGGTTAACTAACGTTAAAATTTTATCTCAGAGTCCATGTGATTTGATTCAATATCTTTTGTCAAGATATAACACTTAATTCAAGCGGTTCAAGCATTGATAAAGAAAACAAAAGTGTATTTGCTTTGACTACATGTTGAAAAAGCACTCTAGTCAGATTATGCTTGTACCAATTATTTAAAATTAAATGGTATTTTCCAATACCAATTGTATTTTGTTTCAGGATTACATTTTCTTGATAACATACTGAACTAAAATATATTAATTTGATGACTGAAGTACCTCTAAATTTTATTTTCAATGTTTTGGTTATGGTCGCTGAGACACTGGTGGTTTAGAAGAGTGCAATTATAATACAGACACATGCATACAGACATAGTCCTACTCACTATGCCTGCCATGGTGAGTTTTTCTTTGAGTAGCAATTGCTTGGTCATGAGGTACAGTAGAGGGCCATCATTAGGAGGTTGATGGTTGAGAATGCTGCTTATTACAGTTACAATATAGTTGATCTGAGCTCTACATGTTATAGAGTGAAACAGGCCTCCCTTTTGCACAAGTTTATACAGGATTACCATTTATGCATTTTCCATAGATTCAACATATTACACAAATGTGAATATGCTGTGTAAGGTACATTGTGCGGTGGACCTGTGAGCAACAATTTCATTGTTACCTAAACTGTTCTGAAGGCCCTTTGCCGAGACTTGTGGGTTTTGCTGAGTAGATCTCACCAGTTTTCATACAAATAATTGAAAGGGTTTCTCCTTCCTTTGACTTGCACGGTTCAGTTTAACAGTATTGTTCTAGAAAGTTGAAATTGGTGCCTGGAAAAAGCACATTTTTAATTCTAGAGTAATGATGTGGTTATAGACTTTGTGATTATGGACATGGTTGGGAGGAATATAAGTTTTGCATGTCTTGGAATTGATTATCTGAGTTAATCAAATACTGTCTAGTTTACTCTTGCTAAACAACTGATGTTTCTTGCCTCTTTGTCTAGTCAAACTATATTGTGTTTTCTGGATCTTGTAATTTTTGTTTTGTGGAAACCAGCATTAGCTGATGGTTTGAAGACAGCTTATAGTTATCCTCATCAACAAAAATAATTAACAGAGAAGCTCAAAATGATCACTAAGTCCTCTTTTGTCTATTTCATCCATGAATGTTTCAGTGTCTTCAAAATTCTTAAAGAAAAACATGAATGGGGAGAGAGCTTCTTGTTCTTCCTTTAGAGTTGAGGCCTCTCTAAGCATCTGCACAACATTTCCTCATCATTCAGGGGTGAGGACTTCTACCCAGGCTCAGAAGAGGCCCGTGTTGGCATTTACCCAGGAAACAGCATCCACCAGGTCAACAACGCATCTTGGCAACTGAAATGAAAGATCACAATAAATCACATAGAGGTATAGGTGTACAAAGTACAAAGTAAAAGTATTCAACTTGGTTTGGCTGTGTTCACCACTTTAGCTGGAAGTATCTAATTAAGATCTAAGTAACCATGTAAAGGGAGTTCAAAACTAACCAGTGATCAATAAAATAAAAATTATCAATTAAGGTCATTGGTTAGTTATGAACTCTGTTTAGGTAATTTAGCTCATCCTTAGTGTCAGGCTTCGAAGTAATGAGGAGCAGGAAACGTGGAATCGTGTAGGTTGACGTCTTTTAATGATGGCGTAGCTCAGACAATGCTCACATTGGTGAGACAATAACACACAAAAACAGGGGAAGCAGAGGGAACATATATACTGGGGGGAATGATGAGGATGAGAACCAGGTGCGCTAAACAAGACAACAGGTGAAATGCATGAATGAGATGGGCGGTGGTGTTAGAAGGCCGGTGACATCGAACGCTGGAGCCTGCCTGCTGCAGGGGGAGGAGAGGCAGCAGAGGGTGCAGTCATCACACTTAGCAACTTCCCAAAACTGGTGAACACAGCCTTCTAGTTTTTTTGGCAATGACAAATTATTATTTTGTTTACATGTCTAAATAATGACAACATAGTGTATATGAAGCAAAGAATATATGGATTTTGCATATAGTGACAGGTGCATCTTTAACTAGTTATAACGTACCCTAATTGACTAGAGCTGGCTAACAAGTAGCCTACCTCGTCACGTAGGTAGCTATCTTTAAACATAGCTATAAGGGTTGTCGTGTTTTCTGTGTTCTGTCACTGGCAAGCTATTCAAATCTCAGATTCAAAGAATTTAGTAGACAAGCTATCTTAGTGAACACGTTAACGATCCCTAAATATATAGCTAGAGGTTGTCATATGGAAGCACTTACCGAAATCTTCGTCATTGATCCTGTCATTCTTCCTTCATAAACGCATGCACTAAATTAAAAACACCACACCAATGGGAACCGTCAATGGGCGTAACTTAATATTAAGGAATATTGCGGTGTGCAGATACACAGTGGAACTTTATTTGTGATTAATCAGAGTCACTTTAAATGATGGCAGGTGTGTAATGACTTCTATTTAACATGAGATTGAATGTGATTGCTTAATTCTGAACACAGCCACATCACCAGTTATAAGAGGGTGTGCACACTTATGCAACCAGGTTATTGTCCGTTTATTTTATTTTTTTCTCAAAGATTTCTGTTTGTTTTTCAATAGAATTTTTCATGTTATAATTCACATTAAAGGTGGAAAGAGTTCTGACATGATTTATCTTTGTCTCATTTTTTTGCTTTATATTTTTATTGAGTGTACCTAAAATACTGCCCAACTCAGATGGTGACCCCCTTTCTCTCTGCATGAATAAAACTGATGTGCAAACTGAGTATTAATGGCAATAATGATACTCACATTTATACACCTGCTTTCCTGCGGCAGATTTTCACAAATACTTTTGCATTGAGTTCATTAATAAGACATTAACTCTGGTAAATACAAACCCGATTCCAAAAAAGTTGGGACACTGTACAAATTGTGAGTAAAAAAGGAATGGAATAATTTACAAATCTCATAAACTTATATTTAATTCACAATAGAATATAGATAACATATTGAATGTTGAAAGTGAGACATTTTGTGATGTCATGCCAAATATTGGCTCATTTTGGATTTCATGAGAGCTACACATTCCAAAAAAGTTGGGATAGGTAGCAATAAGAGGCCGGAAAAGTAAAATTTACAGATAAAGAACAGCTAGAGGACCAATTTGCAACTTATTATGTCAATTGGCAACATGATTGGGTATACAAAGAGCCTCTCAGAGTGGCAGTGTCTCTCAGAAGTCAAGATGGGCAGAGGATCACCAATTCCCCCAATGCTGCGGTGAAAAATAGTGGAGCAATATCAGAAAGGAGTTTCTCAGAGAAAAATTGCAAAGAGTTTGAAGTTATCATCATCTACAGTGCATAATATCATCCAAAGATTCAGAGAACATGGAACAATCTCTGTGCGTAAGGGTCAAGGCCGGAAAACCATACTGGATGCCCGTGATCTTCGGGCCCTCAGACGGCACTGCATCACATACAGGAATGATACTGTAATGGAAATCACAACATGGGCTCAGGAATACTTCCAGAAAACATTGTCGGTGAACACAATCCACCGTGCCATTCGCAGTTGCTAGCTAAAACTCTATAGGTCAAAAAAGAAGCCATATCTAAACAGGATCCAGAAGCGCAGGCGTTTTCTCTGGGCCAAGGATCATTTAAAATGGACTGTGGCAAAGTGGAAAAGTGTTCTGTGGTCAGACGAATCATAATTTGAAGTTAATTTTGGAAAACTGGGACGCCATGTCACCCGGACTAAAGAGGACATGGACAACCCAAGTTGTTATCAGCGCTCAGTTCAGAAGCCTGCATCTCTGATAGTATGAGGTTGCATGAGTGCGTGTGGCATGGGCAGCCCACACATCTGGAAAGGCATCATCAATGCTGACAGTTATATCCAAGTTCTAGAACAACATATGCTCCCATTCAGACGTCGTCTCTTTCAGGGAAGACCATGCATTTTCCAACATGACAATGCCAGACCACATACTGCATCAATTACAATGTCATGGCTGCATAGAAGAAGGATCCGGGTACTGAAATGGCCAGCCTGCAGTCCAGATCTTTCACCCATAGAAAACATTTGGCGCATCATAAAGAGGAAGGTGCGATAAAGAAGACCTAAGACAGTTGAGCAACTAGAAGCCTGTATTAGAATGGGAAAACATTCCTATTCATAAACTTGAGCAACATGTCTCCTCAGTCCCCAGACGTTTGCAAGAAGAGGGCATGCCACACAGTGGTAAACATGGCCTTGTCCCAACTTTTTTGAGATGTGTTGATGCCATGAAATTTCAAATCAACTTATTTTTCCCTTAAAGTGATACATTTTCTTGGTTTAAACATTTGATATGTCATCTATGTTGTATTCTGAATAAAATACTGAAATTTGAAACTTCCACATCATTGCGTTCTGATTTTATTCACAATTGTACAGTGTCCCAACTTTTTTGGAATCGGGTTTGTAAACAAGAACATACAATCTTACAGTTGTAAGACTTCTGTAACTGTTACTAAAAATGTTGTTGCTCCTGGGCCAGCTACTTTCAACATGATTTTTATGTTTTAATTCACAAATAACAATGTTTCTTTAACAAAACATAATACTTGGCAAAAGTACCGTCTTCAGGGTTTTTGTCGTTGTATTATGTCTTTCTAATTTGTAATTCATGCCCATTCCCTCAGTGTGTTTGTGGTTGGATGCCACCCAGTGGTAACAGGTAAATCTGTGAGGATATGGGTGGTCCAGCAACACATTAAGATCCAGCCTTTGTGTAATCCAGACACTGATTATTGTTATTACCATACTACCAACACCAAATTTTCACCAAGCTAGCATTACCTTTCAATCGATAGCAGTTGTGAATGCTGGTACAATTCACCCCAGCTGCTTTGAACGTTTTATTAGAGGTTCTTCATCCTTCCCCAGTTCCAGAAAAAACTACAGCTTGGCGTCTTTGGTCAGTAATTGGCAAAGCTACACCATCTGGTGGTTGGGTGAGGTGCATTGTGAAGAAGGGCTGTTTGAGGCTGATTGATCAGATGTATTCTGGTCGGTGTACAGTACTTGTTGGACTTTACAATTGCTATGGGATGGTACATTATTGTATTCCTTTGACCAATGTGGCTTTGGATGAAGAAGAGGAAATGGATGAAGCAATATATTGAACTTTCTACTACTGTCACAAGAGGAGATGAGGCGTTTTTTCTTGTGGCCTGACCCAAGAAGCTAATGATAGACTACCCTGAGCAAGAGACCTGGTATAGTTCAGGACTTAAACATGTATGTGAATCCATGCATGTAGATGTAGTTATGTAACAATATACATGTGGGAGCCAGAAATGTTTCAGGGTGAAGGCAATTAAAGTTGGGTGTAGTGTCAAATGTGTAAAATGTTCTGGTTAGTGACCACATAGATGTGATTGTCATGTGATGTCATTTTATAGTTTCCATACTTACATGGAATGTTGGGGAATGATGTAAGCATGAGTGAGGCTATAATGAGAATTATATAACAATGTACAGTATGGAAATGGACGTGCAATTGGACAAATCATCATGACCAAAAAAATTGGTGGTCTTGAACCCTACACATAGACTTGTATACAATAGCCAATTAGAGCTACAGAGGGCCAATATGTACAATGGGGAGAACAAGTATTTGATACACTGCCGATTTTGCAGGTTTTCCTACTTACAAAGCAAGAGGTCTGTAATTTTTATCATGGGTACACTTCAAATGTGAGAGACGGAATCTAAAACAAAAGTCCAGAAAATCACATTGTATGATTTTTAAATAATTAATTTGCATTTTATTGCATGACATAAGTATTTGATCACCTACCAACCAGTAAGAATTCCGTCTCTCACAGACCTGTTAGTTTTTCTTTAAGAAGCCCACCTGTTCTCCACTCATTACCTGTATTAACTGCACCTGTTTGAACTCGTTACCTGTATAAAAGACACCTGTCCACACACTCAATCAAACAGACTCCAACCTCTCCACAATGGCCAAGACCAGTGAGCTGTGTAAGTACATCAGGGATAATATTGTAGACCTGCACAAGGCTGGGATGGGCTACAGGACAATAGGCAAGCAGCTTGGTGAGAAGGTAACAACTGTTGGCGCAATTATTCGAAAATGGAAGAAATTCAAGATGACGGTCAGTCTCCCTCGGTCTGGGGCTCCATCCAAGATCTCACCTCATGGGGCATCAATGATCATGAGGAAGGTGAGGGATCAGCCCAGAACTACACGGCAGGACCTGGTCAATTACCTGAAGAGAGCTGGGACCACAGTCTCAAAGAAAACCATTAGTAACACACTACACCGTCTTGGATTAAAATCCTGCAGTGTACACAAGGTCCCCCTGCTCAAGCCAGCGCATGTCCAGGCCCGTCTGAAGTTTGCCAATGACCATCTGGATGATCCAGAGGAGGAATTGGAGAAGGTCATCTGGACTGATGAGACAAAAATAGAGCTTTTTGGTCTAAACTCCACTTGCCGTGTTTGGAGGAAGAAGAAGGATGAGTACAACCCCAAGAACACCATCCCAAACGTGAAGCATGGAGGTGGAAACATTATGCTTTGGGGATGTTTTTCTGCAAAGGAGATAGGACGACTGCACCGTATTGAGGGGAGGATGGATGGGACCATGTATCGCGAGATCTTGGCTAACAACCTCCTTCCCTCAGTAAGAGCATTAAAGATGGGTCGTGGCTGGGTCTTCCAGCATGACAATGACCCGAAACACACAGCCAGGGCAACTAAGGAGTGGCTCCGTAAGAAGCTTCTCAAGGTCCTGGAGGGGCCTAGCCGGTCTCCAGACCTGAACCCAATAGAAAATCTTTGGAGGGAGCTGAAAGGCTGTATTGCTCAGCGACAGCCCAGAAACCTGAAGGATCTGGAGAAGGTCTGTATGGAGGAGTGGGCCAAAATCCCTGATGCAGTGTGTGCAAACCTGGTCAAGAACTACAGGAAACGTATGATCTCTGTAATTGCAAACAAAGGTTTTTGTACCAAATATTATGTTCTGCTTTTCTGATGTATCAAATACTTATGTCATGCAATAAAATGCAAATGAATTACTTAAAAATAATACAATGTTATTTTCTGGATTTTTGTTTTAGATTCCGTTACTCACAGTTGAAGGTTACTTATGATAAAAATTACAGACCTCTAACCTGCTTTGTAAGTGGGAATACCTGCAAAATCTGTATAAACTGTATATTAGCCATCTTATTCACTGAATTCTGTTTGGGATAATTGCAAAATAATTCACTAAAGCCACAAGTTTCACCTTAATGTATTGCAAATATGTTATTACCATGGGTGTGCTCTTACATTTGGGACATACTAGTCTAGCATTGACACATGGGGTGGTTTCCCACATAACAGATTTTTTTCAAAGTGTGTGTGAAAGAAATTACCTTTGGTATGTTGATTTAATTGTTATTGTGTGGTATACTGTCAATCCAATCTGGCAAACTTTTAGCAGTCTATCAATTATCTATGACAGTTAAAATCCAGGCCATCTCTACCTCACTTGAGTACACCTACAACACAAGAACAAAAACTAGAGAGCAAGGTGAGCTATTAATCAAACAAGGTAACAGTAACTTTTTAATGTGTCGAAATCCAGTGTGTACATGCAGCCTGTCAACTAATGCAGCCTGCAGCCTGTCGACTAATGCATGCTTCTGTCTAAACCTGCTCTCATTCCACATGATTATATGAACTTGCTAACCTGACGATGATGCCCACTAGATAATGCAAATGCCTTCCATTTACAATACCATAAATGTGGATAACATTTGTTATGTTCATTAGTGAGTTAGTGAAGTCATTCACATTTCTTCTAGGTTAAGAAACCTAAATAGTTTGCTAGCTCCAAAAAAAAGATTAGTAAGTAACGTATGGACCCACATTGAGCTCAAATGTATTGACCGTAACAAAAGAAAAACATATTTTTTGTAAATAAAAATAGGTAATTGTATGATAAAACAAAATTCAGTCATATGGGAAAAAAAGTATTCAAATGTGGTAGTAGTTTCTACTTTACTCATTAACTGGATTTTTTTGCTGTGATGTTTCCAAACCATTAGGCTTAGAGCCAGGCATGTGCACAGGTAAGGCTCAACCTGGGCAGAGCACATGCCCCTTTGCTAACTAGTGCCCCTTCCATTTGACATGTGCCCTCCTGCCCTGGCGATGTACGTCACGCAAACCGATGGGCATGTGTCGTCCATCTTTTTTCATGCATAACTTCCTCCAACACATCATCAAGTCAGAGTGAGCCAACAACTCTGCCTACTTTTTCAGCACATTCCCCTCGGAAGGTCAATCAATCAGTGAATCAATTGTATTTATAAAGCCCTTTTTACAACAGCAGTTGTCACAAAGTGCTTTTACAGAGACACCCGGCCTTAAACCCTAAGGAGCAAACAACAGTAGTGTTGAATTTCAGTGGCCAGGAAAAACTCCCTAAAAAAAGCAGAATTTTAGGAAGAAACCTAGAGAGGACCCAGGCTCAGAGGGGTGAACCGTTCTCTTCTGGCTGTGCCAGATGAGATATTAAGAGTCCAATTGGAATAGTTAATTAATCCATGTGGGCTAAATTCAGAGTCTATTTACATTTAGACTAGGTCAGATGTGTGACCAGATGGACAAGGACAGGGACAGCAACGGGCCCCCCAAACCAGGTTCTCTGCAGGTGTGGACGAGGACCTCATGTCCTCCTAATGTTTAAAACAAGACTGGGAAAATTCAGAAAATGCATTCCTCATATCAACAACGATTTATAGTGGAGAACTTAGTGGGGAAGGAGAACTGACCCAATCCCCCAGCACAATAGTATAGCAGCGTAAGACCTTGGAACTGAGACAGTGGGGGTCCGGCGACACTGGGGCCCTGCACGGTACTGCTTAGAGCAAATGGTCTAACTTCAGTCACTAGAACATGTTGAACTTTCGTCAATATCTGTGTCTGTGACGTCAATGCAACCTAGAAATAACAGTTCATCATTCTGTTTAAAAGAACACATTTAGCCTAACTTATACAATTCTTAAACTTCTCTCCACAGGCTGCATTGGGAAAGCAGTGCATGGAAAGGCTAAAATCACGCCAATAGAGGCTCGAAACCTGGTTATGTGTCACGGCTGTGGTGAGAAAAGATTTATCGATCGAAGGTGGGAAGAAATTGAAGAAGAAGCAAATGTGAAAACAAGAAACCAGGCAAGCCTAGTTCAGCCGGCCTGCAATAAAAAGGTGATGATCGTTGTTGCCCTCCCTGGATTCAAACACGGGTCTGACAGGTAAGAGGCTGTGTCTTTAACCACTATGCCACAGAGCTATACATTATGTCGACAATATCTATCAATATAGGTGACGATAACTGACTTTTTCGTCAAGTGAAAAGACAAGAGAATCGTGTAGCCAATGTTTGTCTATCATTTCTCTAACCACTACTGTTTTTGCCATCCAGCTGGTCCTATTGCAAGAGGATAGTGATGACCACAGTAATCGTTTTATACTTTTCCTCATTAAATTAGATTTGGTTCAGGTAATCACCTAATCAGTACCTCAGTAAGTAAAATGAGGTGTGCCTGTGTTTTTACTTAATGAAAAAGGTCTCTTAATATTTTAGAGAGCTGTATATATGTTTATATACAGGTGCTGGTCATAAAATAAGAAGGCCACTATCAGAGCAACCTGGGCTCTCATAACACCTGAGCAGTGCCACAGACTGATCGACTCCATTCCACGCCGCATTGCTGCAGTAATTCAGGCAAAAGGAGCCCCAACTAAGTATTGAGGGCTGTACATGCTCATACTTTTCATGTTTATACCTTTCAGTTGGCCAACATTTCTAAAAAAAAAAAATTTGAATTGGTCTTAAGTAATATTCTAATTTTCGGAGATAATGAATTTGGGATTTTCATTAGTTGTCAGTTATAATCATCACAATTAAAAGAAATAAACATTTGAAATATATCAGTCTGTGTGTAATGAATGAATATAATATACAAGTTTCACTTTTTGAATGGAATTACTGAAATAAATAAACTTTTCGATGATATTCACATTTTATGACCAGCTCCTGTATATACAGTGGGTCAAAAAAGTATTTAGTAATTTTCATCAAAGGTGCACTTAAACTATGAGAGACTAAAGGAGAAAAATAAAACCAGAAAATCACATTGTAGGATTTTTAATGATTTTATTGGTAAATATAGATAGATAAATATAGATAGATCTAGTCTCCTAGATTACTGGCATATAAGATTTGTCTATAGGTGACATGAATAAGTTATCGAAAAACCGAGAGGAGTTATTAGAAAAAGACAAGGTCCGAAATGAATTGGCTGTGTCCCATGAAGCGACTCCGGGATGCTGGCCTTATAGGCAGAGTTGCAAAGAAAAAGCTAAATCATAGACAGGCCAATAAAAAGAAATATAAAGATGGGCAAAAGAACACAGACACTGGACAGAGGAAGACTGGAAAAAAAGGCCAGCATTCGGAGTCACCTCTTCGCTGTTGACTGGTACTATTTAATGAAGCTGCCAGTTGAGGACCTGTGAGGCATCTATTCCTCAAGACACTAATGCATTTTTCTTCTTGCTCAGTTGTCCACACCTTTTTCTTTTCTGGTTAGAGCCTGTTTGCGCTGTTATGTGTGGGGAGTAGTACACATCATTGTATAAGATCTTTAGTTTCTTGGCAATTTCTCGCAGTGAATAGCCTTTATTTTTCATAACAAGAATTGTCTGACACGTTTTTCGTTTCAGGCAATTTTGAGCCTGTAATCAAACCCACAATTGCTGATGCATCAGATACTGAACTAGTCCAATGAAAGCCAGCTTTATTGCTTCTTTAAACAGCACAACAGTTTTCAGCAGTGCTAACATAATGGCAAAGGGGTTTTCTAATGATCAATTAGCCTTCCAAAATGATAAACTTGGATTACCAAACACAACGTGCCATTGGAACAAAAATGTGCTTTTCTTTTGAGAACAATGACGAGTGACCCCAAACTTTTGAACGGTACTGTATATTCACCTACTCACAGTATGTTTCCCTAAGGCACCAGTATTACTGGTGAAGTGAATATGCATTTGTTCAGTAGATCAGCAGACCCACCTTTAAACATCAATTTGTGGGACCAGGTCTCTCTTCCCTCCGCCCTCCAACTCAGTCTTGGCCAGCACTAACAACATAAAATTGACTTGCCATTTCTCAGGTAGTTGAATGGGTAATTCAATCGACAGAGTTGAGGAGATAGGAAGCTGTTCCTTTCGCTGTATGGCAAGCTGCAAAACTTAATATTTTTAATTAATGTCAAGTACTTAGAAAAAACAGTGAGCCCCAGGGAATGCATGGAAAAAAATCTGAGTGTAGGAGTACAAACCATGCCATCCATCCATCCATCATGTTCCGCTTATCCGGGGCCGGGTCGCGGGGGCAGCAGTCTAAGCAGGGATGCCCAGACTTCCCTCTCCCCAGACACTTCCTCTAGCTCTTTCGGGGGGACACTGAGGCGTTCCCAGGCCAGCCGGGAGACATAGTCCCTCCAGCGTGTACTAGGTCTTCCCCGGGGTCTCCTCCCGGTGGGATGGGACCGGAACACCTTACCAGGAAGGCGTTCCGGAGGCATCCGAAACAGATGCCCAAGCCACCTCAGCTGACCCCTCTCGATGTGGAGGAGCAGCGGCTCTACTCTGAGCTCCTCCCGGGTGACCGAGCTTCTCACCCTATCTCTAAGGGATCGCCCAGCCACCCTGCGGAGAAAGCTCATTTCGGCCGCCTGTATCCGGGATCTTGTCCTTTTGGTCATGACCTAAAGCTCATGACCATAGGTGAGAGTAGGAACGTAGATTGACCGGTAAATCGAGAGCTTCGCCTTGCGGCTTCAGCTCTTTCTTTCACCACGACAGACCGATACATCGACCGCATTACTGCAGAAGCTGCACCGATCCGTCTGTCAATCTCCCGTTCCATCCTTCCCTCACTCGTGAACAAGACCCCTAGATACTTAAACTCCTCCACTTGAGAAAGGCACTGAACCTGAAGTGGGCAAGCCACCCTCCTCCACCAACCTGAAGTGGGCAAGCCACCCTTTTCCGAATGAGGACCATGGCCTCGGATTTGGAGGTACTGATTCTCATCCCCACCGCTTCACACTCGGCTGCAAACCGTCCCAGTGCATGCTGAAGGTCCTGGTTAGAAGGGGCCAACACGACAACAACATCATCCGCAAAGAGCAGAGACGAAATTGTGTGGTCCCCAAACCTGACACCTTCCGGCCCCTGGCTGCGCCTAGAAAATCTGTCCATAAAAATTACGAACAGAACCGGCGACAAAGGGCAGCCCTGCCGGAGTCCAACATGCACTGGGAACAAGTCTGACTTACTGCCGGCAATGCGGACCAAGCTTCTGCTTCGGTCGTACAGGGACCTGACAGCCATTAGCAAAGGACCCAGGACCCCATATTCCCGAAGCACTCTCCACAGGATGCCGTGAGGGACACAGTCGAATGCCTTCTCTAAATCCACAAAACACATGTGGATTGGTTGGGGCAAACTCCCATGAAACCCTCCAACACCCCGTAGAGGGTATAGTAGCTGGTCCAGTGTTTCCACGGCCCGGATGAAAAACCCACACTGTTCCTCCCTGAATCAGAAGTTCTACTATCGGCCGTATTCTCCTCTCCAGAACCCTGGCATAGACTTTCCCGGGGAGGCTGAGAAGTGTGATCCCCTATAGTTGGAACACACCCTCCGGTCCCCTTCTTAAAAAGAGGGACCACCACCCCGGTCTGCCATCCCAGAGGCACTGTCCCCGACCGCCACACGATGTTGCACAGGCGTGTCAACCAAGACAGCCCCACAACATCCAGAGACTTGAGGTACTCAGGGCGGATCTCATCCAACCCCAGGTGCCTTTGCCACCGAGGAGTTTCTTGACCACCTCTGTGACTTCAGCCCGGGTGATGGACGAGGTCCACCTCTGAGCCCTCATCCTCTGCTTCCTCAATGGAAGACGTGACGGTGGGATTGAGGAGATCCTCAAAGTACTCCTTCCACCGCCCGACGACATCCCCAGTTGAGGTCAACAGCTGCCCACCTCTACTGTAAACAGCGTTGGTAGGGCACTGTTTCCCTCTACTGAGGCGCCGGATGGTTTGCCAGAATCTCTTCGGGGGCCAGCCGATAGTCCTTCTCCATGGACTCACCGAACTCCTCCCAGGCCCAAGTTTTTTGCCCTCCACAACCACCCGGGCTGCAGCCCGCTGGGCCTGTCGGTACCCGTCAGCTGCCTCAGGAGTCCCACAAGCCAACCAGGCCTGATAGGACTCCTTCTTCAGCTTGACGGCATCCCTTACTTCCGGTATCCACCACCGGGTTCGGGGATTGCAGCCTCGACAGGCACCGGAGACCTTACGGCCACAGCTCTGAGCGGCCGCTTCGACAATGGCGGTGGAGAACATGGTCCACTCGGACTCAATATCTCCAGCCTCCCTTGGGATCCATTCGAAGCTCTGCCGGAGGTGGGAGTTAAAGATCTCTCTGACAGGAGACTCGGCCAGACTTTCCCAGCAGACCCTTACAGTACGCTTGGGCCTGCCGAGTCTGTCCAGCTTCCTCCCCCCGCCATCGGATCCAACTCACCACCAGGTGGTGATCAGTTGACAGCTCCGCCCCTCTCTTCACCCGAGTGTCCAAGACATACGGCCGCAGGTCAGATGAGACGACAAAGTCGATCATCGACCTGCGGCCTAGGGTGTCCTGGTGCCACGTACACTGATGGACAGCCTTATGCTTGAACATGGTGTTCGTTATGGACAAACTGTGACTAGCACAGAAGTCCAATAACTGAACACCACTCGGGTTCAGATCAGGGGGGCCGTTCCTCCCAATCACGCCCCTCCAGGTGTCACTGTCGTTGCACACGTGGGCGTTGAAGTCACCCAGTAGAACGATAGAGTCCCCAGTCGGAGCACTTTCCAGCACCCCTCCCAGAGACTCCAAGAAGGTCGGGTACTCTGCACTGCCGTTCGGCCCGTAGGCACAAACAACAGTGAGAGACCTATCCCTGACCCGTAGGCGCAGGGAAACGACCCTCTCGTTCACCGGGGTAAACTCCAACACATGGCGGCAGAGCTGGGGAGCTATAAGCAAACCCACACCAGCCCGCCGCCTCTCACCATGGGCAACTCCAGAGTGGTGAAGAGTCCATCCTCTCTCAAGGAGTGTTGTTCCAGAGCCCAAGCCATGCGTAGAGGTGATCCCGACTACCTCTAGTCGGAATCTCTCAACCTCACGCACGATCTCAGGCTCCTTCCCCGCCAGCGAGGTGACGTTCCACGTCCCTAGAGCTAGTTTCCGTGTCCAGAGATTGGGTTGTCTAGGCCCCTGCCTTCGACTGCCGCCCGATCCTCTTCACACCGGCCCCTTATGGTCCCTCCTGTGGGTGGTGAACCCACGGGAAGGCGGCCCCACGTCGCCCGTTCGGGCTGAGCCCGGCCGGACCCCATGGGGAAATGCCCGGCCACCAGGCGCTCGCATACGAGCCCCAACCCCGGGCCTGGCTGCGCCATACCGGGCGACGTCACGGAACTCAAAATTGTACGCATCATTAAGGGGGTTTTGAACCGTGCGTTTTTTAAAATGGTAGTCCTGGCACAGCCTTTCAAAATGATCCAGCTGTTCAAGTGTGGATAGGGGGAGGATGTTTTCAATTCCCTGCTGGTCATTGGTCTGGGTCAGTTCTCCTGTTCCATTGGTGGCTGCCACCGATTGAACTAATTTAGTTAAATCTTCCAACCTCAGATGGAGTTCACCCAACTGCTCCAAAAGGATCCTTTCAACTGCTGTGGAAACAATAATGGACAGTGAAAATTCTATTAGTATATTAACCCTAGCACGGAAGTTTTCTGACAATTAATACAAAGATTTGTTCAAATGTACCAGTGCAGTTTGCTGGAATAAGTTGTTGGGTGTTGTGGAGCCGAGTTTGTGGATCTAGCAGATGAAAAAAATACAGGGACCAGTGCTTGTAAGTATGTAAATGTGTTACTGTAGTTGTTTTCCATTTTACCGATTTAAATCTCTTACATTGAGGAAAAGTTGCTCCATCATGCCACAGAGTTGGATTTTGTGGCTCTGACTCTGGCCTCAGAATTTGTGCTGTGACTTAAGTAGGAAAAAAAAAGATTTAGATAATTATGCTCAAAGGAATTTATAGATTTCTACAATGTCATAGGGTCAGCTTCAACTGGCTTGACTGACGTTAGACCATCTGCAAGGATACTTACATTCTGGAAAGTTCCCCTGTTCGGGCCCATTATGGAAACTAGAAAATGTCCCTTGAAGATACACATTTTTTATTTATACTCTCCAAAACACTGTTTTGAATATAAATCTGGATAATTCACTGAACATCTGTAGGGGACTCATTTTGTAACGGCCTGTTATGAAGTATTTCTTTAAACTATAAAGTGTATATGCCAGGGTGCAGGAATATTGTGCCATCTCTTGGTGCTCATTGTTGTTTCCTGTAAAGTCCCTGTAGTTAGAAGGAAAAATAAATCTTATTAGAATGTATGCATTTTAACGATCAACTTTGATCCAAATAATGAAACATGAGCTTGGAGAAATGTTTTAACTTTGATATTATTTCTGTCTTTACGTGTAAATAGTAATAATACCCCAGATAGCAAAAAATATCCGCAAGGCTTCTTTTTGCCGCCGGCCCTTAGCTGTCGGCTATAGGTGCGTCCTGCTGGCGGGGATGAAACGTTTGCCGCCGAATACGTCACTCCCATTTCTTGCGAGATTTTTTGACTGCTTCATTTTCTCTGGCGGTTGCCTGGGTCTAAAAACCGCGGTCCTTCGGCGGCAAGACGCTTTTAAATAGGCTACTCTCAAAATCGACCGGCCATGTTGGTTTGGACACATTCGCATCAGTTCATCGCTCAATCGCGAGTTACAGTCTGCTAGCTAGCGAAGTCATCGACTACCATCGTTTAAGTAAGTACATGTTTCCTTTTTGTGTAACGCAATATTATGTTGACATTGTTTTTAGTTTATATATTTAAAATGTGTAGTCATCTTTGTTCTGGCCTAACTAGCTAAAGTAGCCTTGTTAACGCAATGTTGTTAGTACATGTTGAATTTTAACGAGCTATAATAGGTAGCAAAAGCTTTACATCTAGAAAACACTAAAATTTAAACTTAGTCTTTCTTACAAAAATAACGATGTATATATGATGTTTAAATTATTTTGTTTGCCTGAACAAGTATGCTGCTAGTCCAGTAGCTAGAGTAAGTGTTAGCTAGCACATGCTGTTTTGCCTTTGTTGCAGTACACACTGTGGCTAGCATGTTTTGTGCTGTGTTGCTACTGTACTGGATTTAAGGCAATTGTGATTTCTAATTCTCTGAACTGCTGTACGTTTTATGTTTGAGGAACATTCTGTGTTCACTTGAATCACAACACCCAATGAATACATTTTATTTTTAACAATTTCACTGTTCCACATTTGGCTGATAATGTTTCCCCCCCACAGCATAGCTACTGTATATTCCTAACGTTAACAATCCGGTTTTGTTGCAGATACCTTGGCCAGAGCATAACCGATTATCTTCACCCAAGAGACCTACTGTTGGTCAATCGTTTTGGTTTTAAAGGTAAATACATTGTTAGTCACAATGTTTAGTTACTGGGCCAAAAGGAAAATAATAATGAAAAGAGTTGAGAGGGACAAACAGGACATTCACTTGAATCACTACATTCTACAGAAGTTGCATTGATTCCAGAAAACCAGGAAAATGTTGAGCCATCTGTAGACTTCAGAGTTGGTATGTAAAATGTATTGCTGTGATGCTTAATTTGTGATCCTGTAACTAAACTGTACACTTTGTTAGATTTTCAAATTTCTGTTCCCTCTTTCTCAGAACCAGGTTTCTCCCTAGTAATCCAGACTCCACTTCAGAGCCAAGAGTTTGAGTACAAGTAAGTGATGTTATTTGTGATGTTTTTTGTCTTGGAAGCTATTGCTTCTATTTAAGATTAGGAATCCTTTTATCCATAATCTGTTTTTTCTTTAGGGCACTTGACTTTCTGGATAAAAGGTGTGGAGGTGTGTTGTACATATCATTAGCTTTGCACAGTTCAATTATTGTTTCATTACTGAATATGCAATCTCTGCAGTGAAATTAAAGCTGTTATGTTTTTTCCCCCAGTTCGTCAAGTACTAAACTTTACACCCCCAGCAGAAAATGTACCCTGGCAGCAAATGGGTGAAAAGGCTGGAGGTATGTAATACGTTTGCGCTAAACTGTTACATTTAAGTCCAATTCATTACATGTATGCAATAACTTCAAACATATTTTTACGTCAATGATTATCAATAGGAGAAAGTCATCGCTCCGTTATTGGCCCTTGGACTCCCCTGGCATCGCATGTACAGCATGAAGTTTTCAGCAATGAAGGTATATTCTAGGCCTATGTCCTAATGTCCAGTTTTTTAACAGTTTTGAAAATAACTGTGCCTTTAGTTTTCCAGAACGAGAACCAAGCCCTGAGGGAGGAGAACCAAGCCCTGAGGGAGGAGAACCAAGCCCTGAGGGAGGAGAACCAAGCCCTGAGGGAGGAGAACCAAGCCCTGAGGGAGGAGAACCATGCCCTGAGGGAGGGGAGCCATGCACGAGCAGGTGAGAACATGCACTCTTTCTTTAATTTTACTTTTTTGTGTGTAATGTAGGTTCAGAATGACCATATGCCTTTCATTTTGTAGCTTCGGGTGACAGCGGCTCGCTTCAAGAGCAGGTGAAGCTATTTGGGACAACGCTGAAGATGTTTGCTCGCACTGGGCAATCAGGTACAACTTGCAAACAACACCTGTGGTTGTTGATTTAATTCCCACTGGGTCCACATGTACGTGTATTAGACCTAGGTATAAATGTCATTGTTTAGTAATTGAGGGACCAGGACTGACTACTTTATTCTTTTATTCTGGGAACCCCTGTAGGTGCAGATCAGACCCTAGTGCTGCGACGTCTTGGAGAGTTTGGCGATGTTGTGCGTAGCATGGAAAACAAAATGGACACTATGCTGCAACATTTCAGTGCCAATGTGTCTGTTGGAGAGCTATCCCTGCCAGGGGATGTTACTCCCCCTAGACACCCAGGAAGATTTGGTGTTTCTTGACAGCATTTTGAGGGAGGATAAAGAGCTCCAGGAACGATTTGTAAGTGTGTTGCTTTCGTTTATAAGGCCGTAGGGTAATCTAAAAAGTCAAATTAAGTTTGTACACTGTATATTCTACAGTCTAAATCCACAGCCTGTCACATTTTATATTTATGTATGAGAAGCTTGCGAGAAATGTAATTTAACACATTTTCAGCTTCGGTTTTTGGCTATCAAATGTGGGAGGGACCTGAAGACAACAGTGTGGAGAATGCTTCAGAGTATTTTCTCTAATAACCTTGCCGTTAATACAACCTGGACTGGTATAGGGGATAAAACCTGTTTTAGAGACCTGTTCCTGAAGACCATTGTTCAAAGTAATTTTTTTAAGTAGATGCCCTTATGCCTTATGCCATTCAAATGTAATGACAGATCTGTATTTTCTACAGGGGCCCTCCGGAAGAACCCGGCAACCCAGGATGCCACTGATGAGGCGGTCCAGGTTAACGTTACACGTTACCTGAAAGGAGCATCAGACTGTGAAGGAGGAAAAAGCCGCCCAGCTGAGGACCCACAGCCAACCCCTTAAACCTAGGCTGACTACTGACACCCCAGCATCCCTGAACTGGAACACTTTCTTTATCCTGCAGTCAGTAACATCAAGAAGCCAGAAGTGCCAGACTACACTCACCAAACCCACCCTGTTTTTTTTTGTATTAACTTTAGTATTGGCTTATTTCATTCCATCTTAACGATTCTATTATAGTTTGTAAATCCTATTTCATACCTGTTACTTGATATTGCGCATTAACTAGTACCAACATTCTACTTTCATTTCATCACTATGCTTAACTGTTATTCAATTAATAATAGCTTGGAAATACTATTTCGTACCTCTGATACTTGATATTGCACAGTACCTGGTACCAAATATTCTACTTACTCTGTTTTTAACATCAGCATTTTTCATTCCATCACAGTGCTTAACTGTTATTCTATTGTTAAATATAGCTTGTAAATCCTTGTGCCACAGGTCAGCATTGCAGTTATAATGGTCTGTTCTACAACTGTTTTTACCTCTGTATTTTTATATATGTATATCAAGTTTTGTTTATCACAGATACAAGAGACACATCTTAATGCAGCATGGTGTAAATATTGTGCTCCAGGTCAGCAATGCCATTATAATGGAATATTCTACTCTAGAGCTTTACTCAATGGCTTGAAAATGTGATGATATACCTCGTTTTATTTGGTATCCTGCACATTCTTTGGTACCAAATATCCTCATTACTTGTTATGTTTACTGGTAATTATTTTCATCCCAGAGCTGACCTCTATATTATTAACAATGATTGTGTTTGTGTTATAATTTGCTTGTATGGCTGTTCTTTTTTTTAACCAACATTTTATTGGAAACCTGCATGTTCTGTGTGTATTTATGTTTATTTTTTTCTGCCTATTATTTATTTCAGTGATCTGACACATCTTGTTTGAATGACAGTTACTGTACTTTGAAATGTGGAATTAAAACACCAAATGGAAATTTGTCTGGTTTGATCAATCATTATTCTCAAGAAACTGCATGCTATAAATATATATATATAAAAGCGGCAGATCGCTCGAAAACCTTTTGTATAACAGCGGTGGAAAGGCGGTTGGACCACGGGCCGGACGCAGAAGTCAGGCGGTAGGAGTGCGACTGCCGCTTTTAAAAAGCGTCTGCCGCCGGCGGAAAGCTGGCAAACGTGTTTGCGATTTAGACATTCTGACGCTTCTACTGTCTTTGGAGGACCGCCTCCGGTCCGCCGACTCATTGCTATCTGGGACATGTCTCACTGTCTTGTGGCTTGCTGACCGGCTCATGTCTGCCTGGAAGAGGCTGAGTTCAGGAAAACTGAGGCCTGGAACTGTTTGTTTTGGCTTGAGGAAAAACATTTAAAAAATGTTTATTGTTTCAGCTTTATTTTTTTGTTCCTTGCATGTTAAACTTACCAACACTAACACTGATCGCCTGCCTACTCTTTGTCTTTTTGGTCTAAAAATAGAATGTAATACTTGTTTAAATGTGTAGTACACCTAACAATTTGCAACAGAAAGTGGTCTGAAAACAGTACAGCATTATTGCCTAATTTCGAAACATTTTAACACATTGGGTGAAGTGGTTGCAACAAAGTAAAAAGCCCTGACTGTAGAATATATTATATTGAAGTCTACAAACTGTAGACTTCAATATAAATACAACACAAAAATATACATTTTAAAACAAGCAGAATTTAAACTTAACTTTGTAGTTAGGGGACCAAGTACCGTAGGTACGGTACCCTATTGTTTTTGTTGATTTTGTTATTATTATTATTTTTCTCCGGGCCCATTTTCAGAGGCCCGTAACTCGGCCATATGTGGCTCAATTTGCATGAAACTTTGCATACTTATTGCCATAAGAGGCCCACTATACCTATACACCCCATGGTGGCGCTGTAGCACTTAGTCAAATGTTGAAGGTCAAATGTCTCATGAACCGAATGTCGTAGAGTCATGTAGCCAAGTTCCATACATGCTCCTTCTCATGTTGACCAAATAAGTCTCTGGGGTCTTTCAAATTCGCCCCTTGGATTTTCTTCCATTTTGAATTTGGTGATAAACACGTTAACGACATCTCCTCCGAGACCGCTGAACGGATTTGCATGCTGTTTGGTGTGAATGACCTTTGAACCATTATCTTTAAAAGGTATATAAGAAAAGTTTATATCTCAAATAGTATGGCCGAAATCAGCGAATGAAATGGAACATCGAACAGCTATGAAACAAAACATACACGTAAATGTGTCTGTCACGAATGGACAGAAAAAGTCCCATACAGAAATTCCTCTTGGGGGCGCTTATAAACATCACCGATGTTTCTCACGATTTGCTGTTAACAAAAAACACACTTAAATCTCCACCAAAACCACTGAACAGAGTTGGTTGACAAACTTTTGTCTTTAAAAGTTATATAAGAAAAGTTGATATCTCAAACAATATGGCCTCCATTTTAACTTTTGTGAAAAACCTGTTAATTACATCTCCTTGGAAACCGCTGACGGATTGCACACCGTTCGCCTGAGATGGACCCTGGGGCCAGTATCTTCAATTAAATTCTTTGAAACTTTGATATCTCAAACGATGCGAGCATAATAGGCTAATTACTTTTTACATGGCATTCATGAACTGTAAAATATAACACTCTAAGGACATCTCTTCGGAGACCACTGAACGGATTTGCACGCCATTTGCTGAGAAGGGACCCTGGGACCAGAATCTTCAATTTAATTATTTGGAATTTTGATATCTCAAACCGCAATAAGTGAATTAAGTAAAATTACCTAAACACCATCTACGCTAATATCATGGAACTGATTGGCATGCTGTCTGCTTGTGAAGGTTCTTTGGACAATGATATTTAAATGTTCTATATGAAAAATGTATATCTCAAACAATATGGCAGCATTCAGTCCCCAAATTTTGTGTTATTCTCTTTCTCTATTTTGGACTATTATTTTGAAGGAACTCTTATTTTGAAGGAAGAACTGATGTAATGAGTGTGTGAATCTGCTAGAATGTTGAGTTGGAGTTGTTGGTTCTATCAGCAGTTACGGAGGGATATTTTTGAAGCTGTGGGAGGAGCCATGGCAGTGCCTGTCAGTCAATGCGGAATGGGTGGGGTGTTGGGAGCATGATAGCATTCAGTCCTCAATGTTATCTTTTTGTTTATATTGGACTATTTTGAAGGAACTCTTTTTTAGGATGAGCAAATGTTAATGGTTTGAAAATCTCCTTGAACAGTAAGTTGGTCTTGGCAGTTGAAATTGTTGCTGCCATAAGCTAGATTCCAGTGCAAACCATCTTAAGGTTTAGGCTATGGATGATAAATGCCTGTGTAAATTCTAACCCTATTGAAATTATTATTCAAAAGAAGTCAATTTTATCATTTTATTTTCCTCTTGTAAAGAAAACCTTAAATATTTGTCAATTTATTTGTAAAAAAAAACACTAACATTTGAGGGTATTCCGGGTAATACTAAAGCATGTGTTTCTATAGTATGTGTCCAATGAGGTTAGTTTCTTGTTAAATGTTACACAAATCATATATTATTGTACACATAGATATATGTTTTTAGAAGATCTTTTTTCTAATTTCCCTTAGTAAGACTTTACTTTTGCAGCCGGTCAGGTTTTTTGCCATGTGACTTCCTGTCAATTAATAATCAATGACCTTGTCACGTCCAATCCCATCGACAGATTAAATTGTTTGTTAGGTCACACCTGCTTTAACGTTACCGTACCATTGTTAAAACAGTAGTACATAAAAATGAAGTTTAACGTTTAAATGCCAGTACAAATTGCTATTGATAATTAGCTAGATACCTCACGAGCTAACGGTAAGCTAGCTAGCTAGCTAGCTAACCGAACCGGACCGGACCTGTTATACTAGCTAACAGTTGTTAGCTTGGTTGCCGTCACCGGCATTTCTTTTATAAATCACTACCAGACGAAGGCAGGCCTTTTCACTGACGTAATGACGCAATGACGTGCACATGGTAGCCTGTTCCATTGTACGTGTTCTTCGAATGCTATGGAGGAGCCTGGCCTAGCCTCTGAAGGATCCTTCCTTTGAAGGACTAGAAACAGCTCATATATCGTACAACTATTTTGTATGCGTTATTGTAGCTAGCTAATTTACATATTGAGCTACATGACGTTCGCTAGCTAGTTGATTGGTGCTGTGCTGGAGAGCTACGCTATAGGCCGCTAACAAAGCTGTTTTAAGACCGGCTATAGATGATGAAATCTAAGAGATTGACGACCGATATTAGGACGTTTAAGGAGAATTATCAGAGGGTCTGTCCGTTATCTACCAAATTCGTTAATATTAAAACATTCTGTCATGCAGTAATGACGTTTTACATGTTTCACTGTCATGGTAATTCAGCCTACATGACTTGGTGCACCATGTCTCAGCAGGATATTCAATTGTGTACAATTTGAGAATCCGGGAGCTTTACAAAAATATTTCACCCTCACTAAAAAAACTAAAGTTCCAATTCTGTATTTTACTGACTTAAATGTCAAAGTTGCTTGGCTATTTTAAAAATATTTGTTAACATTATCTTTGCAATAGTGTTTTCCTTTGTCAGTGTGTACATTTGCTAGGTGAATTCTGAAAGACACTAAGGGACGTTTTTACAACACCTCATCCTTAAATAATTCTAAAATGCTTATTTGGTATTAGAAAATATTTATTTCATTATATTAAACCAAGCTGAAACCTATTTGGTTTATTTAAATTAAACTTAACGTTGTCTGTGTTATTGAGTTGTCACAGTATGTAATGCACTGCATGTTGTTAAGGTAGGTATTAGGTTACAAATAGCAGAAAGGAATTAAATGAAGCTGTGGACGTGAGGCGTCTATTTCTGAAATTAGACATTCTGATGTACTTATTATTTTGTTTAGTTGTACATTTACTCCTTCAATATCTTTCATTCCTCAAAACATTGATTGATTGACTGGCTGCTTTTGTCACGTCTTCGGGGCGGAACAAGGAGGAGCAGGAGAACGGCAAAATACTTTTGGTGTATCTTTTAGTAACAGCGAGACAATAACACACAAAGACAGGGGGAGCAGAGGAAACATATATACTGGGGGGAATGATGAGGATGAGAACCAGGTGCGCTAAACAAGACACAGGTGAAATGCATAATGAGATGGACGGTGGTGTCAGAAGGCTGGTGACGTTGAACGCACGAATGAGGACGGGAGCCAAGACCTTCCTCACCGGAACCCAGCTCCGCTCCTCCGGGCCGTACCCCTCCCACTCCACGAGGTACTGGAGGCCCCCCGCCCAGCGCCTCGAGTCGATGATGGAGCGGACGGAGTACGCCAGGGCCCCCTCGATGTCCGGGGGGGGGGGGGGTGGGGGGGACCTCCCGCACCTCACACCCCTGAAGGGGACCAGCCACCACCGGCCTGAGGAGAGACACATGAAATGAAGGGTTAATACGGTAGTCAGGGGGAAGGCGTAGATATGTCTCCTCAGGACTTTAAAGGGCCCCACAAACCGCGGGGCCAGCTTCTGGCAGGGCAGGCGGAGGGGCAGGTCGCCCGGACGATACACCGGGGCTTCCCTGCGGTGGCGGTCCGCAAAGACCTTTTGGCGGCGGACAGTGAGCCGGAGGCAAGCCTGCACAGCCTCCCACGTGCCCGCTGCCCGCCGGAACCAGTCATCCACCGCAGGGGTACCGGTCTGGCTCGGCGTCCAGGGTGCCAGGACCGGCTGGTAACCCAGCACACACTGAAAAGGTGATACGCCCGTGGAGGAGTGGTGCAGAGAGTTGAGCGCGTATTCTGCCCAAGGCAGAAACTCTGCCCACTCCCCCGGCCGATCCTGGCAGAAGGACCGGAGGAACCTGCCCACTTCCTGGTTCACCCGTTCCACCTGCCTGTTGGACTGGGGATGGTAGCCCGAGGTCAGGCTGACTGAGATCCCCAGGTGCTGCATGAAGGCTTTCCACACTCTGGACATGAACTGGGGACCCCGGTCAGACACGATGTCCTCGGGCACCCCATAGTGCCGGAAGACGTGTGTGAATAGGGCCTCCGCGGTCTGTAGGGCAGTAGGAAGGCCGGGCAGAGGCAAGAGGCGGCAGGACTTGGAGAACCGATCCACAACGACCAGGATGGTGGTATGGCCCTGTGAAGGGGGAAGATCAGTCAAGAAGTCAACTCCCCGTCCGTTGGGAGAGGATGGCACCGAGCCCACAGTCGGACGCGTCCACCTCCACGATGAACTGGAGCGACGGTTCGGGATGGGCCAGGACCGGAGTGGTGGTGAAACGGTGTTTCAGTTCTACAAACCCCCGCTCCGCCTCCACGGTCCACCGCAACCTGGTCGCCCCCCCCCTTAAGAAGGGAGGTGATCGAAGCCGCGACCTGGCTAAAGCCCCGGATAAACCTCCTGTAGTAATTAGAGAAGCCTAAAAATCGTTGCACGTCCTTCACCGTGGTTGGGGTCGGCCAATTACGCATGGCGTCAATATGAGGCTCCTCCATAGCCACACCTGTGCTGGAAAAGCAATACCCCAGGAAGGACACAGACGACTGGAAAAACAGACACTTCTCGGCTTTCACGTACAGGTCATGCTCCAGCGGTCTAACAAGCACCCTGCGCACCAACGAGACATGTCCGGCGCGGGTGGCAGTGTATATCAATATGTCATTGATATACACCACCACGCCCTCGCACAACATGTCCCGGAAGACATCGTTGATGAAGGATTGAAAGACTGATGGCGCATTCATCAACCCGTACGGCATCACTAAATACTCATAGTGGCCGGACGTGGTACTAAAGGCTGTTAGTAGTTAGTGTAGGGTATATTGTGTCAGAATGGTGATTTATGGCCCTGGGGGGCGGGACTTCCATATTGATGTGACAGGTGGGCGGGACATCCGGTTTGTAGGGTGGGACTTCCGGTATGACGTATGTTAGGGTGGGACTTCCGGTATGACGTATGCTAGGGTGGGACTTCAGCAGTGACGTATGCATGTCCGGTGACTTTGTGATTTTTGATTACATTGATGTGTCAGTGTTTGATGTTTTACAATGCCTGATGAGCAAACCAGACTAGTGTTATAACAGGTGGGCTATGTTTGATGATTAACAAATGGGGTTTAGGGTTCCGGAATGTTAAATTCCCAGGCAGTAAATAGTGTTGTGTCAGTGGTATGGTGGTTTGGTGTTAAACAAAAGGGTGCCAGGGTTCCAATGCCTTGTGGTACAGATGTAAACTTCATGTATTTGCAATGTGGTGTTTTTCCACAAACACAGAGTTACACATGAGGGACGTGTTTTTCTGTAAGATATAAAGAAGGGGATGGGACGGGACTTACGAGTTCGGATAGTTTTCAGCCCAATATTCATTTTAACAAGAGATGGGCTTCAAGGTTATATCTGCCCAGTAGTAACGGTCCCTAAATAACCACTAAGACAAACTGTAGTATATGCAGGTTAGAAACCATCCCGTGTCTCACGGTTTGAAGGTCCAACACAGAATTACAGCAAATTAACATCGCATGAGGCAATGCTTTTATTTTTGAAGGAGCATCCATGGCCCAGGGCCAACCACACATTTCGCAAAGGTAGATTGTGTCGTGGTTGGGGTTTTTAAATATTGTTATAAATATAAAACAAGTGTATGTATGAGCAATGTTGAGTTTTTGTAATAAAAATTGTTAAGTCAGCATTAACTTCTAAGTTGCAATTATATGGCAAAACGTTACAAAGTTAACCAAGCAAGGTCCCGTATAAATTTGCATGACAACGGGGAATTGTTGACAGGTAAAGGATAGGTTATTTCAGGTAATTTAAACATTCGTAAAGGCGTCTTTTGAAATTGTACAACAGAGATCAACGCAGGATTGTTTTCCACACATTGGTAGAAATGTTTAATAATAGGCAAACGTTGGTTAAAAAAAAAATACTATAGTTATTTGTGTTAGTATGGGGTTATGCTGTCACTTCCGGGTGAAGATGTGCTGTATTCTCTTAATGAACAACTCGTGAAATCTGATTTTGTATTGCTGCATTATGGTCCTGTGTTTGTTAAATGTTGAACTGAATAATATCGATATGGTGACAATAGCAAGCGTTTATATGTAAGCAGATGAGTTTTATCGTTAATTATATACAATTATATGACGTGTGTCACGGCTGAGCCGCGAAAATTAACGAGAACGGCTGTTCTACCAGACGTGATATAGCAATATATTTGGTTGCCAAGTGGCTACAAAAATCAGAACTAAATAGTTAAGTTTTATCCTGAATTTGTATCATTGCAGCATGTATAGTTCTAACACAATTTGAATCTAACGTGAAGAACGATGACATGTAACCAATGACAAATTTAAGAGGCGTGACTTGCTGGAGGAGCCCCGGCTGCGATGTGAAGACAGTAATTAAACCCCGCAGCATCCGCAAAAGACAGCTGGTGTTTCAAGCGTGGAGTATATCGTTTCTGTTGTAAGTACAAGTTATTTTATTTGAAGTAATTTATTTGAATTGTGATGCAACTTTTTAAGAATTTGTAAATCAATTTTACGATTGCGCAATCCATTCATTTTTAGCTGTCTTTCATATTGCCTGTTTAAATCTCCTGGTTTAGGTGTAGCGGATTTGAACACCGACCGTGTTTGGTAAACAAATTTTTGGACCTCCAAATCTTGGTAAGTAGACTTTTGACATTATTGTTAATCAGCTTTAATTACCTGTATACGCTTGTTAATCCTATTTGTATTTAGTTCAAGTGACCGGCATCTGCGTCAGTTGGACTGGGTGGTCAGACTGTGATCTTACACAACCTGAGCAGATACTTTGTGTAAGTTTAATTATTTACAGACATTTTTAGTCTTGTTCTAAAGTGTTATTAACAATTATGACTATGCATACTGACCCTTGGTACAACATTCTATATTCCAACAGATTGAGGACAGCCGGGTGATGATACAAAGTACATTACCACAATGGGGTCAGTTACGGACACCCTTCCTTGTGGCTGCACAGCGTGAGGGGATTGTTTTCTTTCAGGCTTGAAAGCTGAAGGTAATACAGCCAACTCTTCAAAACTGCGCTGTATGTAAATGTATGTTTGAGTTAGAATATTTAAATCTGAAAAGTGGATTGTTATTTACACGTTAAACCAGAGAAATGGCGAAAGATAATGCTAACGACAGTCCAGACACGGAATAGCCAACAACCTTTACAAATAATCAATCGACCATACCCCAAAATACAAATGAACCAACCGCTACTTTGTTACACAGCGATGCGCACAATAATCCTCAGATACAAGGCTTGTTAACCGAGCTTAGTAGCCCCCATTTTTCACACGATCTAGTTGACACTCCTTCGAGCTCTCTGATGCAAACTCAGTGCAGTGATGGCGATGTTAGAGTTATACAGCGTAATGCGTTTGACAATGTTGAATTACGACAGTTTATAAATTTACAAAATACTGGTGAAGTTGGTGATTTTGGCACATTCTACACAAGTATTATGGCAGGCTTGGATACTTTGATTGTTAGAGCCTCAGACTTTGTACAAGGGCCCGGTGATCATCTGCAGATTGAGTTGATTGGTGAATCTCTGATAGATCCCGTACATGTGACCATGAGAGCGGATGAATATAATGAACGCACGTTTGGTAATTTACTTGAAAGTGTTATGCAGAGTAATACGGAGCTTATGATTGATGAATCACTAGAACTGGTGGTACAAATTGTCAAAAACCGTGAGGGTGGTGCCGCACGACGTAAAGCTCAAACATTGTTGATAGATCAGATTATCAATAAAAAAAGAAGACATTTATATGTGGCTGTGAATAATGATTCTACGTGTTTTTCTGTTTGTTTGATGGGTATGTTGAACCCGCAGTACACATATCCCGAGGCCCTGGTTAGTGGTCGTGAGCTACATAAGGGGGCTGGTTTAGCGTTAGATGAATGTGTGTCATTCACAGATATTGTTCGGTTTGAAGAAATGACAGGGTGTAAAATTGTTGTCTTTCACCGAACACGGGATGGTCACTTTACCAAGTTTCAAAACAGCAAGGAAACCCACCCTAGAACTGTCTTTATGTACTTACATGATAACCATTTCTACGGTATCATGAATCTGAAGGGTTTTCTGGGTGTGTCTTATGTTTGTGACTGGTGCTATACCGGTTTCAACACACGTGGTGATCATGGTTGTAAACATAGCTGTAGTGTCTGTCTTCATGAAGAATGTCATACCCAACCCCGTAACACAAAGCAGTGCCCTGACTGTAAAAGGATATGTTATTCAGATTTTTGTTATAGCCAGCATAAACGTTTGAAGCACCATAAAAGTGTGGATCGTTGGGTTAGCAGGTGTGACCAGAAGAAATACTGTGTCGATTGTGGTCGCTATTACAATGTCAGTATTACCAACTATAAAGCACACCGGTGCATTGCTAACATGTGCCCCAATTGTAATGTGGATCTGGCTTTTGAAATGAATCATCAGTGTTTTATAAAACCCTCCAAGCCCGAGGACCCCAGTGAGCGCTACATATTTTATGATTTTGAGACTATTGCCAATCCGGTGAATGGTGTACACACTGCAAATTTTGTGTGTGCAATAAGCTTTGATAACAAGACGTGGTGTTCAGCCGGAGCTTTTTTTCAAAAGTTTAGGCAACCGAAATATAATGACTACACATTTATAGCACACAACTCTAAAGGTTTCAATGGTTACATCTTGATGCAGTACCTTGCTAACAATGGTATTGGCACGACACTTATTGCTAATGGTAGCAAGCTCATGATTTTTACAGACAGCACATTCAATCAGAGATACATTGATAGTCATTGCTTTCTACCTATGAAGCTGTCAGCCTTGCCACGTGCTATGGGTTTTAAGGATTCGAAAAAAGGCTACTTTCCTTACAAATTTAACATCAAGGAGAATGAGAACTATGTCGGCCCCCATCCGGAACCGCATTACTATGGCGTGAATACCATGATGGCTAAAGAAAAAGATGAGTTTTTGCAATGGTATGCAACTGTTTCCGCAGACCCCTTTGTCATGCAGGATAAAATAAAGGCTTACTGCGTGAATGATGTGGTCATCTTGAGAGAGGGTTGTATGCGCTACAGACTCGAGTTCCTGGAGTGTGGTGGTGTTGACCCATTCCGGTCAATTACGATTGCTTCGGCTTGCATGAAAGTCTTTTGCAACAGATTCCTCACCAAGGACACCATTGCATTGGTCCCCTCAGACAACTACAACCGTTGTCAGAAGACATTCTCAAACAGCTCAATACAGTGGCTTGAATATGTGGCCTCCGATAAGAATATATCAATACAGCACGCCCTGAACAGGGGTGAAGTGAAAATCGGTCCCTACTACGTTGATGGTTATGCTGAACGTGATGGTTTTAGCACGGTCTATGAATTTCTAGGTTGTTTCTGGCACGGTCACCCAAAGTGTCATTGTTCAACCAGCATCAATCCAATGACAAAGATTCAGTATGGGTTGATGCACCAGCAATGGTTGACAAAGCTAGAGGCTTTGAAAGAACAACACAACGTACATGTTCAATACATATGGGAGTGTGAGTGGAACCGGCTTAAAAACACATCCGCAGATGTCAAAGCTTTCTTGAAGACCTTTGGTTCTCCAGAGCTCCTTGACCCTCGGGATGCTCTTTTTGGTGGTCGTACTAATGCGATTCATCTGAAGTTTACGGCTCGAGAAGGGGAGACTATTCAGTATAACGATGTCTGTAGTCTTTACCCATTCTGCAACAAGACAAAGACTTATCCGATTGGGCATCCAGACATAATCTTTTGAGATTTCAAACCCCTAGACACTTACTTTGGTATTGTTAAGGCTACAGTGTGTCCACCGAAAGGCCTTTATCACCCCGTTTTACCACACAGGGTTGGCGGTAAGCTGTTCTTTCCATTGTGTAGATTATGTGCAGAGTCTGAAAACCAGGTAACTGATTGTTCACATACTGATTCAGAAAGATCTTTAACCGGTACCTGGGTTTCTATTGAGCTGGTTAAAGCTGTTGAGAAAGGTTATCGCATTGTGGAAATATTTGAAATCTGGGATTTCACCAGGACATCAGATGATCTTTTTGCTGATTACATGAGAACATTCCTGAAGCACAAGCAGGAAGCTAGTGGCTTCCCACCATCTGTGGTTGACGATGAGGCTAAAGACCGGTATATCCGTGAATATCATGAAAAGGAGGGTGTGCAGCTTGACAAGGAAAACATTGTTGTAAACAGTGCTAGGCGATCTTTAGCTAAATTGGCAATGAATAGTCTTTGGGGTAAGATGGGTGAGCGGACTAACCTTATGAACACAATGTTAATTACAGATCCGGAGGAGTTTAGCCACTACCTTTTTTCCAGTGAAATAGATGTTGGTTATTTCTCATTCATCTCAGACACTGTTGCGATGGTACAGTGGCGTTACACAAAACAGACACCAATCAAACCACGTAACGGCAACATATTTATTGCCGCGTTCACAACAGCTTATGCTAGACTCGAGTTGTATTCACTCTTGGAAAAGTTGGATAGACGTGTACTCTACACAGACACTGATTCCGTGATCTTTGTCACACGCCATGGGGATTGGGTCCCCCCACTGGGCCCGTTCTTGGGTGACTTGACCGATGAGTTACCGGATGATGACAGCATAGCTCAATTTGTTAGTGGCGGGCCAAAGACATATGGTTACAAAACCGTTAAAGGTCTGACCTGTCTCAAAGCAAAAGGCATTACGCTCAACAGCTACAACACAACCATTGTTAATTTGGAGACTCTGACACGACTGGTTGACAACTTTGTACGGGGTGAGGGCGGTGATGATGATCATGTCCTTGCTAATGCAGACACAATTGCTAGAGATAAAAGAACATTCACGTTGAAAAACCGAGTAGTGTCTAAGCGTTTCAGAGTTGTGTACAACAAGCGTGTACTTCTCCCTGATTACAGCACAAGGCCTTATGGGTACTAAACCACAGTCTAGGATGGATAGCGGTTTTGACCCGCAACTACAACACCCGTTCAGCTGTGTCATTAGTGGCCCCAGTAACTCTGGTAAAACATATTTTGTGAAGATGTTGTTGGATAATGCAGAGGTTGTATTCTCCAAAGAAATTCAAAATATCGTCTGGGTTTATTCATGTTGGCAACCGCTGTATGACGAACTGTTGAAAGTAAGGGAGATTACTTTTATAGAAGGTCTACCAACATCGCTGTGTGATGACAATCTGCTACCGATTCAGATAAACAACCTTTTAATTATTGACGATTTAATGAAAAGTGCATCAGAGAGTTTGGAGATGGAGCGAGTTTTCACACAATATTCACACCACCGTAACCTGAGTGCAATTTACCTCGTCCAAAACATGTTTGTTAAAGGCAAATCTAGTAGAACTATTAACTTGAACACAAACTACCTCATCTTGTTTAAAAACCCCCGCGACAATCAGCAGATTAGTATTTTAGGCAGACAGATATACCCCGGTCTTTCTCGATTCTCCATGGAGAGTTTTAAAGATGCAACACATCCGCCTTTTGGTTATTTACTTATTGACTTTAAAGCTACAACACCAGAAGACTACCGTCTGAGAACAGGGTTATTTTCAGGGGATTGGCCTGTCGTGTACGTTCCTAAGAAAGTTTGATCATGTCTAAACGCATTCGTAGAAATTTACCACTTTTGAAAATGATATTTAAGGCACCGGCAAGTCAACGAAAAGTTATTTTAGAATCAGCATCCACCGACCTCATTCTATCACTCTGTGAAATAGCGCTTAATCTAAGGCGCGGTAATATACCCTTAACCGAGTCGCAGCTCCGAAAAGTAAAGAGACAAAAAGCCCAAATTATATACATGTCTAGAAAGAACACTTCAGTTGCACGGAAAAGAGGTTTTCTACTGCCGTTACTAAGCGTTGCAGTTCCATTCTTAACCAGTCTAATTGCATCGAGACAGGGTTAAACAACATGGAGCATGCTCAGAAAATTTTTCTGGTGCCACAACATCAGTTAGAAAAACTGCGGGAATCCAAAACGACTAGCACCGATGTAAGACAGTCTGTTGAAAATGATTTGGACTCATCGATTCGCAATATACTGTTGAAGCCTGATATGGATTTACATGAGAAAGCTAAAAGATACTCTGCCATTTTACAAAGATTTTTGACTGTTGTGCGCCAGGGGGAGCTTGATACAAACACACTGACTTTAAGTCTACCCGGGTCTGAGACAGGGTCTGATGTAGTAAACGTGACTGAGAATAAGCAAACTGTTGACCGAAATGTTGACCTTGTTGAAGAAATTTTGGATAATGTGCCTGTGAAGCGTAGAAAGAATGTTGAATATATTCTTAATAGAATGCACAGGTCTAAAGATTTGACTTCATGGAATTCAAATGGTGAATTTGTTTTCAAAGGAGAGATAATCAAGGGCTCGCACCTATTGGATCTTGTTAAAAGTGTGACAGCTACCAATAAAATTGCTGACGATAGAAGACCGTTGGGGTGGGGTGTGTTTTTAGAGGCCATGGCATGTCTCAACATGCCTTTTACAACTATTCCAAATGCGCATGTAAGACGCAAAATCAATGTCTGGTGACACAATGGTTGATTTAGCCACACCGCCAGCAACTGGTTTTCAAACAACCAAAGCTTTCTTTGAACCTCATACCACGGACCCCGCAAAATGGCTTCCATTTTAATGTTTTTATTTTATTTGTGATACATTGTATGTTTGTTTTATCTTGAATAAATGTTGTATGAAAAATATGTAAACATTGATGTGGTTTTACAAATGTTTTTATTTTTTAATAATAAATTTGACATACACGTGATTGGCTTTTCTATTTCTTCAACAACCATGGCACAAATTAAACGTTTCACAAGATTGAGCATGTTGTATGCAATTAAACATTTCCTTATCACGCTTACTCTGGTACATCTTAGCTACAAACTTTGAGACTAGGGCATCATTTTCTCGTAAATCATCAGCATAAAAAGACATAAAATCTTTATAACTCAGACCTTTTGTCATTAGAAAGAGAAAGAACAAACAATGCTGTCCACACGTGGTTGAAACCAGGTCCTGTACTTGTTTTGAACTGTATTCCACATTCTCACAGGTTTTCAGAAAGGCCTTGATTGACTTGGGAAAATATGTAAAATCCGGGGGGTTTCCAAAACTGTCATAAAACCTTCCAATGCCATCATCCGTTATGTAAATAGCCAGCCAGTGCTCCCCAGGTTGATTACTTGGGTGTGTATTAACAATCATCATTGATGCAACATCTCGGACAGGCACCCTAGGTAGTTGGTCACTTGCCAGCACACCATAGAAATGGGTCCTAGATGAAAATTGGTTCACCACACTGGTCAACTCTGCGGTATTCATTTCCACACAGTTCTCCTAATAGTAGTCGACCATGACTTGTCGCCGGTTTGACACTTCGATAATGGAGTCAAAGATTGAATAAACAACTAAATTAATTGTGTGGGGTAGTGGTTGTCTAAACCTCATCTCAAGTCGTACATTCCCTGACTTGATCAAGGATATGTGCTGACCACATTCCTCGTCTGGCGCGCAGTTGAATGCATAAAGGGCATAGCCGTGTAAGAAGTCCGACCTGTCAATAGCCAAGGCTTGGTCCTTTAGGTGTTTTCCTGAAGCTAAGGCCAATTGGTAAAATTCACGCACAGCTGACCCTGTTGTGTAATTTGGTTGGAATGGTTTGCTAGGAAATTGCTGACCATCTACATACATAGCCATAAACTCCAAATTATAATGTTTGAAATTAAATGGATTCTTTGTGTAACTTCCGGTAAAACTGTCATTGTCCACCAATCCGATTACAATACATTTTGGCAGAGGTCCTAAAAATAGGTTTTCCTGGTTACAAACACGACCCCCAGCCGGTAAACTAAATGTCTTCATACACACTCTTTCAATTGGGTACTTGGCATTGGTTGAGAGTAGCGCTTGAGCGTGTCCAAGTTTCACGGCTGGCGAAACAGACACTTTCTTGACAAATTGTGATGCTGATAGTATATGCAAACGATAAGATTCACATTATCCGTTTGTCCGTTTGTCCGTTTGACTTCCGGGGAGAGTATCTGCTGGCGTTGTTTCTGAATTGCCGCTTTTCCTTAGAAACTGTCCTTGTAACGTATTGTTTGTCTTTTGTTTTTATGAGTTTGCTTTATGTTATTGTCTTTACCCTCTGGCTATTCTGGATGTGAAGTTGGACATCAGTCGTCTGCCTCGTTTTTGCCTCGTTTTGAAAAATCACTAACATCATAAAGCTAGTAGCTAATCTTGGCGTGGTTTGTGAGCTGGGTAGCCGAAACGCTAATGTTACAACCGCGTTGAACTGTGTTGAAGGACTTCCGATTTTATTCCACTTCAATGGACACCTCTGCATTTTGATAACATCAACATCACACCGGATTTCACCTGAAACACGTTTTTACTTGATTGGCTCATACTTTCCTCCAGACTACCACATTGCTGGCTGGTTAGCTCTACAGTTCATATATCCCTCTTTGGCCTGCGTTGTGTCATCCTGGTCTTCACCTGTTTGTTGTGACCTGGGCTCCAGCAGACGACTTACTCTGAGTAAGTCACCACTGTCTTTTTGTCTGTTGTCTACTGGTGAGGGCTGTGTGTGCTGTGGGGTCTTTTAGCAGCCAGGGTCTGGTACTGGCTAGGTTGGTTTTATAGTCTGTCTTGTGTTTCCGTGTGATTGTTCTGACAACTCAACTGGATCCATAATCTTTGCCATGTATCAGCAACCATACCTCCACCTGCTTCTGCTGTTGACATTGTACCCTGGATTATTAAGGCTCACACCCAACATTCGTCCTCCTATAATATTCTACTCCCGTTTGGATCTACTAGCTTTGAATAACAACTACCCACCTCCTCCTGTTGTAACCCAGCGTGCCCGTGCGTCTGGCATTTTCTGTAGACGTCTCTATCAACATCGAGGCTCCCGACGTAACTGGTCTACCAACTCTAACACCTATAGCAACATAATCTCCATATGGTCTCAGTCCCGTCCTCCTAGATACCCTCCATATCGATCTATAAATCATTCTTTTCTTCGCCCCCTCCAACCTATGACCATCTGCACCCCCACTGCACCCTGTCGAACTACCAATCTTGCTCTCCTCAACACCCGTTCTATTAACAATAAAGCTCCACTGCTACATGAATTAATACTGGATAACAAACTGGACTTCCTTTTTCTCACGGAAACCTGGCAACTGACAGATGATTTTTTATCACTCAATTTAGCTACTCCCCCTGGTTACAATTATCTGTGCCACCCCCGTCTCACTGGTCGTGGTGGTGGCCTAGCTGTATTATACAATTCCACTAACAAATTAACTGAACTGTCATTTACCTCATTCTCCTCATTTGAATACATTGCTTTCAAAGCATCATGCTCCCTGACCACCATTCTTATATATCGTCCCCCAAAACACAACGAATCATTTGTATCTGATCTAGCAGACCTACTCACAATCATTACACCTTCCTCACCCCACCTACTCCTGCTCGGTGATATGAATATTCATGTTGATACACCAAACTCCAAACTTGCCTCTGATTTTATTGCTGTATTGGACTGTTTTAATATCACCCAGCACGTCCATTTCCCCACTCACATTAAGGGCCACACACTCGACCTTGTCTGCTCTGTCGGCCTTAACCTCTCAGATATTTCCCCTTCTGTTTTCCCCCTGTCTGATCACAAGATTTTACATTTTTCTTTCTCCTCCAAAATACCCCACAACACTGATAAGCGTCTAATCTCCTTCCGTAATATCAAAGCTGTCGACCCTCTCTTCCTCCCTTAACACTCTGGCACCACTTAGAGCTAAGCATGTTTCATTCACCACCTCATCTCCCTGGTTTACTCCTGAGCTCCGTTCTCTGAAGCAGGTTGGCAGACGCCTGGAACGCCTGGCTAGATCAACGGGGCTCACTATTCACACCGAAGCATACAAACATCACTTCTCTACATACAGAGATGCCCTCAGTACTGCTCGGTCCTCCTACTTCTGCAACATTATCAGTAGCTCTAATATGAACTCACATACCTTATTCTCAACAGTCAACAAGCTACTTCAGCCTCGCCATAACAACCATACCTCACATACTTTCCCTGCCAGCACTTTCCTTTCATTCTTCAAAGACAAAATCAAAAAAATCAATGCATCACTGTTAGGTCAGTTTCACTGTTCCCTTTCTCCAACCGCTGATTACTCACTCTGTCCACCGCCTGTCCTTCGCACTCACCTTCATACATTTTCCCCCATTGACTCTGACTATATCACCAAAATTATACTCTCGTCCAAAACAACTTCCTGTTCCCTTGATCCCATTCCAGCCTCTCTCATTAAAGCCTGCCTGCCTGCACTCTGTCCCTACATCACACGCATCATTAACCTATCCCTCACCCATGGCATTGTCCCGTCCATCTATAAAACTGCTGCTGTCACTCCCATCTTAAAGAAGCCTGGACTAGATACCACCATCCTGAACAATTTCCGCCCGATATCCAACCTCCCCTTCCTTGCCAAAACCCTGGAAAGGACGGTTGCCTCTCAACTCCAACAACACCTGCTTCACAATGACCTGTTTGAACCCCTCCAGTCTGGTTTCCGCGCACTCCACAGCACAGAGACTGCACTACTCAAAGTTGTCAATGACCTCCTCATCTCTGCTGATTCTGGTTCCCTCAACATCCTGATTCTCCTGGATCTGAGTGCCGCATTTGACACCGTGAGTCACCAGATCCTCCTCACCAGGCTCAGGGGTCTGGGTGTTGAGGGAACCGCACTCTCCTGGCTGCAAACCTACCTCACAAATCGAACCCATTACATCTCCCTCAGTCACCAAAAATTCTGAAATATCTACAGTCACGCAGGGGGTCCCCCAGGGCTCTGTTCTGGGTCCCTTACTCTTCATTATTTACATCCTCCCCCTTGGTCAGATCCTCCGCCACTTCAACCTTAATTTCCACTGCTACGCTGATGACACACAGATTTATCTCAGCACCAAATCTCTCACCAACCCACCTCTGGCCCATATTGAATCATGTCTCTCTGAAATAAAAATATGGATGCATCACAACTTCCTCAAACTCAACAGTGAAAAAACAGAACTTCTTCTCATTGGCACCAAATCCACCCTTAGTAAAACTGGCACATTCTCTCTCACCATTGACAACACTGTAGTTTCTCCTTCCCCCTGTGCTCGCAACCTTGGGGTCATCCTTGACTCCACCCTCTGTTTCGAGCAACACATTAAACAGACTGTCAAATCATCTTTCTTTCATCTTCGTAACATTGCAAAACTCAAATCCTCCCTCCCCCCACCTGCAGCTGAAACTCTGATTCATGCATTCATCTCCTCCCGTCTTGACTATTGTAACTCCCTCTTGTCCGGCATCAACTCCTCATACCTCCATAAGCTCCAAATGGTTCAAAACTCTGCTGCGAGGCTTCTTAATCATTCAAAGTCCTGGCAGCACATCACCCCCATCCTCTGTGAGCTTCACTGGCTCCCTGTCAAACAGCGCATTGAATACCAAATACTCCTCCTGACTTACAAAGCCCTCCACAAACTTGCTCCCCCATACCTCTCGGACCTTCTTCAACACTATCAACCTTCACGCTCACTCCGCTCTTGTACAGCAGGCCACCTCATCATCCCCAGATCCAAGCTACGGAGCTTTGGTGATAGGGCATTTTCCAGGGTTGCTCCCCGGCTCTGGAACTCACTGCCACAATCCATCCTTGATTCTGACTCTCTTAACACCTTCCGACTCCGCCTTAAGCCATTTCTGTTTAAACAAGCCTTCCCATAGCCCCTTTGTTGTTGTATATTTTATTTCTCAGTGTTCTTTGTTTTGCTTGTTTTTGTAAAGCGTCTTTGGGTCATTGAAAAGCGCTATATAAATCCCATGTATTATTATTATTATTATATTATAACGCACATCCCCGACCCCCATAAGGCAGAACTCATCTTTACCGCGCACCATCCTAACCTTTATGTCAACGCCATTTAACATAAGTTTCTCTTGAAAGAAGATATCGCTATGAACAGGGCCGATCATTTCAAATGTTGTGCTATCCGCCGAATAGGCGGCCCTTTTCGTAAGTCCATCGTTCTCGCCTGCAGGGTCCGTAACATCCATGTGACCTGCGGCATCCTTGTAAAACAACCCAGCTGAAAACTGTGTCTTTAATGTATCACATCCATAATTCAGAATGCTCTCTATAACGGCTCTGTAGGGGTATGTGTTGCTACTCTGGCTAATTAAACAATCACCCAAGGAGACATTTCAATGTATGTATTTTTCTCAATAGATGTCTGTGTGAATGGAACTGTGAATAAATCCAACTCTGTCTTCATACATTCGCCAGACATACGGTGTAGGATTGCCATCTCTATCTAAAATATATTCTTCATCAGATTTGTCGTGTTCCCTTTGAGCGTCCTCCGGGGTGTATGTCCTCTTTTAACCTTGGCTCTTGTTTTTGTCTCATTCTTGCGTTTTTTACTCTTGGGTAGGCTCCGCCTACCAGGTGGTCTCTTTCTAACACCTCGAGACATAACCATTAATCCAGAACCATCCTGCTGTTTTGTTTGTCGTGACATAACACTGTTGACAACATCGCCGACTATATTCCTAGCCGCACTCTTCAGATGTGGTTTTGCTATGGAGAACCCGCGCTTCAACAAAGGTATTGCCATCCGGAAAAGCCCTCGGAAAAGGCCCCCTAGACCGGCCCCATACATTGCTGAGCTACCATGATACCCTGGTAAACCGTTACCGGCCTGTGTTGTGTAGTATTCAACATACCTTTGAGGATCATCATAGAGCTTCTGCGGCTGCATCTTAAACTCTAAAAGATTGTTTGATGGGTCTGAAGTGTAATTTTGCAATCACCTTCCCCACTACAAATGAAACCAGCTGGTTTTGATCAGATTTTACTTCAATACAGATCTCATCAAATTGTCTCTTACTAAGAGGTACGTAGTGTGGCTTGTCGTACGTCACTGTGACAACTTCGTTCTTTCTCCCTGTAATATGTACAGTTCGCAGCAGTGGGACATGACTGTCACCAACGCATTGATAATCAATTATATCTGTGTAGATGTATAGGGTGTTAAACCCCGCCAGAATATCTGTGGGGTATGTTCCGTACCATGTGGCAGACCACCGCTCGCCTGGTTTTAACCCCAATATCTGTTCCAGTTTTGCACTAAATTTCAAACTAAACTGGGGCTCACCTTTTAGAAACACTCTATTTATAATTCATCGTACCCCACTGATAAACCATGTGTTTTTATATGACTGTTGAGCTCTATCACTAGTTTTAATATGCTGCTGTAATAACCGGTGTCGAGTTCATATTTCCAAGTTTTGACGTTTTTCAAGTCAAGTAGTTCAAATGCGTTTTCGCCCCGTGTAAAAGTTTTCCACGTATGCGGGTATTGGAACTCTATCAAAGATACTTCCCAATCGCCTTTCAAATCTATACCTTTGGCAAATTTAGTGGTATAGCACGAACTCGTGTTGCTTGGATAGACATGTCTCGATGAGTTACTGGGCAGCGTTATGTAGAAGCCACCGTCACCCATGCTGATCGCAGTCAATGTAAATGACGTGATCCTGTAAATCCTGGAGTTTTATCCAGTTTCTAGGTCAACCACTTGTTCCGATGGTATCCAGCTGTTGAATTTCTCAGGCCAACCTAGCCACTTCACAAGACACATTTTCCTCCCTTTCTGTACTTTCTCATTCAAAACTGCTTCCACTTTAAAAGTTTTATCCTTGGCCACGATTATTTTCAGCAATTCCTGTTCATAAAAGGTCCCAACTATCACATCACCATCGTAATCTTTTATTCTATATACAGGAGGTACCCGAGGAATGCATTCTGTTATTGTAAAATATTCATCTGTGTACCCTTTTTCATAGCCTTTTGTAAACGCACCTCTCAGCTTTGAGAGTCTCACAGTATCCCCAACCTGGAACTTGTAGCTTTGATTACCATTTCTCGTTAATGTTGTGCCATACAGGTTCTTGAGAACTAATCTAACATTTTCTTCACAAACGTCAGCAAGCTTCATCTTAATAGACCGATGGTAGCTATGGTTGTACCCACGAACTAAATCTTGAATAACCTCAACATAGCGGTGAGTGTTGGCTGCTGTCAGATACCTCCACATTCGTGATTTAATTGTTTTATTAAACCTCTCAACGATACTCGCTTTGACATCATTTCCTGTAGCAAAATGTTTTATGTTGTACTTCTTCATCAACATTTCAAAATGTGAATTAAAAAACTCCTTCCCCTTGTCCGTTTGGACATTTTGTGGTGTTCTTCCTTCTTTTAATATGTCTTCAAATGCTCGCTTTACCTCTATAGCGCTTTTATTTCTCAGCACGCGAATCCATGCGTATTTGCTTAATACATCTATGCATGTTAACATAAATTTCATGTTATCGTTTTCCACGCTGTAAGCACTCATGTCAACCAAATCCAGCTGAAATTGTGAATTTATATCATGAACAATAACTCTATTTCTTTTAAAATGTATAGCTACAGGCCTGTGTAGCGTGTATGCATCCTGGGCAAGCAGCCAGTCATCGGCCTCACCATTTTTGAGGATCTCCCCGGTTTTTTCCAAGTATGCTCTTTTCAAACCCTCTCTACCCACATAAGCACCAGGGTTTGCCGGGTCATAGTAAATACTTTTCATAACCTGTTCAGACATCGTAGAGTGTTTGAGCAATAATGAGAATTAATACATGTTTAACAATGTTTTATTTGAGTTTTCGAAATTACACAACCAAGATATTCAGAAAAGTTACACAAACATTCAGATTTCTCATAGTCTTTGTTTATATACATGTTAACATGAGAACTGAACCCTGGCCTTAGACAACAAGACTCTTTGCTTTCATCACACCATGACCCCGCTGCGTCGCATACAACATCCTCATTAAATTTGTCCATGTACTCATCCCTGTTCTCACTCAGTCTCTGTGTGATGTTCGGCTCCAACTTGAGCTCGTGCAGAAAGTTCTCAGCGGCCTCGTGAACATCAGTCATCGGTGTGTGAAAACCAGATGCGTTCAAAGCCTTGACCAACACGTTTCAGTCGCGGTGTTAAAACTGTCGCCACAATGTCATCATAATGGGCCTCAAAAAAATACTCAGGCGGTTCGAGACATGAATGTCTTGTCTGGCTCGGGTGGTCCACTTCGCATCCGATGCACGCTTTGTGTAGAATAGCCCCAACAACGTTTTCCAGAATCATACCCATTGTTGCTTTGATGATCTTTAAAATTTTTGGTGCAAGTTGTTTGTCCATTTTGTGATAACTCTTGTTAGCATTTGAAAGGTATGACAGGTTAAGAGGACCTAGTTGATCACCAACCCTGTCAATCCAATGGTAGTTTCTTGTTGGGTATGCCGGTGGAATCGAGCTGTCTGGGTCAGGGGTTCCGTAGAAGGCTTCAGCGTTGTCATCCCAGGCGTCACACAGCCAGTCCTCAGCCTTGGGTTCTTCAATCACCGCTTGGTTGTAATCTTGAGACATGTTTCGTAAAATCTTCCGACTGCTTGAATGTCACCGGCGGTCTGTCGGTTTTTATGCTGTGCTGATGAAGGTGTTGGCTTAAGGCGGGGCTTCGGGGTCTTAGGTCAGTCGATCAGTCCGCAGTCACAAACTAACCCGCTGATATTTTACGGAAATAACTCCAATCTGACAGAGTCATACTCTTTCAGCCCCTCGACAACTTTAAACAGTACATCTACTGTATTATGTGGGCCTTGTTTTGGCCCCAAATAAAACACTTTTCGAAAGGTGGCCCATAAACTGGCATTAAAAACCATTTGATCAGTCACACCAGCCTTAAACACTTGGCCTTCGGGTAATTCATAAAATGCAACCTCTGGTTGCTCTGGGTTGAAGATGTATCCCCCGATCCGACCATCGTCCAATTTCCACTCCTGTGCCACCATATCCGGGTGTAATTGATGGATTCGGGTTAAACTCTGCATCGGTTTCTTCGGGGCTGGCATGTTGATTGCATCTCTGCGGTCCATTTGCAATTTATTACCAAATCGCTGAGCTGCGTTTAAGCTGTTAGCTTTCACCGGTGTTTCACCCAAAACATTGATATCAGCACAATCCTCCATGTTTTGTAATGTGTAGGTAAGTTCGCTCAGGCAAGACTGAATGACCAACCCCGATGTCGGCGTGGTTTAAATACACATACCACGCCAGTCAACCCATAAAACATGAAGGGTTAACAAACACTGTTTGTATGCCAGCTGTTGCAACACTTGTCAGAAGATAAAACACCAGGGTTTTATATTTGTCGAACACCATTTCCTGTACACCAAACAACATGCCGCTGACACAACACTTATTTACTGCCTGGGAATTTAACATTCCGGAACCCTAAGCCCCATTTGTTAATCATCAAACATAACACACCTGTTATAACACCAGTCTGGTTTGCTCATCAAGCGTTGTAAAACATCAAACACTGACACATCAATGTAATCATAAATCACAAAGTCACCGGACATGCATACGTCACTCCTGAAGTCCCACCCTAACATATGTCATACCGGAAGTCCCACCCTAACATACGTCATACAGGAAGTCCCACCCTAACATACGTCATACCGGAAGTCCCACCCTAACATACGTCATAACGGAAGTCCCACCCTACAAACCGGATGTCCCGCCCACCTGTCACATCAATATGGAAGTCCCGCCCCCCAGGGCCATAAATCACCATTCTGACACAATATACCCTACACTAACTACTGCTGTTTTCCACTCATCCCCTTCCCGGATACGTACCAGGTTATAGGCGCTCCTGAGGTCTAATTTGGTGAAAAAGCGGGCCCAGTGCATCCTCTCCACCTCCGCAGAGATCAAAGGGAGAGGGTAGCGGAACGGAATGGTGATCTTGTTCAGCGCCCGGTAATCGATGCACGGGCGCAAACCACCGTCCTTCTTTTTCACAAAAAAGAAACTTGAGGAGACCTGTGACTTGGAGGGCCTAATGTAACCCTGTTCCAGCGCTTCCTTAACGTACGCGGCCATAGCCTCCATTTCGGTACGGGACAGTGGATACACGTGACCCTTAGGGAGTGCGGCTCCGTCAATGAGGTCTATTGCACAATCCCCCGGCCTGTGTGGTGGCAACACAGTGGCCTTAGCCTTGGAAAAAAACGCAGCCAAGTCCCTGTATTCGGGGGGAATTGGCACGGCGGGAGCACTGTCTGGACTTTCCACCGAGGTTGAGCCAACGGAAACACCCAGACACCTACCTTGACACTTCCGCGACCACCCCGAAAGACTCTGACTAGACCAGGAGATGACGGGGTCATGTAGGGACAACCAGGGGAAACCCAAAACGACTGGGAACGTGGGTGAGTCGATCACATGGAAGGAAAGGGTTTCGCTGTGTCGGTCGCCGGTAACCATAAGGAGGGGGACAGTGCATCGGGTGACCAAACCTGACCCTAGTGGCCGGCTGTCCAAAGCTCTCACGGGTAGGGGGGTAGTGAGGACCTGAAGGGGAATGCGTGAACGCAGAGCAAAGGACATATCCATGAAATTCCCAGCTGCGCCTGAATCTACCAGCGCCTTACACTGGGAAAGCAACGGAAAGCCGGGGAACGTAATAGGGACAGTGCACATAGAGAGGGAAGAGGTAAGTGGTGCATGGGCATGTGCTACCTGGGGTGACACGGAAGTGCCATGCCTGTCGCCTCTCGACCTGAAAAGCGCAGCCGCCCCCAGGTCCATGGGGACGGCGGCGTCTGGTTGGCAGGGTGGAATGGGCGGGCCTCTTCCGGGACGTCCTTGGGCAGCCAGCAGGTTGTCGAGACGGATGGACATGTCTACCAGTTGGTCGAGGGAGAGGGACACGTCTCGACAAGCTAGCGTCCTTGCGAAGGCTACACCGATAGTGGTCGATTAGAGCCCGCTCGTTCCACCCCGATCCCGCTGCCAGGGTCCGGAACTCCAGTGTTAACTCTTGCGCCGATCTCGTCCACTGCCGTAGGTGGAACAGCCGTTCACCCGCCTCTCTTCCTTCGTGAGGATGGTCGAACACGGCTCGGAAGCGGCGGGTGAAGTCAGCGTAGCTGCCCTGGGTGGGCTGCTCAATGTTCCAAACGGCGGTGGCCCACTCCAGGGCTTTCCCGGACAGGCAGGAGACGCGTGAGGAGATCTTCTGGGCTTCGGTTGGCGCAGGATGCATCGCCTGTAGCGCAATGTCCAATTGCATCAGGAAACCCTGGCAGCGGTCCGCCGCCCCGTCGTAGTCCCTGGGCAGCGGAATGTGCATCGCCCCCATGTTGGGCGCCGCAACTTTTGTAAATGATTTCAAAGTTTTGGCCCGCACTTTTATTTGTCGTGTTAGATTTCAGATCAATCCCATGGCTAAAATAAAGGTTTCCATAAAATGTATTTCAAATTGACTAACAATATTATTTGTTTTATAGATGCCATGCAAACCTGGATTCATGCAGAGTGTTTTGTATGTGTCTTTGGGTGTGGAGCCTGTCCTTGTGTGTTCAAGTGGCTCTATAGTTAGAGTGAAATGTGTAATTAAGTTCTGTTTGATTCCCAAATGAGCCAAATGTTATGTCCTAGGACAAGGCACTCCCCCCCCAAAAATGTATTCCAGGAAAATGTACCTGTACTTATTGTAAGTTGCTCTGGATAAGAGTGTCTACTAAATGACTAAAATATATACTTGTACATATTTTTTATATTAATGCATTTGATTTGTGTGTAAACACACTGTTGTTTTTATTCACAATCTTCAAAGTGGAGTAAAACAAATGTAATTAGATTCCATTATTAGAAACTTGCTATATTAGCAATGAAATGATTTCACATAACTACTCAATTCTGGTAATGTTGTGATTGTTATTAATGTACATGTAAGAAGTTAATGTTTCATATAGGATCTGTCGCAATCATTGTGAAAGCTTTCGCCAGTCTATCTAAATTACGTTCAGTATAAGCCTAGAATAACATGTTCCAATTGAAACAGTTATGTGGTTTTCATTACTGTCAGATATGAAACCACATGCTTCCTACCTATAACGCTCAGAGACAGTACAACCTTTGAGCAATAACAAGATGTTCCAGTATGCAATAACAACTAGAGATAACCAAGAGGAAAAGGACATGTGTGTTATGACTACTGAACGCTGTGCTTCTAAATAAAAACGAGTCCACCCATGGAGAAGTGTGAGTTGCTGAGTTGAATCCTACTGTCAGGCTCGTTCCTGGCTCAGTTGAGATTAACGGCTCTCTCCCTTCTGCAGAAGTGACTTCTAAAACGTCTTTCTGACTCTTGGTGTGGTTCTTTCTCATTAGACAAAATAGACTATATAGAAGTTTGGTGAACTGAACCTAACAGTACAGAAGTAACGTCTCTTATTTATTACCTACATTATCTAGCTCGACTAGTCTTAATATTATTTTTAACCTTTCAAATGGAAATTTCCATTTTCAATGTGTAGTTTAGAAAAATTAAGCTTTTCACTATATAAGATTTCTGTGAGTGTGACATTCATCTACTATCTTTTATTACACTGATGCTGAGAATGTTTTGTTGTAATAATCTAAGCTATTCCGCAAACAAAGTCAATTGACAATGTGTCATTAGGGTTTCAACAGTATGCCAAAATCCTATTCTGTTTGTTCCTGTTCACTATTATTCTTCTGGCAAAAAACAGTCCTTTTTCCAAATTTCTGTGAGTTACAATGGTGTAAAGGTACTGGTGCAGTGGACATGCCAATCAGCCTCATAGTGGCACAAACATGTGAAGTTGGACTTTTTTTTTCATCCCTGGTGACCTGGTCTTGGAAATCAGTCAACTATTAAACTTTTTGCCACTGAGACCCAAAAAATCGCCATCATGGATTTTCAGCCATCTTAGTTATTTTGAAAAACACTTAAAACACTACTCATATGGCAGCAATCTTGATATAGTTTGACATTTGGTATCTATGTATGAAGATCTTCAAGTGTTGTATAAACCAGACCATCTCATCTTCATCCGCTTATCCGTATCGGGTCGCGGGGGCAGCAGCTCCAGCAGGGGACCCCAACTTCCCTTTCCCGAGCCACATTTGCCAGCTCTGACTGGGGGATCCTGAGGCATTCCCATGCCAGTGTCGAAATATAATCTCTCCACCTGGTCCTGGACCTACCCCAAGGTCTCCTCCCAGCTGGATGTGCCTGGAACACCTCCCTAGGGAAACGTCCTGGGGGCATCCTTACCAGATGCCCGACCCACCTCAACTTCGCCTTCCGGCTCAGCTCTCTTTTCGTCACAACGGTGCGGTAAAGGGAATGCAATACCGCCCCTGCTGCTCCGATTCTACGGCCAATCTCCCGCTCCATTGTCCCCTCACCCGCGAACAAGACCCCGAGATACTTGAACTCCTTAACTTGGGGTAACGCCTCATACCCTACCCGGAGAAGGCGAACTAAACCAGACCAGTATGTAAAAAACTACAAGGGGTCACAATTGGTCAGGAAAAAACATCCAACATTGGCTTAATGTTTGTACACGTGCAGTTTATTTTACCCTGCATACCATATTGCATCATTTTCATGTGAACTAAATGCTGAAACCCACTAAATGCTGCTTGCAGCTTTAATTGAAATTGCAAATGTAAAGACAATTGCTTAGTTACAGTAACATATGTTCCAAGGGTCTTCAAAGTTTCCTTTTGTCATTACTTGGTCCCCTTAATCGCTGCTTGCAGCTATATTTACATTTGGTATTATTGACTGATTTCTACAGTTGCTATAAACCTATGCCATGTAGCAGTTTAGTTTTATTTGATTACCTACTAATACTAGCCAGAGTAAGTTGCTAAAGAAAATAAACTGGATATTTGTACTGCCCCAGAAAGAAAATGACACATTAAAACAACAAACTATCCTAATACACATAGGTACACACAAGTCAAATAAAAAGCAGAAACACCAAAATCACATATAAATACACTTAAATACACATTAAAATGGATGTCTTCTATGAGGTATTAGAAAGATCTTCCCATCAATCAGTCCAACACTGCAGTAGTGTGAGTCCAAAGGGCCATCAAGCAACTGGATTCCAAATGAAGCAGAGGGCATTGGGTATTCAAAGAAGAAAATTCTGAGTAGACTACATATATATCCTCCTTCTAAACAAAGATATTCCAGATTTTTGCAACTTTACCCTGAATGTATACATTGGAGTTGGCTTGATCTGTTTTGATGGTGAAAAGCTTGTTGTCTTACTGTGTAAACTGCTTTGAACTATTAAACAATTGGTGCAGAGGCCCTGATGTGTGCTCCCTGCTAGCACCTAACTGTTTTGCTCTTTGACCTTCTCCGAAAGCCTTTTGACGACCTGACTGCAAGGAGATCCTCGTTTTCTCACAAGGTTCTCACAAGCTAAGGAGCACAGGGACTTTATAAAGTAAGAATTGTCAAAACTCTGATGCTTTCCGTTGGACTAGCTCCTTTAGGGTTCTCGGCCTCTGTGCAAACTCCACTGGCACATTTGTCTTGATCTTAAGGAGCATCTTGGATAGTGTTTTCCCAGAGAGTCTGCAGGGTAGTGGACCTTTGAGCTACAAATGCAAGAGCCGCCTCATGTCACCTAGACAGACAAGGTGCATATAGTCTAATGGGAAGCCACTGAACATGCCCAAAGATGTGCAGGCCAGTGGTGAAAGTCCTATATGATGCCCCTCATCTGCCATTTCTTCAAAGCCCTTGTCTTACATGCATTTTTCACATAATGATATGTCCCACCATTTTTCACATCCTGAGTAGCCTGAGTGTCCTTTTACATTTTTCACAAATTCTCAGGCTGGAGCATCACATACCATGGATGACAATTGTAGTCTCATATGAATTCCTTCGAAAACAAATCCTCTCTCCAATTGCAAAATTCCAGCCACAAAATCTAGGTATTCATTAAGTGATGGTTTACCGGTACCACAAACAGCCCAATTACAAATGGTTGGTGCTGAGGCAGGTTCTTGATGACTCCAAGAATGGGCCAGAATTGCGTTGCAGAACTTTTAAATACTGGCAACCCATCCACATTTACTTGGAGTTCCAGATAGACACAAGATGCCAAGTGACACTTGTTTGACACAATTGTGCTCTGCATTGACTGTTGGACCCCAAAAGAATATGTCCCACCAGCCTTTTTCTGGACAATCACTGACTCTGACCGTGCATTATGCCGTAGCTTTCTTGCATCAACGGCAGTGATGGATGATGGTACTTCAGAATCTGTAAGAGTTTACTTAATGCGCTGTGAGTTATATTTTCTTCTAATGCCCAAGATGACAATCTACTTTTCAAACATCCCCCTTCATCTTCACTATCTAGACTATTGTTTTCGGAATCTAAATAATCTCTGGACTTCTTAGGCTGATCAGAATTGCTGGAAGAAAAAACAGAATTCACTGATTCTAACTGTTAATTGACACTTTACTCTACACCTCCGACGCAGACACACAGAGATCAAGATAACAAAATTGGCACTCAAGCTTTTGCAAGATACTGCAAAATCACAACTAAAAGAATAAAAAAAGACTTTGCAATCCCTATATTTTATGATGTTAATAGACACTGGCTCATTCTAAATTATAACATTTTGAATGGACATATATAGATCTGACTCTCACTTCCTGTCTCACAGAGGTGCGTTGGAAGGTTAGGTAGCAGGTTGAATACTGCAAGCATGGTGCAGAGGCTGAAAACATGAAAAGAAAAATGTGACAGATTGGTAATTGAGCATGATAGCAGCCTCAACAGATTAGTGATATTATATTTAATAATTTTAGTTATTTTCATAATTAGAACTGAGAGCCTTAATGTCCAACACTAGCAAGCTAGCTAGTTATCTAGCTGTATAAGATCTTAAAGGTCACCAATTCTAAAACGACTGGGCTGGATTTAGTAGAGTTCCAGTCAAATCAGATCCGGTAACAAATTCCGATAAGGGTCCATTATCTACAATTAACTAATACAGTAGTTAACAGAACGAATGATGAGCAAAGACATAAACAAATGTTTAACAATGATAGCCCCTGCTTTATTAATGACATAGGACAGACTCATGTCGTTTTTGTTAGGAACACACAGTTGTACTGTAATTTTTTTATGTTGATAGAGGACATGCATTAATGTAGCTAGTTGTTTCCATGAACAATAGGATAATTAGTATACATGATTTATAAGTGTACAAAAACAAGTACAGTGGGGTAACCACTATTAATAAGGTAGGCTAGATAATGATCATTTATATTATATATTATTATATATTGTCTGGTATAGCAGTGGCTACTTGCATCTTCAAATAGGTGTAACGCACACAAAATGTATGGTCACATTTGGGGTTAAGTATAGTTGGTTTGTAAAGGGGATAAATCAAGTATTGAAAACTTCAGTTCTTAAAGTTTGTATAATTGAGGGACACCACCGTTTGGCCAGTAGGGGGCAGAGAGATGTGGTCGTGTAGTGCTGGGACTATATAAGATCCAAATACCTGCGCATTCTCATACCTGTTTTTAGGAAGATATTTTTTTTCTTTTTGGTCATTTATGATGGTTTGTTATCTTTTTTCTTTTTGAAAAAGCATCTCATATCCATAGCCGCCCTTCTATTCAAGTATTGGCTTTGTGATTTATCTACTACCAGATGCCAATAACGACAAGCCTTGTAACTGGTGCGCTCAATCCCTCCACCCTCACACTAAATGCGCGCATTTGGAGTAGAGTGAAGTAGATCTGCGGCTTGAAGGACACACAGAGGACCCAAAGCATACTTTCTGGTCATCTATCCTGTTTTCCAGGTTGGTAAAGTACAAAAGTGCACTGGAAATGTTGATACAGTTTGACGGATTGTATGTAGAGGGTTGTAAAAGCATTGTATGTATGTTGTATAAGCACTTTGTGAAAACTTGTGACGTAAAAAGAGCTTGACAAAAATACATTTGATTAATTGATGTGACTCCGTGATCGAAATTAAGGCTTGTCCGCTTGTACTGGACAAGCGAACAAAAAATGAAGGACACGAATAGTGCATGGGTACACGGAAATGCATAAAAAATCATGAAAGTGTCTAACAATCTGGCCAATCATTGTGTCCTGGAGATGCCGGGTAGCACACTTTCACCTCAGAATATAGGTGATAATTGAGTGCAGTCTCTGCACTGACATTGTCTGTGTGTCTATGAATGGATCTGTGTGTTGTAGTGGGGAGTGAAGGATTCAGCTCGCAAAGTAATTTGCGACACTCGTGTTCTGGTAGACTTACGTTGTGACAGGAGAAGATGTCCATGTCTCCAGAGTGGTGTTTATACACCTATTAAAGGGAGGATTATGTGCTATCACCAGTATCCTAACTAGTAATACAGTATGAATCCACAAAACCAAATCATTAGTTCATACTTTTTTGGCCCGCTTATTAACCATTATGCAGGAATAAAGCATGAATAGGCTAACTGATACCTCGCTATTAGGAAATTATTTTGTGTCCCCTTTAGTAAAGTGATTAATTATCCTACAATAACAATGACAAATTAAAGGTCTGACACTATCTGAACAGTACAACACCTTAAGCACCAAACAATGTAACCAGGAAGTTGTTTGAATTTTTCAGAATGTAATAAATGTACCCTAATTGCATGGTAAATGTAACTGAATGGAAGTTTGTCAGACTTCCCAATTGCAAAGTATATTATGCTTGTTGTAAGATAATTAAGGAGTCGGAACAGATAATCATTATCATTTTCAAAGGTATGCTTCCTTAAGTATGTGTTTTAACATCAATGATTGAGCAAACTATTTATTTTAGAACTGTTTAATTTCGATGATCAAAAGTCTATTACAGGCGGCAACAATAAAACCAATACATTTTTTTTATATACTTGGAAAATACCCTCCCTATTCTTATTATAAAAATATGTTGCCTTTGGTAGGGCATGGGCAACTTATATTTCATTTTAATTTAACTGCCATGCCTACAATTAAAAGGTGCAATTGATAAATTTTGCCCTCAGTTAGAAGTGGAATTGTAGAAAAAAATGAAAACAGAAATTACTTAACTACTGAGAATGGAATCTACTGAGGCATGAACATAACACCCTCTTTACCAAAAGCATTTTTAATAGCTAAAGCATTAGTTATAATGTTCATGTCACCAGAATGATTTAAAGTAACTAACACTAGCTTAGACTGAGGCTTTTCTAGCAATTACGAGCATAGATTAGCTACCGAGGCTTGAAAGCATGTGTAAGGGCTTCGAGAGAAGAAGCAGGAGAATGAGGCGATGTGTGTTTGTTGTGTTTAATATAGGAACAGCAGCGAAGCTCAACAGCACTCTTTGCATAAAGAGAGACAATAACACACAAAGACAGGGGAAGCAGAGGGAACATATATACTGGGGGGAATGATGAAGATGAGAACCAGGTGCGCTAAACAAGACACAGATGAAATGCATAATGAGATGGGCGGTGGTGTCAGAAGGCCGGTGATGTCGGACGCTGGAGCCTGTCTGCTGCAGGGGGAGGAGAGGCAGCAGAGGGCGCAGTTGTCACAGCATGACACCTAAATGGTCGTTTCTAAATCTCTAAATGGTCGACTTTATTATTAGCTAAACCGTATGGGTCTGGGCATTCATGTGGACATCAATTTGACCTAAATATCATTGCAGACCAGGTACACCCCTTCATGGTAATGGTATTCCCTGAAGGTAATGGCCTCTGAGCAGGATAATGTGCTCTGCTGCACCGCACACATTGTTCGTGGGTTGTTCTGAGGAACCTGTTGAAGAATTCGAGGTGTTACCCAGGCCTCCAAATAGCCCAGATTTCAATCCAATTGAGCATCTGTAGGATGTGCTGAACCAACAAGTCCAATCCACGTTAGCTCCACCTTGCAAATTAGGACTTGAAGGATCTGCTGCTAATGTCTTGGTGCCACATACCACAGGACAACTTCAGGGGTCTTGTAGAATCCATGCCTTGGTGGGTCGGTGCTGTTTTGAAGACACACTGAAGATCATATTAGGCAGGTGGTCATAATTTTTTGGCTCATCAGTGAATAAATAAAAAGTAGCAAGAACATGTGGTGTGATAACTTGTGTTGTCCAAGAGGTAATTGATATCCTGTGAAATGGCTAGAAAAACTGATAAATGGTAATCTACTGCATTTGACATGTAGAGGGTCTTTTAACACACAAGCAGAGAATACTCCTTTTACTCTCTAGTCAATATTTACATGCCAAATGACACTCATACTCCTAAACTTTGAGGTAAACACATGATAGTCTCTGAATAACAGCCCACTTCTGTCTTACTCTGGGACACTGGGCTAAACGACTTTTATTTTAAATAAACAACAATATAGAGATATCTTCTATGGGTATCACTTAAAAAAATACAGAATTGGAAAGACAAATTCACTTATGAGGTAAGGAGAATTCTAATAATGCAGAAGCACAAAAAAGATAACCAGATGGAGATATGATTACTATCATGATTGCCCCCAGTTAGTGATGGCCAAACGAGGCTTCATTAGCGTAATTTTAGTAGCAGGATATTATGCTGGCAGCACTCAGACTTTTATGATTTATGAGGCAATATAGTTAACAGTCTAGTCGGTAAAAAAGAACAGACGCAAACAATATTGGAACGGACATTAAACTGTACAGACTAGATAGCTACCTATATTGCCTCGTATGACCATCACTATCCCCAGTATCTCTCCCAGCTACTAGGTTCATCATTGGTCCTGTGGTCCTCTTGGTTATCCTATTCGGATATTTCCCCACATCCCACAAACCCTGCACACAGTTTGGTGTGCCAGTTCTCACAGGTGTTTTGTATTTGGGTAATTATGATTAGTATTTCTGTCCTTGCTATCTGTTTTCTAACCTGATAGTGTATTAGGTGATTTACATTCTCTACTCCACTTTATCCAGTTACCGCTTCCCTGTCCATCACCCCCTTTTCTCTCTTGTGGCTGGGGTCACACCTTGAGGGGGGTACTGTAACGGCCAGTCACGTTACAGTACACATTACATTTCTATGTTCTGTGTTCTGTTCCAGTTTGCCTGTTTCAATGTTTAGTCTTTTTAATTTCCCCATGTGTTGTGTTAACTCCCTGTTATGTCCCTATTTAAGGTCCTCCTGCCTTAGTATGTTTTATCATTCATTGTCTTATGTTATGGTCGTTGCATTGTCTTGTTAACCATTGAGGTTCATTCAGAAAAAAAATGCTTAATTGCTGGAAGCTCTCCAATGCAGTACACAGCAGGGACATATGCTGGACAAAATGAAGTGTGTGTATGTGTGTGTGTGCTGTGATATTACTCTTTCCTACCTTTTCCAACATTTAGATTTAACATTTAACATTTTTATTTTTTTCATTTTTTTATTTTTTATATATATATATATACATAATTTCTGTCTCAAATGTGAGGAAAATGCGCTAAATGTGAGGAAAGTGAGCTAAATGTTGAAAATGTATCAGTTAAAAAATTGTAACCGAACTTTTACATTCGGCACCCCGTACATCCATATGTGCTGTCACAAAAAGGTTTGCTGTGTCTCCTAGTGCAGTTTCAAGAGCATGGAAGAGATACCAGGAGACAGGCCATTACAGGAGGTGAGCTGGACAGGGCTGTAGAAGGGCAACCCAGCAGCAGGACAGGTATCTGCTCCTTTGTTTGCGGAGGAACAGGAGGAGCACTGCCAGAGCCCTACAAAATTACCTCCAGTGGGCTGCTGGTGTGCATGTTTCTGACCAAACTGTCAGAAACAGACTCCATGAGGGTATCATGAGGGCCCAACGTCCTCTAGTAGGACCTGTGCTAACAGTCCAGCACCATGCCGCACATCTGGCATTTGCCAGAGAACACCAGAATTGGCAGGTCCGCCATTGGCACTCCGTTCTTTTGACAGAGCAGGTTCACACTCAGCACATGTGACAGTTGCGAAAGTGTCTGGAGACGTCATAGTAAATATTATCCTGTCTGCAACATAATTCATCATGACCGATTTGGCGGTGGGTCAGTGATGGTCTGGGGAGGCCTATCCTTGGAAGGTCGCACAGACCTCCACATGCTAGCCAACATCACCCTGACTACTGTTAGGTAACAGGGTAAATCACTACCCTGTTAGAACTTACCCATCATCAGGAGATTAGGGTTAGGGTTGGAGCAGTGGGCCCTGGGTTCCTCCTGGTGCAGTACAATGCCTGGCCTTGTGTGTCCAGAGTGTGTAGGTAGTTCCTGGATGATGAAGGCATTGGTGCCATTGACTGGCCCTCATGTTCCCCAAACCTATGGGATGTTCATCAGTGCATCCGACGCTGCCACGTAGTGCCACAGACTGTCCAAGCTCACTGATACCCTGATCCAGGTCTGGGAGGAGCCACAGGATACCATCCGCTGTCTCATCAGGCGCATTGCCCAGACGTTGTCGGGAGTGCATACAGGCACGTGGGGGCCATACACACTCCTGAGTCACATTATGAGTTGCCGTGATGAGTTGGGACAGCCTGTGATTTCAATTGTCGACTTAGATTTTTGTTGTGAGTGTGAATCCAGTCCTCAATAGGTTGGTGATTTTCAATCAAATTTCATCATCATCATCATCATCTTCCGCTTATCCGGGGCCGGGTCGCGGGGGCAGCAGTCTAAGCAGAGATGCCTGATAGGAAATGGGCATGAGAAACTTAACACAACACAGATGTGTTGACTAACTCTGAAAGAAGGACCATAGACAGGATGTGTTGCATGTTACTGATGGGCCCCACACATCCTGTCCATACATTCTGTCCATTCCTCCTGCTAGGAGTTGCCCATGAGACTGACATAGGCTATATGGATAGGTCCATTGACCATTGGTTGGAACATACCATACAAGGGTCTTTTGTAGGATAAACCTTTCTTATTGGAGGGTATTGGAATGTGTAATGGTTGGTTATGACCACTGGCCACCTCCTATGTATCCTTGCATAAAATACTGTGTTGCCTCTGTAATTATGGAAGAGATAGAAATGAGAAATGGAAGGACAACATCATAGACTCATGCTGAATGAAGATGTCTCTCCCCTGACTTCTGGTTGCATTTATTTTGTTCATGGATCGAAGCGTTCCCAGGCCAGCCGGGAGACATAGTCCCTCCAGCGTGTCCTAGGTCTTCCCGGGGTCTCCTCCCGGTGGGACGGGACCGGAAACACCTTCCCAGGAAGGCGTTCCGGAGGCATTCGAAACAGATGCCCAAGCCACCTCAGCTGACCCCTCTCGATGTGGAGGAGCAGCGGCTCTACTTTGAGCTCCTCCCGGGTGACCGAGCTTTTCATCTCTAAGTGATCGCCCAGCCACCCTGCGGAGAAAGCTCATTTCGACCGCCTGTATCCGGGATCTTGTCCTTTCGGTCATGACCCAAAGCTCATGACCATAGGTGAGAGTAGGGACGTAGATTGACTGGTAAATCGAGAGCTTCGCCTTGCGGCTCAGCTCTTTCTTCACCACAATAGACCGATACATCGACCGCATTACTGCAGAAGTTGCACCGATCCGTCTGTCAATCTCCTGTTCCATCCTTCTCTCACTCGTGAACAAGGCCCCAAATGTATTTATCCATCCATCCATCTTCTTCCGCTTATCCGGGGCCGGGTCGCGGGGGCAGCAGTCTAAGCAGGGATGCCCAGACTTCCCTCTCCCCAGACACTTCCTCTAGCTCTTCCGGGGGGACACCGAGGCGTTCCCAGGCCAGCCGGGAGACATAGTCCCTCCAGCGTGTCCTAGGTCTTCCCCGGGGTCTCTTCTCGGTGGGACAGGACCGGAACGCCTTCCCAGGAAGGCGTTCCGGAGGCATCCGAAACAGATGCCCAAGCCACCTCAGCTGACCCCTCTCGATGTGGAGGAGAAGCGGCTCTACTCTGAGCTCCTCCCGGGTGACCGAGCTTCTCACCCTATCTCTAAGGGATCGCCCGGCCACCCTGCGGAGAAAGCTCATTTCGGCCGCCTGTATCCGGGATCTTGTCCTTTCGGTCATGACCCAAAGCTCATGACCATAGGTGAGAGTAGGAACGTAGATTGACTGGTAAATCGAGAGCTTCGCCTTGCGGCTCAGCTCTTTCTTCACCACGACAGACCGATACATCGACTGCATTACTGCAGAAGCTGCACCGATCCGTCTGTCAATCTCCCGTTCCATCCTTCCCTCACTCGTGAACAAGACCCCTAGATACTTAAACTCCTCCACTTGAGGCAGGCACTCTCCACCAACCTGGAGTGGGCAAGCCACCCTTTTCCGACTGAGGACCATGGCCTCGGATTTGGAGGTACTGATTTTCATCCCCACCGCTTCACACTCGGCTGCAAACCGTCCCAGTGCATGCTGAAGGTCCTGGTTAGAAGGGGCCAACACGACAACATCATCTGCAAAGAGCAGAGACGAAATTGTGTGGTCCCCAAACCTGACACCCTCCGGCCCCTGGCTGCGCCTAGAAATTCTGTCCATAAAAATTACGAACAGAACCGGTGACAATGGGCAGCCCTGCCGGAGTCCAACATGCACTGGGAACAAGTCTGACTTACTGCCGGCAATGCGGACCAAGCTCCTGCTTCGGTTGTATAGGGACCTGACAGCCCTTAGCAAAGGACCCAGGACCCCATATTCCCCAAGCACCCTCCACAAGATGCCGCGAGGGACACAGTCGAATGCTTTCTCCAAATCCACAAAACACATGTGGATTGGTTGGGCAAACTCCCATGAACCCTCCAACACCCCGTAGAGGGTATAGAGCTGGTCCAGTGTTCCACGGCCCGGACGAAAACCACACTGTTCCTCCTGAATCCGAGGTTCTACTATCGGCCGTATTCTCCTCTCCAGAACCCTGGCATAGACTTTCCAGGGGAGGCTGAGAAGTGTGATCCCCCTATAGTTGGAACACACCCTCCGGTCCCCCTTCTTAAAAAGAGGGACCACCACCCCGGTCTGCCATCCCAGAGGCACTGTCCCCGACCGCCACGCGATGTTGCACAGGCGTGTCAACCAAGACAGCCCCACAACATCCAGAGACTTGAGGTACTCAGGGCGGATCTCATCCACCCCCGGTGCCTTGCCACCGAGGAGTTTCTTGACCACCTCTGTGACTTCAGCCCGGGTGATGGACGAGTCCACCTCTGAGCCCTCATCCTCTGCTTCCTCAATGGAAGAAGTGTCAGCGGGATTGAGGAGATCCTCGAAGTACTCCTTCCACCGCCCGACGACATCCTCAGTTGAGGTCAACAGCTGCCCACCTCCACTGTAAACAGCGTTGGTAGGGCACTGTTTCCCTCTCCTGAGGCGCCGGATGGTTTGCCAGAATCTCTTCGAGGCCAGCCGATAGTCCTTCTCCATGGCCTCACCGAACTCCTCCCAGGCCCGAGTTTTTGCCTCCACAACCACCCGGGCTGCAGCCCGCTTGGCCTGTCGGTACCCGTCAGCTGCCTCAGGAGTCCCACAAGCCAACCAGGCCTGATAGGACTCCTTCTTCAGCTTGACGGCATCCCTTACTTCCGGTGTCCACCACCGGGTTCGGGGATTGCCGCCTCGACAGGCACCGGAGACCTTACGGCCACAGCTCCGAGCGGCCGCTTTGACAATGGCGGTGGAGAACATGGTCCACTCGGACTCAATATCTCCAACCTCCCTCGGGATCCAGTCGAAACTCTGCCGAAGGTGGGAGTTAAAGATCTCTCTGACAGGAGACTCGGCCAGACGTTCCCAGCAGACCCTTACAGTACGCTTGGGCCTGCCGAGTCTGTCCAGCTTCCTCCCCCGCCATCGGATCCAACTCACCACCAGGTGGTGATCAGTTGACAGCTCCGCCCCTCTCTTCACCTGAGTGTCCAAGACATACGGCCGCAGGTCAGATGAGACGACAACAAAGTCGATCATCGACCTGCGGCCTAGGGTGTCCTGGTGCCACGTGCACTGATGGACACCCTTATGCTTGAACATGGTGTTCGTTATGGACAAACTGTGACTAGCACAGAAGTCCAATAATTGAACACCACTCGGGTTCAGATCAGGGGGGCCGTTCCTCCCAATCACGCCCCTCCAGGTGTCACTGTTGTTGCCCACGTGGGCGTTGAAGTCCCCCAGTAGAACAATAGAGTCCCCAGTCGGAGCACTTTCCAGCACCCCTCCCAGAGACTCCAAGAACGTCGGGTACTCTGCACTGCCGTTCGGCCCGTAGGCACAAACAACAGTGAGAGACCTATCCCCGACCCGTAGGCGCAGGGAAACGACCCTCTCGTTCACCGGGGTAAACTCCAACACATGGCGGCAGAGCTGGGGAGCTATAAGCAAACCCACACCAGCCCGCCGCCTCTCACCATGGGCAACTCCAGAGTGGTGAAGAGTCCATCCTCTCTCAAGGAGTGTGGTTCCAGAGCCCAAGCCGTGCGTAGAGGTGATCCCGATTACCTCTAATCGGAACCTCTCAACCTCACGCACCAACTCAGGCTCCTTCCCCGCCAGCGAGGTGACATTCCACGTCCCTAGAGCCAGTTTCCGTGTCCAGAGATCGGGTTGTCTAGGCCCCTGCCTTCGACTGCCGCCCGATCCTCTTCGCACTGGCCCCTTATGGTCCCTCCTGTGGGTGGTGAGCCCACGGGAGGGCGGCCCCACGTCGCCACCAGGCGCTCGCATACGAGCCCCAACCCCGGGCCTGGCTCCAGGGTGGGGCCCCGGCTGCGCCATACCGGGCGACGTCACGGTACTCAAAATGTTTTTCTTCATTAAGGGGGTTTTGAACCGCTCTTAGTCTGACCCGTCGCCTAAGACCTGTTTGCCTTGGGAGACCCTACCAGGGGCATAAAGCCCCAGACAACATAGCTCCTAGGGTCACTCGGGTACTCAAACCCCTCCACCACGTTAAGGTGGCAGTTCTTTATAAATGTATTTATAAAGCCCTTTTTACATCAGCAGATGTCACAAAGTGCTTTTACAAAACACCTGGCCTTAAACCCCAAGGAGCAAACAACATTAGTGTTGAAACTCCCTAAGAATGCCAACATTTAGGAAGAAACCTAGAGAGGAATGTTTAGGATAAATGTATTACCCTATTCTTATTCTATCCTATATTCTGTAAATTAACTGTAATAAATTAAATGTTTTAGACAATGACTGAAATTGCTTTAGACTGTTCATGGTTGCCACATATAGAAGCATGCCCTGTTCTTAGAAGCGATTAGGGCCACAACCAGGCCGCCAGGCCTCAACCCTATCTCAACCCTATCTCAACGACCCTGTTCAGTTGGCGCCAAGGTAAAGCTGCCTGTGTCTCCTCTGTATTCTTCCTTTTGTGTAGGACACTAGGGGTAGTTCAGATCAGGAGGTCTGGTAACTATGACCTGGTTGCCATGGCAGTATAGGGTTCTATCTTGTTTTCCTATTAGTATGACGACTTGTTTTGTATGTATCTCATAGCATTAGTGATCATATTTTGGGGGCTCAGTACGTGGGCATTGTTTCAGCAAAAGCTTAGGTATGGCAATGTGACATGACTTTGTGGATACAGCGTACGATAGATATCGGGCATGAAAAGTAACTGAATTAAGCTTGGCACAATGTATTATAGTACTAACTATCTCTATACAAAGGACACTAGTTAGGAAATGTGATGCCCTATTGCTGATGGGTCCCAAACACATCCTGTCCATTCCACCAGATAGGAGTTTTCCATGTGACTGTCATAGACTCTATGAATAAACCCATGGACCGTAAGTTGGCACATACCATTGTGAGTCTTTTCCTGATGATACGCATGTATTTTAGTTCTATTCTCTTGTTATAGGAGTGGTTTGTTATTTTGTGCTTTATGAGGTACCGTATCGCAAGCAGTTGGTACTACTGAGGGGCCCAACACAACCTGATAAGCTGTGGAGCCAAGAAACTTGAGAGGGGACACTATTAGGTTAGGATATAGAATACACATATGTGATTGGAAGACAGATATTGGAGGGGATGTGCTGGGGCATAAAAGACTGTGTTCACTTTGTAATCATTGGAGAGAAAAATGAAAGAACTATGGAAGGTCCACATCATAGACTCATGCTGATTAAAGATAGCTCTCCTCTGACTTCCGGTCGCATTTATTTATTTTATTTTTATTTATTTATTTATAATCCCTTTTCACCAGGGCACATGGCGCCAACGCGCTAGACTGGTTGTAAGAATAGGAGAGGGGTTAGCAGGTTTCCTAGCCCACCAAAAGTGACAAAGTACTGTTAGAACGAGCGGATTGCCTTATTAGAACGAACACATAGTCTTAAGAAGCAGTATGTGGTTATCTCTGTGGTAAGGTCCTTATCACTCCAACATTGGAGGCACTACTGAGATGGTGAAGTTGCCTATTTAACTGTATCGCTGTCACCACAATGGATCCATGCATTTGGTTAAACACTCTAAAAGAAAGGACAGTTGTGCTTATACACTCACCTAAAGGATTATTAGGAACACCTGTTCAATTTCTCATTAATGCAATTATCTAATCAACCAATCACATGGCAGTTGCTTCAATGCATTTAGGGCTGTGGTCCTGGTCAAGACAATCTCCTGAACTCCAAACTGAATGTCAGAATGGGAAAGGTGATTTAAGCAATTTTGAGCGTGGCATGGTTGGTGCCAGACGGGCCGGTCTGAGTATTTCACAATCTGCTCAGTTACTGGGATTTTCACGCACAACCATTTCTAGGGTTTACAATGAATGGTGTGAAAAGGGAAAAACATCCAGTATGCGGCAGTCCTGTGGGCGAAAATGCCTTGTTGATGCTAGAGGTCAGAGGAGAATGGGCCGACTGATTCAAGCTGATAGAAGAGCAACTTTGATTGAAATAACCACTCGTTACAACCGAGGTATGCAGCAAAGCATTTGTGAAGCCACAACACGCACAACCTTGAGGCGGATGGGCTACAACAGCAGAAGACCCCACCGGGTACCACTGTTGTGTTTTCTGTTGATTACTAACTTGTTATTTGTTATTTTCGTTAATTACATGTTTACTTTAAACAAAGGCTAAAATTGTTGCAAGTATCACTTATGGAGAAACCGTAGCCTAACAGTGTAGTGCCTCTTTAAGAGAAGAGTGAGCTGTGAAACATGTGACCAGTGTTTACTATGTTTAAAAGGAAGCGTGTTTCATTCAGTTGTTATGACTTTCAACCCGGTGTGCAGCCACTTGATAAGCTCTCTGTTTTCTTGTCTGTTTATGAAGTACGCTTCATGTTGTCTACTGTCGCCGTGTTATATTGTTGTACTGTGTTTACGTCCATTGAACCTAAGATAATATTTATACTATGCTCTGGTAGATCTAAGCAGTTTAGCTAACTGATAAATATAACGCTATGCTCTATAGTTTATAAGTTGACGAGGTGGCAGCCGTGGGACATGGAGCCAACATTTAACTTTATAACCTTTCTATACCATACATGTCTATTTGTGATTATTTCTTAGCTTTATAAATGGTTGAAGTATGAATCGCGGACAGGTATTTCCTGGTTTGCCGTGGGAATTGTGGGAGCTGTAGTTTTCTGCTTGCAGAAGACTTTTTGCATAGGTTTGGTAGGATTTGAGTATGGTGTATAATGTTCGAAATATGAAGCGTGTACTTGATGATTATGAAATATGCTATTTATAGTCATATTAATATTATTGTGTACTTGATAAATGCTATTTATTGTTGCTTATTATTATTGGGCTATTGAGGTAAACTGATGCGGGTTGTAGCTAGTATGTTTGAAATGTTGTATTTTATATCATTTCAGGTTTATTACCTGCTGGTTATTCTTTATGGAAAATAAACAAATTAATCTGAAACGCTGAGTAATATCCTTTGTACACTGGGTTGCCCTTTCCGTGGGGAGATAACGGAACAGTAATAAACCAATCCGGCCAGAGAGCGTTAAGTCAAGTCTGCGGCTGCTTTATCAGCATTGACCAGTGAAGGAGCACCAAGGGAAGAGGAATAGGCCGAAATCGACCCCTCTGTGAACCAGCGCCTTGGTCAGTGCAAGTAAAGGAAGATGGATTCGGCAGAATTAGTTGCCCTAAAAGGAAAGCGCTCAACAGCACAGTGCTCTTTTAGCAAGAGAGCCAAAAAGCTGTCCCTCACTGTAGACCTCCTAGAAAAAAGGGTGCTTATTGATGAGATCAGAGTACTTGGAGTGGACTTTGGTAAACTGCATGACACTGGACTCGAATATGTTGATGCTCTAGGAGAAGTGGAAAACGAGGAAGAAAAAGCTGGTAAAGAAGCGGCTCTTGTAGAGGAGAAGATGGCAATGTGCCTTGCTACCTATACCGAAACGCTTCGGCTCGCTAAGGAGACATTATGGTCCAAATTTGCTTATGTTGACCTTAAATTGTACGCCGATGGTGCAGAGGAGAAGTGTACTGAAGCGGAGACCATTGATGTGAAGGAGTTGTCGGAGGGCAACTTTCAAGTCCTCAGAGAGGGCCTGGTGGAGAGAATCAAAATGCTTGAGCAGAAGGTGCTTGAATGGGAAGATATTGTGCCTGGAGCTAAGACAATCGTGTATAAGCAGCAGCTATACAAGCTGTTTAACAGATTGTATGACTGGGTACGGAGTTGGCAAAAGTTGAAGCGGACAGAAGAGGTCAACGGGGGAGAAGAGGTTGAAGAAGCAAGTTCTAATGAAGAGCATAGCCAGTCCGGTGGGGGGACCACTAGAGCTGGCAGGCAGCCTCAAATCCCCAGCATAACATCTGTACCCAGTACTGGAGCACCTGCGTTTCAATATGCACCGCCACTAACTGGTGGTCTGCATCCTGGGGCATACGGTTTCAGGCCACAGATCAGTCTGGAAAGAACACGCCTACCCATGTTTTTGGGAGACATGACCGACTACTATCGGTGTAAGGCTGAGTGGGAAGAGCTGGAACAGCTGGGAAACCCACAGAGGACGGCTGGTGTTACTAGGTTCCACCTCCTGGCAAGTCTCTGCGACAGGGGAAAGATAGACTTGGTTCTGTCCAGCTGTGCATCGGCAGATGATATGTTCAGGCGCCTCGACAACCGCTTCGGGAATAAGGCAAAAATCGTCCTGATGATATCTGAGGAGGTTCAGGCCCTACCCGCCGTAAAGGGTGACAACCCTAGGAAAGCAATTGAGCTGATCCAAGCAGTGGAGCGTGCCCTTAGTAACCTTGTGATCCTGGGAGAAGAAGAGGTTATAAAGAACCGTTGGGTAGCGCAGTCCCTTGAAAGCAAACTACCAAGCTCTCAGAAGGAGAAATAGATTACGCACAAGATTGAGCCTGTGAATGGGTTTGTTCCACGTAACCACTTCGACTGCTTACTGCATTTCCTGAAGAAACAAGAGGCAATCCTGGAGGAGCTGGATCAGCTGGAGGCAGGCCCTAGAGAGGGAAGCTCCTCAGTGAAAGGCCCGGGAGACAAGTCAGAAAGAGGAGTCAAGAAAGCATTCTCCAAAGTGACCTCAGGCCAAAGAGGGTCTCCGTTGAAGCCACGCTTGGGCTCATGCACTGTTTGTGCTGACGAGACACACCCTGGCAGGCTGTTTGCCTGCAAAGCCTTCAGGGAGTTGGATCTTCAGAGGAAAAGAGCCCATTTAAAGACCCATGGCATATGCAATCCTGGAGGAGCAATCCTGAAATTCAACACTACTGTTGTTTGCTCCTTGGGGTTTAAGGCCGGGTGTCTCTGTAAAGCACTTTGTGACAACTGCTGTTGTAAAAAGCGCTTTATAAATACATTTTGATTGATTGATTGATTGATTTTGATTGATTGATATGCAATCGGTGCCTGTGCTTCCACATAAAGGATGGCCGTTGCAACCCGAAGTTCCTCTGCAGTAAAATGGACTGCCGAAAAGAAGATCCTCACCACTATCTGCTCTGCCCCAAGACTATCACTCAAGAGAAAGACGTTGTCAGGGAGGTGCAAGGTACAAAAGGGGTGGAAAGAAAAGGCCTTGGGTTGACCAGTAAGCAAGAAGAGCTCCTGGCGAAAGTCACTCCGGAATTAAGAGCAGAATTCAGGAAGGCATTTTCCAACAAAGCCTCAACTACAATCTGCACTGCTGGAAGTGGACTGAAAGAGTACCCAGTTATAATGATGTTACTGGAAGTGACAACTAACTCAGGCCAGCTGATAGGCACTCTTATTGACCTTGCCTCTGACACCAACTATATAACAAACAACGGTGCCCAGCGCCTTGGACTGATTGGTGAGCGAATCAAGTTAATTGTCCACGGAATAGGAGGGATGAAAACGACTGTCACAACCAAGAGGTACTCCCTGCGACTAAGAGTGAAGACCATCAAGGGGACGGTAATGGAACACAAACTGCTCTGCTATGTCCTGGAGAGTATTGCGGAGATAAGTCAGCCTGTCACTCCGCAACAATTGCAAAAGATCTTTCCTGATGTCACTGCAGAAGAGCTGGTCCGCCCTGAGAACATTGAACTTCTGATTAGCCACAGGGAGGGTCGTCTAGTTCCACAACCATTTAAGTTGGAGGGAGATCTAGTACTCTGGGACGGCCCATTGGGCAAAACTGTTGGCGGTACTCACCCTGAGCTCTTTGAGGTGGTCGACCTAACTCTGCACCAGTCTGAAACTCACTTTGCAAGGTCAATGAGGACATCTTCAAGGGTGTACAAGGAGGTCCTTGTGGACACCAAAGACTTGAGTGAAGAACCAACGAGGATGGAAGTGACCCTGAGCAGCACCACTGTCACGAATATGGAGTTGTTTGATTGGTTCAAATGGGATAGTATTGGAGCAGCGTGTGACCCGAAATGTGGGAGCTGCAAGTGCAGCAAGTGCCCTCCAGGAGGCAAAGAGATGACCCTTGGAGAAGAAAGGGACTTAGAAAAAATAAAGGACTGTCTTTCTTATGTGTTAGCGGACAAACACAGTGATGCGCCACACTGGGATGCAGCCTACCCATGGAAAGTAAGTCCAGTGATTTTGCCAGATAATCGCCGAGCAGTGGAAGCAACCTTCAGGAACACAGAGGCTCGTCTGGCAAGAGAACCTGTGTGGAAAGCGGCATATGGAGAGCAGATCCGTGAGATGGTATCAAGAGGAGCAGCCATCAAGCTCACAAAGGAACAGATCAAGGGCTGGAACGGCCCAACCTGGTACATCAGCCATTTGGTTGCCCCAAATCCTCATTCTTGCTCAACGCCAGTGAGGATAGTCTGGAACAGTAGCCAGGAGTTTAAAGGGTTGAGCCTGAACAACCTTTTGCACAAAGGCCCTGATGTCCTCAACCCGATCCGAGGTGTCCTGCTGAGATTCAGGAGCAGATTGTATGCTGCTCTGGGCGACGTGAAATTTTTTTATAATTCAGTGTGGCTTAAGGACGAGGAAGTCCACCTCCATCGATTCCTCTGGAGGAATAACCCTGAAGATGAAATCGGTGTGTTTGCCGTTGTGAGAGTCAACATCGGCGACAAGCCTGCCGGATGCATTGCTCAGGTTGCCATGAGAGAGACGGCAAACCTTCCTCAGTTCACATCCATGGTTGAAGAGCGCCGGATCCTGACAGAGGATTGCTACGTGGACGACATTTTGACGTCGCATGATGATCTCCAAACTCTGATTAAGATGACAGAAGGAGTGGAAGAGATCCTAAAAGCAGGTGGCTTCTCCCTCAAGCCCTGGGTCCTGACAGGCCAAAGTGGGAGGAGTTGAAAACCCACTGACCCCAGCATCATCAGGTCAACAGAGACCAAGACCTTGATACTCCCCAACCAAATGCAGGATGAGGAGAATAAGGCATTGGGATTGGGATATGAACCTGAATCTGACAAACTCCGTGTGCTGACATCAGTGAACTTCTCAAGGAGGCGAGGAAAGATGAGGACTGGTCTGGATCTACGAGAGGATGAGATCAGAAGCAGCACCCCCGACCCTCTTACTAGACGCATGCTGCTGAGTCAGATCGCAGGGTTCTATGATCCCATTGGCCTGGCCTCACCTGCTAAACAACGAGGAGTGATGCTCGTAAGAGAGTCCTTTCAGGAAGCAGGAAGAAACCATCCCTCTAAGGACACCTGGGATGAACCTCTTTCGCCACGTCTTCGAGAGGCTGCAAGAAAACTCTTTGAGCAATATGTGAGGCTTGGCCAACTTAGATTCGACAGGAGTCTTACACCCCTTGGAGCCATAGGTCGCCCAATGGGGATCACGTTTTCCGATGGTAGTGAAGCTTCCTATGGAGCCGTTCTTTACCTACGGTGGGAGACAAAAGATGGAGTCGTAGTGAAACTGGTTGAATCAAAGGCCAAGCTCACCCCTCTAGACCAGAAAGGTGATGTTATTAAAGCTGAGCTGTGTGGGGCTGTCTTTGCATCCCGCTTGAAGAAATATATCAAGGTCAGCCCAGCCCAGACAAGGGTCAGGCCCAACCAGCGTTGCACTTGTGCGCCTTGTGGAACCCCGACGGTTCAGTTCACTGGTACGGTTATGTGGGACCATAGCTTGGATGAGACAAGCAGTAGAAATCTGGCTTCGCAACAGTCAGGCCCCAGTTCGGTCAAAGTGGGAGGCAAGACCATACCTATCTGTGGAAAAAAGAGCAACAGCTTTTAAAGATCTAGCTCTTGAAGCTCAAGATGGTGTTGAGTTCCGGGATACAACCCTGGATCGCCTGGTTGTTCAGAGGGAGGAAAAGACAGGACTCTTGCTCTGCGGAGGGAGAATCCAACGCTGGAACGAGGATAGAGTGGCTGTACCGCTAATCCCATGCCAGTCGTGGCTCGCAACCCTACTGGCCAGAGAGGCACATGAAGAGAATCATGAAGGTGTTGCCTCTACCCTTCTACGGACAAGAAGGAAAGCCTGGATCGTGCAGGGACGGAGAACAGTTAAGAAGGTGCTGAACAACTGTGTCACCTGCAGAAAACAAAGAGCCAAGATGTGTCAGCAAGTAATGAGTGAGCTCCCTCAAGAGCGTACCAAAAGAGCAAGCCCATTTGAGTATACTACCCTTGACCTTTTTGGTCCCTTCGAGGTGAAAGACGCTGTTAAAAGAAGGACAAGTAAGAAGGTCTGGGGCATTGTTTTCTGTTGTATGGCCTCGAGAGCTGTCCATGCGGACCTCACCGATGACCAGTCGGCAGAAGGCTTCCTCCAAGCATACTCCCGCTTTGTTGCTCTGAGGGGGCATCCAAGGAAATTATGGTCCGACAGAGGCACCAATTTCGTTGGCGCCAAGGCTGCTCTGTGTGAGCTGCATAAACATCTGGCTTGTCTGCAGGTTATGTCCATAGAAGATTTTGCCGATAAGAACGGGACTGAGTGGAAGTGGAATTTTCACCCTGCAGATGCGCCCCACAGGAATGGAGCTGCGGAGGCAGCTGTGAAGCTCTTGAAGAGGGCGTTCATGAGCCTCGGAGGAGCTACGGGGTCTCTCACATGGGGTGAGCTCCAAACTCTGTTCTATCAGGCAGCCAACTTGACAAACGAACGCCCAATCGATGCCAGAGCTCAAGAACAGGAAGACTCTGTCGAGTATTTAACACCTAACTCCCTCATACTGGGTCGAGCATCGCTTGGAGGAGACACCTGCGGGCTTGACCTAGAGACCCTGCCCTGGTGTCGTCTAAGGGCTATCCAAATTGGAGTGGACCGGTTCTGGGCAAAGTGGAGGGAACTAGCTGGCCCAAATCTGTTCGTTCGACATAAATGGCACCGGACAGAGAGGAACGTCAAGGTCGGTGATCTCGTCTGGATTGCTGACCCAAATGCTTTGAGAGGTCAGTTTCGTCTGGGCCGGATTCTGACAGTTTATCCTGACAATAAAGGGATTGTCAGGGATGCTGACATCACAACATGTGCTGGCCTTCCTGTTTCCCTGGTGGGTGGCCGGAAGAAGAGGAGTTCTTCACTGCCCATGACCGTTATCAGAAGAGACGTGAGAAGACTGGTGGTCCTCCTCCCGGTGGAGGATGACATTCATCCACTCCAGCCACCATGATCCCGCCTCTTCCTGAACCCCACTCATTCTGTGCACTGCCCTTTCCCCTGGCCCAAACCTTTTTCATTCACCGCCCAAACCCCCTGTCTGAAGAAGAGAAAAAAATTAAATAAAAAAAAATGATGAATAATAATAATATCTTTGTGTGGAAATGGGTGTCACTGAGAAAGGGTTTTTTGAGTGATTTCGATAAGTTCCCTGGATCGTAAGATCAGGAACTTAAGTGGGAGGTGTTGTGTTTTCTGTTGATTACTAACTTGTTATTTGTTATTTTCGTTAATTACATGTTTACTTTAAACAAAGGCTACAAATGTTGCAAGTATCACTTATGGAGAAACCGTAGCCTAACAGTGTAGTGCCTCTTTAAGAGAAGAGTGAGCTGTGAAACATGTGACCAGTGTTTACTATGTTTAAAAGGAAGCGTGTTTCATTCAGTTGTTATGACTTTCAACCCGGTGTGCAGCCACTTGGTAAGCTCTCTGTTTTCTTGTCTGTTTATGAAGTATGCTTCATGTTGTCTACTGTCGCCGTGTTATATTGTTGTACTGTGTTTACGTCCATTGAACGTAAGATAATATTTATACTATGCTCTGGTAGATCTAAGCAGTTTAGCTAACTGATAAATAGAACGCTATGCTCTATAGTTTATAAGTTGACGAGGTGGCAGCCGTGGGACATGGAGCCAACATTTAACTTTATAACCTTTCTATACCATACATGTCTATTTGTGATTATTTCTTAGCTTTATAAATGGTTGAAGTATGAATCGCGGACAGGTATTTCCTGGTTTGCCGTGGGAATTGTGGGAGCTGTAGTTTTCTGCTTGCAGAAGACTTTTTGCATAGGTTTGGTAGGATTTGAGTATGGTGTAAAATGTTTGAAATATGAAGCGTGTACTTGATGATTATGAAATATGCTATTTATAGTCATATTAATATTATTGTGTACTTGATAAATGCTATTTATTGTTGCTTATTATTATTGGGCTATTGAGGTAAACTGATGCGGGTTGTAGCTAGTATGTTTGAAATGTTGTATTTTATATCATTTCAGGTTTATTACGTGCTGGTTATTCTTTATGGAAAATAAACAAATTAATCTGAAACGCTGAGTAATATCCTTTGTACACTGGGTTGCCCTTTCCGTGGGGAGATAACGGAACAACCACTCATCTCCACTACAAATAGGAAAAAGAGGCTACAATTTGCACAAGCTCACCAAAATTGGACAGTTGAAGACTGGAAGAATGTTGCCTGGTCTGATGAGTTTCGATTTCTGTTGAGACATTCAGATGGTAGAGTCAGAATTTGGCGTAAACAGAATGAGAACATGGATCCATTATGCCTTGTTACCACTGTGCAGTCTGGTGGTGGTGGTGTAATGGTGTGGGGGATGTTTTCTTGGCACACTTGAGGCCCCTTAGTGCCAATTGGGCATTGTTTAAATGCCACGGCCTACCTGAGCATTGTTTCTGACCATGTCCATCCCTTTATGACCACCATGTACCCATCCTCTGATGGCTACTTCCAGCAGGATAATGCACCATGTCACAAAGCTTGAATCATTTCAAATTGGTTTCTTGAACATGACAATGAGTTCACTGTACTGAAATGGCCCCCACAGTCACCAGATCTCAACCCAATAGAGCATCTTTGGGATGTGGTGGAATGGGAGCTTTGTGCCCTGGATGTGCATCCCACAAATCTCCATCAACTGCAAGATGCTATCCTATCAATATGGGCCAACATTTCTAAAGAATGCTTTCAGCACCTTGTTGAATCAGTGTCACGTAGAATTAAGTCAGTTCTGAAGGCAACGGGGGTCAAACACAGTATTAGTATGGTGTTCCTAATAATCCTTTAGGTGAGTCTAGGTTGACGTATACATTGTTAGCATGGTGATAACCTTCCCATAACGCAAATGTTGCATTAGTTAAATTCAACATCCTCACAAATGCTGTTGGGTTAGATCCGCAGTTTTTTTTATGGTAAACACTAGTTAGATTCTCAGATGGGATCTATGTATAGTAACAATTTCTGTCTCCCGTCAGTGTTAAGAGAGTGGTGTCCAAGGACATAAGTTGAATAGGGTAAGAAAAGGGGGAGAGGGACTTTGTTACCTGAAAGGTGGAGTATAAAGTAGGTCAAGGAGCAAGCTAACATTAATCATTTAATCATTTCGCATTAATCCCACTACTGTCATCTAGTCTTCACCAGTGCTGAAATGACCCAGCCTCGTTCAGTAGAGCCTCTGTTTTGGCCTCTGTTTTGTTTTTTAAGAGAGCGTATTTTATTTACACATTCAGGTTTCGGTTTTAGACAAAGCACTGGGAAGGACTAATGTAGGCCCTAACAGTAAAAATGGTGACTAGTATCAGTAAGATTCAGTAGCCAGAGTTAGTCTTAGTCCACCATGGAGGAAATGTTGCCTTAGAAATTGCTAATATGAATAGATTCTTCCTATTATTATTAAAGGAAGACAAATACATGAGTCTTAATTTTAATCGGTGATAACATATTTAGCATTTTTTTTGCTAGTTGTTGTTTATTGTTGTTACAAACTGGGTCATGTTATTCTCTTTATAAAAATTTTAAAAAATAAAGATGTGTGTGGGGGGGGGGGGGGGGACATGCAATTGAGAAATGACATATACAAGAATGGAGTTAGTAGAATACACACCTCCCTAGTTAAGTTTCTAACTTAGGAGCCCTGAATCACTGATAGACCTGATACACCTTTTCCAGTGACACCTGTGGCCCAGATCATTCCAGGGCCAAACCAATCTCAGACCTATGAGACTGACTTGGGCTCAGTAAGAGTGGCGAGCCAGCCAGGACACTGACAGTTCCCACTACACCAAAACCAAGGAGAGGTGGGTGACAGACTGTCATGTACAACAGACAGTCCAAGGCTGGACCATTACTGGCCACCATCACATCCAGAGGAGCCAAGCTCTATGAAGGAGAAGTAACCATATTGACTGACTCATAGGAAGAGGGACACTTGACTTTGGGGTCACAGGGAGGTACAGTACAGACAGCAGTGGGCACACGGATTAAACGTGGGACCCCAGAATGGCTGACAACATCAAATCACAAGGCATGAAACAGCAGTATACTGAATAAACCACTGTAGTTTTTCATATCTAACAACTAGAAGGGTTGGAGGAATGGAGAGGACCACTCAACACAACGTGGCGTCAACATCCAAGACTACACCAGTCAGGAGCCATTCATCAGGACATGGGGAGATCAGGGAGCAGAGGGGAGTTGTAATTTCATTTACTTAATTTTTCCTTGTTACATTATTCAATTTTATGTTCGGGTCTTAGCAAATTTACTAGCAAGGCCCTATCATAAATTTTTGCTCATTGTTATTATACGTCAAGGACTTTCTATTTAGAACCTGTGAACCACATCTTTAAAACAGATTTAAACAACTTAATTAGACAAACCACCAAATTCACTACACTTTCAATCTTTTCCATATTCTTATTTCAAATCATATTTGACAACTTAGTTGTTTTTAAGTTGGTGTGACTTATTGTCATTTTTTCACATTTGTGTTTCTGACACTTAAGTAATAAACCATCTCTTTTATAGTTCAGTGCAATTTTTTGTATTGTTGTAGCCTGTTTGCTGGGGCCCAGGAGAATAATTAAACTGATGCAGTGTTTTGTCTTGTCCTTTCTCCTATAAGGACGGTGTGGCAGACCTCTAGCTCAATGCTAGGAGACGAATTGGGAACAATCATGTGAAGTGAAACCTCCTGCAACCTTTCCCTTTTGGTACCTTGTTATGTCTGCGACACATCTCTAATCCGAAGGTGAGAAAGAACAACACTACTTTTAATTGAACCTTGAGCATAGTGCCCAACAGCAACAGATCTGAGGCACAGAGTCGTTTACTATAGAAGAAGATGAGACTGTGTGTACAGCACCAAGACTGAGGCAAAGAGGCCTTTTGGGTCAATATCACTGGACGAGGACAACGACAAGACTATGTGCCAGGAAAAGGGAGAGGACTGGTGAGTAACTTCACAATTAAATTTAGACTTTGACATTTATTAGGATTGAGGTCACGGCTATATCAGGTCAAAATGGAGCGGCAAGTCAAAACTTGTAACTAGAATGTACTAGCTAAATTAAAATCCAATGTGAGTAAAGTTAAAATCGGGATGGGTAAAGATACACTCTAAGAAATGAAATGTTGTATTTAATTAAGTTATGTCAACCGGTCCCACAAAACTTAGTTGCTTAAATGTAAAAGGTAATATACAATTAATTGTAACAATGTTTTAAGTAAATCGCTCATAACTGTGTTAATTAAATAGTACATCATACACTTATTTTGAATAAATGTAAATTGTCTTGAATTTAATGACTATAGCTTGAACTAACATGACCTGATTAAGTTCAATTTATTAAACTGAAATAAGCTTTGCTAAGTTCCAGCCATTAAATCTGTAGGTCAAATAAAAACTACTTAAGTCACTTTAATTAACTTTATTCAACATTGAAATATAATTTGTCAAAAGGTTCACTATCTGGGACTATCATGACTGACAAAATGTTTGAAAATATGTAAGCAAAACTTACTTACAAATACAAAATGTACAAATACAATTTAAGACACTAACATAAATCCACTTATAAAATGCAATTAGACCAAAAAAAAAAAAGATTCTGTGAATTGCTTTCACCATCTTATGTTTTTAATCCCATAGCTTTATAGTCAGAAAAAAGTGAATCTGAACATTGACAACATAAACATTTAATAGGCCAAAATAGAGGCAAATCCTTTGTTCCACCGTATCTTCTGCAGCAGATGAGTTATGTACAGAGTGAGTTTCTGGACCCCCAGCAGAATTACGACTACCGTGACAATCACTCCACTGTTGTGCTCAATCTAGCGGGAGATGCTGCCCAAACAGCCGCCCAGGAAGATCACGCTTTGGGCGGAGAACTCGTCCAGTTGTTGGGCGCCCACTCCACACTGGGTGTTCCACACCGTCCCGTTCTCCAGGGGATCCACGCAGCATGAAGGGGGCACTCCCATTGTTTTTTAGCTTTATAAACCGCTTTAACTATAACACTCGGACTAACAAACTAAATGGAAAAACGCGCACTCCATGTCCACTATGTGCCAGATTTTCTGTCTCAACTTTTTTTCCATCACAAAATACATCATTGACATTAGGACAATGAGATATACAGTAATTTACCCTCTTTTGTTTACCGTCAGAAACACAATGAGCCTAAGTAATCATGTACATGCAGTAGCCTAATATTTAACCATTCCATTTTAGTGGAGATTTGGAGAGCCAAACTTCTGCCAAGAATAAAATATATTTTTAAACAAATACATTTTTTACCTTGGCCTCAGTAAACTTAACTCAGTAAACTAAACTCAGTAACTTAACCTAACTTTAATAAACTTAGGTTAATTAAAACCTAAAAATCTTAAGCACGTTTAAATTCCCATCAAATGGATGAATTAAAAAAACAAATAGACCAATATAAATAAAAATTCAAAAATATAAAACTTGTATGTGAAGCTTTTACCATCTGACAATGTTCAATTTATGTATGTTTATGTAACAAAAAAAACCCTAAAAAAACCCCACCTTGAATTGTTTAAGATTTCTACATTACAAAAGAAAACAGTGCACGCACGGCGTACAATTTAATATATTTTGATCCAATTAGAAATCACCAAACAAATGCCAATTACCGCAACAAACATTGTGTCTTTAGATTGCTAGATGTTTTGTCTAGCAGCAGTCCAAAAATAAAAGTAATGGTCAACAAAAGTATTTTCCAGTCTTATATGGTGCAGGTGATTTTACTCATGCAGTTTGTTTTTGAGGACCTGCACTTTAGTGGAGAACTTGTTCCCATCCAATTCCATTAACACTTTCTGAAGAAATTCAAAAGTGTATCGCAACTCCTTGGGATAACTCAAGTTTAGACAGTAGATCAAGCCAAACAGGACTGCACATCCATGTGCAATCTCTCTCAGATCTTGCAGCACTGTGCAGCCTTCAATGATGACGCCAACATCCACAGGTGGATCTGTAGCATCTGCTCCATCATGTCGAACAATGTAGATACCCAAAGCCACTCTCTCCATTTCTGTCATTCCATCAATACTAATACCCTCAATAGCCTATGACAAAGAAAGAGACCCATTATTAATTATGCATCATTAGTAACAAACCCAAAATATGTTAAGTCTACAATTAGAGAACACAATACTCATTCCCAAGAAGTATATTTGCTTATTGTTTTGCCTGTCTGTTTGAATAAGGCAGATTGTTTATTTGGCTTAACTTTACAAAATGTTATAATGTAGAAACTGTTGGCCATTATGTTTTTCGATGATTATTCCAATTAACCATCATATTCACATTTCTTTGAAAATTAGATATATTGCCAACATTGGCAAGTGGTTCTCAATTCTGAACTGGGGACCCACAGCTCTGCACATTTTATGTCTCCTTTATCTGACACACCCAGTTCAGTTCATAGAGCTCTTTCCTAACGAGCTGGTGATCTGAATCAGGTGTGTTAAATAAGGGAGACATACAAACTGTGCAGAGCTGTGGTCCCCCAGGACTGGAATTGAGAACCAATAGATAATATGCATGTTCTTAGCCTACACAACACATTTCAATTCACAGGTTTGTGAAATTAAAATATAAAAAATACCTATATTCTGTATAAATTTTTCTATGATTGACGAAGAATGAAACTTACCCAGTACTCTTTGGCGCGTACGATCACACTGGTGTGATCAATCTAGAGTGGTCCCTGGAGCGTACGATCACACCGGTGTGATTAGAACGTCATGTTTAGAACGCACCATTAGCATACCTAGCTACAAGTAACGTAACAATGGCTGGTAAAACTGCGCTATTATTTACTCACATTTAGCTCAAACAGTGTTTATAACTTTATTTCCTGATTGTAATTGTTTCAAGACCATACTATGATATTAACCAGGTAGAAAGCATTCAAATCGGGACAAGAAGTGTTAGTTACGTACCAACAGACAGCCAACACTAATGCACAAAAACAAATTATATTAGCGACTACTACCGATCAAAACCATTGCAAAAACTTTCTAGAAGTTACGTTCCCCGTTGTATGCATTTTATATAGTTTATTCATTTTCACTGCATTGAATAACTGGTCACGATTTGTTAGCTAGCGGGCAGCTGACGTTTGCTAGCGGTTAGCTGACGTTTTCTAGCTAGCTACAGTAATAAATCAACCAACTTTTGTAGCTCTTAGAATTCGAGTCAACGAGAGAAGCTTGCAATGCATGTAGTGTTCCTTACCTAGCAAGGTGACTGTTCAAAGGCTGGCATGAGTTCAAATGCTGCAGAGTACCGAAGTCACGTGCAAAAAAACTCACGCTGGGGGGTCGGTAAGGAATATTTGAAACTCACGCGTGAAAAGGTTAATAAGGCTGTCTGGCTTTTCATTCAAATAGACGCACAACGCCTTTAGGATGCATGTCCGCCGTACTTCAACACTGGGATTCTGTGGTAAACCAAAAACTGATTTTGAACATTTTATTTGAAAAAAACTGCCATTATCACATTGACAAATCTATTATGAGCGCTCCGAACATGCATTCTACACCGCGGGGAACATCGTCAGTAAAAAGATCAACTGATCAACCAATTGACAAAGGGCCATAGCAGATGGCCCCAATGAACAACAAGACAGCTTAAAACATCTTAGGAAAGGACGGGCCTGGAAATTGACTCTGACAGCTGAACCGAACAAGCAAAAAGACCAGGGGCCTGTTGCACAAAAACAGGATAAGGGATTAAGCTGGGATATTCAAGTTATCCTGGATGAATTTAGCTTCGACTTGGTTGCACAAAAGCAGGCTGAATTAAACCCATCCAAGTAACCATGGATATTTATTCTTTGCAGCTAGCCTGCTCCAGAGCAGGCTAACAGCCAGGCTAAGATTAATCCTGGAGTCTTATGTGTTAAATCAGCTGCCGCTCTGATCCGAAATAAATGTGTTTAGGTCATTCTGTTGTCTTCTGAATGTGTTCTGCTTGATTGTTATTAATATGCATTACTTGTCACTATTGCCAGCTAGGTGTGGTGACGAGCTCTACAGCAGACTTGCGCAACTCAATCGCTGGCTGAAAATGGAGTTCTGCCCGTCGCAGGAGGTAGAGTTTGTAGATAACTGTCTTTCTTTTTGGGGCTCTCCCAGAAATAGGGCCAGGCCTGATCTGCTGAGGAGCGACGGACTCCATCCTAGCTGGAGTGGTGCTCTTCTTTTATCTAGGAACATTGACAGGAGTCTCACTCCTATATCTTTAACATGAGATAGGGTGCAGGTCAGGCCGCAGGCTGTTAGCCAGCCTGCTAGCATAGTGGAGTCTGTCGATAGCATAGCCAGAGTAGTTAGTACAGCTATACCTATTGCCACTGTAACTCGTTCCAGGCTGAGAAAAGTTAAACAAGGTAGTGCTAACAAAAACATCCTTATTGAGATAAAGCCTTCCTCCGCCTCGGTCACATATAAAAATGACTGTATCACCTCGCATCTCAAAATGGGACTCCAAAATGTTAGATCCCTTGCTCCAAAGGCAGTTGCCGTAAATGAATTAATCTCTGATCATAAACTAGATGTTATTGGTTTATGTGAAACGTGGCTAAGGCCTAATGAGCTCACTGCCTTAAATGAGGCCTCTCCTCCTGGTTATACTAGTGATCATATCCCTCGTGCATCCCAAAAAGGAGGGGGTGTCGCTAATATTTGACAGTAAATATAAATTTACTCTCAAACATATCACTGTTTCATTCTTTTGAAGTTTTACTAATGAAAGTTAACCAGGCCGATAAATCGTTTTACATAGCTGCTATTTATAGGCCCCCCAGGCCATACACAATGTTCCTCACTGAGTTTCCAGAATTATTGTCTTACCTTGTAGTCATGGCAGATAGTATTTACATTTTTGGCGATTTCAATATTCATATGGAAAAGTCCAATGATCCTCTTCAAAAAGCCTTTGAAGCCATAATTTACTCAATGGGTTTTATCCAACATGTCTCAGGTCCAACACATTGCCACAATCACACCTTAGATTTAGTCCTGTCACGAGAAATAGATATTGTAGATCTAATAATTTCCCCCCAAAATCCTGGATTATCGAATCACTGTCTTACATTTACCGTTAAAACAAGAAATCCACTTGCTCCGCAAACAATGAGTTTCAAAAGCCGTACTATAAATTCTCGGACTACAAATAGATTCCTTGATATTCTTACAAGTTTGCTCATTAACGACGAATACATGAATCTGTAAACGATCAAATCGAGGATCTAAACTCAACACTGCGAAATACATTAGACACAGTTGCACCACTAAAAACTAAAGAAATACGCAACAAGAAACTTGCTCCCTGGTACACAGACAATACTAGAGAACTTAAGCAAGCCTCCAGAAAATTGGAGCGAAAGTGGCGCTCCACCAAGTTGAAAATATTTAGACTAGCCTGGTTAGACAGTACACTACAATACCGAAAATCACTCACGTCTGCTCGATCAGCTTATTTCTCCAACCTGATTGAGGTGAACAAAAACAATCCAAAATGTCTCTTTGATACAGTTGCAAAGTTAACAAAAAAGCAAAGCTTAGCAAGTTTAGTGGGTCTTCACTTTAGTTGTAATGAATACATGAACTACTTTGATGAAAAGATCATCACCATTAGAAAACAAATAACTGACTCCTCCTTAAATAGTTATGGTCCTCAAAATCTCAGTTGTCCTAAAAATGTCCTGAACCTCCTTGATGTTGAAGTCTAAAACTTCCCTGAGTTGGTTTGTTGGAAAGGAGAATAAAAGGAGTCAGGTCAATTACCGTACCGCATATTCCGTTTATTACAGAAGCTTCCGGAGACAAGTGTCGCCGCACAATTTCTAAGGATCAACAGTCAAAACTGCATTTTATACTTCAACTACGCCCAAAAGATAGAGGCGTTAAGTTAGCAAAGCAAGTGTGCCATTGGTCCAATTCCAGTTCTATACCTTATAAGGATAAATGCAAACATCTTCTTGCCCCCTTGTGGTTTCTGTCTTGTCTGTCAGACTGTGTGTGTGTGTCTCTAACCTGTTTCCTGTTTCTCAAAAGACAGACATGCTAAATCTTTCTCTCCCCGGCAACCGCTTGAACAGTGTTTCCTGTTCTCCTACTTGCACCTTCAGTTTTAACTCATGTTACAAACACTTAATATTTTGCTTCATTGCTTACAACAGTTCACTTACTTATACAATCAATATATCTACAGTTCCTACTCTCACCTATGGTCATGAGCTTTGGGTCATGACCGAAAGGACAAGATCCCGGATACAGGCGGCCGAAATTAGCTTTCTCCGCAGGGTGGCTGGGCGATCCCTTAGAGATAGGGTGAGAAGCTCGGTCACCCGGGAGGAGCTCAGAGTAGAGCTGCTGCTCCTCCACATCGAGAGGGGTCAGCTGAGGTGGCTTGGGCATCTGTTTCGGATGCCTCCGGAACGCCTGGGAAGGTGTTCCGGTCCTGTCCCACCGGGAGGAGACCCCGGGGAAGACCTAGGACATGCTGGAGGGACTATGTCTCCCGGCTGGCCTGGGAACGCCTTGGTGTCCCCCCGGAAGAGCTGGAGGAAGTGTCTGGGGAGAGGGAAGTCTGGCCATCCCTGCTTAGACTGCTGCCCCCGCGACCCGGCCCCGGATAAGTGGAAGATGGTGGTGGTGGTGGTAGTGGTGGTGTACAAAGTTCTCTTACTACAGTATAATCAGAATCACCTTTAATGCAAAGTATGTTTGGCCAAAGGCTAAGAGATTTGCTTTGGTAGCCTATTTTTGGGCATATTGAGTACACTAGAATATAACCTGTAAGAAAAATAAAACAAACTGATTCATGTTTTTATAAATCATGCCCAACTTTACAGAAGAAATACGATGTTTACAGCCTTATACAAAAAAAGTTTTTGTCTTTATAGTTGATTTCCCCCCCAGGGAGAGGGGGGGGGGGGGTTCGAATCCAACCTGCGGCCCTTTGCTGCATGTCTTCCCCTCTCTCTCTGTGCCCCTTTCCTGTCTTAGCAATAAAAGTTATTTTTTTTTATAGTTGAGTCCCCCGCTAGCCGCAGCTACAGGCTTCATATTCGGCCTCAGCTCCACCGATGGTCCACATCTTTTATCCGGGAGATGGCGACAGTCAGAGCTTCACAATCGCTCTTCAGAAAGCTATAGTCATCCTGCTGATCTCTGCTGATCAGGGTCTGAAAAAAAAAGAATGTCAAGATTTAAAAAATAAAGGGGGCACCATCCTAAATATTGTTCCCCTAATGTAATCATGCTTTAAACTGCAGTCTTTTATTTGAGTGAGTAAAGTATTTTGTCATTGCATTTTAAATAAAAATACAAAAATAGGCTACCACCAATTTATTTCCTTACCACTGCAACATAACAGACTGTAATACAAAAAATATATAAATAATCAAAGAAACGTTGAAAAAAATGAACAAATAGGGTCATGAAAATGCTACCAAGTGTAATATTGGCAAATGTTAACATTTATAAACTATAAGGTATCTCACTAGCAAATGCTACAAACACCAGCAGTTGCAGTCGGATATGCTCTTTCCTCTACTGTACGACTGGCTACTGGTTTGGTTGTATATGTTGAGTAGTGGGTGATTTCGGACACAGCCCTTGTTTGCCACCGTTCTATCCCATAATCGGTCGAGTAAATTTATGGCATCTCAGGCTGCCACCGGAAATACCATATAAATGGCGAAAGATGCCGTGGCATCTCAGGAAAAATCGTTGGCATCTCAACCTGCCACCGGCATCTCAACCTGCCACTAAAAATGCCACTGTTAACGGGGCAGATGCCGTGGCATCTCAACCTGCCACTAAAAATGCCACTGCTAACGGGGCAGATGCCGTGGCATCTCAACCTGCCACTAAAAATGCCACTGCTAACGTGTCAGATGCCGTGGCATCTTAACCTGCCACCGGAAATGCCACTGCGAGCTGCCGATGCCGCAAATTGAGCTAGCTGTCACTCACAGAACGGATTCGGGCCATTGTCTGAGGCCATTAGAAGGTAATTTGTTACCTTCACGAGTGCAGTCTCAGTACTATGATGGGCTCTGAAACTGGACTGGAGCATTTCATAAATGTTTGTCTTCAGGAAGGCATTCAGTTGTTGGGAACACATTTTTCTAAGATTTTTGAGAGGAACGGGAGGTTCGATATTGCAATTTATTATGTTCAACATTGACAGACCTAGCACAGGAAATAGCTCCTTAAGTAATTTTGTTGGAATCGGGTCTAGCTGACAGTTTGTGGGTTTAGAACTCATTACAAATTTAGTAAATGTGTCGAGCGATACGGTATCAAAAATGTCAAGTGTCCCCATTGACACCTGGTCAGGGAGGTTCAGTACATTCTCAGGACAACTGAGATTTTGGGGACTATATCCATTTAAGGAGTCAGTTATTTGTTTTCTAATGGTGATGATCTTTTCATCAAATAGTTAATGTATTCATTACAGCTAAAGTGAAGACCAACTTCACCTGCTAAGCTTTGCTTTTTTGTTAACTTTGCAACTGTATCGAAGAGAGATTTTGGATTGTTTTTGTTCGCCTCAATCAGGTTGGAGAAATAAGCTGATCGAGCAAATGTGAGTGATTTTCGGTATTGTAGTGTACTGTCTATCCAGGCTACTCTGAATATTTCCAACTTGGTAGAGCACCACTTTTGCTCCAATTTTTTGGAGGCTTGCTTGAGTGCTCTAGTATTGTCTGTGTACCAGGGAACATGTATTTATTTTGTTTTTAGTGGTGCAACCGTATCTAAAGTATTTCGCATTGTTGACTTTAGATCCACGATTTGATCGTTTGCGGATTTATTTACTCTGTCGTTTATGAGCGAACTTGAGCGAAGAATATCAAGGAATATATTTGTAGTCCGAAAATTTATAGTACGGCTTTTGAAATTCATTGTTTGCGGTGCAAGTGGATTTCTTGTTTTAACGGTAAATGTAATAAGAAAGTGATCCGATAATCCAGGATTTTGGGGGGAAATTATTAGATCTACAATATCTATTTCTCATTACAGAACTAAATCTAAGGTGTTATTGGGGCAGTGTGCTGTACCTGAGACATGTTGGATAAAACCCACTGAGTCAATTATGCCTTCAAAGGCTTTTTGAAGAGGATCATTGGACTATTCCATATTAATATTGAAATCACCAAAAAATTTGAATACTATCTGCCATGACTACAATGTTAGACAAGAATTATGGAGACTCATTGAGGAACATTGTGTATGGACCGGGGGCCTATAAATAGTAGCTATGTAAAACGATTTATCGACCTAGTTAACTTTCATGAGTAAAACTTCAAAAGAATGAAAATCAGTGAGGTGTTTGAGAGTAAATTTATATTTACTGTCATAAATATTAGCAACACCCCCTCCTTTTCGGGATGCACGAGGGATATGACCACTAGTATAACCAGGAGGAGAAGCCTCATTTAATTTAATGAATTAATCAGGCTTTAGCCACGTTTCATTAAAAAACCAATAACATCTAGTTTACGATCAGAGATTAATTAATTTACTGCAACTGCCTTTGGGGCAAGGGATCTAACATTTAAGATTCCCATTTTGAGATGCGAGGTGATACAGTAATTTTTATTTTTTATTTGTGACCGAGGTGGATAAAGGCTTTATCTTAATAAGGTTGTTTTTGTTATCACTACCTTGTTTAACTTTTCTCAGCCTGGAACGAGTCACAGTGGCAATAGGTAAAACTGTACTAACTACTCTGGCTATGCTATCGAAAGACTCCACTATGCTAGCAGGCTGGCTAACAGCCTGCGGCCTGATCTGCACCCTATCTCATGGTGAGGCAATAGGAGTGAGACTCCTGTCAATGTTCCTAGATAATAGAAGAGCACCACTCCAGCTAGGATGGAGTCCGTCACTCCTCAGTAGATCAGGCCTGGCCCTATTTCTGTGAGAGTCCCAAAAAGAGAGCCAGGTTTCTACTAATCTTTAGTCTAATACTGCAGGTAATGGAATCGCTGATGACTAAAGTTAGAATTTTTCCATTTAGGTTTTCATTGACCATTGTTATGTAATTTTGAATTACACAATGTACAGTTAAGATTTTGATCAATTAATATATTTAATTCATTGAGACCCAGTGTGTGATTTAAGTGTCCCCTTAATTTTTATGAGCAGTGTCTATCCAACATAAATCTTTAATTGCTATGTACTTGGTGTAATGGTACTTCTAGTGATAATCAAAACTTAGGGCCAGAATACACAAAAACAATGTAATGCTGACAGTTATATACAATTAGTGGTGAGCAAATGGGATAATAAGATATGAGCAGTTAGTATATCCTATATCCAATTAATTTACCATGACTGTCCAGTAGAAATCATTTTGAGAAATGATACTGACCTCTTATGGCAAAGACCAGATAGGTTTAGAAATCATGGCTGTCTGGCAGTATAGACTTTCTCATTGGACAATAATGTGCTACAGTATAGCAGTCATTTATCTATACCAAACAGAAATGTTGTGAGTTTTGTGACTAAACACAAACTTTAGGCAGATACATAAATTTTCCTACTTCTTCCCCAAAATCTTTTTCAATCACACATACGTTTAGATTCCTTTGTGATAGTAAGTTATGAGCTGCTTTCGGTACTACTCCTCTTCTGGCGATACAAAAAACAAAAATAATTTGGAGCCTACATTTGTACTAGGGACTTTGCTGACTAGTACTACTCCTTATCCCCAACTGCTGAGCAGTGGGAATAACGAATGCAGAGGTTTGCCACTAGACGCCACTCTAGTGGTTTACTTTTGAATCGATAAAACATTAACTTCTGACCTATTTTTAGGTTTAATTGTTTATATTGTAATTGTCAACATTTATTAATTATTTTAAGTTATTATGTTCGGTATCTATATCTAGCTATACTACAAGTTATTTTAGTGAGCCTAACCGTTTTGGACATGGTGTTCTCTCCAAAATGCTGAAAGAGTTACACATAGCTAACCGACGTACCTTTTAAAGTTATTATATATTTGTATTTAAAGTCGATATTAGTGTGAGACCCATAGCGACGTCTATATTTAGTTGTTGTCATTTTTCTAGAGGGCATGGTGAGCAGATGGCCAGTCAATCTGACTGTCTGTTACTACAGCGGACACGCCCCATTGGCCCATTGGACTGGGCCGTAGCGTAACATCCTATTTATGTGGGATCAAAACTTCTTACATTTCTTTTTTATGATATAACATTTTAAATACTATATAATATTGTACATTGTTGAATGTCATAAACTTCATGCAATAAATTATGCCGCGAGAAGAGGATTTAATTCGCATTGCCAAAAAGCTGGACAAGATGGTGTCTAGAAATAACACGGTGAGCATGTATTTTGATACCTTTACTGTAGCTTGCGTCTGTCACCTCGTATCAAATTTATAAAATAATGTTCACAAAGTAGATACATGCTTCATTAGGCATGTGAAATAACGAATTGCACATGCTATATTTATTCAAAGATATGGATTTAGTTACGAGGTTGTGCTTGACAGTAATAGAAGCCTGCAGCGAGAGGAACAGTTGGGCGGGTGGCAAATGCTGAACAGGTGTTTGTCAGAATTGTCCAGATTTTGCCTATGCTGTGAAGCAAACAAAGTGCGATACCGAAGTAAACTATACCGAAGTAAACTAGGGTGCTTATGCAAACATGCAACTACCGACGCTGTAATTCTACAACATTTTCGTATATGCAATGGAACTGAAAGTAAACATCGCAAGGTCGTAGTGGCGTACTATGGGATTGTTTGTTGTTAGCCGGTCAATATCAGTGCTGTTAAGCGCAATTTTGGCGTATTATAGAATGCGGTCTAGTTCATTGATAGGGAGCGCTCTATCAAACTACGAAGTAGTTTAATACAGTTGAGTGCCTGCTAGACTACAACACTATTTTTATATATTGTTATTACAGGTGTAATTGTTATTACGGGTTTATTATACAGTAAATTAAAATTAAAACAAAGTGTTACACTTCAGGTTTAACTTCGGTTGAATCGTTTAAAAACAGCAGAAAAATGTTCAGCCGCTAGTGACAGTAGTACAGTACCAAACCAGCCTACAGCAATAATAAAAAAATGCTTTGCTTCCACCCAGGGGTGTACCACAAAATTCTGGGCCTTGTACATAGGCGGTCTCTGAGGGCCCCTCCCCTCTTTATTCAAGATTCAAACATTTTCAAGGGCCCCTCTATACATTAGGGCCCTATATACTTAGTATCCCTTTCCCCCTGTCTGACGCCACTGCTCCTACCTTCAAGTCAGAAATATTTTTTGAAAAAATAACCCTTTTTGAAGTACAATTTCCAATATTATCATTCATGTGCACACAGGAGGGTGCCCTGGACCTGCTGAAGGAATTGAAGAGTTACAACATGACATTGAAACTCCTGCAGGTATTGCCCTAAGCTGTTTTCTAGAAGCAAGAGGAATACAGTGTAGTCTAGGCTCTGATACATTGAACCTGACTACTACATACCCCAATCCTGACTCCCAGTCAGAGACCAGACTTATCATATTATACGTAAATCTTCAATACTCTCCTCAACACACAAAACTCAACGCTTTTCTCACTGGTATCCCCACCAAACTCACCGACAGACACTAACTGGTATAGAAATCTGCTGCCAGAACTGAACACATCACACAAATCCTCAAACTTTAAATATACGTTGTGCAATACTATATTGCCTACTCTTCCTTACCTACAAAGCCCTCTACAACCTGGAACCCAAACCGGTAGTGGACAGGCACAAACTGTGTTGGATTTGGAATGCACTCCCCCCAAACATGTGACATACATGCACACTCTTTTCATTAAAAACCCTCCACAAAACAGATTTTTTTTAGGGCGGCCTACTTTTATTTTAAGATGTATTTGAGTGTCATAAAATTAAAAAATAACTTGCCAAATTAAATGTACAGTGAAATGTACAGTCATTATTATTATTAGTGATTGATGATGAAGGTAGGCATTCTCCAAAGGCTAAGTGTGAACTAATCATTAGTGTCAACTGATCACATGCAAAAATAAATTCTCTCTGAGTAGGAAACAAGGATTGGCATGTCTGTGAATGGAATAAGAAAGCACTGCACAGACGATGAGGTTGTTGCTCTGGCCAAGGTCCTCATCAAGGACTGGAAAAGACTGCTGGGTAGGAGCCAAGAAGACTGACTCTTCTCTTTCCTGGAGTTGCATTTCACAATATACACATTATATAGATCCAACACTCTTAAACCCTCTTTGCACCCTAGATGCTGCACGTTCTCATGGTACTGAGCGGCCCAGTGAGATAAAAAACGGGGTTGGAACTAACAAACCAGCCGGGTCCCCAGTCAGGTCTCCCTCTAAGAAAGACACACGGTAGGTACACAAACATGCATATATTCACACACAGGTACAGAGTAACACAAACACACACTGACATTCCTATGAAATTGTTTTATGGAATAAAATATGGACTTCAATCATTGTCTGCATGTGAAGTCAAAAATTAACATTTATAAAAGAGTAGGACAGGCTGTCGGCTCTGGTTTGTGGCTAGACCTGTTTTTATTTGTTTTGCTGTAGTCACAAGAGGCTGGATGTTTCTGATTCCGATCCAGAATCTGAAAAGGAAGAGCGCACTGACAAACAGCAAATCGAGAAAAATAATGTTGAATACAAAAAACAGAACATAGCCGATGACTTGAACAAGGAAAGAAAAACAGATGCATTCAGAAACAAATGGCATTTGGAAGTATACAATAATGGAAAACATATTGAAGATCTCAGAAAAGCTAGACAGGTAGAGTTCCCCAAAAATGAACAACGCTTAGAAGAAACCAAGAAGGGGAGGAACTTTGAAGAATCCAGAAAAGGAAGACTTGTACCAGAACATTACTTAAAAAAAGAAATACATTTAGGAGAACCCAAGAAAGAAACATTTGTCAAGGAACCCGTTAAAGATAGACACACACACCAACCCAGAAGGGAGAGATTCACAAATGAACCAAGATATGAAAGACACAAAGAAGGATGCAGAAAGGAGAGAACTATGTACGAAGCGAACGATGTACGAACACAAGTGAGACCTTTTGAAAACTACAGTCGAGGGTTTGAGAGGTGAGAGGTGCCTCTGTAAGAATTTATTACATTCAGTCTAGACAGGACAAGGGCTGGGCCTCAGGGATGTGTTGTGTTTTTAGGAAAAGCGTCTTGGACGATCTTTACCCCTCTTGCTACACTCCTCCTCTGCCTCCTCGACCACTCTCTATTCCACCCTCTTTTAGACGTACATCTGTGGAGGTGAAGAAAAAGGTGAAGAAAGTGGTGAAGAATGAAAGGTCAGGATGGATAGATACTTGGGTGTCAACGCATGGAACTTTCCTGAGAACATTAACTTACAGATGCTTTATTGCATGAATGAATGAGAGGTTTGATAAGAGTACGATCTACAATTTTTGGGACTCATGCAATTTCTCTTCTTTTGGCTCTACACTATAAATGTGGATATGAAATTAAGTACATACTATGAGGTTAATGTATTCACAGCTTTTATTTGAGGGTATTTATGAACTCATTGGTTTCAGCACTCATTGTAATCTGCTATAACAGGGCACCAAAATTATTGGGCCGATGTGCTTGACAGGTGTTTCTGGTTCGTTAGGAATTTTCTGTCACATTATTTGTGCAGGCATGAGAGATCAGTCTAGTCTTAATTCTAGTTTTTGTGTTTGCCTTCGGAGTATGCTATTGATATCTTCTTCGAAACATGATTGCCAGGATTTCAGTTTAATGAAAGAGTATACAGTATAACAGAGCCTGCGAGACTAACATTGGGGCACTTCACCCTAAGCAAGACTTAGCTGGTGTCTATCATGTCTGAGAGTTTTCTAAGGCAGTGAGACATTTTTCACACCTAATTGTCCTGATGGAGCACGGAATAATAAGTGTTACCTCGTAGTTTGAATTTATGGGCAGGTGACATCTGAAAAATGTATGTAGTTAATGTTATACAGAATGCACTACAAGTCAATTCTATGTGTAGTTGTGGTTGTCCTTGATTGATAGAGCCATCTCATGCAATGTTCCTATCAGCAGATATATTGATAAATGTACAAGGTGTTAAATTTTTTCCCGCTTTCTAAAACACAGCGGTAGCTGGATATATTGTGATTTTCCTGCCTGGTGAAACGGACTGAAAAATGTATTTACAAATCACTTTTGGCTACAACAGTCTAACAGGGCCAAAGCGGCAATTAAGTAAGTTCAAGAAATGTTATAAAACAACCAGATTTAGTGGAAAGTTGAGAAAGTATGAATAATTTTTTATTTGAAAATGTGTGTTATTATTTGGGTTGTTTCCAACTGTAACAATAGAACCACCAGGCCTTTCTTACCCCCAGTATTCGTCAGAGCCAAACACCGTTTGGTATCATTAGCATACGAATCGTCCCTATTAGCATGGACATTCTCCTCCGCAGCATCACCATCCAGCCAGAGCATCAGTTAATCTACTGCGCCGTCATCAAACTATATAGCTTCAATACATCAAACTATTTTAATGAGGTTCTTATCATATGAAAAAAAAATACTAAAAAAGGAATACATAGAACGATTATTACTTAGGACACAGGATATAGTATTTTAATTTGTTTATTAGGGCCTACAAATGTACAAAATGAAAATTACACAACACAAAAATTATTCAAAGATAAATCCATTAGAATTTAATTTTCATTTTGATGATGTACAAGGTAAAATAAGAGACATTATTGACTACTTTGCATCAACCAAAGGATATTGGTTATTTTAAGGTCGGGTGGCTGGGTGTCTCTGTAAAGCACTTTGTGACAACTGCTGTTGTAAAAAGGGCTTTATAAATAAATTTGATTGATTGATTTATATATGCGTGAATAGCCTACTACATAGGTTTAAAGCACCGTTGCTTGATAAACACGATTAATTTAAATTAATGAATAACACATAGGCTACAGCCTATTCATGAAAATAAAACTGATGAAGTTCATAAAATGTATTTTATTTCTAAATTTAATTACAGAGTAAAATAATGATCAAAGGATGATTTACAGTAGCCTACATGAATAACAAAATTTACTATTTGATAAAATATAGAAAAGTCAGCTGTCGATTGTTTTGTATGATGTAGACCAATGCATATATGCGTCTCATTTGAACTTTAAACTTGAACTGCCCCACAATCAACAATTAGCTTTGGGAGTTTGTGTGAGCAGGACCAGCAAACAAAACAATTGCATTACACACAGTACTCATTGATTTGGTTCCGTGTGCACTTGCGGACTTGACACTGTGTCTTCTTGCCGGGTGTGAGCTGCTGAGGCTGGGGAAGAGTGGGACGTGCTGCCTCCTTGGTAGCTTGCTTGTTGGCTGTCTTGGCATGTACCTCACATGCCAGATCCATATTTAAATTCTGTCTGGGGATTGTCTTGTTGAGACATTGCTTGTACAGTACGCGTGCATTGAAAGCAGCCATATCTAAAAGGTTGTAGAACACCGCAACAGGTCAGCAACAAGTACCTCCTTTTACATACCATCTAGTCGAGGGTATCCACACCCACCTATTGAATAAAAAAAAAGTATGGTTAAGATTATATAGAAATTAACACCAATAATAATGGCAATAATAAAATAATAGGATATCATTTGGTGCTAGGTAGATAAAGGCTAAAGCTATTTGGCAGACATACATTTGAGTGATTGTAGCAGAGATGGGGACAAGTCACTCATGGTCAAGTCCAAGCAAGTCTCAAGTCTTAACCATCAAGTCTCGAGTCAAGTCTCAAGTCACAGTTCAGATAAATCAAGCAAGTCAAGTCAAGGGTTCACCCTAGGCAAGTCCTTATAAGTTTCAAGTCAAGTCACAGTACTAAAGAGATGAACACACACACACACACACACACACACACACACACACACACACACACACTGTCCTGTCTGCCATGTTTGGCACGGTTTGAATTGTGCAGCGTTAAAGGCACATACGCTGATTAGTGGTGCTGATGTCACAACATATAAAATAATTGTATTGCTGTTTGTTTATTATAAGTTCAAGTCATTGTCGAGTCTTCCACTTCAAGTCAAGTCAAGTGTCAAGTAACTTGTTCTCAAGTCAAAGTCAAGTCAAGTAATTTTCATACTTTAATCAAGCAAGTCACAAGTCCTTAAAATTGTGACTCGAGTCAGACTCGAGGCAAGTCATGTGACTCGAGTCCCCCACCTCTGGATTGTAGTGTGTCACTCCGGTTTTTTCTTTGGTTCGCTGCTGATGGCGATGGTTGGATGCACAATGCTGAGAAGGCAAACACCCCTGTTCTTCTTACATCTGTACACTGTAAGCGTAGCATTCCCATTCTTCATCACTGTTGTGGAGTAGAGCTCCGCTGGTGTGTTGTTTTGCGTGCAGGGTGGCAGCTCCCATCTCTGTTCATGGTTCCCAGAAGTCATGTTTTCTTCAACATCAATTTCTCTGCCAGGGAAAGTAATGTAAAGAAGTTGTCCGTGGCCACATTTCTGCCTTTGCCTGTGAAAGACTCTGTGAGTCTCAAAACCAATCTCTGAAAGCTGCTCACCCGCTGGCCTGATTTCATAGATCCCCATGCATGGATAGCCACTGAGCATGTACTTCGGGGCGACATCAGCAGCGAACCAAAATGTTATCCCAAACTTAGCGGGTTCATAGTCTTCTTGTCTCCTTGTCAAAATGCAGGCATAATCTCTCTGAAGCGGTGGCGTGGCATGGTCTCTCAGAAAATGTCCATCCTATACCAATCAGACCAAAATGACTCCACATCCATGCTCTTCCCACCTAATGCGCTGTAGACATACAAGAGCGCAATAAATGCTTTGAGTTCATCAACAGTCCCACGCACTCTCTCCTTTTTTGTGCACACAAGTAACAATCTCTCATCTCTGATGTCTGCATGTCACACAAACAAAGAAGACTATCGAGTGCACTGCCAATTTGTCTTTCGGCTTGTGTTGTTGGGCCTGCACTCTCGTTGAGGATATTTTGCGAAGGTTGTCTTCCTGGTGTGCACTCATTACTCTTATCGACCCAAAATTCTGCCTTCCCTCCCAGACTCTTGTCTCACTGTGGCATTTGGGGTCGCTGTCAGTTCATTTCTTTCTTTTTTTTGCGAGGAGGCTGAGGCTCAATATCAGAATCAGATGAAGACATGCCATCCGACACATCGATTTCGGGATCTTTTTCTGATCCTCCATCTCATCTATATTTTGTAGCATCTGCAATGCTGTCAGGGTGTTGATTCATCAACGGTTTGCCATTGTGACCTAAATGCTGTAAAACATGTCTGAGTTGTCTGAATTGCTCACCGAGTTTATTTTCTACCCTCTTCATTATTCTTCATCATTACACTTCAGTCACATGCATAGGTGTGTCTGGGTTGGTCAGGGGGTTATCGCCCATTCATCCATTATCGTCATTGCTATTCCATTGCTATTCATTAGATTAAATTACATTAGGTTCCCGAGGTAGACAGCGTGTATGCAATTTCTCTTTTTCTCCTACCATACCATACTTCCATTCTTCCGCTTATCCGGGGCCGGGTCGCGGGGGCAGCAGTCTAAGCAGGGATGCCCAGACTTCCCTCTCCCCAGACACTTCATCCAGCTCTTCCGGGGGGACACCGAGGCGTTCCCAGGCCAGCCGGGAGACATAGTCCCTCCAGCGTGTCCTAGGTCTTCCCCGGGGTCTCCTCCCGGTGGGACGGGACCGGAACACCTTCCCAGGAAGGCGTTCCGGAGGCATCCGAAAAAGATGCCCAAGCCACCTCAGCTGACCCCTCTCGATGTTGAGGAGCAGCGGCTCTACTCTGAGCTCCTCCCGGGTGACCGTGCTTCTCACCCTATCTCTAAGGGATCGCCCGGCCACCCTGCGGAGAAAGCTCATTTCGGCCGCCTGTATCCGGGATCTTGTCCTTTCGGTCATGACCCAAAGCTCATGACCATAGGTGAGAGTAGGAACGTAGATTGACTGGTAAATCGAGAGCTTCGCCTTGCGGCTCAGCTCTTTCTTCACCACGACAGACCGATACATCGACTGCATTACTGCAGAAGCTGCACCGATCCGTCTGTCAATCTCCCGTTCCATCCTTCCCTCACTCGTGAACAAGACCCCTAGATACTTAAACTCCTCCACTTGAGGCAGGCACTCTCCACCAACCTGAAGTGGGCAAGCCACCCTTTTCCGACTGAGGACCATGGCCTCGGATTTGGAGGTACTGATTTTCATCCCCACCGCTTCACACTCGGCTGCAAACCGTCCCAGCGCATGCTGAAGGTCCTGGTTAGAAGGGGCCAACACGACAACATCATCTGCAAAGAGCAGAGACGAAATTGTGTGGTCCCCAAACCTGACACCCTCCGGCCCCTGGCTGCGCCTAGAAATTCTGTCCATAAAAATTACGAACAGAACCGGTGACAAAGGGCAGCCCTGCCGGAGTCCAACATGCACTGGGAACAAGTCTGACTTACTGCCGGCAATGCGGACCAAGCTCCTGCTTTGGTTGTACAGGGACCTGACAGCCCTTAGCAAAGGACCCAGGACCCCATATTCCCCAAGCACCCTCCACAAGATGCCGCGAGGGACACAGTCGAATGCCTTCTCCAAATCCACAAAACACATGTGGATTGGTTGGGCAAACTCCCATGAACCCTCCAACACCCTGTAGAGGGTATAGAGCTGGTCCAGTGTTCCACGGCCCGGACGAAAACCACACTGTTCCTCCTGAATCCGAGGTTCTACTATCGGCCGTATTCTCCTTTCCAGAACCCTGGCATAGACTTTCCCGGGGAGGCTGAGAAGTGTGATCCCCCTATAGTTGGAACACACCCTCCGGTCCCCCTTCTTAAAAAGAGGGACCACCACCCCGGTCTGCCATCCCAGAGGCACTGTCCCCGACCGCCACGCGATGTTGCACAGGCGTGTCAACCAAGACAGCCCCACAACATCCAGAGACTTGAGGTACTCAGGGCGGATCTCATCCACCCCCGGTGCCTTGCCACCGAGGAGTTTCTTGACCACCTCAGTGACTTCAGCCCGGGTGATGGACGAGTCCACCTCTGATACCTCATCCTCTGCTTCCTCAATGGAAGAAGTGACAGCGGGATTGAGGAGATCCTCGAAGTACTCCTTCCACCGCCCGACGACATCCTCAGTTGAGGTCAACAGCTGCCCACCTCTACTGTAAACAGCGTTGGTAGGGCACTGTTTCCCTCTCCTGAGGCGCCGGATAGTTTGCCAGAATCTCTTCGAGGCCAGCCGATAGTCCTTCTCCATGGCCTCACCGAACTCCTCCCATGCCCGAGTTTTTGCCTCCACAACCACCCGGGCTGCAGCCCACTTGGCCTGTCGGTACCCGTCAGCTGCGTCAGGAGTCCCACAAGCCAACCAGGCCTGATAGGATTCCTTCTTCAGCTTGACGGCATCCCTTACTTCCGGTGTCCACCACCGGGTTCGGGGATTGCCGCCTCGACAGGCACCGGAGACCTTACGGCCACAGCTCCGAGCGGCCGCTTCGACAATGGCGGTGGAGAACATGGTCCACTCGGACTCAATATCTCCAGCCTCCCTCGGGATCCAGTCGAAGCTCTGCCGGAGGTGGGAGTTGAAGATCTCTCTGACAGGAGACTCGGCCAGACGTTCCCAGCAGACCCTTACAGTACGCTTGGGCCTGCCGAGTCTGTCCAGCTTCTTCCCCCGCCATCGGATCCAACTCACCACCAGGTGGTGATCAGTTGACAGCTCTGCCCCTCTCTTCACCCGAGTGTCCAAGACATGTGGCCGCAGGTCAGATGAGACGACAACAAAGTCGATCATCGACCTGCGGCCTAGGGTGTCCTGGTGCCACGTGCACTGATGGACACCCTTATGCTTGAACGTGGTGTTCGTTATGGACAAACTGTGACTAGCACAGAAGTCCAATAACTGAACACCACTCGGGTTCAGATCAGGGGGGCCGTTCCTCCCAATCACGCCCCTCCAGGTGTCACTGTCGTTGCCCACGTGGGCGTTGAAGTCCCCCAGTAGAACAATAGAGTCCCCAGTCGGAGCACTTTCCAGCACCCCTCCCAGAGACTCCAAGAAGGTCGGGTACTCTGCACTGCCGTTCGGCCCGTAGGCACAAACAACAGTGAGAGACCTATCCCCGACCCGTAGGCGCAGGGAAACGACCCTCTCGTTCACCGGGGTAAACTCCAACACATGGCGGCAGAGCTGGGGAGTTATAAGCAAACCCACACCAGCCCGCCGCCTCTCACCATGGGCAACTCCAGAGTGGTGAAGAGTCCATCCTCTCTCAAGGAGTGTGGTTCCAGAGCCCAAGTCGTGCGTAGAGGTGATCCCGACTACCTCTAATCGGAACCTCTCAACCTCACGCACTAACTCAGGCTCCTTCCCCGCCAGCGAGGTGACATTCCACGTCCCTAGAGCTAGTTTCCGTGTCCAGAGATCGGGTTGTCTAGGCCCCTGCCTTCGACTGCCGCCCGATCCTCTTCGCACCGGCCCCTTATGGTCCCTCCTGTGGGTGGTGAGCCCACGGGAGGGCGGCCCCACATCGCCCGTTCGGGCTGAGCCCGGCCGGGCCCCATGGGGGAAGGCCCGGCCACCAGGGCTCGTATGCGAGCAACCCCGGGCCTGGCTCCAGGGTGGGGCCCCGGCTGCGCCATACCGGGCGACGTCACGGTACACATAATTTTAATCATCATTAAGGGGTTTTTGAACCGCTCTTAGTCTGACCCGTCGCCTAAGACCTGTTTGCCTTGGGAGACCCTACCAGGGGCATATAGCCCCAGACAACATAGCTCCTAGGGTCACTCGGGTACTCAAACCCCTCCACCACGTTAAGGTGGCAGTTCTTTTTCTCCTAATAAACTGTTTTATAAAACCGTTTCTTGTTTTTCCTAATAAGAACAGTAACATGTAAGATGTTTGTTGAATTGGTAATTTGTGATTGGTAAAGAACATCTTTGGTATTTAGTTTCGTGAATAACTATGTAGTCCAATACATTTGTAGAATCTTAATCTTCAGTAAAATAAGCAGAGAAAATTCTAAATAATTATTTAGATTTACATTTTAGATTTACATGTCATGAATTAGCTTACACAAAAAGCTGAATCTCCTATTGAAAAACAATAACGTGTGATAACTATGTTGAATTGTCAGATCGTCCTATATCGTTTGTATTATGTTTCATTAATAGCCTAATTACATTTTTAAATGATCATGGAAATAAGTTTTCATTAAAATTCAACCAAGGCTCTATCATTCATCTGGGAGTATCGTGCATTCATCTATTGACGTCATGCATTCAGTGAGGGGTGATAACGCCTGGGTACCATTTGGGTAACAAAGCTAAGTGCGGTCAGCCGATTAAACGAGGTAAAAAGTTTTTATTTAGGAAAAGTAATGGAAGGAGGATGTAGCTTTTAAAATGGCTGTTTTATTTTAATTACGAACTCAAATGCCAATTGGTGTAGGCATTTGGGGGTTCTAGTGTTTACACAAAGGTATAGCCTACTATTTTCAGATAACGTTATTTGATTTGAGTCTTGCCTTTTGGAACCTACCTATGGAAATTAACTATTGAGATCTGTTACAAGCAATCTACTGTAAAATGCCTAAGTTGTTACTTTTCTGTCATAAAATGGTGGCATCCAATTTGCCATATGCAAAAAATCTGTGCTTGCAGCACAGCTTGCTCTATGTAATCCGCTAGTTAAACAGTGAAAGAGCATTCATTTGCTTTTCAAAATTTCTATTGAACTATATGTTAATGTTATTGTTTGTTTGTATGGTATCCAAACTTGCGGTTTACCCTTGAGATCTGTTGTAGTTATTTATGGGTGCATAAGTGGCGCCAAGCAAATGAAACGTGAAAGATAATTTTTCTGCATTTGCTTCTAATTAATACAGGCAGGAACAAAACACCACATTGGCATGATTAACCTTGGTACATGTATGTTCTAAAACATGTTTTAATCTTCTAAAAGTTTTGATGCATTCTCCGACCGCCATCTTGTTAAGCATGTGATATCTTCAGGGCTGCTTGAAAGTATGTGTACCCTACAGGGATGTGCAATATTTTTTATATAAAATACTTAAATAAACATATTAATTCCTTATCCAAACCCCAATTCATAATTAAAACGTTCCAAATAAAGGACACAAACAAAAACATATGACATATATTCATTCTTTATTTAACAAAAGTGTGAACCCCTTTATGCAATAGCTTTTGGCACCTCCACAAGCAGCAATAACTTTGAGTAAACATCTCCTATAGCCTCTAATCAGCTTGGACATATTTTTTAAGGAATTTTTTACCTCCTTACAGAACAACGTTAATTGAGTGAGCTTTGAAGGGTGTCTGGCATGTACAGTACGGTCTGCTTCAGGTCCTGCTACAGCATATCGATGGGGTTACGGTCAGGACTATGACTTGGCCAGTCCAAAACACAAATAATCTCTGGTGAGCCATTATTTGGTAGATTTGCTTCAATGCTTTGGGTTTTTGTCTTGTTGGAAGATACATTTTCTGGTCAAGAATCTCCTATAATACCTCAGAATTCATGGTTTCCTTGATGATGTGCAGTTGACCAGGTCCAGGAGAAGAAAAGCAGCCCTGATCTCACCACCATGCTTGACTGTTAGGATAAGGTTCTTTTGGTGGTAGGCCATGTTGGGGTTTTGCCAAATATAGCAGTTTTGACAGGGGCCAAATGTCAATTTCGTACTGTCCAGAGAGTGGACCTCCAGAAACATTCAGGTTTGTCCAGGTTTTATCCGGCGAAGTTAAGATGGTTCTTTTTTGACAGCAGAGGTTTCTTCCTAACAACCCCCCCATGAATGACATTTCAATGAAGTGTTTTTCTTATTGTTGAAGCACGCAGAGTAACCTGAGATGCAGCAATGGAGATCATTTATCTGATTAATATTGTTTCTTGTGGCTCTTTTGGATATTTTGGAAGGGTGTCCACATCTATGCTGAGTTGCTGTCCTGTAAAATGATCTCCATTTGTAAATGACTTGCCGCACAGTGGATTGATGGATCTCAAACCATTTTGAGAGGGTTGTATAACCTTTCCCAGTTTGATGTGTTCTCACTACCCTCTTCCTGATGTCCTCTGAGATCTCCGTTTTGGAATAGTGTTTTGCATTAATCTCTATTAGTCACACCAGACTGACTAGATTTCTTGTCTCCATTTTTCAAGTCCAGCCCAAATTCTTTTATTGCTTTTTAATTATCAACATACAAAGTAAGAAGAAGTAAATTCTACAACAAAATTCTAATTTATAAATAATTCTGTTGTGAAGATCTTGTGTATTTATGACCCAAATGTATCATTGCAAACATTTGTAATTAGTACATTAAGTATCTATGATGAAATTCTCCTATAACAGGTTCCAGAGTTATGGCAAGGTAATTTTTGTGAAAAAAAGATCTCCACAAGATTCACTGTATACCACTTCCTTTTTATGGCTTATGTATGTATGGCTGCCACTCAAACTAACTAATTTGTCTATGATGACAAGTTTTGTTGTTTTGGTTCTTTAATCCAGAGGGTTCACAGTTTATGGATTTAAATACCTTGAAATTAAAGCTGACAATCTGCACTTTAACCTCATAGCCATTGTTTATTTAAAATCCAATGTGCTGGAGTACCAAGCCAAAACAAAAAAATGTGTCACTGTTCAAATACCTATGGGCTGCACTGTATGTAACTGCTGATAGGAGCAGCAGTATTAATTCTGAGTACAGAAACATTATCTGCAAAATACAGTCAACTGACTCCAGTACAGCAAAACATACAACCCTAGCAACTAGGGAGATTTTCAAGCCAAAAAGTGAAATACTTATATCAAATTAAACATGTCTTTCATTTGCTGAAGAGTTAACACCAACACTTACAATTAAAATGGTTGCAGTCCAGGCCAGGAAGAGCATTACTAGAGATATACAAATTGTTTGCAGGCAGTTATTGCATGCTAAGTATATGCAACCAAATACAAAACACAACGGACAAATTTAGATAATATATGAATCGTTGGCCTAGTAATCAAAAAAGTGCTGACATTACAAAATTGCGAAACCAATACATACACAAATACAAAAAAAAAAGCAGTATATACCTTAACAGTAATTCTTTGATTTTAAAGAGCCAAAAAAGGAATAATTGCTATAATGCTATGGATCTGATATTGAAAGATTTTGAGGTGTATTGCACACTAACCTTGTTTAACTGACTTGCTCATACATCACTGACTCATTCAGCACCCATTTCATCTTCCACCTGCTGGCTAAGATCTCTATTTTAAATCATTATAGAGCAGTATGTAAACAGGAATGCAAGTCTATACAGATACATATTTTTTTAATGCTGGTTTAAAGCTTATTCCCTGATATTCTACAAAATGTGCCTTGTGTTATGTGTATTCATATTATACCAGAGTCTGAATCTCAACTAAGTTCCCCCTAACAATGGTCTTGGGTACTGTATAGAAACCTACAACTACCACAAGCCCCCTATAGCTAAGCTTACTTTTTGCTGGACCGCGTAAGCGGAGCCGGCCAAGAAGAGTGAATGTCTCTTACTGACTGAGTGAGTACCCCTTGTTAAATAGCTTAGTGGTCAGAGAAGTGAACTATTGGTCCCGAGTTCGTATCTCCTCGCAGGCGAAGCGAATTGCGCGTTATGAATGATTCCGTATAGATGAAAACTTTGCTGGCTAAAACCGTTAGTATCTACATTATAGTAAGCCTGAAATATAACAGTTTACGGTTATTGCGACTGTTTCTGATTTCTTTCGAGGTACGCATCCGTGCATGCGTTTTAGGTCAGGATAGACAAACAGATTTGCTTGCTTAACATAAAGTATTTACGTTATAGTAAGCCTTAACTGAAACTCTATACGGTATATTGCTACTGTTTCTGGCATGGAAAAGTTTATCTTCAGTCTCACTAGCAATTGCTCAATTCTTATGATTATTCCTAGGAAGTTAGTAGATACTAGTTAGCCTTTTACTGGCTAATAAGTTAAAACAGCCAGTGGCAAAAGCAATACAGTTCATAGACGCTATGATGGAGGTAAACTTAATAAGAAACGTTAGTCAGTTTAACACAATCCTCAATGGAGCGACTGTTGAGACGTGTAATGCCATGGTGTAGCGGTTAAAGACAGTGCCTCTCATGTGGAAGACCTAAGTTCGACTTTCAATTGTAAGACTTTCTATTGTGGGCCTGCTGAACTAGGCTTGCCTGGTTTCTTGTTCTGAGAAGTATGTAGTATTGGGATTAAGATGGCCTAGGACCAGAAATTGTATCTGGCATTTCTAACCATATTCATTCCTTGAGGACACAAGGAAATGGTACCCTTATTATTAGCCAGGCGAAATGTAAAATTTAACAAAGAAATGAAAACTAGTTAGACAGGCCCACGCCAACTATATATATATATATTTTTTATATTGTATAAATGTTGCTATGATGGGTTTGAATAAATCCCAGCCTAGCCTACAGAAAAGTTATACTACAATATTTCACATGGATCATTGACTGGCCTGCCAGTGTTCAATGATATGTTAAGCACAATTAGGCCTACTTGTTAGTAGGATCGATTATGTAATTCTTTAATAATAATTTAATAACGATTTGAGTGCTTCAGCCCACCCACATGGCTGCCACAATAACTAATAACTGGCTTCTCCACTGCTGTCATGCATGCTTTCGTCAATTATTCAAAGTGTACTAGTTGTATTAGAAATCATGACAACTCTGACTGCATTTTAGAATTCTACTCACAAGAGATTCTTCAGGCTCTGTGTCTCCTACTTGTCCTCCCCCTCATCACACGCCTCCATCTAGACGTCACTCAGTGGAAGTACAGAAAGAGAGGTCAGAGGGCATGCTCTTTATGAGTAGAGTTGTGTATTATGATCCATAGTTTTCATTTCATTTCATTTATTTTATTTATAAAGCACAAATAAACACTACTTCCGTAGACCAATGTGCTGTACAGAGACAACTGCAGATAACAAACATGATCCATAGTTTGTTTGAAACAGAGGAAGATGATATGATCTGACGTGGTAATCTCGTTTAATCACAATTGCAGCATTTATACATAGGTCAACTGTGTAAATAGCATTGTCTCTTTGTGCATTTGTGACAACTTGTCTGTGGTATGTCGAAAATTACAGACACTTTCTGAATTAGCTATTTATCATTTAGTCTGTCTGTTTTTCATTCAGGAACAAAGCTCTTCCTGATCCTAATGCCCCACTACCTCCTCTTCCTCTTCATCTTCATCCTATTCTACCTAAGCCCACTGCAGCAGAGATCAAGAAGGAGAGGTTAGTGTCAGCTTCTCTTTTCATGTCATAAACTATATTTATTTCATGAGTGTGCTGTTATACTATTGATGGCAAAAGCAATGTTGAATAGTAGTGATCTTGTTAAAAAATATATTTTTAATTTAGAAAAGAACCTACAAAGGTTAGAAAAGAGCCTCCAGAACACAATGCTCCTTTTGCTCCAGCCCCTCTCCACCTCCATCCTACTCTCATGAAGCACCTGTCAATGGAAGAAAAGGAGAGGTCAGGGTCCTTGGGATTCCATTGCATGTTGCATGGGTTTTGTATAGTCACTTTTAGTCTTAGCAATGCTTTCCCTTGGTGACACTGTTGAACAACTCCGACTAATTCACTAAATAGATTTTATATTTCTATAATAAGCATTTTTGTCGCTTTTACTTGTGAAGTTGACACATTTCACTTTCTTTGCTGTTTGCTACCCAGAAAAGTGGCATCAGATTCCAAATTATATTCTCTGAAGAGGATGTCATCTGAACATGTCAAAAAGGACAGGTCTGGGATCTGTAAATCATAATACCTCATTTATTTTTGGCGCCACTGTTTAAGGCTTGTGTTCAGTGCTGAACTGTGTAAGCTATTTTAGTACATTTTCAGAACGACATGATAAATATAACTGATGGTAATTTATTAGTTCCTGTTATCCAACAGTCAGTTAATAGTAACTGTTATATTTATCATGTCACTCACGGTGAATGCTCATGACAAAGGTTATGTAATTTATTAAATTAAATGAGTATTTTTAGCTCTAAATCGTTTTCCTTTTGCAGAAAAGACACATCAGATAGGAAAGTGCCCAAAAGACCTGTTGATGCCAAAAAAGAAAGGTTTGCCATAACGCGCAGGTGCATGCTAAATTATACACTGCATGCAGACCAAGTCAAATATTTTATGATATCAGAGATTTGTTGCTTAACCCTTTAATCTGGAAATGTGTACATATTCATGTTTTTTAATCTTGTCTACCCTCTGCTGGCAATGCAGACAGATCAAGAAGGCCTACTCCCTGAATGCTAAATGGTTTTTGCTGAACGGCCATGACTGCCTTTGTCAACTTACATAAGAATATTGCTGTTACAGAAAGGACTCATCAGATTCCAAACCAAAGCCTGCTAAAAAGTCAAGTCTGGACGTGTCTGTTTCCAAACCAAAGCATCTTAAAAGTCTGGATTGCAAGAATGGCAGGTCTGCATAAGCAAGATCATTATGTACACGATAACTTGTGATTTTCTTATTCCTTTCTCTGTGAACACATTAAAAGGTTTAACATCCATATTAAATACATCCGTAATAAACAAGGTATATGAAAGCTATAAAAAATTTACTTTAGAATTTTCACGAAATTCATTGTTTCTCATCACCTTCAAGCCTGCAATATCTAAAATATAAAAACATTTAAAAAATGTACTAACAATTTTGTCCTCCCACAAATTTTACAGACTGAAATATGATATTGTAACAAGGTTTTCCCTTTGAAATTCTGTTGTTGTAGGAAGGACACTGATTCCAAGCCCAGTCATCCAGTGAAACAGCATTCAAGTGACTCCAAATCAGACAGGTACCTTACTGCCTGTCATTAGGTTTCCCTAATCTGACAGTCACTTCTCTAGTCATTAATGCTATATACCATGCACTACCTAGGGCAACATACAGCCTTTTAACATCTGTTTTAATTGGGGAAAACGTTTAACCATTTAGACAAAATACAGTCATGTGAAATAGTAAATACACCTCCTTGAAAGTTTTTTTCTTCATAGTTGGACATGTAATCTTCACTTAGCACTATTGACAGATAAATGAAACCTAATTTAACCTAACAAAGTACACTGAAGGATTATACTTTGCAATCATTTATTCATCAAAAATCAACAGAAATGCCATTTGTTAGTGCTGAGAAACAGCCCAACCTTCAATAGCTGGTGTTTGAATTTGTTCCCACTGTCCTTTACAGTTCTGCTTCATCTGTGTGATATTCAGATAATTTCCCAGATAATTTCAGTACAATTGAGATCTGGCCTTTAACTCTGCCATTCCATATCCATCAATTTCTTCAGGTGTAGCTTTTTGATATATTATTTCCTCAGATTATCCTTATGAATTATCTGATACAATATGGAATATCATGTCTGAGGATTTTGTACTGGCTAAGATCAGGACAGGACAGACTGACCCTAGTCCCCTGGCACAGTAATATAGCAGCGTAAAACTAGGGGCTGAGACAGGGGTGTCCAGAGACACTGTGGCCCCTAAGGTAACCTCGTACAGGGCCAACCAGGCAGGAAGTAACTCCAACCACTTTGCAAAGCATCAGACTAAAAAAGATGCCAACAAACCACAACCACCTTGAAAGAGGGGCAAGTATGGCCAAAGAATTCACTCCCATTGCATGACAACAGCAAGGGGGAACAAGAGTAAGCCAGTAACTCCACCTTTGAATGGAATTGGAGAGAGGACATCCCAGTGGAGATGAGAACCTGCCAAGCAAAGACCGTAAGGTTGGCTTATAAATCCAGTGCCTTTCTGTTCACCTTCACACACCTTGGCCAGACTACATTTAATCATAGAACTTGCAGAGGAGATGAGTCTGTAGTAGAGTCTGTGTCTCTTACTTTAAATGGCAAATCATACCACATTAGTGGAACTCTGTGGGAGAAAGCCCTGCCTCCAGCTGTTTGTTTAGAAATTCTAGGTACAACAAGGAGGCTAGCATCTTGTGATCTTCCCGTACATATAGGTATGTATGGCTGGACCAATTCAGAGAGGTAAGTAGGAGCATGTCCATGTAGCGCTTTAGCCTCAACAGGCAGACAGTGTAAAGAGGCTAATAATAGAATATTGGGGTAGTTTCTTTCCGTTCTAGTTAGGAATCTAATTTAAGTTTATTTATTATCATAAGACAATGGATGGGAGTCCCAGTGTGAAAGATTTATGAAAAAAGTGTGATGAAGTCAGGAGTGACATGTTGGTCAATTGATAAATATGGTATTTGACCAAGTTCGTTTTTAATAAGTGAAATCAAATATAAATTGCCAGGTGGCCAAGTAGATAACAGCGAGCAGCATATGGCACGTCCAAACATTCCAGGAGGTGAACTTACTTTTTCAGATGACTGTAAATACTGCAAATACTGTACTCACCACTTTACTGTTTTTACCTTTGTCATTATTCACATTATTATTTCTATTAGTATTGTTTCTGTACTGGCAACTAAATTTGTTTAATGGTCAATACCTTGTGTATCCGGTTCATATCAAATGTGAATCTTCAAACAGTATGGTGTTGTCACAATGTTTACTAGTAGCGTATTCCTTTTCATACAGAAAATTAAGCAGCATACATGTTTACAAGTGGACAAGCCTTTCTGTGATATCTGATCACTGATCCCTATGGAAAATGCATCCTATACTTTCTGCAAAAGGTGGTCAAAATGTGTTTAGTTGTGTTTACAGCCATGGATATTCTGCTTGTATTAAAAGTCTACTCACCCATATAAAAATGCAACCTTTGTTTGTGGAAAGGCTGACATAAAGAACAATCATGAGACCATTTACCATATTTAGTAATGTAACCAACAATATTGATACCAACCAAGTGACAGACAAATTGATCATTTATTAGAAAAATTATAATAAAAAATAAAGAACTGCCATAGCCTTTAACACATAACTGCACACCCTTTTTTAATGGGGGTTGTAAGTGTTCAAAGAATAACATTCCAAGTCATGTACAAAGGGAATTCCAAGTCATCATCTGAGATCAGTTTGTTTGCATAACGTAGAGATAGCAAAAAACATTTACAGGATCTTGTTGCTGCAAAGTGCAAATCAGGAGAGGGTTATAAAATAATTGTATGCATTATGGAACACTGCGAAGATAGTTATTAAGAGGAGGCAAAATGACCCCACTGTGACATTGCAAAGCTCAGAAAGTACCTTCAAAACTGATCAAATTATATACTGCTGTCTTTAGAAGGAACTCTATGGATTTCAAAACTACAAGCTTGCCATCAGCTATGAAGCTCACAAGCGAGAGGTAAGAGGAGCCTATTTTTAATACATTAGGTTTATTAATCTGACCTCTGACACCCTCTGGTGGCATTTTCTTAATGGTGCAACATAGGCTATGTTAAGGTCTTTGTACTTATTTCAGTGTTTTGGACAGAGTAAAGACAATCTTACATAAATTATTTGCTTTATTGGTTTCTGTATTTGTTTCAGTGGAGAGTCTCATGATTCCAACCCCTCTCATCCTGGCCCACCGCAGAGAATGCCCTCAATGGACAGCTTTGATCGGTATGTACACTGTATATATATATGTATATGTATATATGTTTAAAACAATAAATAATGTAACCTTTATTTAAACAGGATAGGCTCATTGAAATTAAAAATCTATTGTCCAAAAGCTTCCTGGGCAAGAATAGGCAGCCGTAAGACGGAACATAAAATGTTTCAGAATACAATACAACAAATCCAAGTACAAGTATAATCAATACAACCATAAGACAATTACACCATTGCTGAAGCTTGGAACACCTTTCAAAATCATTTTAAACTACAAGATCTTGTCTCTCATAGCATTTTTAAATCATTGATGATGAACTTGGAATCTGATTCCCTTACTTACCAAGCTCTCGATTGACGTATATGTGTCTGGTTGATGTACAATGACCAGGAGAGGGAAACCAGAGACGCCAAAGACCCCAACCACCCCCACCAGCCCCATGTCCCCCTCTTTCAGCTCAGGGGGGGGTCCATTGTCCCCACGCCTGGCGACCGGTGAAACCATCCGGGACAAGTGCATTGAGATGCTGGCTGCTGCTCTACGCACAGATGGTAGGGTGAAGACCAGGCACAATCATTAATTTATTCATTAAATATTCTTGCAATTTGTGGACCCAAGGAATGGATCATCTTTTAAGAAGAAGGAAAACTCATACAATGCTCATTCATTCACAGGTGTATGACTAATATTCACACACTAAATAACTAATGATTACATTACAAGATGGCTTTGTAGATGGAAATGTTGAAATGTTATATGCAGTTTCTTTTTTATCTGCTCAGACAACTACAAAGAATTTGGGACAAATTGTGACTCCATGGCAGCAGAGATCGAAGATCATATCCTTCTAAAGCTGTTGTTCAGTAATTTAGACAATAACAAAAGGGTCTCCCCACCTGTGGTTTTGTAAAAAGCTAAGTCTGGAAAAATTTCCTTAATCTTACATTTATAGATAGAGCTATTAAAACAATGCTTCACTATTCAATATATAACAAATAATACCTAGGCTATACGTGTTTGAGCCCATTATTTAGAAAACTTTAAATAGAACAAAAACATGTTTTTTGGTTAGGATAGTTAAAATAAGGTCATAAGACTTCTTTAAGAATCATTAATATCATTCATATATATATCAAATCCAAAAATGTATATAACATTTATTTAGCATGTGGTTCTGAATTAAGTTGCTTTTAGTCTGCAGTGTGTTTAGAGACACAGCAGTAGGTCCTGAATGTTTGGCTTAGTTGGTATAGCGTGGTGCTTGCCATGACAGCGTAGTGGGTTTGATTCTAATTGAGATGCTTCATGTAATAAAAAAAACAATTGCAACCTGCAACTAAAATACTGTTAAAGTTTGTTTGTGCAACTCCAACCATACACAGTTTACTTTTTAGTAATTGTATCAGCCACCATATTAGTCGACTACTTTAATTTCAAATTGTGATGAAAGGGAAATTCCACTATAAAAACACTCAATCAATCAAATCAATCAAATGTATTTATAAAGCCCTTTTTACATCAGCAGTTGTCACAAAGAGCTTTTACAAAACACCCAGCCTTAAACCCCAAGGAGAAAACAACAGTAGTGTTGAATTTCAGCGGCTAGGAAAACCTCCTTAAAAAGGCAGACATTTTGGAAAAAACCTAGAGAGGAACCAGTCTCAGAGGGGTGACTAGTCATCTTCTGGCTGTGCCGGGTGAATATTAATATTAAGAGTACAAATTGTAATAATTAATAAATGCATGTGGGCTGAGTCCAGAGTCTATTTTAACCTAGTCAAGGTCGGAAGCATGACCAAATGGACAAGGACAGGGACAACACAGGGGGGCATCTGAAATCGCCAGGTATCATCTTGATATGCAGCACAACCAGGAGGACTTTGGGCAGGGACAGCAATGGGTCTTTCAAGCCTGGTACTCCGCAGGTGTGAGCAAAGACCTCATGTCCTCCTACGTTTTAAACGGCAGAAGACAGGAACATTTTGAAAATGCATTCATTAGATTAACAATGATTTATAGTGGAGAAGGAAACTGACCCTACTCCCCCAGCACAATAATATTGCAGGGTAAGACCATGGGGCTGAGACAGGGGGATCCAGTGACACTTTGGCTCTATCTGGGGGAGGCCCCGGACAGGGCCCAACAGGCAGGAAATCAATCCACCCACATTGCCAAGCATCAACCAACCATCAACTCACCAACCATGCTGTAGAGTTGAGTCTTTAGTAGACACTTGAAAGTTTGCACTGAATTTGCATTTCTAACCTTAATTGGCAAATCATTCCACAGTAGTGGAGCTCTATGAGAGAAGGCCCTGCCTCCGGTTGTTTGTTAAGAAATTCTAGGTACAATTAAAAGGCCTGCATCTTGCGATCGTAGGTTACATGTAGGTATGTATGGCTGGATCATTTCAGCGAGGTAAGTAGGAGCAAGTCCATGTATTATTTTATAGATTAACAATAAAACCTTAAAATCAGCCCTAACCCTAACAGGTAGCCAGTACTGGCTAGTACTGGAGTAAAGTGTTTTAAAAAAAATTTGTTCTCGTTAGGATTCTAGCAGCCTTGTGCAGCACTAATTGAAGTTTATTTATTGATTCATCAGGGTAACCGGAAAGAAGAGCATTGCAGTAATCTAATCTAGAAGTAACAAAAGAATGGATTCGTTTTTCTGCATCAGTTTTTGATCGAAAGTTTCTGATTTTTGCAATGTTTTGAAGATGAAAATAAGCAACTCTTGAGATATATGTTCATCAAAGGAGAGGTCAGGGTCGAGGGTAATGCCGAGGTTTCTTACAGTTTTTTTGGGATATGACCGTGCAGCCGTCGAGGTTCACATTGAGATCTGCCAACAAAGCTCTTTGTTTCTTAGGTCTTAAAACAAGCATTTCTGTTTTTCTTGAGATTAAAAGCAAGAAGTTCTCTGTCATCCACTTCCAAATATCTGAAACGCATGCTTCCAAAGTAGCTAATTTTGGGGCTTTTTCATGCTTCATCAAAATATATAACAGTGTGTCATCAGCGTAACATTGAAAATTTACATTGTGATTCCGGATTACATCGCCCAGAGGCACCATATACACTCACCTAAAGGATTATTAGGAACAACATACTAATACTGTGTTTGACCCCCTTTCGCCTTCAGAACTGCCTTAATTCTACGTGGCATTGATTCAACAAGGTGCTGAAAGCATTCTTTAGAAATGTTGGCCCATATTGATAGAATAGCATCTTGCAGTTGATGGAGATTTGTGGGATGGTGCATTATCCTGCTGGAAGTAGCCATCAGAGGATGGGTACATGGTGGTCATAAAGGGATGGACATGGTCAGAAACAATGCTCAGGTAGGCCGTGGCATTTAAACAATGCCCAATTGGCATTAAGGGACCTAAAGTGTGCCAAGAAAACATCCCCCACACCATTACACCACCACCACCAGCCTGCACAGTGGTAACAAGGCAAGATGGATACATGTTCTCATTCTGTTTACGCCAAATTCTGACTCTACCATCTGAATGTCTCAACAGAGATCGAGACTCATCAGACCAGACAACATTCTTCCAGTCTTCAACTGTCCAATTTTGGTGAGCTCGTGCAAATTTTAGCCTATTTTTCCTATTTGTAGTGGAGATGAGTGGTACCCGGTGGGGTCTTCTGCTGTTGTAGCCCATCCGCCTCAAGGTTGTGCGTGTTGTGGTTTCACAAATGTTTTGCTGCATACCTCATTTGTAACGAGTGGTTATTTCAGTCAAAGTTGCTCTTCTATCAGCTTGAATCAGTCGGCCCATTCTCCTCTGACCTCTAGCATCAACAAGGCATTTTCGCCCACAGGACTGCTGCATACTGGATGTTTTTCCCTTTTCACACCATTCTTTGTAAACCCTAGAAATCGTTGTGCGTGAAAATCCCAGTAACTGAGCAGATTGTGAAATACTCAGACCGGCCCGTCTGGCACCAACAACCATGCCACGCTCAAAATTGCTTAAATCACCTTTCTTTCCCATTCTGACATTCAGTTTGGTGTACAGGAGATTGTCTTGACCAGGACCACAGCCCTAAATGCATTGATGCAACTGCCAAGTGATTGGTTGATTAGATAATTGCATTAATGAGAAATCATTAATGAGAAATTGAACAGGTGTTCCTAATAATCCTTTAGGTGAGTGTATAGTGAGAACAATAGTGGGCCCAGAACCGAGCCTTGAGGAACACCAAAACATACCTTTGATTTGTCAGAGGATATGCCATCCACACATACAAACCGATATCTTTCAGATAAATAAGTTTTAACCAGGCTAGAGCATGTCCACGTAGCCTAATATGGGTTTCCAGTCTCTAAGAGAAGGGAGTGATCAATAGTGTCAAAAGCAGCACTAAGATCAAGAAGCAACAGGACGCATGCGGAACCTTTGTCTGAGGCCATTAGAAGGTAATTTGTTACCTTCACGAGTGCAGTCTCAGTACTACGATGGGGTCTGAAAAAGGACTGGAGCATTTCATAAATGTTATTTGTCTTCAGGAAGGCATTAAGTTGTTGGGAAACACATTTTTCTAAGATGGTTGAGAGGAACGGGAGGTTCGATATTTTAATACCATATTAATGGACATATGTAGGTAAATAAAACAGGGGTGAAATTTCTCTTTAACTCCCATCTGCTGCACATATTTACAAGGAGATGGGAGCCACAGACATGAAGTATAAAAACCGTGTGCGGAGCCGCATCAGCAATCTGAAAGACCCCAAAAACCCTGGGCTGCGGAGGAACGTCTTGGCGGGAGGCATTGAGCTGGGACACTTTGCCGTAATGTCTGCTGAGGTACATTTCTTGATAACCCAGAATGTAATTAGTGAAAGACTGTTTAGCTACTGTTTTAGCTTGACTCTATCCATCTCTGTCTCCCTCCCTTCCCTCCCTCTCATCTATCTCGCTTACTCTGTCTCTCTCTGTATTTCTCTCACTTATTCTCTTGAATCTTGATTTCTCTCTTACTCGGTTTACATTTTTCTCTCTGACTCTGTCTCTCTTTGACTCTGTCGTTCCTATTCCGTCTGTATTTCACTGTCTGTCTCTGTAGGAGATGGCCAGTGATGAGCTGAAACAACTGAGGAATCATCTGACTAAAGAGGCCATTAGGGAGCACCAGCTGTCCAAAACCAGTGGAACCATTTCTGACCTGTTTCAATGCAGCAAGTGCAAAAAAAAGAACTGCACCTACAACCAGGTAAACACACCATCATTGCATACACACCATACTCAGCTTATAACCATATATGTACTGTATTTAACTTCATCATATACATATGGCTCGCTACAGTCAAAACATACACTTCCATGTGCATTTTAGTAATTTAGCAGACGCTGTATTCCTGAGCAACATGCAGATGCATTTTAGGTTAAGTACCAGGCACAATAAAATAAATTATGTAGTATTCAAACCGGCCACTTCTTTGTCTAAATACTCGGCTATCTGCTTCCCCTGCTAGATACGTTAATATCAGTTTTGTGTGCTTTGCCAGTTGCAGTTAATTTCAAATGTAGTCACAGTCGAGACATCCTATGCCTTCTTATAAAAGCCACTTTGTATTTCTTCATCTGTATAAGGTCATTAAGCCTGGCTCTGTGTGTGTATTTTGTAGGTGCAGACCCGCAGTGCTGATGAGCCTATGACCACTTTTGTGCTGTGCAATGAGTGCGGGAATCGCTGGAAGGTGAGATGTTTCTTCTCAACATCACAGATTTACCTGTTCAAATGAAAGCCAATAGAATTACATAATGAACAGATCACATACAGTGGTGTCTCATGCGTAGGTGCACAGACTTCAGTATTCTCTTGTGTACTATTATTCTTTTGTTTTCTCCTCTAGTTTTGCTGATGTGGTCCAGCTTGGTTGACAAAGTGGCCAATTACATCCAACAATCAACAAGAATTTTTGCTAAGAGTGGGCAGGGGCCTTTAACATTTTCTAGAGTGATTTTATGGAAAATAATGTACTAAAATGAATACTAATGATTTATACATGATTTATTTTATTGATGCGTATGCCCATTGCATGTGCTTTTATTGGGAGTTGAATGTCACATCCAAGTTTACATCCATCAACTTCCATGCAACGGTATGCAGCTGCATTGCAAAACACTTGACTGTGTGAAGTTCTAGTGTCTTGACATCTGTTCAACTGACAGGCTATAAATCCCCCCATCCAAATATGAAATCATTTTTTCCTATCACACAAGCAGACCTTTACAGATGTTTCAGCTCATACCAAATTAAACCTCCAACACCACCAACTGTCACTTAGTGAACTTGTAAATACCATTATTGTGCAGTTTAAAGGAAGTTGCAACTAAACATTAGAACAATTATGGCTGATTACCCTAGATTACCTGTCATGCAAGTTATTATTGGCTCATAATGTGTTCCTTTAGGCTAAAATCATAGGCATAATGGTATCCATAAGCTCATGTTTGTCTGGAAAATAAGAAAAGGGGATTTTGTGCAAAATTCCCAAAGTATTCCTTTAGTGTCTTTTTGTGGAAAGGTAAGTAAATGGTGCTGAGGAGATGCAGAGGGACATAATGAAATTCGCTGACAATCAAATAGGTTGCATCAAATTTTTTTGTATATACTACCTAGCCACCTAGTATATACATTATTTTGTATACACTACCCCAAAGACCACAGAACCAATCTATAAAACATAAATGCTTATCATGCAGCACATTTCTATAATATTTCGGTTAACATTATGTACTGTGTTACAAAATGTGTCTTGTTAAAATCTCAAGCCCCAACTTTGGAGGTTTTATTCTCACATTCTCTTGTTTCTGCTTGGGCATCTGGGAATTATATTATTGGCAAGACAAGATAATGACCAAAAACAGTGGTTTTAAGTCTAGATTTTGTCATTTTTGGGTTATGATATTATTTTTGACTGAGAATGACTGAGAACACATTCTTATTTTTAGCAATGACATAGGAGCAACTGCCTTGTTCAGGAATTGAACTCAATACGGAATTCCCTATTGAATTATATGTTGAGTCTGAAGAACATTCAATCAATCAATCAAATGTATTTATAAAGCCCTTTTTACAACAGCAGTTGTCACAAAGAAGGCCGAATTTTAGGAAGAAACCTAGAGAGGACCCAGGCTCAGAGGGGTGACCAGTCCTCTTCTGGCTGTGCCGGGTGAGATATTAAGGGTCCAATTGGAATAATAAATACATTTCTCTGGGTTAAATCCAGAGTCTATTTGATTCTAGACTAGGTCAAAAGTATGACCAGGTGGACAAGGACAGGGACAGCAACTGTTCCCCAAACCAGGTACTCCGCAGGTGTGGACCAGGACCTCATCTCCTCCTAAAATTTAAAACTGGAGGAGACTGAGAAAAGTTAGAAAGTGCATTCCTCATTTCCCCCAGCATAATAATATAGCAGCGTAACACCTTGGAACTGAGACGGGGGGGTCCGGCGACACTGTGGCCCTACCTGGGGGAGGCCCCAGACAGGGCCCAACAGGCAGGAAATCAATCCACCCACATTGCCAGGCATCAACCAAAGGGACATTCTTCACTTCTATACAAGTGAAGTCTAATTCTTCCACTAGCTTCCAAATTACGCCCTCATGGCTAATCATTAAAGACGAACAAGGCTTCAAGCCTTACAACCCCTTAGCTGGGTCAGATGCAGATGGTGGTGTATGTTGTAGGCTACAATGAACAAACATAACTGACCAATAAAAGAGGATAACCAACCACCTCAGACTCCCCCTTTGTCAAATGGTTTAGTCCACCTCTTTTTAACCATTTGAGCTGGAAATAAGAACGATCCAGTTTTGCTTCAGAGGCAAATAATACATTTCAAAAACGTTCAGTAGATAATCCAAAAAAAAAAAAAAACGAGTCCAAAAACCCAATTTTCAAATGTTGTGACAGAAAAATTATAGAAAATTTGAATTTTCTATTTACGGATATTATTTACAGATCGCTCATTTAATTACAGCGTTTTCTTAGCGGGGTAAGATCAGGTAGATTGCTGCTCCAACATACGGTAGATAGCGTCAAACTGTGATTGCACTATTCCAAACACATGGGGGAGCTAGAACGTTGAAAATGGTATTCATTCTCGAAAATCGTTTTCTAAACGACAGTAAACACAATGTTCTCAAAGTTCTCCTAAAATAACAGGTTATAACAAATTTAAAAGCAAAATGTTTCTAGTTGCAACTTTATCACTGATTTTAATAAAGAAATAATCTTAAGAAATAATAAAATACAAAGCAGGACTATTTTCCTAGTTTTGAAGTACGCCATGGTAGAAGAACAAATCTTAGGACAGTGGGGGCGAATAGGCTGTCAGAGATTACTCTTACTGTATTAAATAGACAAATGCGTCAGTTGCTTATTTGTTGCATCAACTCATTTGTTTTATCAAATCAGTAAATATGGCCATTAGAATTCCAGCAGTAGAGAATAACTAAATAGCCATACTGTATAATAGCCTACATTTAAACCGCAATAAAACACAAATTCTATGATCCAACAAATGTTTTTTATTCAAATTAGTCAGCATAATGAACTCTTCACAGTCTTTGGGAACTGGGTATACAGTATAGGCCCAGAAACATTGCTATGATCGCATTGTCCTCTGAGTTTTGTTAATCATCCTCTTTTTAACAGCAAACCCTAATCGTTGCAAGTGTGATGGTAATTATATCGATCGACACTCTTAAAGGAGTAAGAAACAGAGATAAAATTATCTTGGCACAATTAACAGTTTATTAATTATTTGCAAATAAGAGACGCAACAAACGCTTACCAACATAATCGTCCGAGGAGTCTCTAACTCCATACATGCACAATCTGTATTTATTACAGTGAAAAGGGGTGTGGTAAGTTGTTGCCCATCTGTCTTGTGTCACAAAGGCTTTACCCAAAGGGCGGGCTGTCCCCCCACCTTATCCTTCCTGCCATAGGTAACTTCTTCAATTCTAAGAGTTCTTACAGCATCTGGACAGACAATAGATGCCCCCTAGGCAAATACCAGATCCCCCACATTCCTTTTCTAATTTGAATAAGGGGCTCTCAGTCCTTTAATCAATGAGAATACACTGGTTAGAGAAATTTCCACAACACAAACAAATTGTGCCGTTCTTGCCAGACACCAATCTTTATACTAATACTCGGAATTATTATTTTTAAGTAGGCAAACAGATTCTAAAATCAGCTCCTAATCAACTGTATACAAATATGAATATACACTCACCTAAAGGATTATTAGGAACACCTGTTCAATTTCTCATTAATACAATTATCTAATCAACCAATCACATGGCAGTTGCTTCAATGCATTAAGGGGTGAACTCCAAACTGAATGTCAGAATGGGAAAGAAAGGTGATTTAAGCAATTTTGAGCGTGGCATGGTTGTTGGTGCCAGACGGGCCAGTCTGAGTATTTCACAATCTGCTCAGTTACTGGGATTTTCACGCATAACTAGGGTTTACAAAGAATGGTGTGAAAAGGTAAAAACATCCAGTATGCAGCAGTCCTGTGGGCGAAAATGCCTTGTTGATGCTAGAGGTCAGAGGAGAATGGGCCGACTGATTCAAGCTGATAGAAGAGCAACTTTGACTGAAATAACCACTCGTTACAAATGAGGTATGCAGCAAAGCATTTGTGAAACCACAACACGCACAACCTTGAGGCGGATGGGCTACAACAGCAGAAGACCCCACCGGGTACCACTCATCTCCACTACAAATAGGAAAAAGAGGCTACAATTTGCACGAGCTCACCAAAATCGGACAGTTGAAGGCTGGAAGAATGTTGCCTGGTCTGATGAGTCTCGATTTCTGTTGAGACATTCAGATGGTAGAGTCAGAATTTGGCGTAAACAGGATGAGAACATGTATCCATCATGCCTTGTTACCACTGTACAGGCTGGTGGTGGTGGTGTAATGGTGTGGGGGATGTTTTCTTGGCACACTTTAGGCCCCTTAGTGCCAATTGGGCATCGTTTAAATGCCACGGCCTACCTGAGCATTGTTTCTGACCATGTCCATCCCTTTATGACCACCATGTACCCATCCTCTGATGGCTTCTTCCAGCAGGATAATGCAGCATGTCACAAAGCTCGAATCATTTCAAATTGGTTTCTTTTACATGACAATGAGTTCACTGTACTGAAATGGCCCCCACAGTCACCAGATCTCAACCCAATAGAGCATCTTTGGGATGTGGTGGAATGGGAGCTTCGTGCCCTGGATGTGCATCCCACAAATCTCCATCAACTGCAAGATGCTATCCTATCAATATGGGCCAACATTTCTAAAGAATGCTTTCAGCACCTTGTTGAATCAATGCCACGTAGAATTAAGGCAGTTCTGAAGGCGAAAGGGGGTCAAACACAGTATTAGTATGGTGTTCCTAATAATCCTTTAGGTGAGTGTATATCGCACCAGTAAAAAATATTATTTTGATTGAGCATAAAAATAAAATTAAAAGCCAAAATCGCAGCTTTCTGCGCGTTTGAAATTGCACATGTTCAAATTGCGATTCCAAATTATTAGTATAAAGGTTGGAGTCTGGCAATGGAATGGCACGATGGTGTCAGTGGACATGATATCCTATCTTCAAGTGCTCTTACAACACATCTTCCCCTACCTATTGCTATTTTAAGATAATAAAGGTTTACAATTCAAATGTCCAGCTGTTTGTCTCAATTCGGTTAATCAAATTATACAAGACATTGTTCTGTTCATGCCTCTCACACGTCCCAATTTATAAAAAAAGAGTACACTTAAAAAAATTTCAGTTCCGTGATGGCTCTATAACTAACTAAATTAATAGCCACAAACACAAAAACAAAAACAACATGTGTGGGTCCGGGAAACTACTAGCTGTGCTGGTACTCTGAAGAGCAAATTAACCAGTCAGAAACATGAAGATGTGGGTGTAGAGCCCACTGCGAAAGAATAGTGCAAAGTAGGGCTTGCTGTTAAGGAAAGGAAGAGGATCGATTAAGAAAATGAACCCAGAGGACAGTGAGATAGATGATTAGGTGCCAAAAATAAATAATCTTCTGTTGTTTGGGAATATTTCAGGTTCCAGAGAGATGTCAAAAACTAATGTATGCCTAATATATTAAAAACCGGTAAGACGGTGGTTATTTGAACAACACACGACATCACATCAAATCCATGAAAAATGTGTGGCAAAGAAGTCTCCCCTAGGGATTGGGGGTTGGGCGGGTGCTAAGCCCGGAATGTATTGTGATCCTAGCAACACCTCTGGTCAAGGATATCGTTTTCATTTTTTTTCACTAATAAAGAATTACTGCAATACCATTGATGAATTACATAGGAAGCTGGATCATCTTCATGGTTCTATAAAATAATTAGCGACATTTCTTATTCGGACAGATTATATGTTTCATATTTTGTTTATCTCCAAAGAAAAATGAATTTCATGAATAAGATTGCAATACTAAGTTTAGAGGTAAAACAGATTTTGTCGCCATGCATGTGAACAACATTACACTTCATTCTCATTGTTAAGTTAATTCATACGGAGCGTCATCCTTTATCTGGGGGTATCGCCCATTAAGAGTGATTTGCATCTGCCTGGGTACTCTCTGGCCACCTAGCTGTTGCAATTATTACATTGCCTGATCCAAATAATTTGAGCCACCTAGCAATTATATAGACAATGTTTTTTGCACAATGTTTGAACAATGTTTTGATTTCAAAATCATGCTTCCAATCTGAATAACATATGTTATATTTAATGTACACATGAATTCATTAATACATGTAGTTAAAAGTTTCTCATGTGTCAAATAGTTCATTTTAAGCATAATATAGTTTCCCACTTTACCAAACAAAATGTAGAAGGACTACATAAGACACAGGCAATAATATTTTCATTTGTTTATTAGGCCCTACAAATGTACTAAATGAAAATGACACAACACTTAAATTATTCAAAATAATTTCATTAGAATAATGTTTCCATTTCCATCTCATTTTGATGATGTACAAGGTAAAATAAGAGACACTTGTCGACCAGTTTGCTACGATCAAAGGATATCGGCATGAATAGCCTTACAAAGGCCTAAAGCACGGTTGCTTGATAAACACAATAAATTAGATAAATAAATAAAGGAATAGATGATTTACAGTAACCTACACTGTCAAGGTGCCACCCGTGATCAAGCCAGCCTCCGGCTACTGGCACTGCTTTCACTGTGCCGCTTTCACCATGCTGCATTCACTGTCTCCACTATTAAGCACACCTGTTCCTGATCCCATCACCCAGGACTTTACATCATTATGCACACCAAATCCTCATTACTAGGCCTACAGCTAAGGAAAACTGTGCACCAGGGTTAACATTAGCTGGCAAAGGCTTTTCGCTGGTATTAAGTGTATTGAATGAAAATATCAACCGCCAAAATTTCCAGTGGGAAATATGCCAAATGAATAAGTAAATAGATTAATAGCATATTAAATTGCCAAATATTGTGTGACCTGTATAGTCTGTTGCCAAAATAACAGTCTCCACTCAGTCTCACAAGACATTATTGAGTCAAGTGACTAAGGTGCAGATGAGCATGTCCTTTGCTGCTCAATGGAAGAAATAGTATCAGAGCATGTTAAAATAATTCTTAAAACTCCAATGGCTCGCTGCAAAGCGTTCATCTCATCTCCGTCCATGCTGATCGCGAGTTTCTCAGCCAATCACAGGGTGAGGTTGACAGCCAATCATATCGCGAGAAATGTTCTGCCATCCGTTTCCACTATACTTTGTCTCTCACACACATATATTCTTCTCTCACATACATACATTTTCTTTACACATGCATACATTTTCTGCTTATATACATATATTATTTAAAATTGTGACTGCATGTGCATGAGATCAAAAATGTAGGAATATGTATGTTAAATTTAGAAATATGAGAGAAAAATATATTTGTGTGTGAGTTAAAATATATAAATATAAGAGTAAAATGTATGAATGTGTGAGGTAAAAATATATTCTTATGAGAGAAAAAACTGTATGTATGTTAGAGTGAAAATATATGTATGTGAAAGGAGAATGTACATATGTGAGGGTGAAAATGTATGTATGTGAAAGGAGAATGTATGTATATGAGAGTGAAAATATATGTATGTGAAATAAGAATGTATGAGAGTATCAGAATAAATAATGTCTTATACGGCCCCTCATATTGTTGCCTTTGAGTGTCCTCTGAGCTGTATGTCTTCTTTTCACCGTGGCTCTTGTTTTTGTCTCATTCTTGCGTTTTTTAGTCTTTGGTAGGCTCCTCCTACCAGGTGGTCTCTTTCTAACACCTCGAGTCATAACCATCAATCCAGAACCGTCCTGCTGTTTTGTTCATCATGACATAACACTGTTGACAACATTGCCAACAATATTCCTAGATGCATTTTTCAGATGTGGTTTTGCTATTGAGAACCCACGCTTCAACAAAGGTATTGCCCTCCGGAAAAGACCTCGGAAATGGCCCCCAGACCAGCCCCATACATTGCAGCGCTACCATGATACACCGGTAAAACGTTAACGGCCTGTGTTGTGCAGTAATCAACATACCTTTGAGGATCATCGTAGAGTTTCTGAGGCTGCATCTTATAGTCTAAAAGATTGTTTGACAAGTCGGAATTGTAATTTTTCCATCACCTTCCCCACTACAAATGAAACCAACTGATTCTGATCAAATTTTACTTCAATACAGATCTCATCAAACTGACTCTTGCTAAGAGGTACGTAGTGTGGCTGGTCGCACGTCACTGAGACAAAGATGACGTGTAATATGTACAGTTCTCAACAGCAGGACATGGCTGTCCCCAACTCTTTAATAATCAATTATATCTGTGTAGATGTATAAGGTGTTAAACCCTGCCATAATATCTGCGGGGAATGGGGCATACCACCATTCGCTTGGTTTTAAGTCTAATAACTGTTCCAGATAACTAAAATGGGCCTCGCCTTTTAGAAAAATTATATTTTTTAATTCATCATACCCCACCCATATGCCATATGGTTTTATATAAAGGCTGATCTCCACCACCAGTTTTCCCATGCCATTAACCGGTGGTAAGTTCATAGTTCCAAGTTTTGTCATGTTTCGAGTCTAGGTCAAATGCATTTTTGTTCAATGCAAACATGGGTAGAGAGTGGGTAGAGAGAGTTTGAAAAGAGCTTACTTGGAGAAAACCGGGGAGATCCTCAAAAAGGCCTGTAGCTATACATTTTCAAAGAAATAAAGTTATTGTTCATGATATAAATTGAACATTTCAACTAGATTTGGTCGACATGAGTGCTTACAGTGCGGAAAACGATAACATGAAATGTATGTTAACATGTATATATGTGTTAAGTAAATAAGCCTGGGTTCGTGTGCTGAGAAATAAATGTGCTATCGGGGTAAAGCGGGCATTTGAAGATATTAAAAGAAGGGGAAGGAGTTTTTTAATTCACATTTTGAATTGTTAGTGAAGAAGTACAACATTAAACATTTTGCTACAGGTAATGATGTCAAAGCAAACATTGTTAAGAGATTTAATAAAACAATTAAATCACGAATGTGGCGATATCTCACGGCTGCCAACTCACATCGTTATGTTGATGTGATTCAAGATTTGGTTTATGGTTACAACCAGAGGTGTAGTGGAGGGTATACGCAGGTTTACGCGGTACACCCACTTTTTTGTCAGCTGCCATTGCGTACACTCACTTCTTACCAGTAGTTCAGTGGAGGGTATACACATGCATTTTTTGCACCCCAGTTGACTATTCACAACAAAACGTTTGAGTGATGCTTCACTGTTCACACTGAAGCCTACAAACACCACCATTCAGCTTACAGAGATGCCCTCAGTGCTGCTAGGTCCTCCTACATCTCAAACAAAATCAACAGCTCCTGTATGAACTCCCGGACCCTCATCCCTATTCTCACTCAGCCTGTGTGTGATGTTTGGCTCCGACTTGGGTTCGTGCAGAAAGTTCTTAGCTGCCTTGATAATCATAAAAATATTTTGTCCATTTTGTGATAAGTATTGTCAGCATTTGAAAGGTATGATAGATTAACAGGTTCTGGCTGAGCGCCAAGCCAGTCAAGCCAATGGTAATTTCTTGGTGGGTATAATGGTGGAGTCGAGCTGTCAGGGTCTGGGGTACCATAGCAGGGTTCAGCGTTGTCATCCAAGGCGTCACACAGCCAGTCCTCAGGCTTGGGTTCTTCAAACTCTGGTTGGTTGTATTCTTGAGACGTTTCGTAAAGGCTGCTTGATAGTCACAGGCGGTCTGTCTGTTTTTATGATGTGTTGAGGATTGTGTTAGCTTAAGGCGGGGCTTCAGGGTTGTACGTCAGTCGAACAGTGCGCAATCGCAGTCACACTAACTTGCTGAAATTTTCCGGAAATAGCTCTAATCTAACACAGTCATACTGCTTCATTCCTTTGATGACTTCAAACAACACATCTACTATATTATGTGTGCCCTGTTTTGGCCCCAAATAAAAAAAGTTTTGAAAAGATCAATGTTATTGTCAATGTCAACTTTATTTATAAAGCACATTTAAAACTAATATTGTTGACCAAAGTACTGTACAGGGTAAAATCTAAATATACAAAATATATAACATTTAGAGGTATAAAATGTACGTAGGTACACATAACATACAAGCAACGGACAAAGTAGCAGCACAGATATTTGATGCTAACTCAGCTAGGATTAAAAGCCATAGTAAAAAGGTATGTTTTTAGCAATTACTTAAATGTGTATATAGTCTGGGTGTTTCGAATATGCAGTGATACGCTATTCCATTGGATAAGACCACCCACTGTGAATGCTCGATCCCCTCTTGTTTTTAGTCTGGCTTTTGGGACAACTAAAAGTAACTGGTTAGCTAACCTCAATGCTAGGGCTGGAGAATGACGATGTAAAAGTTCAGACAGATATTAAGGGGCCAATCCATTTAAAACCTTATAGACAAAGCATTCAAATCTTAAAGTCAATCCTGAAACGACTAGGAGGCCAAAGGAGGGAGGCCAAAATTGGTGTTAGATTTTCTTATACTGGTTAAAAGTCGAGCGGCGCCGATGTACTAGCTGGAGCCAATTTAGGGTTTTCTGATCTACCCCCAAGTACAAGGAATTACAGTAATCCAGCCGAGACGTAATAAATGCATGGATAACTATCTCAAAATCCCTCTGAGAAAGATAGACCTTAACCTTTGCCAAAAGTCAAAAAGCTAGATATCATTCTAGACTAATTTGCTTATCGAATTTGAAAGAGCTATCAAAGATAACACTGAGATTCTTAACAAACAGTCTACTACAAGAGGCTAGAGGGCCCAGGGTACCAAAAAGGATTACCCAGCAAGTTACCTCGTCCACACATAAGAATCTCTGTCTTACTTTCATTTAAAGTAAGAAAGTTTAGCGCCAACCAGATTTTGATTTCCTTTAGGCCGTCTAAAACCGGCTGTACAGAGTCTTTAGATGTTGTTTTTATCAGCATATAAATTCGGCATCGGCAAAGAAATGAAAGGAGATATTGTTTTTCTTAAAAATGGACCCCAAGGGCAACATATATAGTGAGAAAATGATGGGGCCCACAAGTGAGAGGTGTCGTAGTCAATGAAAATTCGGCTAGATGGACCGAAAAACTCTATCTGTCAGGTATGACTCAAAGAAAATCGTTAAAAACTCTTAAGAGTGCCATTTAAATACTATGACTTGGTTTGAAGCCAGACTGAAACTTTTCCTGGATATCATGATTTTCTAGTTGGTTAAGAACTACTCTCTCTAGTACTTTAGAGAGAAAAGGTAGCATAGAGATGGGCCTAAAATTTGAAAGAACATTAGGATCTAGGTTTATTTTTTAAATAAGATGCTGTACTACAGCATGTTAAAAAGCAGCTGGAACACACCCAGAAATAAGGCAATTATTAATCAGAATAAGAATACTGGGCCCAACCCTATCAAAAACATATTTTAAAAGATGAGAGGGAATGGAATCCAGGGGACAATGTCTGGGGCGCATGGTACGAACTACCTTTGTTAATAATGAAAGTGATACAGATTCAAACTGATCTTAGACAGCTGAGAAAGTAGAGGGAGTAGAGGGGTCTAGGGCAGAGGCAGTCGGTAAATTTTTTTGAGCAGCAATCTTTCCAATCTTTTTTCTTTACAATCCTCACACAGTTTGGCTGATGGAAAAATACAAGCCGCGAGAGTTAAGGGAGTTGAAAAGAACCTGAGGCCTATAATTATTGTTGGAAAAAAGGTTTGAGATAATTTGTGCTTTTGCAGCTTTAACAGCTGATAGTTGTAAAAGGTGCTCCATAAACTAGCACTACAGGTCATTTGATCAGTCAAACCCCATTTAAACACCTTGCCTTCGGACAATTCATAAAATGCGACTGCTGGTATCTAAGGGTTGAAAATGTATCCACCAGTTCACCCGTCTTTCAATTTCCACTCCTGTGCCAACATATCCTAGTTTAGTTGATGAATCAGAGTCAGACGCTGAATCAGTTTCTTTGGGGGTGGCATCATCATTGTGTTATCACTACTTAAATATATTCTCTTGTTGACTTGCTGTGCAGTTGTTAAGCTGTAAACCTTCACTAGTGTTTCAAACCTAATGTTGATTGCTGTGGAATCTGCCATGTTTTGTAATGCACACATAGGTTTACACAGGCTAGTCTGAATGACCAACACTTGGGGTCTGTTTGGTTTAAATACACTGACCATGCCAGCCACCTATGGCGTTGTAAAATCATGGAAAAGTACACTGGTTATAATTTGTTGTACAAACTTGTGGTAACATCTTGTACCTTAGAAGTTTAACATTCCCAAACTCTGGCGCCCTATTGTTAAACAACGGTCTTATCGTAACATCAAATGTCTAGTGAATTTAACATCCCCAGAACCCTGGAGCCCTTTTGTTCAACATCAAAGCCACTATAAATTACATACCACACACACCCCATAGCATATTTCACCCCTGGACATGCATATGTCATACAGGAAGTTACAAGTTACAACCCCTTAACATACGTCACACAGGAAGTTCCACCCCGAAACACACGTCACACCGGAAGTCCCAACCCTGCTTACGTCACACAGGAAGTCCCACCTACCCGTCTGGAAGTCCCTCCCCCAAACCAGAAGTACTACCTACTGTCAGTCAACCATTCAAAATTGACAGAATCTGTTCTGGATATACTACTTGCAGCTGATGACATTGTGGCACATAGGTAGGGATTTCATTCTCAGCCTGAATCCGATCACAACAGGGCAGGGCCTTAAATTCTGATATTGTAGTTTGGCTGGGCTTGCGACAGTGATAAAATAATTAATAAACGCAACAATAAATAATAATAGAATCCATCACTGCAAGGAGGGCATGCAATTAGTGCAGCATTGTACATGTTAGGATTTCTGTAGCGGCTGGTGCCGTAATTGCGTTACAATATTCATATTTTTATGGACGTTTGGAAAACAAAAACCAACCCTATTATATGGGCTTGAATTTTCAGGCACGATGAAATCTTTAAGTCAGAATACATTCTGTTATATATTGCTAATCTCGGCTATTTAATATTTCCAATATTTTTGGGTCAGTTGTTTGTACAGTGGGGCTATAGTATAGGCTACCTTTACATGCATATTGTTGAGCAGGGTTTATCTTTGAGACCAAATGCACTCAATCTATTTTCTATTCTGCATTTTGAATGGGGAGGGTCATGTTTTTTTCTCCCAAAGTCTTGGGGAGGGTGATTTGAAAATATGTTTTGCTTAGGGGATGGTCAACCATTTTCGGTGGCCTTTATCCCCCAGATACTCCATATCATAAATAACGATACATTTCTGATCCCTGAACAGTCCCCTAGATTCAGTGATCAGAAGTGATACAATTAGTAGAGCAATAACATAGGAGCAATATTCTGTCCTTATTACAACCCTTTGTGTAAATTGACAGGTAGTTTAACTCCTCTTCTAATCACCACACTGGACGAAGATGAATCGTTCACTTTAATGATGATCAAAAGTAGGGTAAAACTGAAACCGAAAGTATACATAAATGAGTACTAAATCTTCACATTGAGTCTGTTTACATGTTTTAAACAATACAATTGTACAAATAACTTGTTAATTTGCACAATGAAATTATTATTTAAATGTTTTTAGTCATAACTTAGCTCAGACTATTGTTTATATCACAACCGGAAAACTATACAACAATTTTAATAATATACATCTCATCTTACATGAAAATATTCCTCTGAATAGATAGATGATATGTTAAAGAACATTTATATACCAATGATGCTCGTTTAAAGCTTGAAACGTGAGCAGAAGGACTTAGCTTGATTCCCGAATTTGAGACGCTGCTGACTGTAGACATTACTGAGCGCTTCCTGGTGACATCATTAAAGGGAGCCGCAGAACAACGTGACTGTAATACTTTTAGTATCCACTAGGGGGACGAGTAGCAATACAAAACACTCCAATACAGAACACTCCCCGTCTGGTGTCCCTGGATACCATTACTTAATATATCATACATGTCTGAAAGGGCCGACGTAGTCTTCGGATGGTAAAAGGAGGACCAACTCTGTAACTGGCCTCAAGAATACTTTAACCCAGTCTGGATGTGCCACCTTCATTTCCACCTTGCGGACTCTACCATCCTTGCTGGGAAACACTTCTGTGATACGCCCTATAGGCCATGTGTTTCTTTTGGCTTGATTGACCTTGATGACCGTGGGACAAAAAATATGAAAGTGGGATTTTGAATGACATGTGCTGTGACTTTTTTAACTGCACTTTGGTGCTCTGGTAATACATTTATGAAGATCCGATAAGCCCCAAAAATGCCAGTATAGGCCCTCACAAGTGCTTCTCTCATGTTTTATCATGGTAATGCAAAAATAAAATCTGGCACTGGGGGTTGTTTCAGCGAGACAAATGACAATGCTGCTACTTTGTCCTGTTGTGGAGCTCAATGATTTGAGAAAATCAGCCAGAATAAAGGCTTGCTGTGATTCTGTGCTGGCAGACAAATATCTTCCTCTTCACAATATTTTACATCATCCCTTGTGCGTCTGCGAGAGATCTTGCGAGAGGCCCTCAGCACACAAATTTAACAGGTCTGAGAGGAGAGCAATCTTTCAAGGCAATATCCATTAATTTTGGCAGTAGTGCCCATTGGCACTGGAGATGTTTTCAGGGCAAGAAACACCAATGATTACATTATCCCCATCTCCAATAATGCCTTAATTGGCTTCCTGCACACATTCTTGCCACACTCACAGGACTGTAATGGGAGTTCCACTCAATTTAAACAGCTGTCTTACGCTTTGCCTGGGGTGCTTTGTTGCTTTGGGCATCAGCCATGGCAAGGATTGCAAGTGCTTCAGTCACACAACATTAGCAGCCATTTTACTGGGTAAATGAGTCAGTACTAGCTATGCTGCTACCTTAAAGTACACGGAAGGTGCCTTCTTTTCATCATCTGCTAAACAGTAACAGTCTTCATAACAACCTCTGAAGGATTTTTGGATTAACTTGAATTTCAATTGCCATAAACACTGGCCCTCAGCTACTTCAACTCTCATTTACGCAAATGCACAGCGTCTAAGAGCTGCTAGATATCACCTTAGAGGGCAGCCACTAAAAATACTAGCAGCATGAGCCTGGTTGGACTCCCACCACCAAGAGTGAACCAAGCATTCAACAACCTCTTGATGGAGATGACAAACTCAGTGACACTTACATGGTTGGTGACTGATGCTGACAATGTCCAGACATTGTCCAGACAATGTCCAGACACAATTTTCAAAATTGAGGTGAATAGCTTTTGGATTAACATGCCGCTCAGCTTGAAATTCACACTCGTTACACTGCAGTCCCATGCCTCAGCACACATCACATTGCTCCCAAGTGGGTGCGTATAATGGACTTTACAAAACATTGACTAATGGCATTCTGAAACGGATGAGTCACAGGCAGAGTGTGTGAGTATGTGGGTAAAAGAACACATTGTGAAAGTACAGGAAAATAACCAGTGTCCTCTCACAGACTTATAAGAGAGCCATTGGATAGACACATCCCCAGATAGCAATGAGTCGGCGGACCAGCGGCGGTCCTCCAGAGACAGTAGAAGCATCAGAATGTCTTAATCGCAAACATGTTTGCTGGCTCACCGCCAGCGGCAGCCGCTTTTTAAAAGCGGCAGCCACCTTCCTACAGCCTTTGTTCTGCAGCCGGCCCGTGGGCCAACCGCCGTTATTAAGAAGGCGGACCTTCCGCGGCAAACGCTATTTTCGAGCAATCTGCCGCTTTTATATATACATATTTAATATTTATAGCATGCAGTTTATCGAGAATAATGATTGATCAAACCAGACACATTTCCATTTTGTGTTTTAATTCCACATTTCAAAGTACAGTAACTGTCATTCAAACAAGATGTGTCAGATCACTAAAATAAATAACAGGCAGAAAAAAATATACATATAAATAAACACTACAGAACATGCAGGTTTCCAATTAAATATTGGTAAAAAAAACAGCCATACAAGCAAATTATAACACAAACACAATAATTGTTAATAATATAAAGAGCTCAGCTCTGGGATGAAAATAATTACCAGTAAACATAACAAGTAATGAGGATATTTGGTACCAAAGAATGTGCAGGATACCAAATAAATCGAGGTATAACATCACATTTTCAAGCCATTTCTAACAATAGGAAAAGTGGTAAGAATTTAGAATAAAGCTCTAGAGTAGAATAGACCATTGTAATGGCATTGCTGACCTGGAGCACAAGATTTACACCGTGCTGCAATAAGAATCTGTGTCTCTTGTATCTGTGATAAACAAAACTTGACATATATATTTATATAAAAATACGGAGGTAAAACAGTAGTAGAACAGACCATTATAACTACAATGCTGACCTGTGGCACAAGGATTTACAAGCTATATTCAACAATAGAATAACAGTTAAACACTGTGACGGAATGAAAAATGCTGATGTTAAAAACAGAGTAAGTAGAATATTTGGTATCAGGTAATGTGCTATATCAAGTATCAGAGGTATGAAATAGTATTTCCAAGCTATTATTAATAGAATAACAGTTAAGCACACTGATAGAATGAAAGTAGAATGTTGGTACTAGTTAATGTGCAATATCAAGTAACAGGTATGAAATAGGATTTACAAACTATAATAGAATCGTTAAGCACTGACGGAATGAAATAAGCCAATATCCATCCATCCATCTTCTTCCCCATATCCGGGGACGGGTCGCGGGGGTAGCAGTCTAAGCAGAGATGCCCAGACTTCCCTCTCCCTAGACACTTCCTCCAGCTCTTCCGGGGGGACACAGAGGCGTTCCCAGGCCAGCCGGGAGACATAGTCCCTCCAGCGTGCCCTAGGTCCTCCCCGGGGTCTCCACCCAGTGGAACGGGCCCGGAACACCTTCCCGGGAAGGCATCCAGGATGCATCCGGAACAGATGCCCAAGCCACCTTAGCTGACCCCTCTCTATGTGGAGGAGCTGCGGCTCTACTCTGAGCTCCTCCCGGGTGACCGAGCTTCTCACCCTATCTCTAAGGGATCGCCCAGCCACCCTGCGGAGAAAGCTCATTTCGGCCGCCTGTATCCGGGATCTTGTCCTTTCCGTCATGACCCAAAGCTCATGACCATAGGTGAGAGTAGGAACGTAGTGGTGATAATACATTTTTTGATAAAAAGTGATGCTGAAACTATGTGCAGATGATAATGCACATCCCCTACCCCCATAAGACAGAACTCATCTTTACAGTATACCACCCAAACTCATGACCATAGGTGAGAGTAGGGACGTAGATTGACCGGTAAATCGAGAGCTTCGCCTTGTGGCTCAGCTCTTTCTTCACCACGACAGACCGATACATCGACCGCATTACTGCAGAAGCTGCACCGATCCGTCTGTCAATCTCCCGTTCCATCCTTCCCTCACTCGTGAACAAGACCCCTAGATACTTAAACTCCTCCACTTGAGGCAGGAACTCTCCACCAACCTGAAGTTGACTGAGGACCATGGCCTCGGATTTGGAGGTACTGATTTTCATCCCAACCGCTTCACACTCGGCTGCAAACCGTCCCAGTACATGCTGAAGGTCCTGGTTTGAAGGGGCCAATACGACAACATAATCCGCAAAGAGCAGAGACAAAATCATATGGTCCCCAAACCTGACACCCTCCGGCCCCTGGCTGCGCCTAGAAATTCTGTCCATAAAAATTACGAACAGAACCGGCGACAAAGGGCAGCCCTGCCGGAGTCCAACATGCACTGGGAACAAGTCTGACTTACTGACGGCAATGCGAACCAAGCTCCTGCTTCGTTCGCATTGCCTGACAGACCTGACAGCCCTTAGCAAAGGACCCAGGACCCCATATTCCCGAAGCGCTCTCCACAGGATGCTGCGAGGGACACAGTCGAATGCCTTCTCCAAATCCACAAAACACATGTGGATTGGTTCGGCAAACTCCCATGAACCCTCACACACCCCATAGAGGGTATAGAGCTGGTCCAGTGTTCCACGGCCAGGAGGTTCTACTATCGGCCGTATTCTCCTCCCCAGAACCCTGGCATAGACTTTCGGGGGAAGTGTGATCCCCCTATAGTTGGAACACACCTTCCGGTCCCCCTTCTTAAAAAGAGGGACCACCACCCCGGTCTGCCATCCCAGAGGCACTGTCCCCGACCGCCACGCGATGTTGCACAGGCGTGTCAACCAAGACAGCCCCACAACATCCAGAGACTTGAGGTACTCAGGACGGATCTCATCCACCCCTGGTGCCTTGCCCCTAAGGAGTTTCTTGACTACCTCTGTGACTTCAGCCCGGGTGATGGACGAGTCAGAGCCCTCAGCCTCTGCTTCCTCAATGGAAGACGTGACGGCGGGATTGAGGAGATCCTCGAAGTACTCCTTCCACCGCCCGACAACATCCCCAGTTGAGGTCAACAGCTGCCCACCTCCACTGTAAACAGCGTTGGTAGGGCACTGTTTCCCTCTCCTGAGGCGCCAGATGGTTTGCCAGAATCTTTTCGAGGTCAGCTGATAGTCCTTCTCCATGGCCTAACCGAACTCCCAGGCCTGAGTTTTTGCCTCCACAACCACCCGGGCTGCAGTCCGCTTGGCCTGTCGGTACCCGTCAGCTGCCTCAGGAGTCCCCAACCAGGCCTGATAGGACTCCTTCTTCAGCTTGACAGCATCCCTTACTTCCGTTGTCCACCACCAGGTTCGGGGATTGCCGCCTTGACAGGCACAGGAGACCTTACGGCCACAGCTCCGAGCGGCCACTTTGACAATGGAGGTGGAGAACATGGTCCACTCAGACTCAATATCTCCGGCCTCCCTCGGGATCCAGTCGAAGCTCTGCCGGAGGTGGGAGTTAAAGATCTCTCTGACAGGAGACTCAGCCAGACGTTCCCAGCAGACCCTTACTGTACGCTTGGGTCTCCCGAGTCTGTCCAGCTTCCTCCCCCACCATCGGATCCAACTCACCACCAGGTGGTGATCAGTTGACAACTCTGCCCCTCTTTTCATCCGAGTGTCCAAGACATACGGCCGCAGGTCAGATGAAACGACAACAAAGTCGATCATTGACCTACGGCCTAGGGTGTCCTGGTGCCACGTGCACTGATGGACACCCTTATGCTTGAACATGGTGTTCGTTATGGACAAACTGTGACTAGCACAGAAGTCCAATAACTGAACATCGCTCGGGTTCAGATCAGGGGGACCGTTCCTCCCAATCATGGCCTTCCAGGTGTCACTGTCGTTGCCCACGTGGGCGTTGAAGTCCCCCAGTAGAACGATGGAGTCCCCAGTCAGAGCACTTTCCAGCACCCCTCCCAGAGAATCCAAGTAGGTTGGGTACTCTGCACGGCCCATAGGCACAAACAACAGTGAGAGACCTATCCCCAAACCCGTAGGCGCAGGGAAACGACCCTCTCGTTCACCGGGGTAAACTCCCAACACATGGCGGCAGAGCTGGGGGGCTATAAGCAAACCCACACCAGCCCGCCGCCTCTCACCATGGGCAACTCCAGAGTGGTGAAGAGTCCATCCTCTCTCAAGGAGTGTGGTTCCAGAGCCCAAGCCGTGCTTAGAGGTGATCTCAACTACTTCTAGTTGGAACCTCTCAACCTCACGCACAATCTCAGGCTCCTTCCCCGCCAGCGAGGTGATGTTCCACGTCCCTAGAACTAGTTTCCGTGTCCAGGGATCGGGTTTTCTAGGCACCCGCTTTCGATTGCCGCCCGATCCTCTATGCACCGACCCCTTATGGTCCCACCTGCAGGTGATGAGCCCATGAGAAGGCGGCCCCACGTCGCTCCTTTGGGCTGACCCAGCCGGACCCCGTGGGGAAAGGCCCGGCCACCAGGCGCTCGCATACGAGCCCCAACCCCGGGCCTGGCTCCAGGGTGGGGCCCCAGCTGCGCCATTCCGATTGACTTCACGGTCCTCAAAATGTTTTCCATCATTAAAGGGTTTTCATTCATTCATTCATTCATCTTCTTCCGCTTCATCCGGGGCCGGGTCGCGGGGGCAGCAGTCTAAGCAGAGATGCCCAGACTTCCCTCTCCCCAGACACTTCCTCCAGCTCTTCCGGGGGGACACCGAGGCGTTCCCAGGCCAGCCGGGAGACATAGTCCCTCCAGCGTGTCCTAGGTCTTCCCCGGGGTCTCCTCCCGGTGGGAAGGGTTTTTGAAAGTTAAATTACAAAAAAAAATCCACAGTGAACAGGGTGGATTTGGTTATTGTAGTCTGGCACTTCTGGATTCTTGAAGTTACTGACTGCAGGATAAAGAAAGTGTTCTGGATAGTCAACAGAGACACTAAAGGGTTATACAGATTGACGAGTACCCCTCTAATCCACCCTAAGCCATTTCTTAAAAACAATTACTAAAGGCAATATTTTCAATATTGGTAAAACACTGGACAATAAGACATAGGCCTAGAATATACCTTCATAGCTGAAAACTTTGTGCTGTACACGAGATGCCAGGGGCGTCCAAGGGCCAATAACAAAGCGATGACTTTCTCCTATTGATAATCATTAAATTTGCTGCTGGGGGTGTAAAGCTTAGTACTTGACGAGCTGGGGGAACAAACATAACAGCTTTAATTTAATTGCAGAGATTGCATATTCAGTAATGAAACAATAATTGAACTGTGCAAAGCTAATGGAATGTACAACACACCTCGACACCTTTTATCCAGAAAGTCAAGTGCCCTAATGAAAAACAGATTATGGATAAAAGGATTCCTAATCTTAAATAGAAGCAATAGTTTCCAACACAAAAAACGTCACAAATAACATCACTTACTTGTACTCAACCTCTTGGCTCTGTGAAGTGGAGTCTGAATTACTGGGGAGAAACCTGGTTCTGAGAAAGAGGGAACAGAAATTTGAAAATCTAACAAAGTGTATATTTTAGTTACAGGATCACAAATTAAGCATCACAGCAATACATTTTACATACCAGCACTGAAGTCTACAGATGGCTCAACATTTTCCTGGTTTTCTGGAATCGATGCAACTTCTGTAGCATGTAGTGATTCAAGTGAATGTCCTGTTTGTCCCTCTCAACTCTTTTCAATATTATTTTCCTTTTGGCCCAGTAACTAGACATTGTGACTAACAATGCATTTACCTTTAAAGCCAAAACGATTGACCAACAGTAGGTCTCTTGGGTGAAGATAACCGGTTATGCTCTGGCCAAGGTATCGGCAAGAAAACGTGAACAAAACCAGATTGTTAACGTTAGGAATATACAGTAACTATGCTGTGGGGGGGAAACATTATCAGCCAAATGTGGAACAGAGAAATTGTTAAAAATAAAATGTATTCATTGAGTGTTGTGACTCAAGTGAACACAGAATTTTCCTCAAACATAAAAAGTACAGCAGTTCAGAGAATTTGAAATCACAATCGCCTTAAATCCAGTACAGTAGCAACACAGCACAAAACTTGCTAGTCACAGTGTGTACAAAGGCAAAACAGCATGTGCTAGCTAACACTTACTAGCCACTCTAGCTACTGGACTAGCAGCATACTTGTTCAGGCAAACAAAATAATTTTAAATAACATCGTTATTTTTGTAAGAAAACACTAAAAGTTAAACTTAGTCTTTCTAGATGTAAAGCTTTTGCTACCTACTATAGCTCGTTAAAATTCTACATGTACTAGTAACATTGCTTAAACAAGGCTACTTTAGCTAGTTAGGCAAGAACAAAGATGACTACACATTTTAAATATATAAACTAAAAACAATGTAAACATTGCTTTACACAAAAAGGAAACATGTACTTACTTAAACGATGGTAGTCGATGACTTTGCTAGCTAGCAAACTGCAGGCTGTAGTAACTCGCGATTGAGCGACGAACTGATGCAAATGTGTGTCCAAACCAACATGGCTGGTCGATTTTGAGAGTAGCCTTGTATTTAAAAGCGGCTTGCCTCCAGACGGACGCGGTCCATTAGACCGAGGCAACCGCCAGAGAAAATGAAGCAGTCGGACCGCTGGCTGTTCGCGGGCGGCTTCTCGCAAGAAATGGGAGTGACGTATTCGTCGGCAAACGTTTCATTCCCGCCAGCAGGACGCACCTATAACCGACAGCTTAGGGCCGGAGGCAAAAAGAAGCCGTGCAGATATTTTTTGCTATCTGGGTTTAGGTCTGTAAATATTTGAACACTGACACAATTTTCATAATTTTGTCTCTTTACGCCACCACAATGAATTTGAAATGAAACAACTGAGATGCAATTGAAGTGAAGTCGTTCAGGTTTATTTCAAGGGGTTGAACAAAAATATTGTATGAAACGTTTTTGGAATTGCAACCATTTTCATACACAGTCCCTTTATTTCAGGATCTCAAATGTAATTGTACAAATTAACACAATCATAAATACAATTTTAATGTTTAATACTTTGTCGAGAATCCTTGGCAGGAAATGACTGCTTGAAATCTGGAACGCATGGACATCCCCAAATGCTGGGTTTCCTCTTTTGTGATGCTTTGCCAGGCCTTTACTGCAGCTGTCTTCAGTTGATGTTTGTTTGTGGATCTTTCTGCCTTAAGTTTTGTCTTCAGCAAGTGAAATGCATGCTCAATCGGGTTGAGATCAGGTGATTCTGCCATTGCAGACTATTCCACTTCTTTGCCTTAAGAAACTGCTGGGTTGCTTCCGCAGTATATTTTGGGTCATTGTCCATCCGTAAAGTGAAGCGCCGTAGTAGTTTAATAAAAGATGTGTTTTGGAAGGTTTGTGAAGGTGCCGTGTTTTCTGGCGTCTCAACTCAGTGGGACATCCTAATCTCACACCAATGGACCTATTTGCATCATGAAAGGAATGGACATGCACGGTGGGGGTCAAGGTAGCCCCATCTGCTCAGTCGAACCAGGTGTGAGGATGGACAATTCAACAGAGTAGAAGTATGACTTCCATTGGATTAACTGCACTGATGTTTGGTCTTTTAATGCGTGTCCCATAAAGGGATGAACTCTCCAGTAGGTTTCAATGCTATACATTTTATGTATCGTTTGTTACAGGTAAATGTTTACCAGATGAAGAATTCTGCAACACCAAGTGTCTAGCTTTGAATGGTGCTAATTTAATATATGTACATGCATGAATGCCAGTTTCTTTGTTTTCTTTGTTTTGGCCAAGGTGAGGTGATCCTATTATAGATGCAATGGGAGAGTTTGGAATCAGCCTGTCTGGGTGGGATAAATAGGGAATCTTGAATTAGTTCTGGGAGTCTATCTTTAACAGAAGCACCTAGCATAACTTTGTGCAATTGTGTCTGAAATACTTATGGTATAATTAGTAGACTCTTAGGCTAGTTGAGAGGACGTTGAATTGTGTTGGTATGTAACTATGTTTTGTATTGTAATTTTATTACTTGATTGGAATAAATTATTGGATTATAGATTACTACGGCATTCCTCGTTCATCTCCATACTCAAGCTAGTAGGGCTACTAGTAATTACACACACATAAGTAAGTCTAAGCGACCAGTCCCTGAGTCATGGAATACACAAAGCAGTTTGGTTAGGTATGGAGGTAATTTACTGAGCTGACGTATTGATTAATTATACCATTATATACAGTGGATAAAAAAAGTCTACACACCCCTGTTAAAATGCCAGGTTGTTGTGATGTAAAAGAATGAGACAAAGATAAATCATGTCAGAACCTTTTCCACTTTTAACGTGATATATAATGTTAATAATTCAATTGAAAAACAAACTGAAATCTTCAAGGGGGAAAAATTAAAAATAAAAACCTTACAATAACCTGTGTTAAAGAGTTTTTTGATCTCTGCCTTACCTAGAAGGAGTTGTAATTGATGGAATTGCCATCACATTAGTCCTAGGAACGCATGATCCTAGTCATCCCTGAGTCACGGGCAAATTAACTTTCGGTTAGCCCCAGGAACACATGCCATATTACTGTATGGTTTCTGTTAAACTACCTACACTTTATGGTCGCTTATAATAACTGATATAGGCACATACACATACGTAAACCAAAGTGACCAGACTGATCATCCCTTGTTTTCTGGACTTGACTGATGAGGAGCATTGAGGATAATGTAGGCCGTGAAACATATTATCTTTTATATTTGGCTTGTGAAGAAACTTAGTTACCTAAATATTAGAACTTCCAGCATATCATGGTCATTTATGATAGCGTATGTTTACAAACAATATGGAGTCAGATTTTTAGATATTAAATTATCATGTAGGTCCTAGATTCTAAATTGTTTACAATTAAACCAAGATAAAACAGAGATTATTGTGTTTGGCAACAAAAATAAAAGAACTAGAATTAGTAAAGAGCCGGACCAAGTGCGTAATCTTGGTGTTCTGATAGACTCAGACCTCACATTCAACAGTGATATCAAAGCGGTCACCAAAACAGCATTCTACCATCTTAAAATATAGCAAGAATTAAGGACCTGGTGTCCCAAAAAGAAGCTCATCCATGCTGTTATGGAAATTTTGAACTAAGGTGCATTTGAGAAATGTCTGTCTTTCTATTGGCTGGTATGTAAATCTGTACTTTGATTGTGACACACATGTCTGTATAATATCAGAGGATTACTAGGTATTTGGGCCATGTCCTCCTGCCTAGAAGAAGGATGTATTCTTTGTCTTCCTATACATGATGCCGAGAGGGGTCTGGTGTTTGAATAGGAGACATCCTTGACCGGCAAGGGTGGATTAGAGGGGTACTCGTAAATCTATATTACCCTTTAGTGTCTCTGTTGACTATCCAGACATTGTGTCTCCTCAGGAGTTGAGAAGGATAAGGTGGGGGGACAGCCCGCACTTTGGGTAAACTCTTATGACAAGACAGATGGCAGCATCTTACCACACCCCTTTTTTTTATGTAATAAATATGGATTGTTCATGTATGGAGTTAGAGACTCCATGATGTTTATGTTGGTAAGCGGTTGACGCGTCTCTCATATTTGCATAATAGTTAATAAAACTGTTAGAATGTGCCAAGAGAACTTTGTCTCTGTTTCTTACTCCTTTAAGAGTGTCGATACATGGAATTTCCATCACAATGCTAATACTAATGTAATGGTCTCTTAACTGGACTCCCCAAAAAGACTGTAAAACAGCTGCAGCTCATTCAAAATGCTGCTGCTAAAATGTTAACCAGGACCAAGAGAATGGAGCACATCACTCCAGTTCTTAAATCTTTGCACTGGCGTCCAGTCAGTTACAGAATAGATTTGAAAGTGGTGCTTTTAGTGTATGAATCACTGAATGGTTTAGGCCCCGAATACATTTCCAATATGTTTGAAGAATATAAACCAAGCACTGCTCTTAGATCCATTAACTCAGGTCAGCTAGTAGAGCCCAGAGTCCAAACTAAACATGGTCAAGCGGCGTTTAGCAGTTATGCTGCACACAACTGGAATAGATTATCAGAAGTTCTTAGACATGCCCCAAATGTATACGTTTTTTAATCTAGGTTAAAAACACTTATTTTCACATGCCTTTGACTGCCTTACAGCTTTTATAGCTTCCAATGTTTTTATCATGTTTGTATTCCATTTCTATTTTCTTGTTCTGTTTTCTTATTATACTGTTATTTTATGATGTATTCTATATTACTCTCTTTGATTCATTTTGCTATAAAATGTATATTTTTTTACCAATCGTAATGCAGGTTCTGGTGCTATCAGAGGAATAACCTCTGTGTAAATGGAACAATCTGCGGATGACCGATAATGCAAGTTCTTGTGCTGCTGTTTAGACATCGATGTAGGGTATTTTCTCACAAAAGGACTGACGAGTTTATCCAAGCACAGGAGTGCGAGGATTGAGATACCAGGGTGGTACAGTAAACAGTTATGGTAACTGTAATACATTGAGGATGAATATAAAATGTATGTACAGACGTGGCATAAATGTCCGCCTGGAGAGAGCCATGTAAGACATTGATGCAAAGATTATTTCACAAAGGGACTGAAGGGTTTGTCATAGCACTGGAATGTGAGGATTGAGATACCGGGATGTCAAAGTTAATGTAGTCCCCCTGGTGACAGCTAAGTTAGAGAATTGTAACAATTTGACTGTTTTAATTCTATTGCATATTTTTTTATATATTTCTATCGTAAAGCACATTGTATTGCTTCTATGTATGAATTGTGCTATATAAATAAACTTGCTTGCTTAATTGAAGAAGAAATGACAAAGTAATAGCCCACACCGGTCCGTGAAACTCAATTGTTTTTATGAGTCAATTGTTTTCAATTGTCTTCTGGTCTCATCAATTACTTTTGGTCCCATTGAAAAGAGGGGGCTACATATTAAAGAGCTGTAATTCCTAAACCCTTCCGCCAAATTGGATGTGAATACCTTGAAATTAAAGCGGAGAGAGACAGACCTTTTAAGCCCATATTTATTATTTAACTGTAACTTGAATATATTTTGGAAAACAGCCTAAATAATGAATCTTGTGTCAGTGTCAAATTATTTCCAAACCTACAATGGATATAAAAAGTCTACACATCCCTGTTAAAATGTGTGCTTTGGGTCATTGTTGTGCTGAAAGTTGAAATTCCTCTTCATCTTCAGCTTTCTAATGGATGCGAGAAGGTTTTGTGCCAAAATTGCCTGGTATTTGGAACTGTTCATAATTCTCTCCACCCTGACTAATGTGCCGGTTTCAGCTGAAGAAAAACCGCCCCAAAGCATGATGCTGCCACCACCATGCTTCACTGTGGGTATGGTGTTCTTTGGGTGATGTGCAGTATTGTTTTTGCACCAAACATACCTTTTGGAATTATGGCCTAAAAGTTCAACCTTGGTTTCATCAGACCATAACACATTTTCCCATGTGCTTTTGGGAGGCGTGATGTTTGTTTTTGCAAACTTCAGCCAGGCTTGGATGTTTTTCTTTGTAAGAAAAGGCTTCCGTCTTGCCACCCTACCCCATAGGCCATTCATATGAAGAATACAGTTTGTTGTCACATGTAGCACACAGCCAGTCCTTGCCAGAAATTCCTGCAGTTCCTTTAATGTTGCTGTAGGCGTCTTGGAAGCCTCTCTGACCAGTTCTCTTCTCATCTTTTCATCAATTTTGGAGGGATGTCCAGTTCTTGGTAATGTCACTGTTGTGCCATATTTTCTCCACGTGATGATGACTGTCTTTAGTGTGTTCCATGGTATATCTAATGCTTTGGAAATTCTTTTGTACCCTTTTCCTGACTGTTATCTTTCAACAAAGAGATCCCTCTGATGCTTTGGAAGCTCTCTGCCGACCATGGCTTTTGCTCTGAGATGCAACTAAGAAAATGTAAGGAAAATCTTTAACAGCCACTGTCATTGGGGTGCTTCACAATGCAACAGAACAATGACCCATGTTACACTGGTCAAATCAATATTCAAATTAAAATTTGATTGAACATGCATTTTACTTGCAGAGGAGGAGACTGGAGTCAAAAAGCTGGCCTCCTAGGCAGAGTTATTTCTTTGTCCAGTGTCTGTGTCTTTTACCCATCTTAATCTTTTCTTTTGATTGGTCAGCATCCCGGAGTTGCCTCTTCACTCTTGACGTTGAGACGGGTGTTTTGCGGGTGCTATTTAATGAAGTTGCCTGTTGAGGATCTGTGTGACTGACTGACGAACAAATAATTTTCAAACAAGGGAATTTGTAGGTGACCCCAAACCTTTGAACAGTAGTGTATATAATGTTCAACTGTATTAATAATAAAAATAATAGTCATAGGAAAAACATGTAACCCTAACCCATTTTATTCTATGACATATTTCTCATAGAAGTTGATGAAGACATGGCAAAACAGCCTACATTTACTAAAAAGTGCTCAAAATGCATATCATTCTCTTTCATTAACAGTATGTTTGTATTTTGAAGATATTCTTTGTTTCTGGCCATTTTGAGCCTGTAATCGAACCACTAATGCTGATGCCGAAGATACTGAACTAGGACAGTGTAATTGCTTAAATCAGCACAACAGTTTTCAGCGGTGCTAACATAATTGCAAAAGGGTTTCTAATGGTCAATTAGCCTTTTAAAATAATTAACTAGGATTAGCAAACAAAGTGCTATTGGAACACTGGAGTAATCTTTGCTGACAATGGGCCTCTATAGTCTGTCTATGTACATATTCCATTGAAAATCAGCTTTCCAGCTTCAATAATCATGTACAACATTAACAATGTCCACACTGTATTTTGGATCAGTTTGATGTGATTTTACTGGAAAGACAATTTTCTCTACACGGTGTAGAGCACTGTGCCTCTGCATCTTTATGGTGCCATGGCAACTACAGAACCACAGGACAATGACACTCATAAAAACTAGATATTGTATAAGGTCCCTGTTGAGAAAGTGTCAAAGACGGACATACAGGAACCTGCTTAGACAAGCACCACAATTATTTTTGTTGACCATTCAGATCAAATTTGAATAGCTGATGTAAAAAAACTTCAGTTTTGATTGGCCAAATGGAACAATTAGTGTATTAAAAAACTAAATCAGAACTGAGTTGAAGACCTACATGAAGTTTGGGGTCCCCTGTTGGAGCTGCTGCCCCCGTGACCCGATACCGGATAAGCAGATGAAGATGAGAGGGATCTACAATACGATGGAATTAGTTCAGTGGTTAGCTCATAAATTTATATTCAACACTGCAGTCCAATCTCAGCATGTCATTTCTTTTTAGCACCTTGTCTAATTTCTTTGATGATTCAGCTTTTATCAAGGAAGCCTATAATTGGTTGTACAGGTAAAATATGTAATTCACATGACATCAAAACTGTAGCAGAGTTTGTAAACAAAAATAAACCCTTTAATTGTATCCTTTATAGATAATTTTCCTATAAAAGTGGGACAACATTGACAGTGCTTTGTTCTCCCAGTCTCCACCATTTCCATGGTGATATCCTTATGCTGTGCTGCTTGGAACTAAAGTGTTGAAAACCATTGCTCCAGTTGTGTAAGAACACTGGTCACATCTACAACACAGTAAGAGCTACACAAGAAATAAGGTGGAAAGAACATCATTATAATACATCCGCATTTGGGTCTGTAGATAAACATCAATCCTATCCATTATCCGGGGCCCGGTTGCGGGGGCAGCAGTCTAAGCAGGGATGCCTAGACTTCCCTCTCCCCAGACACTTCCTCTGGCTCTTTGTGGGGACACCGAGGCGTTCCCAGGCCAGCCGGGAGACATAGTCCCTCCAGCGTGTCCTAGGTCTTCCCCGGGGTCTCCTCCTGGTGGGACGGGACCGGAACACCTTCCCAGGAAGGCGTTATGGAGGCATCGGAAACAGATGCCCAAGCCACCTCAGCTGACCCCTTTCGATGTGGAGGAGCAGCGGCTCTACTCTGAGCTCCTCCCGGGTGACTTTCTTCACCATGACAGACCGATACATCGACTGCATTACTGCAGAAGCTGCACCGCTCCGTCTGTCAATCTCCCGTTCCATCCTTCCCTCACTCGTGAACAGGACCCCTAGATACTTAAACTCCTCCACTTGAGGCAGGTACTCTCCACCAACCTGAAGTGGGCAAGCCACCTTTTTCCAACTGAGGACCATGGCCTCGGATTTGGAGGTACTGATTTTCATCCCCACCGCTTCACACTCGGCTGCAAACCGTCCCAGTGCATGCTGAAGGTCCTGGTTAGAAGGGGCCAACACGACAACATCATCTGCAAAGAGCAGAGACGAAATTGTGTGGTCCCCAAACCTGACACCCTCCGGCCCCTGGCTGCGCCTAGAAATTCTGTCCATAAAAATTACGAACAGAACCGGTGACAAAGGGCAGCCCTGCCGAAATCCATCATGCACTGGGAACAAGTCTGACTTACTGCCGGCAATGCGGACCAAGCTCCTGCTTCGGTTGTACAGGGACCTGACAGCCCTTAGCAAAGGACCCAGGACCCCATATTCCCGAAGCACCCTCCACAAGATGCCGCGAGGGACACAGTCGAATGCCTTCTCCAAATCCACAAAACACATGTGGATTGGTTGGGCAAAGTCCCATGAACCCTCCAACACCCCGTAGAGGGTATAGAGCTGGTCCAGTGTTCCACGGCCCGGACGAAAACCACACTGTTCCTACTGAATCCGAGGTTCTACTATCGGCCGTATTCTCCTCCCCAGAACCCTGGCATAGACTTTCCCGGGGAGGCTGAGAAGTGTGATCCCCCTATAGTTGGAACACACCCTCCGGTCCCCCTTCTTAAAAAGAGGGACCACCACCCCGGTCTGCCATCCCAGAGGCACTGTCCCCGACCGCCACGCGATGTTGCACAGGTGTGTCAACCAAGACAGCCCCACAACATCCAGAGACTTGAGGTACTCAGGGCGGATCTCATCCACCCCCGGTGCCCCGCCACCGAGGAGTTTCTTGACCACCTCTGTGACTTCAGCCTGGGTGATGGACGAGTCCACCTCTGAGCCCTCATCCTCTGCTTCCTCAATGGAAGACGTGACAGAGGGATTGAGGAGATCCTCAAAGTACTCCTTCCACCGCCCGACGACATCCTCAGTTGAGGTCAACAGCTGCCCACCTGTACTGTAAACAGCGTTGGTAGGGCACTGTTTCCCTCTCCTGAGGTGCCGGATGGTTTGCCAGAATCTCTTCGAGGCTTCTCCATGGCCTCACCGAACTCCTCCCAGGCCCGAGTTTTTGCCTCCACAACCACCCGGGCTGCAGCCCGCTTGGCCTGTCGGTACCCGTCAGCTGCCTCAGGAGTCCCACAAGCCAACCAGGCCTGATTTCACACTGTAGTGTCAAATTGGATGTTAAGAAAACAGATACTGAAACAGATACTGTAAAAATCAGTTCTCTTAGTATAGGAATATTTAGGTTTATTAGTGTTAAAAAAGCAAGTTAGTGACCAAATTGTATGTGTTCACAGTAGTCATTCGTGGGCATGGATACACTAGTTGTTCCAGTAACTAACAAAGTAACCCAGTGGTATAGGCGAGAGTGAGAAGGCTCAATGGGCTACTTGCACTCAGGGTGGTGATGTACTTCCCTTTTACAATAAACATGATTGAGACTCAGATTTTTTTTTTTTTAAGAAACAAGTAAAGAAATATTCAGAACTCTGTAATTCTGTGCTCCGCATCTATTAAATTCAGTGGGGTTATTAGTATGTATAGTAGTGATGTGCAGTTTGCGAACGATTTGTTCATTTTGAGTTCATTCAGTTCACCGATCAATTATGCAAATTTGCAGAGATAAAAAGATCAAGGCAGGAACTTCATAAAGATATGTTTATAACTGTATTTAATGCAGACTATAATAATGAATATAGTTAGTTGATTTGCCTAAGTAAAAAACACCCGTGAACGACTGACTTGGTCAGTTTCTACCCCGACCGCTGGCTTCCAGCAGAATATCCTACTCTCCGTCTAACAGCTGCAGCTGTTAGTCTGACATTCTCAAAGAAAAGTTGATCAAGCAAGTAGCATTGTAAATGCATGTTTGTAACGGATAATTGGACTCATTGGCCTATAGTAATTAATGTAGTATTTGACTGTAATGATAAACATTGTTGTAATCATAGAGTAAAACAAGCGTTTGGTTAAGTAGAAAAGACACGTAAACAACATTGTGTTTGGGGCGGGCTGATTTAAGATCCAAACTTTTTACTGAACGTCTCGACAAGATCCCCGTCAGCAGAAAGAGTCAAACTTCCAATCACTAATGCATAGCTTCCCGCTTGACGTAGACCTGAAGAAGCAGTGGTTAGTGCAAATACGCAGAGACCATTTCACAATATTGCAGTCCAATCTGAAGTATGCAGCAGGCATTTCAACAAAGACTAACTAGGTCAGGGCTGCACAACCCTGTTTCTGGAGATCTACGGTCCTGTAGGTTCTCTCTGCAACCCGATTCCAATAATTACGCAGTAAAAGAGGGGTTTTCACGATTCTCTGTTTTCACTTGATGAAAAAGTCAGCAGGTATCGTCACCTACATTGTTATGCAGTTATTCTATCAATGTCATTGACGAACGAAGGAAAAATGTATGTTGCTGGGGCATGAAATTAAATAGCTTTGGTAGCATAAATTTATCTTCAGTCTTGCTCACAATTGCTCAATTCTTACAATTATTCCAAGTAGTAAGATACTAATAGGCCTATTACTGGCTAATAAGCCATTAAACTTCATAGGATAAGTTAGTCAGTTTAGTGATGGTTAATGGTTTCAAAATATTCAAACTTGGCGTTATGTTAGTGCGTGAAACAATTATTGAATGTTGAGATAATTGTATGATGAGGTAATATGTCCTCATCGGTCCCAATACTGGAATACTAGCTTACTATATACTAAACAGTACATACTTCACCATCCGCGAAGTACATACTTGTAGTATGTAGTACATTTGAGAATCTTCATCAGTCTGGATCATGACTACTCTGCTGTCCCCAAACCAGCTTCACTGGATGTCATTTCATGAAAAAGAATACCTTCTGTTGAAGTCTAACACTTCCCTGAGTTGGTTTGTTGGAAAGGAGAATAAAACACCAGGAGTCAGGTCAATTACCGTACCGCATATTCCGTTTATTACAAAAGCTTTTGGAGACAAGCTGTCGCCGCACAATGTCTAAACATGAACTGTCATAACAGCATTATTTATACTTCAAACACGCCTAAAAAGTGGGGGCGTTAAGGTAGCCAAGCAGTGTGCCATTGGTCCAATTTATGTTATATACCTTATATGTGTACATTCAGCACAAGCGTCATATTTGGGCTTTATGTCTTCAGCTTGAAGTTCCTCAGTATGTGTGTGCGTTGTCAATCTGTGTCCTGTTCCCTGTATGTCTGAGACACTCAAGCTAAATCTACTTCCTCTTCCTAGCAACTTACTAAATAAGATTTCCTGTTTTTCTACTTGCAACTTTTAGCAGACATTCAACATTTGGCCTTAATGCCCACAACAGTTTAACAGCTTATACAGTCAATATATACACAATTCCCCCTTTTGATCTCTCCCCAGAGAGATCACCCCTATTCGCCCAGCTCCAGTTCTCCCGGGTCGTGCTGTTCCAGTATAGGTATCAGCATACCCAGTGGCAGTCCTGGAGCCTTCTCAATGGCTGTAGAGATCACTCTCATGGCGAGCCCTCTTATGCATGGGATACAACAACACCCACAAGTAACCATTATTGCACAAAATGTAGCAAGCGATAAAAGGACAGACATTATCAAACCTTTCCACTGGCCAAACATCGAGGTCATCCATTCCTCCAGCGGATTATCTACCCCAGAATGCTTGTATGCGACCCCTTGAAATAGTCCAATTCAATGCCCCCAAATTTCCTCAAGCAGGTGTCCTCAGGTGGGGTCGCAAACCTCGCTGGGGGAATGAAGACCCGATGCCAACCTGGGAAACCTGTAACAACATACAACACACATCATTATTCCACCAATGTCCATGTACCACTTCCTTCTACTATCATCTCCCCAGACCTTTCTCAGTAACCCTGTCATCTTGGTACGAGTGGTAGGAGCCACTCGGTATCCTAAACCCCCTTTTGTGACAGTATTCTTTTGGTTCCTTCCCCTAAAAGTCTATTCCCCTGGCGCCGTCCTTTGTCTCCTTCTCTCGCTCCTAGTCCCGCAGTATCTTGTGGTCCGCTCCGGGCACCGGTCCGGCTGGGTTTGGTCCTCTTCCGTCCACACTGGGGCAAGCTCCACCTTCCCAGTTTGGATGAGGTCCGTCAGATATATCCCTGGCTCCTGCGCTGGTGTACACTGGCTCCAATGGTACCACGTCTCTCCTTTGTCCCTCAGGCAGACCGCATGGCTTGTTCTCTCCACCACCTGATGAGGACCCGTCCACGTTGGCTCCGACCACTTTCGTTTGATGACCTTCAGCAGCACCCACTCCGCCTGGGGCAGGTTCTGGTCCAGCGGGTCCAGGTTCCTCCGTTCTCCGACTCTGTTGGTGAATTCTGAAATGAGAGCTCGCAATTTATCAAAATACACTCTGTGATCTTTGGGCCACTTTTCCCCTTCTGGGACCGCAGGCCCCGCGGCTGGTCCTGGAAACTGTCTCCCTGTCAGCAGCTCGTATGGGGTGAACCCAGTGGTCTGATTTAACGAGCATGGAATCGTCATGAGTGCCAGTGGCAGTGCATCTACCCAGTTCAATTTAGTCTGTGCACATATCTTAGCCAACTTGTTTTTTAAATTTTGGTTCATCCTTACTGCCTTTCCCTGGGACTGTGGGTGGTATACAGTGCCAAAAGCATGTTTTAGGCCCAATAAGCTCTCTACCTTCTGTAAATCACTGTTCTTAAAATGAGTCCCGTTGTCTGACCTGATTTTCTCTGGGAAGCCGTGTCTGGGAATGTATTGGTTCACTAAACACTCGATCACTGTCTGACTGTCCTCCCATCTTGCCGGCCAGGCTTCTGGCCACCCTGTGAACATGTCCAAACACACTAACATGTAACGGCACCCCCGTACTGTTTCCCCCATGTCCGTGTAGTCTATCACTATCTCTTGTCCAGGTCTCGTCGTCATGGGGAACGCCCCCATCTCAGGTTTAATCGTCGGTTTTGGATTGTGGTGAGTGCAGATGGTGCATGTCCTAGTGTAGATGCGTACCATGTCTACCATAAACGGGTGCCACCAGTGGCACAAGTTTCTTAAAATTTGAGCCGGCCCTACATGGCCCAACCCATGAGCTTCTGCAAATTTATCTCCTCGCATGGCTGGTGGAAGTATTACTCTACCGTCTGGCCCTCTCCAGAGCCCTCTCGTCTCTGTTGCTCCTCTCTGTCGCCAAATTGTTTTCTCTTGTGGGGACGCCCCCTTTTGATGTCTCACTAGCTCGTTTCTCTCAGGGCCTTCTCCCCACCCCACTTCCTCTTCTGCTCTTACCATCATTACTCGCGGAGTGTACCCTGCTGCCTGTTTTGCTGCTGTGTCTGTTGCTTGATTTCCCTGAGCTACAGCAATATTTGAGCTATCGTGTCCTTTGCATTTTATGATTGCAGGTCCAGGGCCTCGGCTAGCTCTCTCATCTCCGCCTAGTGTTTAATCGGTTTGTCCCCTGCTGTTCTAAACCCAGCTTTTAACCACTGTTCTAGCTCCACGTGCGCCTACCGCGTATGCCGAATCTGTGTAAATGTTTACTCTCTTCCTCTTGGCCTGCCTGAGTGCCTCTATCATTGCTCTCACTTCTGGTCTCTGGGCTGACTGCAGCCCTTGAAGTCTCTCTGCTTTGACCGTGACTAGACCCTCTGGTGTTAAGTTTCACTACCGCAAAGGCCGCCCTCAGCCCATCTTGCACCCATCAGTGAAGAGGTCCTCTGCCCCTTGGAGGGGTTCTGCCTCCAGATCGGTTCGTGTCTTACTCTCCCTCACTACCTCTTGCGCGCACTCATGTGGTAGCCCCGTCCCCATCCAGTCTGCTATATTTATCCCATTGTGTGTGAAAATCAAATTTGGAGCCCCGAGAATTTTGCTTAGGTGTTGTTGCCTGAGGGAAGTCATAGTGAACATCTGTGAATATACATACGCCACTACACTGTGTGTTGTAAGTATCTGAAGTTGATGTCCCTTTACTATGTGTGCACATTTTTGAATGAGTCTCGCCACCCCCGCTGCATGCTGTGTGCAGGTGGGGTGCCTTTTTTCGGTTTTGTCAAATCCTACGCTTATGTACATAAGGATGTTCCTATCTCCCCCTTTTTTCTGAAACAGGACCCCGTTCATGACTTGTCCTGTTTCAGAAACATCTACAAAAAAGGGTTTTTGCCAAATCAGCAGCGGTGGCTAGTTGTTGTTTCAGCATAATGAAGGCCTGGTCGGCCGGGAAAGTCCAATTGAGTGTGGCTTTAAGTTTACGCATTCCCTGCTCTTTAACTAGCGCTCTAAGTGGCCCTGTGAACCCTGAGTAGTTCGGGATGTAATTGCGGCTATACCCCGTGAGCCCCAGGAATGATAGCATTTCATGCACTGTAGTGGGTTTGGGATGGTGGAGGATGGTTGTGCGGTGTGCCGGTGAAAGCCCCGCTCCCTTCTGCGAGATTACTCTGCCCAGAAAGGAGACCTGTGTTCTTACCAGCTGTAGCTTTTCTTTTGACAGCTTGAACCCTTTCCCAGCCAGTCTGGTGAGGACCGTCATAGTAGCTTGCAGTGCTTCTCTCAGTACCTGGTTGAGTATGCCAGGGGTAAGCGCGAACCCCTGTGGTAGTCTCGTGTATCGCCATTGTCGACCCCTATGTGTGAAAAAAAATATATCATGAAGTTTCTCTGCTAGTGGGAGACAGAAAAAAGCATTAGCCAGGTCAATGCAGGTGAACCATTTTTGATCAGGGGTCAAATTAGTGAGTGCTACATACGGGTTAGGTACCCGTATGGTGGGTGTGAGTAAAATGTCGTTAATAGCTCTGAGATCATGGGCCATACGGTATTTCCCTGTCCCTTTCTTTTTTCGGGAGGATAGGTGTGTTTCACGTGGAACATGACTCCTCCAACACCCCTGTGGGCCACAAACCATTCAGTGTTACCTCCCTTCGCTCTAAATATACCCAGTATACTCAGTCCCTGGTGCCTCTAACATATACGTCTTACAGCTGGGTGAGTACCATACGTTTGGCGCCTGAGTGGGTGTCCAATCAGTGCATTCGACCGCCCTTTTAGCCAGGTCTTTTGCTTGATGTTTAGGATGCAGGGCCAGTGACACATGCGGGACGGACTCCTCCGCCATCATGTACCACTGTTTTCTCTGGAAGTCCCTCAAAGACCGCCCTTTTAAACCACTCCTGCTGCAGACCCCCCTTCCCTGGGTGGTGCCCTGTGTGTTTGGTCCATGTTTCTTTACATGCTTCTAGATACTGTCTAGGGTGTTGGTCTTTTTCCCAAGGTAACTTGGGTACCAGGGCCCCAGCAGGCAAGGGGAAGCGGTCCCTCAAGGCTGCGGCTATGCGTCCCGACCACCTGACTGAAAGGGGTGTCGTCATGGTTCCGCCTAGTGGCGCCTCCCACTCTAAAGAGAGGTAGCTGAAACCCAGCGCAACTACCTTCCCCTGCTTGTGATCACGTATAAATTTTATTTTTAGTCTTTTGAGCTGATTCTACTGCGTCATGGTGTAGTTTTTGTTCTGGTGGGGGCGAACGCGGCGGAAGATCTACATCTACGTCGTCCCTTGTGTGAATTTCCCTTTTTCTGCTTATTTTTTTGTCTTTCTCGCTGTGTCACTCCCCTCAGACCCCGACCCTGTGTCCTCAACTAACTGCCTTTAGCACTGCCAGACCTTTTCTTCCTGGTTACTTTAACCTCACTCTGTTTTTTTCACTTTCCTACTTTGTTAGCTTTTTCACTCCTCTCCTCATACCTCCAGTACTCTCTCTCTGCTCTTGCCTTAAACGGCCTCCCTTCCTCCTCAGTGTCTGTCTCGCTCTCTGACTTTGTGGTTCTACCCAACTTCCTCTTTTCTTTCCTTTCTGTAGACTTGGCTACCGGCTCACTGTTCTCCTGATCTCTAGATTTCCTTTTCTTGACCAAACTTGCGGTTTCCTTCTCCTCCCTTACCCTGTCTCGATTCTTGGTACACTCCTTTTCTTTATCACACAAAATTACATGCAATGGTCTCCTTTCATTCATCCTTAATCCTGCCTCACTCACCACTTGTTGCAATTTCTCTTCTATCTTTCCCTTTTCTTTCTGAGTTGGGTCCATCCTGCCTACAACTGTCATTACATTTGCCACCTGTATTCCCAATTTCTTCCATCTCCCAGAACCTGGACCCCACCCATCGTCATCTACTTCTCTCTCAAACTCCCTGTCCATTTCCTTACTAGTGTTTATCTATATGTGAGATCCTATCTCACCCGTTATGTTCGAGGTGTCCCTATCTCCTCGGGTCGTTCACCCGACTGATTGTCAAGTCCCTTACAATGTCCACCGTCCCCGTCGGGAAGTGGTCTGGGGTAGTCAACCCGAGAACAAATACCAATTGCCTCGCCCTCCTGAATTTACACCAGTACCCCACTATGTTTTCCACAGGTTCACAATTTAGTTCATAGCCAATATGCAGATTTAGATATAACAGGCTCTGCTTACCTTTATCATGAGCCGGCTCTGGAACCTGTGAATCTCGTGTATGTTGTCTGGACCGGGTCGAATTTCTTGTCCTTTTTCCAATCCCGGACCGAGCCCCCAAAATTGTTGAAGTTTAACACTTCCCCGAGTTGGTTTGATGGAAAGGAGAATAAAACACCAGGAGGCAGGTCAATTACCGTACCGCATATTCCGTTTATTACAAAAGCTTTTGGAGACAAGGTGTCGCCACACAATGTCTCAACATGAACTGTCATAACAGCATTATTTATACTTCAAACACGCCTAAAAAGTGGGGGCGTTAAGGTAGCCAAGCAGTGTGCCATTGGTCCAATTTATGTTCTATACCTTATATGTGTACATGCAGCACAAGCGTCATATTTGGGCTTTATGTCTTCAGCTTGAAGTTCCTCAGTATGTGTGTGCGTTGTCAATCTGTGTCCTGTTCCCTGTGTGTCTGAGACACTCAAGCTAAATCTACTTCCTCTTCCTAGCAACTGCCTAAATAAGATTTCCTGTTTTTCTACTTGCAACTTTTAGCAGACATTCAACATTTGGCCTTAATGCCCACAACAGTTTAACAGCTTATACAGTCAATATATCCACACTTTGTAATAGTTTATGTATGTCGATAGAAATATCTTAAATCCTTTCTCCAACTTGTTAGCTGGAGCCTTGCAAATACGATTAACATTGTTCATTTTAGGCAACTTTTGTAAACATCTTGAATAAAAGTGTCCCATTATTTTTATAACGGAGCGGCACAACCGGAAATGCGGAAGCGGTTGTGCAGGCAGCCCATTCACCTGCTATACATCCCAATCCCAGAAACCCTGTGCATCCCGCCTTCTTTCCCATTACCAAAACAACCTGATAAACAAAGAACTGAATGTGCCCTTTTCAAAACATATGCCTTCAGCCCATATAAAATTCTTAAATAAAATGTTCAGACAAGTAGCATGGCAGAATCAGATTTGTATTTGATTTCAATGAATGTGGTAAGAGGAAAATTGTAATAAGATGTATGAATAAATAAGATGTAAGGCACCAAGCTGCCAATGTGAACCAGGCGTAACTAAGGAGGAATGTTTTGAGGCAGCAGAGCAATTGGTACTACTGTCCAACCTCGGGTTGTCAGTTCAACCTTTGGAAAGCATGAATAAAAATACGACATGAAATACACAATATCAGGCACAGCATAATGCAAACTGGATAGATTGCACACCCCACCCCCACTTTGTTCACAACATTTTCTTGTCATAGGAAAAATAAAAACAGCCACTACAGAATGGGGCAATGCTCATCAATTAAGCACTTATAGGCAGTTTTTTAGCATTTCAAAGCCTGTGCTTATTGAGTCATTAAGTTTGTGGCTTTGATCTACACACAGGAACCATCATTTGCAATTTGAAGTGATTTTTTTATTTTAATTAACATTTTACTTAAATAGCAATAAATGGTCTGAGATTGATAAAATGTGCATCTGTTGCCCACACATCCCAGCTGTGCCAAAACATGGACAAAGTTTGTCACTGCATCCACCTCAGAAAAAGAAGGGAAAAAAAGGCACCAGGTAAGCCTAGTTCAGCCATCCCGCAATTAGAAGTGATGAATATTGTTGCCCTCGCTGGATTTGAACCTGGGTCTCCCACGTGAGAGGCTGTCTTTAACCACTAGGTCACAGTATAGCACCTCAACATTAAATCATTTTATCAGGAATTATCATCACGACAAGTTTGAATATTTCCCTAGACACCATTAAACATTGGGTTAAACTAACATTTCTTATCGAGTTTACCTCCACCACAAATGGCATCTATGAACTGTATGGCTTTGCCACAGGCCGTTTTAACAGCTTATTAGCCAGTAATAGGCTTATTAGTATCTACTAACTTACTACTTGGAATATTCATAAGAATTAAGTAATTGCTAGCAAGACTGAAGATGAAATTTACACTGCCAAAGCCATTTCATTTAATGGCACAACAAAGTTTTTTTCTTTCATTCGTGAATGACACTAATAAAATAATTATCAATATAGGTGACAAACTGACTTTCCATCCAGTGAAGACAAGAGAATCGTGGCAACCCCTACTCTTTTACTGCTCAGGGGTTTTTGATCTAGCCTATATTACCCCATAAAGCACGCATGGATATGTACTTTGAAAATCCGCCAGAAATAGACGCAATATAACCGTAAACAGTTCTGTTTTAAGCTTACTATAATGTAGCTATTGAAGTTTTTGTCTATCCTGAACAAATCGAATGTGGAAATCACTCATTCAAGACATTCGCTCTTCTTGGCCGGCTCTGCTTACGTGGTCCGACAAAAATAACATCCAAACAATAATCAGTATAAAATTCTACTTTATTTCCAAATTGGACAGGCAAAAACTTGTGCAAGGGGGTACAGTGAACAGCTGTCTCTACTACAGTTTCAAGACACCTAAGGCCATATTTCTCAAATGCCATCATCAACAAGTAGTAGTATTACTTATTAATGATGTTGGCGTGGGAGTTGTATTGCTTGTAACAAGAATGAGCTGTGACTAATTAAAAGGCTTGTCACTAATTTTCCTTGCAAACATACACACACAATGACTGGCATCCCTGACAGGCATACTAAAGATTCTCATTAAAAAGAATTTAAGAAAGAAAAATAAGCACAAAGTAGATTAAAAAAAATATATAGTTTCTCGCTTATTCATCATGATCTACTGAAACACATCGAAATACATTACAGGATTCCACTGGCGCTGATTGGGAGACCAGAGTCCTCTTTAACGGGGATGACGAAGTCGCACCTCGGCCACTTTACCAACTTCAAGGGCTAGCCTGGCTCAGCACCGGAAGTCACATTTGGCCACAAACCCCTCCCCTACATGTAGGCATCTAACACCGACCCCTCACGCACACACCAATAGGTCACCCCATGCCTGAGGACATCAGCTCTCCTGCTCGTCTTTAACAAGCAGGACTGTGTGCTGCCCTCCACTGGCCACCATCAGTACTATGCGCTTCTCCAGCTGCTTGCCCATCATCTTTACAGGGCTCCACTCGTCGTCTTCCTCACCCGTGCCAAGTTGCAGGTTAGTACCCATGCCCCAGGCATAGACAGACCCTGCAACACACACAGACAAAAATCAGTGGACCGCATAGACAACATATGGCAGAGACAGACAAGGAGCCAACCACATGCAAGGTGATTTATGATATCGTAATTTTTACTCCCCACTCGAAGAAGCCCCTAAATGAGGCGACAATCTGCCAGTTTCCTCAATAATGAAATCCAATCAATTCATTTTTTGGTTCCCAAAAGTAGAATAGGTAACAAACAGAGTTGATTACATTTCAACCTTACCTGCGGTAACATTTATACAGTTGTGCTCATTAGTTTGCATACCTTGGCAGAAATTGTGAAATTTTGGCTTTGATGTTGAAAATATGACTGATCATGCAAAAATAAATTCTATTATTTAAGGATTGTGATCATAAGAAGCTGTGAAAGAGGCAAAACAGCAGGTGTGGGAGGAGTTTGGGGAAGCCATGGAGAAGGACTTTCGTTCGGCACCAGGGTGTTTCTGGAAAACCGTCCGCCACCTCAGGAGGGGAAAACGGGGAACTATCCAAGCTGTGTAAAGTAAGGATGGAACACTGTTGATCTCAACTGAGGAGGTAATTGGGCGATGGAAGGAACACTTTGAGGAACTCCTAAATCCCACTAACACGCCCTCTATAGTGGAGGCAGAGATGGAGGCTGATGGGGAAGCATCGTCAATCTCCATGGCAGAAGTCACTGAGGTAGTCAAACAACTCCACAGTGGCAAAGCTCCGGGGATTGACAAGATCCGTCCAGAAATGTTGAAAGCTTTGGTTGTGGAGGGGATGTCTTGGATGACACGCCTCTTCAACATTGCGTGGGAGTCGGGGAAAGTGCCTAAGGAGTGGCGGACCAGGGTGGTGGTTCCCCTGTTCAAAAAGGGGGACCAGAGGGTGTGTGCCAATTACAGGGGTATCACACTTGCCTCCCTGGGAAAGTCTACTCAAAGGTACTGGAAAGGAGGGTTCGGCAGATAGTCGAACCTCAGATTGAAGAGGAACAATGCGAACAACCAACCAGCTCTTTACTCTTGCAAGGATCCTGGAGGGGGCCTGGGAATATGCCCATCCAGTCTTCATGTGTTTTGTGGATCTGGAGAAGGCGTATGACCGGGTCCCCCGGGAGATACTGTGGGAGTATGGGGTGAGGAGGTCCCTTTTGAGGGCTATCCAATCCCTGTATGTCCAAAGTGAGAGCTGTGTTCGGGTTCTCTGTAGTAAGTCGTACTCGTTCCAGGTGGGGGTTGGCCTCCGCCAGGGCTGCGCTTTGTCACCAATCCTGTTTGTAACTTTTATGGACAGGATTTCGAGGCGTAGTCGGGGTGGGGAGGGGTTGCAGTTCGGTGGGCTGGGGATCTCATTGCTGTTTTTTGCGGATGATGTGGTGCTGATGGCATCATCGGCCTGTGACCTTCAGCACTCACTGGACCGGTTCGCAGCCGAGTGCAAAGCAGTTGGGATGAGGATTAGCACCTCTAAATCTGAGGCCATGGTTCTCAGCAGGAAACCGATGGAGTGCCTCCTCCGGGTAGGTAATGAGGCGTTACCCCAAGTAAAGGAGTTCAAGTATCTCGGGGTCTTGTTCGCGAGTGAGGGGACAATGGAGGGGGCGGTATTGCATTCGTTTTACCGCACCCTTGTGAGGAAAAGAGAGCTGAGCCGGAAGGCAAAGCTCTCTATATACCGGTCAATTTTCCTTCCTACCCTCACCTATGGTCATGAAGGCTGGGTCATGACCGAAAGAACAAGATCGCGAGTACAAGCGGCTGAAATGGGTTTTCTCAGAAGGGTGGCTGGCTTCTCCCTTAGGGATAGGGTGAACAGCTCAGCCATTCGTGAGGAACTCGGAGTAGAGCCGCTGCTCCTTTGCGTCGAAAGGAGCCAGTTGAGGTGGTTCGGGCATCTGGTAAGGATGCCCCCAGGACGTCTCCCTAGAGAGGTGTTCCAGGCACATCCAGCTGGGAGGAGACCTCAGGGTAGGCCCAGGACTAGGTGGAGAGATTATATTTCGACACTGGCCTGGGAACGCCTCGGGATCCCTCAGTCAGAGCTGGCAAATGTGGCTCGGGAAAGGGAAGTTTGGGCTCCCCTGCTGGAGCTGCTGCCCCCGCGACCCGATACCGGATAAGCGGATGAAGATGAGAGATCATATGAGGCCATTTATTATCACAGTTTTTTTGGCTCCTTTTACCATATTGATAATAGAAATCACCCAAATGGCCCTGATCAAAAGTTTACATACCCTTGAATGTTTGGCCTGGTTACGGACACACACGGACACACAGGTGAAAATGGCAATTAAAAGTGAATTTCACACACCAGTGGCTTTGTAAATTGCAATTAGTGTCTGTGTATAAATAGTCAATGAGTTTATTAGCTCTCACGTGGATGCACTGAGCAGGTTAGATAGTCATTTTCTGCTCCCCATGGCTCACTATCAAAAGACCAGAGTAAAAAGGTAATGGAATGTTATAAAGATGGAAAATTATATAAAAAGATATTCAAAGCCTTGCAAATGCCAGGCAGTACTGTTCAATGACTTATTAAGAAGTGGAAAATAACTGGGATCTCTTGATACCAAGCCAAGGTCAGGTAGACCAAGAAAGATTTCAGCCAAAATTGCCAGAAGAATTGTTCAGGATACAAAAACCCACAGGTAACCTCAGGAAAAATACAGGCTGCTCTGGAAAAAGACTGTGTGGTTGTTTCAAGGAGCACAATACGACAATGAACAAAACTGAACTGCATGGTTGAGTTGCCAGAAAGAAGCATTTACTGCGCCAATGCCACAAAAAGCCTGGTCACAATATGCCTGACAACACCTTGGTACACCTCACAGCTTCTGGCACACTGTAATATGGAGTGACGAGAACAAAATAGAGCTTCACAACCATAAGCGCGATGTTTGGAAAGGGGTCAACAAGTCAACGGGGGGGGGCTTTCCTATTGCTTGGTATGTAACCATTTTCTTTGATTGTGACACACGTCTGTGACCATCTGTTCCTCTGCTTAAACCAAGAAGGGTATCTGTCCTTTGCTCCTTAGGAATGTAGCAGAGGGGGACCTGGTATTTGCCTAGGGGGCATCATTGACTGGTATAGGCAGATATGGTTAATCATTAATCTGCGCATCTGTATAACTCATCAGGGCATTTATTGTCTGTCCGGATGCTGCAAGAGCTCTTTAGAGTTCATGAGGATACCTGTGTGGGGAAGGACAGCTTGCCCATTGTGTGAAGCCTAGGTATTGACAGAACAAAGGGAATGTGTTTTATTGACAAGACAAATGGGCAGCATCTTACCACACCCCTTTTTCCACTATAAGTACTGATGATTTTCATGTATTAAGTTAGAGACTCCTCAGATGATTATTCGTAAGTGTTTGACGCGTCTCTCTATTTGCAAATAAACTATTAAATAGTGCCAGGAGCATTTTGTCTCAGTACTTCCTCTAAGAATTCTGATGGATGAAATTACCATCCCAAGTGGTAAAAGCAGAAAAAGGTGAATGTTCAGCAGTGGCCATCACAGTCTCCTGACCTTAATATCATCGAGCCACTCTGGGGAGATCTCAAATGCATGGTTCATGCAAGATGACCAAAGACTTTGCATGACCTGGAGGCATTTTGCCAAGACGAATGGGCAGCTATACCACCTGCACGAATTCGGGCTTCATAGACAACTATTACAAAAGACAGCACACTGTCATTAATGCTAAAGGGGGCAATACACAGAACTAAAGGTAAGCAGACTTTGGAACAGGGGTCAGTTCAAGTTTCTTTGTTGCCATATTTTGTTTTATGATTGTGCCATTCTGTTATGACCTACAGTTGAATGTGAATCCCATAAGAAATAAAAGATGTGTTTTGCCGGCTCACTTGACAAATGGTACAAATATTACCAATTCCCCAAGGGTATGCAAACTTGAGCACAATTGTAAATATACAAAAGTACAAATCGCATTGTTCAGGAGTGAAGGGTGACTTGAATCATGACCGATGCATACTTCAAAAGAGTAGCTTCGCGCTAGCTCGAGCATGGTTCTGCCCACCTCTTTCCTAGGTTCTGGCAAATTGAATTCACAAGTATTCCATTGGATCTCACCTTGTATCAGACCCAACACTGAACACCATCACTAGTTCACATGCTGATATTGGCTTTTGTTTTGTGTTCGCCAGTGAGATAAAATAGCACTTAGCCGGTAAGAGATTGTCTAGAGAGCATTGCAGAGTTTGAACACTAGTCTCAACTAGGATTGAACCGCAAGTTTGTGTACAAATATCGCAATCAAACACGTGTAAACAGAGTAGATAACCTAACTTCTAGAATGAGATCATATAAATCCTAGTCTATATATCGTGCTAACTGAATTTAAGAAAAACCTTTGAAGCTTGTAACACGTATTAGCAATTTCAAGATGGGCCAAATGCCTGTGTCTAAAACATTGCAGCATCTACTCATTCACTGAGAAGAGATCTGCACAGTTGCCAGATTGCTAGTTAGGCAAACATTGTAGTATAGTGTGCTAAGATAATTTTAGTGTGCTATGCCACCATTCATAAGCTATATGTATCGGTTATATTCAATAAGAGTATCAAATTGCTGCTAGGCTACAATGTTTTATATTATTGCCATACCTATAATGTTCAATAATACTACCCAGATTGCTGCTAGTTTACAGTACTCTTTTTAAACTGCTGCAAGTGTACAGTGTTATGTTTATTATTGTTTTACTTTTTGTTTGACTATATTTCTCACTATAATTCTCACTAAGTAGTTGTCGGGTGCCATTGCACAAGAATTTTATTGTGCAGCATGACGCTGTTTTGTTCAGTGCATTTGACAAATAAACTTGATCCTCAACCCTTGAGTGACACTTTCTCTTGTATCAAGTAGCCGACGTTTACAGGCAATTACCTATTATATATTTCTTAGGGCTGGGTAACAATTTTTTTTAATCTATTATTAAAATCGCCATTATAAATCTATACATTTTCTCGTTGGAAGTGTTAACTGAGTGGAAGGTTAGAGAAAAGAATAACCAGCCATTGTGACGGACAATGCTGCTAAATATGCTACATTATGGTGATATAGTATATGCATGCCTTGGCTTCTGTACTCAGATCACTGGATACAATCGATTACAACCTTACGTTTTATTACTGTTGCAAATTACTGACATAAAAAAGGGCCAGATATTGGAAGTTTTTATATAAGGCAGTCATGCAAAAACATCCTGAATATCTGAGAAATTTAGTTGGCAGAACAACTTTTACTAAACACTATAAAGGCTGGACAGTGCTGGAGATACCGTGGGCCTATTCTGGGTAAAACCGCTTTTGAATATTTTATCTTAACTGTTTTAGTGCCTTTAGCGCATTTTCCTAACTTATGTGGTATTTCCATTTTGTATGAGTTTTTATTGTGGTAATACAGGCCTCAACTGTGAAAAAGACCTTGGTCTAAGTAGATTTCTTTGTATGAAGAAAGGTAAATAATATGATCGGTGTTGTGGCATTGATGGAGCGGCTTCATGTCGCAGGCTGCTCTCAAACTTTCAGCAATCGCACACTTGCTTGGACGAGTCTGGCACAAGCTGTTTTTACATCAGCACTACAGCCAGCCAAGTGCTTACAGAGAAGCAGAAGTTGCCGGCAATTGCACAATCTTCTGATAAACGTGGTGACCCGGTGGAATGTCATGGTCATTGGTAAAGTGCAGATCGCAAACAATTTCTTCTTTCTGAACAACCTTTTACTGACTTGTCATTTTTAGGGTCTCTTTCAACTGTATTATTCAGTCGAATAGTTTTCGGCGGATTTGTACTAAATAATTGTTTTAATATGCGGTCCTCCAGTTCCAGCCAACAGCTATTTACATTCATAGAGAAAAATAAATCAAGCCAGGCAGAATTGTAAATACACATTATTAACTCCTAATTGGACACAGGTTGCATTAATTAATGCAGATAATCGATTGTGCTGATTAAACATTTATATAAAAACAGAGGTTTTTACTTATACTGGCTAGCTGATGTTACAAGGAAACCAAAAAACTCCCGGCTAAAAGGTTCTCTATGGTTTTAACAAGAAATAACACCAATCATCAGCCGTTGTACAATAAGGGAAAAGTACAGGAAAAGTTGAACTTTCACTGCGCTGGACCTTTAAAAAACCCGGAAGAGATCATCTAACAATGACTTCACCTTTTTTGGTAATAGCGTAGCTGACAGACGCCCCACACGCCACTGCCTGGGCTCCGTCCAGACCTTCGACTGGTGTGGGCTCGCTCTTCTCTTCTGCACCCTGGCCGAGACCCAAACGGCCATACTCCGCCCGGCCCAAACTGTATACCTTCCCTGAACGAATACAGACACACAGGAGACATCACATTTCAACATCCTAAATTTAGGCAATATGAACAAGATGAGACTTGAAACATCCCAAATAAGGAAGTTCAAGCTCTGACATGGTTGCTCTGACCAAGAGTGTGTAAAATAATACTCCTTACCATCACAGTCAAGACAAACTGTATGATGCTGTCCCCCTGCGAAGCTCATCCATTTAATGGTGGAGTTTTTAAAGCATGTAAGTTTAATTGGAACGAAGCAGGTGGTTATTTCTTTGGTTCCTGAAAAGCACAGAGGTCTATAAGTCAATGGGTTTTTCACAACAATTTCTCTGATGCAGGTGCCTGCCATTCTAAAGCAGATAGTTGCACAGCATAGAAAAAAGGCAATGGAAAGTTTGACTCAGTAAATACAAGAGCATGCAGGACACCCTAGTGGTGAACAACAAACAGAAAAGTCTATTTACATACAAGCCTTTTGTTCGGGGCTGAAGTCAGGGCTCTGTGCAAGCCACTTGAGTTCCTCCACACCAACCCCGTAAAGACCATGTCTTTACGGAACCCCACTTTGTGCATAGGGCTGGAACAGGAAAGGGCCTTTCCTGAACTGTTGCCCCTAAATTGGAAGCACCCAATTGTATAAAATGTTTTTGTGTCCTGTAGCATTAAGATGACCCTTCACTGGAACTAAGGGGCCTAGCCCAAACCCTGAAACACAGACCATTATCCCTCCTCCACTGAACTTTACAGCACGCGCTATGCATTCCGGTAGGTAATGTTCTCCTGGCATCGGCCACACCCAGATTCATCCAGGTGTTAGCCATCACTCCAGAGAACAAGTTTCCACTGCTCCAGAGTCCAGTGGTGGCATGTTTTACACCACTAAAGCTGACGTTTGGCATTGCACGTTGATGCGAGGCTTACATACTGTTGCTCGGCCATGGACACCCATTTCCTGAAGCTCCTGACGCACAGTTCTTGTGCTGATGTTGTAGTTTGGAACAGATGGGCGGCCCCACTCCGTGAGTTTGTGTGGTATTCCACTTTGTGGCAGGGCTGTTGTTGCTCCGAGATACCTCCACTTCACAATTACAGCACTTACAATTGACCGGGGCAGATCAAGTAGGGCAGAAATTCCACAAACTGACTTGTGGCAAAGGTGGCATCCAATGACAGAGCACGTTTAAAGACCCTGAGCTCTTCAATACGACCCATTGTACTGCCAATGTTTGTCTACAGGGACATCATGGCTATGTGTTGGATTTTATGCACCTGCAAGCAATGGATGTGGCTGAAACACCTAAACTAAATAATAGGTAGGTGTGTGCACATATCCTTGGCCATATAGAGTATGTCTCAGCTATACAAACAAAGATTATTGTTATGTTTCAAACAAGAATATCTGAAACGATAAACCCATCATGTTTGTGGACTGCAAAGGTAAGGTTTTGTGTACTGTATTTTTTTTGTCATGTCTATCAATCCCTCCAGTTCTGTTACAGTATTTCTGAATGTGGTTGAATAATTGTTCACACTCACCAAGCTGATGATAGTTTGACAGCCCAAATCCGTAGACGTGGCCTTCTCCTGACACCGCAAAGGTCATATAGGCCCCACAGAATGCGTCTGTAAAGTGAACCTTGCCTCTAGACTGGACCTTGACCATCTGTGGTATCAACAACCGTACTGTAATCAAACAGAAACATGGTCATATGAACAGACTCACACAGAGTGATCAAACAGAAAATGTATGTAGTGACCATCTTGACCATAGAATATCCAATCATCATTTAAGTGTACACACCCAAACTGAAGCTAATAACTGGGCCAATATACTATGCATCCTTTTTGCTGTGCTGAACAGGTTAATGAAGGTTGTCTTGGTACTTACAAAGTCCTTTCCTGCCCCCTCGATTGGCAAAGAACTCTGGTACCCTTCCCAGCTGCCCTTGCTCTCCGCAGCCGGATGTGTAAAGGTCACCAATTGCAGTCAGCATTACCAAATGGTCATTACCTGAAGGGGGTGGGGGTATTGTCAACCATCAGTCTTGAGCATGGAACAATGTGGTAGAAAGCGCTGATGTTGAAAAAGCAATGCACTCGAAAACGCAGAATAAGAAATCATGATTGTTCTAATAGACAGGGTATCTACAGGTTTCAGCAAGTTAAATGTAAGACTTTTTTAATGCCACTTCAAATTCAGTTTAAGACCAATATCACAACTACACTCCACGCAAAAAATACATAAGGACTCCAATTCAACTGAAGTAGGGTGGTGGGCGGCAAAATGCAAGCAGTTTTGCTAGCGGCGCAGGGTGTTCAATCCCGTGAGCAGTATCGCTTTCTGGGTCTAGGCGCCAAAAGTTCAACCAAAAATTGACCAACAAACAGGGTTCATCTTGTCAACTAATAAAATCATTGTCAACATCGAAATTCAAGCATAAAAATGAAGGCTAATTAATTATTGCTGTTTTTGGTTTAGTTGATGAGCACCAAAACAAGCAGCTGTTTAAGGTGCTTCCATATTTGCATGCAACGGCAGGAGATACAAGCCCCGGCTGAGTGCCGCTATGTTGAAGTTTACCCCTATGAATGAGAGGGTCGCCTCCCAACGCCTACGGGTTGTGGGGGGGTCTGACTATTGTTTGGGCATATGCCCCAAACAGCAGTTTCGGAGTATTTGGCCTTCTTTGAGACCCTGAATGGAGTCCTGTATGGGGACTCAATCATTCTGCTGGGGGACTTCAACGCACACGTGGGCAATGATGGGAGACACCTGGAGAGGCATGATAGGAAGGAATGGCCTCCCTGATCTGAACTCGAGTGGTCGTTTGTTGTTAGAGTTCTGTGCTAGTCATGGATTATCTATAACGAACACCATGTTTGAACATAAGGATGCTCATAAGTGTACATGGTACCAGAGCACCCTAGGCCGAATGTCGATGATTGATTTTGTGATCGTGTCATCGGACCTGAAAGCGCAAGTTTTGGACACCCGGCTAAAGAGAGGGGCAGAGCTGTCAACCGATCACCATCTGGTGGTGAGTTGGGTCAGGGGGTGGGGGAAGACTCTGGACAGACCGGGAAAACCCAAACGGGTAGTGCGGGTGAACTGGGAACGTCTGGAGGAGGCCCCCGTCCGAAAGATCTTCAACTCACACCTCCGGCTGAGCTTTTGTGGCATCCCTGTGGAGGTTGGGGGCATTGAACTGGAGTGATCGATGTTCAAAGCCTCCATTGCCGAAGCTGCGGCGGGGAGCTGTGGTCTAAAGGTCTTAGGTGCATCAAGGGGCGGCAACCCTCGAACACCGGTGGTCAGGGAAGCAGTCAGACTGAAGAAGGAGGCCTTCCGGGATATGTTATTATAGACAGGATATCGAGGCTTAGTCGGGGTGGGGAGGGGTTGCAGTTCGGTGGGCTGGGGATCTCATCGCTGTTTTTTGCGGATGATGTGGTGCTGATGGCATCATCGGTCTGTGACCTTCAGCACTCGCTAGACCGGTTCGCAGCAGAGTGCGAAGCGGTTGGGATGAGGATTAGCACCTCTAAATCTGAGGCCATGGTTCTCAGCAGGAAACCGATGGGGTGCCCCCTCCAGGTAGGGAATGAGGCGTTACCCCAAGTAAAGGAGTTCAAGTATCTCAGGGTCTTGTTCGCGAGAGGGGACAATGGAGCGGGAGACTGGCCGGAGAATCGGAGCAGAGGGGGCGGTATTGCATTCACTTTACCTCACCGTTGTGAGGAAAAGAGAGCTGAGAGTCAGAAGGCAAAGCTCTCGATATACCGGTCAATTTTCCTTCCTACCCTCACCTATGGTCATGAAGGCTAGGTCATGACCGAAAGAACAAGATTGCGAGTACAAGCTGCTGAAATGGGTTTTCTCAGAAGGGCGGCTGGCTTCATCCGTGAGGAACTCGGAGTAGAGCCGCTGCTCCTTTGCATCGAGTTGAGGTGGTTCGGGCATCTGGTAAGGATGCCCCCAGGACGTCTCCCTAGGGAGGTGTTCCAGGCATGTCCAGTTGGAAGGAGACCTCGGGGTAGGCCCAGGATTAGGTGGAGAGATTATATTTCGACACTAGCCTGGGAACGCCTCGGGATCCCCCAGTCAGAGATGGCAAATGTGGGGTCCCCTGCTGGAGCAGTTGCCCCCGCGACCCAATACCGGATAAGCGGATGAAGATGAGATGATACGGCAGGAGAACATGACTGTAGCACCGATATGCATTGTTAGTGAAACAGGTTACTGTATCTCCAATGTTGTTTAATTCCCTCCGCAGCGTCCAGCCAGTTTCACTATCATGAACATCGTTTTACATCGTTCATGTGATTCCACAGATTAAATTCTCATAGTGCCAATCATAAAAAATTTCACGCAAAAAACACAGTAGGCTTCGTGTTCTTTCCTTTCAACAGATTAGTTCAGTTCAGATTTGAACCACAAACCAAAGTTGCTGTTGTCCAACAACTTCTGATTTAATTTGCACTTTCTTATGGTACATGCGGGACATTTAACAGCCAATGTCTATTAATGAGCTAGTTAAATTACCTAGCTTGTGTGGAATCATATGAATAAGTTTCATGAAAGTTAAATGTGCTTAGATAATGAGAACAACTGAAACATCTGTGCCCTTCAATGTATTTAACCGCTAGCAACCATATGGAGCCAAATTGAGCTCAAATGCATTGACAGTAGGAAAATAACTCAATCGTATAAAATCACAAGGAAGCAGTACTGGTTGCTGAAAAACTGAACAGTGAGTCGTAAAACTACACCATGTAAACAAATCAAGACCACAATAGCTTAGGTACTCAAAAATAAGACCTATGCCACAAATAATATTGAGTAACTTGAGGGGTGGATAAATGAGAGAAGACCTAGTTACTCCCTGACTAGGCCACAAATATCATCACGCAACTCTCTAAGGGTGGATACTTTCGAGAGTCCGTGCTAATTTTAGCACAGGAACCAGTTAGTGCTAAACTGTATTTCGGGTGACCACAGTATGACAGTGCTATTGTGTGTTAGGCGATTATACAGTGATATGTACTGGTAAAATTAAATAATGCCGTCCTTCAGTCGTATGCATAAAACAGGAGAAGGGGACCTGCAGCCACTGAAGCGCATGAGCTCATATTTAAATATCATGGTGCAAAATGGACACCAACAAAAAAAAAAAAGATAATTAAAAGGAACCCCGACTAGTACGGCATGTTGGCCTTATAAGATAACGTGGGCGTCAGTAACAAAAAAGGTGGTACATAAACAAACAAAAATGTTTTTGTTTTTGTTAAAAAACGCAGATAATCCGTTCACTTGTAGGCCGCCATGTTTATGTATGTCTCAATGCATTCTAGGTAGTGATGTGTAAAGGTTGCACCACCTGCGCTGCGCCAACGTACCAGCTAAGTTTTGACAGTAGGCCTACAGTAACAGCGACATGAACACGTCTGCCGTTCAGTCTTTTCTTAAAAAGAACTTAAAATGTATTCCGGATCAGATCGACAGTACTGTGACTCTGTTCACCAAGTTCATCATCTGAGAGGAACAGATCCTGAGAGTTACCAACATCATCCTCCTGTACACATATGCCCAACTCAATTTCAGGTTTACCTGCACACATACGGTCCGATTTGACTGGGTAGTCCACATCTGCTGGCCACTGTACAGCTGCATCTGGTGGATTGTCGGTTACCTCCATGATCGGCGTAGTGTCCGATGATTTGTCTTCCACGACTGAAACTGTAGGAGCGGGTTGTTTACATCCTAGCAGGAGTGTCCAGAGTCTCTTGCCTAAGACGTTTGTTAGCACGGCTTTCACACGCTATGCGCAGATGTTTAGGCTCCTTGTGGGGGGGTAATTGAAGGCACGGCATTGGTTTTAGTCTTCGCTGGTAACCATCAGCCCCTGTGAGCTCTTTTAGCCAACTAAATGCCTCAAATGCATCAGGGCTGAAGTGGCGTGAACACAGCCGTGGGTCTGTTTTCTTATCATCTTCTCGTGAGGAAAGCAGTGGAGGCTTACATCACTCCCCTTGTTGCCTTTGGACTGGAAATTACAACCAAATGCTGCACAATGTGGCATTATACCTCACCTCTCAATCGGAACACAACCATTACACGTCATCAACCCAGAATGCATTTCGAACGCAAAAAATAATGGCTGCCTCCGTAATTCAAAATCTGTAATACAATGTGAGGATTTTTTAAATAACGAAAATATTATGTATTTCTAACTGTTTTTTTTGCAGGGGAGAACAATGGTAGCATATTTAGGCCTATGTATCTTAATAGTCAGGGTTCCCTTTAACAATGACTCCTGAAATCGAAATGGACAGAAAGAATAAGAAAGTTTTCCAGCGTAGCAAGATGGATTCGGAGGAAGTTGTGCTTGGAGGATTCATGGAAGGTGCGGTTCAGACAAAGACCAAAGACAAAGGAATAAGTTTGTTTGTTGGCCGAACGACAGCGATCACAAGATGGTGTCCCTTTTATGGGACCGCGGAATCATGGACGAGACAAGGAACTGATGTGAGCTTTCATGACCATTAATTCAGAGTTCTAAATGTTTATTCCCAAAAGTGTATTGTACCTAAACATTCAGGACAGCTGGAACTTAAAGAATATTGATCGCCCTAACCCTAGTTAATGGCCAGTAGGGGTGGGATGATATGAAAATGTTGATTATCCTGGGCCAAATTATCCCGATTTACAATTTTATCCCATTAATATAAATCCCAATAACAACTCTGGTTTTGAGCTCAAAACGGCTGATCGGATATTCTTCCATTACATAAATATTATTCTTGTACATTTAAAAGCCATTAAAATAAAATAAAGAAAGTTTAATAATTAACTAATACTATAATAACATGTAAATCTCAATGTACAGTGGGGAGAACAAGTATTTGATAAACTAGATTTTGCAGGTTTTCCCACTTAAAGCATGTAGAAGTCTGTAATTTTTATCATAGGTACTCATTAACTGATTTTTTTAAAGAGATTTTTTTTTAAATGCATAAATACTTTATATCAGTTTAATGTACGTATACATTTGTCCACGAAGGTGTCATGAGGGTAGTAAATTGAGAAGGGCACAAGGGTTAATACAAGAAAATCTTCCTTTTCCTTCTGTCTGTACCAAATGTTACAACTGAGCTGGGAAAAAAGGCATTTAAGTTTTCTGCTCCCTCTGCATGGAACAAGTTACAGAAACATTTGAAACTTAATACGCTTGTCCCATTGGTTGCTTTTAAGAGGATATTAATTGACTTGGAAGAAGCCACATCTGGCTGTAGTTGTTCTGCAAGATATTTTAAGGATTTGTGGTTGATGAATTTGCTAATTTAGTTGTTTTATGTTCTTGTGTATTCTGTGTTGTATCTATGGTTGTACTGCTGCCTGTCTTGGCCAGGACACTGTTGAAAAAGAGATTTTTAATCTCAACAAGTATTTTCCTGGTTAAATAAAGGTAAAAAAAGAAAAACAATTCCGCCCTCCTCTATTCGCACTTGTTAGATGCTAATTGCATTTCGTTGCACTGTACTTGTTCAATGACAAAGTTGAATCTAATCTAAAAAGTGATGTGCTCCAACACGTAAACAAAACAAGTAATCAGAAACACTTCAGTGACTGGTAAGAGCTTTTTCAAGTCACTCCTCCGCGGATCAGAGGTGAAAATATATTTAATTTCTTACTGGTACTGACATGTGAGTGCATGAACTTCTGTGCGAATCTTATGTGCCTTATTATCTAACAATAGGCCTATGTGACGTGTCGATTGTTCATAAACTTTATAATTCATTATAACAGCTCCCGATTATGTTGTGCGCATCATGTATTGTACAGATCATGCAGATAGTCAATGCTATTTTGGCACGCACCAATGATATTCTATTTGTCTTCTCCTGTCACTTTCAGTAGGAAAGCGTTAACAATCAGGCTACAACAAAATTATAATTAGAAAATTGAAAGGTATGTATAGTAATGTATATCTTATTCATATTTTCTACAATTAGCAGTTCGTTTGCAGGTTTTTTTTCTGCTTGCCTCCCTCGAAGCTGCATACCATCTAGGATAAGTATAATTGGTTTGTATGAGCTCAACGTTGCTGACAACCGCTTATTTTCAACGGCAATGGAATGGACAGTTATTTGCATATAGGGGGAAGTGGAGACGTGATCAGAAGCTTTTTTGTAGACTACTAAGTGTAGTGGTTACTGTTGTAAAGAAATTGGGAAATTTTATTCTTGGTCATTACAATACATACCCAACTCATAAGAATTTAATTTAGATTTTTATGTTAATTGACAATATTCTTCTAGTTACGCTAGCAGAGCAATTCGGCTTCATTGATTAGTAAACACTGCAGAGGATGTTTGGTGGCGTAGCACGTGAGATGAGATGTGTGCTCTACAAAAAAAAAAAAAAAAAAAACAAGCAGTCAAGGAAACTTCAGCGACTGGCAGAACTTTTTCACTCAGGTGATGATTATCCCGACATATGATAATCCCGATTATGGAAATTCTCCACAATTTCATAATCGTGAGTATTTTCCATCGCGATTAGTAATAAAATCGTTTATCGTCCCATCCCTAATGGCCAGGCTCTCCTAATTGAATACTAATTTGAGAAGCAATTTGATGGTGAATAGCATGTTTTAATATGCATACAAGAAATAGCCTGTTTTGTTGTGCTTTGTCATGTCGGATGCAATTTGAGGGCTGAACGCATTTAGAGCATTGATAATGTTTTATTCTGTGAGGACTCCACTAAGGTGGGGGGGGGGGGGGGGGGTTCTCAAGTTTGGTTGAAGATTTGTTGGGATGGTGAGCACTGTTGGTGTGTCCTGTGTGTGCGCGTCCGACGGTGATCTTTCAATAATTGCCGTAAAGTGTGGCTCGTGTGCTCTCAACCTAGCAAGTTTCAAATCAATTGGTCGTCATTTGAGGAAGATGCATATCAAAACGCACAAGCTGTGCGTAATCGGTGCCAGACTGCATGTCTTTGTTGACGTCGTGTGAAGCATAGAGGCCATGTAAACTATGTCTGGTTAAATGCTAGAGACTCTTCTTTTCAGAAATAATTATGGTGGGTTAAAACCTAGTAAGGGTTTAGAATACCATGTATAGTTTTGTACCGAGTTGGGTTTCGTTCTACAACGCTATATTGAACATGAATCGTTTTCAATTATAAAAACAGATTTTATCAAACAAAACAATGCTTTGCTATATTTCTGGGACCATCAAGATAAGAAATCAGAAGACGCCTCATTGTAAGTACAAAATTTACCATCAGACCCAAAACTAGCAGCCCTGGTTCCTTAGAAAAACTGTTGTGTGGATGTTGACTATACTCAAACACTTGCATAGGAGTTAGTCGCTGTAATGGCTACTTTAAATGATATACTGCAGTTAGAAATGCATGATTTTTTTTTTTAGAATAAATCATGGACTGTGAGTCAAGAAACTTGGTGAGTACAATAAGAGATTACCCAACACATACAGTATATTAGTATATTAGGCAATGTTACGCTATGTCAGTTTCTGAGCGTCTTACTGCAAATTGGGTTACGTCATTATAGTAGATTTCAGTTCATAACGCCCTAATATGTAATCAATTTTCTATGCGATTTGGCTATGACATGTTGTGGCTGTTTCTTATGGCCTATTCATCCCATATTTCGCCATGAATCCCCAACAGTGATTCAGGAGGTCCCTCTGGCTCTTGACCCCCACTGTGACGCCATCATCTGGCTGGCCATTTCAGAGCTTTCTCTCAAGTCAATAAGTATCCCCCTTCTTTCTCCTATTCCCTTCTACTCTTTTCCTTTCTACTCCTGCCAACTGTTTGCTTACTATCTGTGTGTGTGTAAGGAGGCATAGATACCACATATGATCTAACATCATATGTGGTGATCTAACATATGATGTTAGATCATTGGATCCACCTCCTTGTGGCGCCTCCTGTTAGTACCTTTATGAAGGGAAATACATTTTCCAACATGTATAACATTCCTGGGAGTGTGCAACCCTTATTTTAATCACTTTTGCACTGTGGTATGTTCTGAGTAGGTATGAACATGAAAATGAATGTGTCCAAAGTGTCCAATTTGGCACCAAGTGGCCAATCCATAAAGGACACTTTGGCCTTGCTTTACAAATGAGTAAGTAGATCACTGAATTTTATATCAAATGGCCATGAAACTTTACCCAGATCCTGCTGACATCTAGTGGATCAAGTGGAAAGTTCCTACAGGTTCATAAACCCCACTGCAATTCAAACATGTGGGAAAATTGACTTTTTTTGCCCTAACAGGTTAAAAACATACTACCGCATGTGTAGTCACGTGACTCCACCCCGTCCAGTCAGCCACATGGAAGCAACATGGAGAATTCAAACAGCGAGTCAACTGAACAACTTATACCAAAGAAAAACGCAGTGTCCATCGTTTGGACACATTTTGGCTTCAGTAAGGACGACACCTATCACAATGAAGTCAAATGTAAACACAGAAAAACAGTTTCAAGGTAATGCCACCAATCTGTTTCCACACTTGGAGCACAATCACGTTACCGAACAGTGCATGACTCAAAAAGAGAAACTGACAAGCGCCCAGCAAGTACGTCCACAAAGCAGGTGTCGATAACAAGCATTTCCCAAAGCTACACATTATGAAAAGGATTCCAGAAGATGGAAAGAAATAACTAATACCATTTGTTACTACATCACAAAGGATATGGCTCACATAGCTACAGTGGAGCTCAGCTGAAGTCTGTTCAGCACTTTGCAGCCACATCGGATCTCTGGTCAAGTAGGACGATGAACCGATACTTGAGCCTTACTTAGCACTACACTGACAATGAATGGAAGCTGCGCAACAGATGCCTTGAGACAGCATATTTTCCAGTCAGTCACACATCAGAGATGATAGTTCAGGGCCTGAGAGATATGCTTTCTGTGTGAGAACTCAAAATAAAACCCATGGCCATAACGACAGACATTAGCACTAAAGTTGTCAAAGCTGCACAGCGTAATAGACGGACACGGCAGAGTGTTTTGGACACAGGCTGCACCTTATAAATCGGTATGTGCATATCAGCTTAACAGACAATGCTATAGTATTCAATAATCTAATTAGGGATGTCTAGGTGGTGACTGGCTGCTATATTTTTTGTTTGTTTGTGTCATGAAAGATAATGACTATGTTTTTATATGACTGTTTTATTCTCCTTTTCTTTTTTGTTCTTCGATTATTGTTAAGCACTGTTACATGTGTTTAAAAAGGAGCTATATAAATAAAATTTTACTTCAGCACACTAAATACTGTGACAACAATAATGTAGCACCTTAATGTTACAATGTGCTTGATATTACAATGTCACAAGGTAAACCTGACATTACAAAACAAAGCAATTTTTTAAAATCTTTTTCATTAATAGTAATTGATTTGACATTTTCAATTAATCGTGATTTTAGGTCATATCGTCCAGTCCTATAGACTATCATGGCCTTTTCAGATCCTTTTATTTAGTTAATAAAAGAGGAGGGTGAAATGCCCTGAAGCAGGATGTTACCTCTGCAACTGACTGCCTCTCTCAACTCCACACCCGTCCCTCAAACTCACTCCCCTCCCCTTCCAATGTTGTAATAAAAGTATTTTTTAAACCAGTTTTGTTAATGAGGTTTAATTTATTCAAGCATAATAGACATTTTTGTTTATCAAATGGTCAGAAATAACAAGAAAACGCATAGATTTCTGTCACAAGGTGTGGGTGGAGGACCACCAGATCAAGACCTTGTCATGGCCAGCCCAATCACCAGACCTGAACCCCATTTAAAACCTCTGGAATTTGATCAAGAGGAAGATGGATGGTCAAATGAGCTACTTGAATTTTTATGCCACTCCTGGCATAAGGTCACCCAAAAGCAACGTGACAGACTGGTGGAGAGCATGCCAAGACACATGAAATCTGTGATAAAAAAATGAGGGGTATTCCACCAAATATTGATTCTGAACTCTTTCTAAGTGAAAACAAGTATTCTGTCGTTGAAAAATGAATATGAATTTGTTTTCTTTGCATTATTTGAGGTAAGAAAACATTTGTTATTTTGACCAGTTTTCTACAAATAAATACTTTAAATTACAAGATTTTATTTGGAATTTGGGTGTAATGTTGTCAGCAGTTTATATAATAAAAAAATAATAAAAAAAAGTTACTTTTACTCAAACACATACCTATGAATAGTAAAACCAGAGAAACTGATAATTTTCTCTGTTTTTTTCCAGAGCTGTATTTGTGATACAGGGGAGTGTGGAATCATATGAATATATGTTTAATTAAAAGTAAAATGGGCCAAGATAATGAGAACAACAGAAACATCTGTGTTTAGGTTCTCTCTGTAGGTCACGCACTGCCAAACTCAGGAATGTCAAGAATACCAACACTATATGCTATGGTCAACAAGCTTACAAATCCCCTTAAACAGATAGCATAGGAACGTGTCCACTGTGATATGTAATGAATTTGTTTCTTTCGTGAAAAAATCTAAAGTATTAGATGGACCATCAGAACTACACAGTCAAAAAAAATGACACTGTACAGTCGTTAAGATCACCAAGACATAACTCAGTTGCTAGGTCGCATTTTAATACAATTGACCAAAAATCCCTAGAAAAAAACTATTCGACATCTTAAAGCTTCCACATGTCGACACACTGCCATCTGGATCTACAGCAAATAGTTTATGGCTCTCTGCAATCAGGTATTTTCCCAATGTCTCTAAAAACAGCTGCCATTAATCCTTTAAAAACAAAGATGCATGTATATTGAACAACTATAGACCTGTATCAAAACTCAAGCAGTCTCAGGCTTCCAACATCAACACAATACTTAAAGGACACTGATAAAAAATGTAAATGATACAGTCAGGGGAAAGATTTGATTTTAAGTTAGCCCACTGACAAAGAAATGATCAATCTATTACTTTAATAGTAGGTTTATTTGAACAGTGAGACAGAATAACAACAATAAAAACACGTCAAAAATGATATGAATTGATTTGCAATTTAATCAGTGAAATAAGCATTTGATCCCCTCTCAGTCGGAAAGATTTCTGGCTCCCAGGTGTCTTTTATACAGGTAACGAGCTGAGATTATGAGCACACTCTTAAAGTGAGTGCTCCTAATCTCAGCTTGTTACCTGTATAAAGACCTGTCCACAGAAGCAATCAGATTCCAAACTCTCCACCATGGTGGTCAAGACCAAGAGCTGTCCAAGAATGTCAGGGACAAGATTGTAGACCAACACAAGGCTGGAATGGGATACAAGACCATCGCCAAGCAGCTTGGCGAGAAGGTGACAACAGTTGGTGTGAGTATTCGCAAATGGAAGAAACACAAGAATTGTCAATCTCCCTCGGTCTGGGGCTCCATGTATGATCTCACCTCGTGGAGTTGCAGTGATCATGAGAACGGCAAGGAATCAGCCCAGAACTACACGGGAGGATCTTCTCAATGATCTCAAGGCAGCTGGGACCATAGTCACCAAGAAAACAATTGGTAATGCCGTGAAGGACTGAAATCCTGCAGCGCCCGCAAGGTCCCACTGTTCAAGAAAGCACATACAGGCCTGTCTGAAGTTTGCCATTGAACATCTGAATGATTCAGAGGAGAACTGGGTGAAAGTGTTGTGGTCAGATGAGACCAAAATCGAGCTCTTTAGCATCAACTCAACTTGCCGTGTTTGGAGGAGGAATGCTGCCTATGACCCCAAAAACACCATCCCCACCATCAAACATGGAGGTGGAAACATTATGCTTTGGGGGTGTTTTTCTGCTAAGGGGACAGGACAACTTCACCGCATCAAAGGGACGATGGACGGGGCCATGTACAGTCAAATCTTGGGTGAGAACCTCCTTCCCACAGCCAGGGCATTGGAAGTCAGTTGTGGATGGGTATTCCAGCATGACAATGACCCAAAACACATGGCCAAGGCAACAAAGGAATGGCTCAAGAAGAAGCACATTAAGGTCCTGGAGTGGCCTGGCCAGTCTCCAGACCTTAACCCCACAGAAAATCTGTGGAGGGAGATGTCAAGTTGCCAAACGTCAGCCTTGAAACCTTAATGACTTGAAGATCTGCAAAGAGGAGTGGGACAAAATCCTTCCTGAGATGTGTGCAAACCTGGTGGCCAACTATAAGAAACATCTTACCTCTGTGATTGCCAACAAGGGTTTTGCCACCCAGTCATATTTTGCAGAGGGGTCGAATACTTATTTAGTCATTAGAATGCTAATCAATTCATAACATTTGACATTTTTCTGGAATTTATTTTTTATTAATTCTGACTTTCTATGTACATAAAAGGCCCATTTCTCTCAAATATTATTCACAAATCTGTCTAAATCTGTGTTAGTGAGCACGTCTCCGTTGCAGAGATAATCCATCAACCTCATAGGTGTGGCATATCAAGACACTGATTAGACAGCATGATTATTGCAGAGGTGTGCCTTAGGCTGGCCACTCTCAAAATGTGCAGTTCCATCACACAGCACAATGCCACAAGTTTTGAGGGAGCATGCAATTGGCATGCTGACTGCAGGAATGTCCACCAGAGCTGTTGCCCATGAATTGAATGTTCCTTTCTCTACCATAAGCCGACTCCAAAGGCATTTCAGAGAACTTTGCAGTACATCCAACCGGCCTCACAACCGCAGACCACATGTAACCACACCAGCCCAGGAATGGTCGGAAAATTGTGTAGAACCAATCAAGGACTCTCCGAGAGAGTCCTTAAATCGGTTCAGGTCTTATTTATATGACCAGAGTTACTTTGTCACCATTGGCAATCATGAATCTGATAGCGGGACTATGACATGCAGAGTTCAACCAAGGATCAGTTCTTGGACTGCTTCTGTTCAATCTTTATATGCTACCTCTGGGCCAAATTCTACAAAACAACATTAACAACCATAGCTATGCAGATGATACTCAAATATATGACTCAAACTGAATGACAATAGCTCAATAGACTCCGTGTCACTGTACAGAGCACATAAATACCCGGATGAACCAAAATTGTCTACAATTAAACCAAGATAAAACAGAGATTGTGTTTGGCAACAAAGTTAAGAGAACAACCATTAGTAAAGACCTGGATTCACAGGCCCTAAAAACCAGGGACCAAGTGCATAATCTCGGTGTTCTGATCGACTCAGACCTTATGTTCAACAGTCACATCAAGGCAGTCACCAAAACAGCATTCTATCATCATAAAAGTATAGCCAGAATCAAGAGCATGGGGCCCCAAAAAGACCAAGAGAAGCTAATCCACGCTTTTATCTCTAGTAAGGTTGACTACTGTAATGGCCTCTTAACTGGACTCCCTAAAAAGACTAAAACAGCTGAAGCTCATTCAGAATGCTCCTGCTAGAATGTTAACCAGGACCAAGAGAACACAGCACATCACTCCAGTTCTTAAATCTTTGCACTGGCTTCCAGTCAGTTACAGAATAGATTTTAAAATGGTGCTTTTAGTGTATAAATCACTGAATGGTTTAGACCCAAAAACATTTCTGATATGTTTGAAGATTACAAACCGAGCAGGGCTCTTAAATCCATGAACTTAGGTTAGTTAGTTACAGCCCAGAGTCCAAACTAAAAATGGCGAAGCTGTGTGATTCAATGTTTTATTATTTTGCAGTTATTCTATTTCGCTATGTTTTACCAATCATTTTTCTGTAATGCAAGTTCTGGTGCTATCAGAGGAATAACCTCTGTGTAAATGGAACAATCTGCAGATGATGCAAGTTCTTGTGCTGCTCTCAAAAAAAGGACTGATGAGTCTATCCAAGTGCGGGAACGCGAGGATTGAGATAACGGGGTGGTTCAGTAAACAGTTAAGGGAACTAATTCATTGAGGATGAATATTAAATGCAAGTACAGACATGGCATAAATGTCCCCCTGGAGACAGCCGGATAAGAGATCGATGCAGAGATTCTCACAACAGGACTGACAGGTTCATCCTAGTGCTTTTATTGTGTCACCTCTTCCCAATAACAGAACTGAAATACTTTTTTGACCTTTAAAAGACAAAATAAGACTATTTAAGACTTTAAGGCCTTTAATTTAGATAAATTAATTTAAGGCATTTAAAGATTTTAAAGACCTGCAGACACCCTGAATACAAGTATTTGCAACACTCCACAATGTTGGACCTACTGAGCAAGGAAAGATCCCCAGCAGTCTGAAGAAATCCAAAAGTTTAGTGAAAGAAGCACCATTTCTCACCAGACACTACTTTTGTAACATGTTCTTTCAGGGGGATCTTGACAGGCAAGGTAACCTTCTTCATAGGTTCTAGAAGACCAATGACTCCGCTGTTATCCTAACACAAAGGGTAAAGACAACATTTTGTAAAATGTGTCAGAAAAACCGGTATATGATTTGGGTCTACAACCAAAAATATTTTCAGAACATTGAATGCTGCATTAACATTTCCCAGGGTGTCCAAACAGAGTTAAGCCCCACCCACCACTGACCCGGAAAGAGCCCCAGATGTAGACGGAGCCATCATCTGTGAGCGCAGCTGTGTGACTGTCCCCAGCAGACACCTGGACCACCCTGTCGCCCAGGGCCACCTTTCCAGGCACAGTCTCAGAACCCTCCACGGTAGTGTCGCGACCAAGAGCACCCTCATCATTACAGCCAAATGTGTAGATCTAAACCGGAGAAGAATAAAAAATAAATAAAAAGGGAAATTATTTTACATTAAGAGATTTTCCACCAGTTTTTCCAGGTCTGAGTGCTGATGCAGCATCCGTTTTGCCAGTTAAATTAGTGTAAATAACAAAGCAACTCCCAAAATGCGGACTCTCAATTTAGGCTAATTGGTGAATACAGGGCTTAATGAACTGTTTCAATGAAGGATGTCAGTTGAGCATGATTTTAAATTCAGTACCATGATTAATCTGAACTCTTAAAATTGAACAGAAAGGAGATGGCGTGCGATTTACAGATCTAAGTATTAGAGATAGTTGTCATTGGATGGCCACTTTCACTCACATTTCCAGTGTCACTGAGGCAGACTGTGTGCATGCCCCCCGCCGCCACCTGCACGATGCCCTCTGGTAGGGTAACCAAGGCCGGCCTCTTCCTCTCCATGACATCCTCTCCCAGACCCAGCTGTCCTACGTCCCCTTGTCCCAGGACCAGCACCATGCCCTTCTCCTTCCCATGGCTGCTGTGAGAAACTGACACAGATAAAGAGTATGGTTTTTATTGTTTAATACACAGCACAATCTATAGGCACAGGCGCTGATGATTTCCAACATGGGTTATGGTAGCATAACAGGTTGTGTTTAAGAATACCGCTTGACTAAGAAGATAAATGTCTCACAGGAGAATTCATGTTGGAGCCACATTTCATATCTTACTTTTAACTTTCTTAGTATCCTTTATTTCCTGTTTTTTTTCTGCAGGTCTCTTAGGAGCCTTCTTGGCAGGCATGGCAGCAACAGGACCCGAACAAAACACACAGAACTACAGAGATTTCAGAGGGGAAAAAAGCCTGTAAAAAAACAAACAAAAAGAACAACAATGAAAACTAATATATGGTCAACAACTGTTTTAGAAAGGTTGTTAGATAAAGCACAATTCCAGATAAGTTCTAATACTGCAATAGTGATTTTGCAGCAATAAAATATATCAGTTAAAAATATGATCATTGCTAGAGAGCAGGGTTGTTTTGGACACGGGAACAAAGTCCTATTAATTAATTCAGTTGCTGGCAAAACCAGTAAGGACAGCTGTTTCAAAACATCATGATGCCAGTATCCATATGCGATGTTATGACTGACAGGCACCAATGTTCTGCACAACAATAGTCGTTCCTGTCTGCAAACTTACATGACAGACGTACCATTCATATTCTGGCTAGACAGCTAAACTAATTTAACAACTTCGTAACGTTTGCCATGCGTCTTGTACATATCCTGTGACTTAGGAAATTATGATGGCTGTAACGTTACAGACATTAAGTCAGTCCATGTGTGAGGCGGAAGCTAGTAAACTTCAGAAACATGCAGTCATCTCCGTCGGTATCAAGTTAGCTAGCTAGAGGCTAATCTTAACTGGCAAGCGCCAATATAAAAACATGTGGCAACGAGTCTGCTTCCACCACAGTACAGTACAAAGCTAACACTAACTAACAATCAATGTGGTTACATACCGTACCTTAACTCTAACTACAGTACAGTTTAAAGCGCGAAACTTTGACTTATCACGTTTCCGTTAGCATTTAATACAGGAGTTAGCTAACGCTAGCTAGTGAAAGTTAGCAAGCAATGCATGGTGTACTAGTAATAAACCATGCATTCACATGGACAAAAACATTGGTACTGTACGCATAAGCGAATTTAGATGACTGAGGCGTTGTGGTTAACTAGCAAATTAGTTATATTAAAACAACTCGCAAATGCATATTTTCCCACATTCATAGCAACTTACCTTAATTCACTAACGGAAAAAGAAGAGGCCAAACAGTCATCAAATGCGCTACTAGTATTCTGCCAGCAGCACTAACGATGACGTCATAATCGTATTGCAATCAGGATACCTTCAGATTAAAAGCGCCGATGTCAATATATTGCTTAATTCGTTCTAAAGATGGTTAAGTGTGAAGACGGCATTTTTAACACATTTTCTAATGAATGCAAATAGGAAATAACAGAAGAATTAAACAGGATTATGTAAAATAACCTAAAAAACAATATTAAGGCATAAAATATGTAATACTCTTTATCCCAATTTGACCTATGCAAAAAACTGCATTATAACAAAAAAACTAGACGTTGTGATGTGGAACATGGCATTCCAGTATTACTCATTAGGTTATAAAGAATCCATAAAGAACTTCAATTCATGGGGGGAAATACAGGTATTGGCCAGCGGCACTTTCTTAGCCACCCACTCCATTGACTCCAGTTCAATACACTGTAAGCCAAATATGGCTATTCAAATTGCCCTACAACAAAAAAAATTATGTGGTGAGGTAGAACATGGCATTACTCACTAGGGTATAAAGAATCCATATAGAGTGTCGATTTATGGGGCAAAATACAGGGTATAACCAGAAGCACTTTCTTAGCCAGCCACAATTTTGGCTCCAGTGCAAGACTCTATATCTGAATTTGGCCTATGCAAATTGCTTTATGACAAAAAAATAGATGTTGTGAGGTGGAGCATTCAAGATTTACTCACTATGGTATAAAGAATCCATACACAGTGTCAATTCATGAGGGAAAATACACAGTATTTTAATCCAGGGAAAATACAGTCTGATTCTAGCTGTTGCTCTGGGCTTGTTCGCTACATCTGACTGTTAGACCCACCCCCTCATTAGCTTAAGGACAAGGAAATAAATAAATACAGAAATAAAATAATATGGAAATAAATAAATACAGAAATAAAAGAATAGAGAAATAAATAAATAAAAGAATATGGAAATAAATAAATACAGAAATAAATATATAAAAAAATATAAGATTTTGGAAATGAATATAAACAGAAATAAATACAGAAATTAATGATCAAGGAATTAAATAAATAGGGAAATAATATTGATTAATACCTTTATTATTATATTTGTATGTATAAATATATTTATTGATATATTTGTTTATTAATTAAAAAAAATCAAATTTTGGCAGGTTTGGTCCTCCATATGGCAGACTGTGGCTGTTTATCAATCCGCGTTTTTGTGCATTCTTGCAATTGATAAACAGCCTGTGTCTTTAACCATTACACTATTTAAAAGGTGGGTTTTGTTGCACGTGTAGAGATATGGTGTCTGTTTACTTCTACATTGTTAAACCAATTAGTCGAAACTCCACGGATCTTGAAACTAGTTTCCTACATTAGCTAACATCCAAACCAACAACAGGTATAACAGGGTAGCTACACTACATTCAACATGTTAAATTAGAAAGAGATTACTGTAGATGGCTAGCTTATTAGCTATACAGTAATGAAACAATGACTTCAATCACTCCATGCCTGGTTCCAATATGCCAGTGGCTCCCAACCTTTTTCAGTTACTGTACCCCCAAAAAGATTGTGCACTGCTTGGAGTACCCCTGAAGTACCCCCTCATGTTAATTTCACTAATATGCCTATGGTGTCATGAGTATTTTCAAGTACCCCCTGTGGAGAGGCCAAGTACCCCCAGGGGTCCTAGTACCACTGGTTTGGAACCACTGCAATATGCTATGTGAACTACGATATGTAAATCAACATCGAAAGGTTTGTGTTTGTTGTCTGAGTAGTTTTTCCATCGCAATATAACTGTAAACTGTTTTATTTTAGGCGTAATATAACATAATTACTGACGCTTGTAGCTAGCAAAGTTTTACCTGGAACAAATCCTAATTTGTTAATATTGGTTTTGTCCGTGTATGGAGCCAAATTGAGCTCAAATGTAAGAAAATAAAAATGTAACTGAAATATTTTATAGTATTCAAAATTAAATTCAATCGTATTTAAAAAAAAGATTCAAGCGTGGAAAAGGTGTATTGCAAAATCATTAAATGGATTTTCGCATCTGATCCGTTCGCTTCTTCTTATGATTACAATTTCTTCCCATCTTCGTTCAAGTCATTGCCCATCTTCGTATTGGCATGGAGGCGGGGCTTTATCTGGGCACTGAATTCTCGCACCCAATTAGCCATGAATAACACCATTATAAGGTGAAAATCATAGCCTTTCCATGCACTGCTTTCCCAAAGCAACCTGTGGAGAGAATTTTAAGAATTGTACAAACTAGGCTAAATTATTCTGTTTACATTTAAACAGAATAATAAACTGTTATACACATACATAAATTAATAAATGAAACTATCACAACTTAGTTATGAAAAACAAGGGATATTACTAGAAATTAACAAACACAAATATGTGTCACAACATGAGGCGAGTGAAAATGAGGATCGAGAATGATGTCCAACTGAGACCACACACTTCCCGGAGCATTCAGGAAGAGGATGACGTGAAAAGTCCTCAACATGAGTATTATGGTTTGCAGCATGCTCTGTACTGTCTGCAGTCATGGAATGTACTCTGCAACCACCTCTGTAGTCAGATGCAAGATAAAACTGATGGCCTACTGCAAGCATTTTGTGATCAATCAATCAAATGGATTTTATAAAGCCATTTTTACTTCAGCAGTTGTAACAAAGTGCGTATACTAAACACCCAGCCTGACACCCCAAAGAGCAAGCAACAAGTGGCTAGGAAAAACTCCCTAAAAGGAATGAAATTTAAAAAGAAACCTAGAGAGGAACCAGGCTCTGAGGGGTGGCTAGTTCTCTTCTAGAGACCTAGAGAGGAAAATTTTAAGAGTACACATTTTTATAATTAATAAATGCATGTGGGCTTTGTCCAGAGTCTATAAAACATAATCCAAGTCTGCTGCATGACCAGATGGACGAAGACAGGGACAATCAGGAATGGTCGGCAGAGGGGCATCTGGTATGGTCAGCTACTTGAACTGCAACCAAACCAGCAGGAATTTGGACAGGAACGGCTATGAGCCTTTCGGGCCAGGTAGTCCTGAGGTGTGGTTCAAGGGCTCCTGTCCTCCTAAGTTAACACTGAGCAGAACACAAGAAAAATTTAGAGAGAGAATGACTTACATTTACAAATGATTTACAAAGGAAAACTGACCCTACTCCTCCGGCACAATGATACAGAAGTGTAAAACATTGGGACTGAGACAGAGCAATGTGGTGAAAAAGTTACTCACCTCAACCAGTTAGATTTGGAGAAAAGAATTGCAGGGTTGGTGACCACTCTGAGATGCTGAAGACTAAGAGAGAAAGAAAAATATATGTGATTAGACCTAGGCACAAAACTAATAGAAGAAATGACAAGGAATGTGCAGCTGTAACTTTATGCACCATTCATATGGTGTGTGGATGCTACTGTATGTGCACATTTGACTAAGACACATTACTGTTACACTGGCTAAGTTAATACGTACCCTTGACTGACCAACCAGAATCTTGGCCAACCAGTTAATGTTTAACATTAATTACTAGTACAAATCAATCAGCTACTGTTAACGAACATGATACTAACTTTAACAGAATACCAACAAGAGCTACTGTAGCCAATAAACAAAGTTTGCTAAGTTACTATACTAGGCTATAATTGATACTATCCATTAGCCCAAAATAGTCATCATCCTGGCATAGAAAACTAGCCACAGTAGTAGCAAATCATTTTATTTACCGAACGTTAGCTACTGACTGTAGGTCGTTAGAAAGTATAGATAACCAGTGCCGGTCCTAGCCTTTTGGGGGCCCTAAGCAAAATTGTATTTGGACCAGCAGTCCAGGGCCCCCTAGCAGTCGGGGGCCCTAAGCAACCGCTTATGTCGCCTATACCTAGGGCCGGCCCTGTACCTAACATTGACATTGGCTACATATTACTGTAAAACTTATTGATGTGTTTATAGTGAGGATTCTTTTTTTTTCTTTTATCCTAGACCAAACCAATTCAATTTAGTCTAATACAAATAGCAAAATGGTTAGCTAGAAGTGCTCAATATTGCTTGCTACATTTAGCTATAGCACGCTTAGTAAACATGAATTAAAATCAAAAGATAACCTTGTTAACTACAGGTGACTATTTGTAACATCATGTAACATTATTTACTCACATATATTGTTGTTGGCATTCAACAAACATTAAACTAGAAAACGTTTATTCACCAGTATGCTGAATAACTCCTTGTTTTTGATATGACCAACGTCCCAAATGCTTCAAATGGCTGCACCAGCGCTACACGCGACCGTAGATTATGCGGCAGACGCATCCTATCCGAATCTGGACCACTTCCTTCAAACTAGCCATCGCTAAAAACGTGCATTTTGGATCTGGTGCTGAGGCGCTAAGTGAGTGTGACTTGCTAAGAGGATTTGCCATAACAACGCCGGATCCGCCGCGGAGTCAGGTGTTGTCTTGGTAGTGTACCCATGAAAAGCTACGAATATCTTGATTTTTATGTACAATAATGTCAATACCCCTTTTGAGAAATTGCCATTTCTTTGGAGATTTTTATTTTTTTAAACTAACCACCCTAGTTAACGTGTTCTCTAAGATCGCTTATCTGCTAAATGCTTTGAATCTGAAATTCAAATTGCTTGCCAGTGACAGAACACAGAAAACACGACAACCCTTCAACCCTTGTAGCTATCCAGTAGCTACGTTTAAAGATAGTTAGCTACGACGAGGTAGGCTACTTGTTAGCCAGCTCCTGTCAATTAATGTACATTATAACTAGTTAAAGATGCATGATGCACCTGTCACTATGTGCAAAGATCCATTTATTTTTTTGCTTCATATACGCTATGTTGTCATTATTTAGAAAATTATAATTTGTCATGGCAATCTTCTATGCAGTGGTGTAAAAAGTAAAAAGTAGAAGTATTTGGCTGTGTTCACCAATTTTGGGAAGTTGATAAGGATGAGCTAACTAACCAATGACCTTAATTGATCATTTACACTCTTCCTTTTTATTTTATTGATCACTGGTTAGTTTTGAACTCCCTTTACCTGGTTACTTAGATCTTAATTAGATACTTCCCTAAAGTGGTGAACACAGCCGAACCCAGTTGAGTACTTTTACTTTGTACTCCTCTTCTTCTATGTGGTGGTTGTGATCTTTCATTTCAGTTGCCAAGATGCATTGTTGACCTGGGGGATGCTGTTGACTGGGAAAATGCCAACATGGGCCTCTTCTGAGAATCTGGGCAAAGCTGAATACACAGTACATAAAGAAACAGTTTAGTTTTGTCAGTGAGGGAATGTTTTGAATATTTGATCAGGTGATTCAATGTTTAATTGTCTAACTGGCATATCATTTAATTTTGTATTTTTAGGTTATACCATTAACTTCATGCTTTTGGACTGCATTACTTGACTTTCAATAATGTCTTTTGGGCTCATTTGGACCTGTTCTTATTGTAATTTATGCTATTGAATCAACTTTTAGGATAAGGGTTAAATTAGACTTCAGATAATAAATTCCAAGACATGTAACACTTATATTCCTCCCAACAATGTTTTAAGTCCATAACCACATCATTACTCTAGAATTAAAAATGTGCTTGTTCCAGGCACCCCCGGAAAAATTCATATTTCAGATGCTGACCTGACCTCTACATGATGCAAATTGAAACGTGCCCCCTTTCTGCCAAGTACCAATTTCAACTTTCTAGAACATTAAGGGGGTTTTGAACCGCTCTTAGTCTGACCTGTCGTTCAAAACCCCCTTAATGATGATAAAGACTTTGAGTTCCGTGACGTCGCCCGGTATGGCGCAGCCGGGGCCCCACCCTGGAGCCAGGCCCGGCGTTGGGGCTCGTAAGCGAGCGCCTGGTGGCCGGGCCTTTCCCCATGGGGCCCGGCCGGGCTCAGCCCGAACGGGCGACGTGGGGCCGCCTTCCCGTGGGCTCACCACCCACGGGAGGGACCATAAGGGGCCGGTGCGAAGAGGATCGGGCGGCAGTCAAAGGCAGGGGCCTAGACAACCCGATCTCTGGGCACGGAAACTAGCTCTAGGGACGTGGAATGTCACCTCGCTGGCGGGGAAGGAGCCTGAGATTGTGCGTGAGGTTGAGAGGTTCCAATTAGAGGTAATCGGGATCACCTCTATGCACGGCTTTGGCTCTGGAACCACACTCCTTGAGAGAGGATGGACTCTTCACCACTCTGGAGTTGCCCATGGTGAGAGGCGGCGGGCTGATGTGGGTTTGCTTATAGCTCCCCAGCTCTGCCGCCATGTGTTGGAGTTTACCCCGGTGAACGAGAGGGTCGTTTCCCTGCGCCTACGGGTCGGGGATAGGTCTCTCACTGTGCAGTGCAGAGTACCCAATCTTCTTGGAGCCTCTGGGAGGGGTGCTGGAAAGTGCTCCGACTGGGGACTGTATCGTTCTACTTGGGGACTTCAACGCCCACGTGGGCAACGACAGTGACACCTGGAGGGGCGTGATTGGGAGTAACGGCCCCCCTGATCTGAACCCGAGCGGTGTTCAGTTATTGGACTTCTTTGCTAGTCACAGTTTGTCCATAACGAACACCATGTTCAAGCATAAGGGTGTCCATCAGTGCACGTGGCACCAGGACACCCTAGGCTGTAGGTCGATGATCGACTTTGTTGTAGTTTCATCTGACCTGCTGCCGTATGTCTTGGACACTCGGGTGAAGAGTGGGGCGGAGCTGTCAACTGATCACCACCTGGTGGTGAGTTGGATCCGATGGCGGGGAGGAAGCTGGACAGACTCGGGAGGCCCAAGCGTACTGTAAGGGTCTGCTGGGAACGTCTGGCCGAGTATCCTGTCAGAGAGATCATTAACTCCCACCTCCGGCAGAGCTGGACCATGTGGACCATGTTTTCCAGCGCCATTGTCGAAGCAGCCGCTTGGAGGTGTGGCCGTAAGGTCTCCGGTGCCTGTCGAAGCTGAAGAAGGAGTGCTCTCAGGCCTGGTTGGCTTGTGGGACTCCTGAGGCAGCTGACAGGTACCGGCAGACCAAGCGGACAGCAGCCTGGGTGGTTGTGTTGGCAAAAACTTGGGCCTGGGAGGAGTTCGGTGAGGCCATGGAGAAGGTCTATCGGCTGGCCTCGAAGAGATTCTGGCAAACTGTCCGGCGCCTCAGGAGAGGTAAACAGTGCCCTACCAACGCTGTTTACAGTAGAGGTGGGCAGCTGTTGACCTCAACTGGGGATGTCGTCGGGCGTTGGAGGGAATACTTCGAGGATCTCCTCAATCCCACCGTCACGTCTTCCATTGAGGAAGCAGAGGATGAGGGCTCAGAGGTGGACTCGTCCATCACCCGGGCTGAAGTCACAGAGGTAGTCAAGAAACTCCTCACTGGCAAGGCACCGGGGGTGAATGAGATCCGCTATGAGTACCTCAAGTCTCTGGATGTTGTGGGGCTGTCTTGGTTGACACGCCTGTGCAACATCGCGTGGATGAATGCTCAGAGGTGGACTCGTCCATCACCCGACTCGTCCATCATGACCGAGCTTCTCAATCTCTAAGGGATCGCCCAGCCACCCTGCGGAGAAAGCTCATTTCAGCCGCCTGTATCCGGGATCTTGTGATTTCGGTCATGAGAGTAGGAACGTAGATTGACCGGTAAACAGTGCCTCTGGGATGGCAGACCAGGGTGGTGGTCCCTCTTTTTAAGAAGGGGGACCGGAAGGTGTGTTCCAACTATAGGGGGATCACACTTCTCAGCCTCCCTGGGAAAGTCTATGGCAGGGTACTGGCGAGGAGAATATGGCTGATAGTAGAACCTCGGATTCAGGAGGAACAGTGTGGTTGTCGTCCGGGCCGTGGAACACTGGACCAGCTCTATACCCTCTACGGGGTGCTGGAGGGTTCATGGGAGTTTGCCCAACCAATCCACATGTGTTTTGTGGATTTGGAGAAGGCATTCAACTGTGTCCCTCGCGGCCTCCTGTGGAGAGTGCTTCGGGAATATGGGGTCCTGGGTCCTTTGCTAAGGGCTGTCAGGTCCCTGTACGACCGAAGCGGGAGCTTGGTCCGCATTGCCGGCAATAAGTCAGACTTGTTCCCAGTGCATGTTGGACTCCGGCAGGGCTGCCCTTTGTCGCCAGTTTTGTTTGTAATTTTTATGGACAGCATTTCTAGGCGCAGCCAGGGGCAGTTTTGGGGACCACACGATTTCGTCTCTCCTCTTTGTGGATGATGTTGTCGTGTTGGCCCCTTCAAGCCAGGACCTTCAGCATGCACTGGGACGGTTTGCAGCCGAGTGTGAATCGGTGGGGATGAGAATCAGTACCTCCAAATCCGAGGCCATGGTCCTCAGTTGGAAAAGGGTGGCTTGCCCACTTCAGGTTGGTGGAGAGTGCCTGCCTCAAGTAGAGGAGTTTATGTATCTAGGGGTCTTGTTCAGGAGTGATTCACGAGTAACCCTCTAATCCGCTGATGCCGGTCAAGGATGCCCCTTAGGCAAACACCAGATCCCTCATGGCATCTTTAACTAGTAACTCATTTATACATGTATAGGACAACCTATACATCAGTGCAAGAATTTCCACAACAATCCATCCTGTTGATACCAAATCAAACCATGGTATCAATCCATAAACACTTCACTCATTAGGATGTGAAGTGTTTATGGAATGAGTGGATTGAGGGGCAGAGTGGAATAGTTCCATAATTCACCTCGTCTTAACACAAATCTTGACAACATGTTTTATTATAATCTTCATTAGCAATGTTATCATTTGGTAATGTTTTAAAAATCAGGGTGGGATCTTTAATATTGTCATCCAAAGAATACCGTTTTTTGTAGTAATCAGATATATAGTCAGCAATTTTGGTCACCCACGTGTGCAGTGATGGAGACACCTGGAGTGGCGTGATGGGGAGGAACGGCCTCCCTGATCTGAACTCGAGTGGTCATTTGTTGTTAGAGTTCTGTGCTAGTCATGGATTATCTATAACGAACACCAAGTTCGAACATAAGGATGCTCATAAGTGTACGTGGTACCAGAGCACCCTAGGCCGAATGTTGATGATTTTGTGATCGTGTCAACGGATCTGAGACCGCATGTTTTGGACACTCGGGTAAAGAGAGGGGCGGAGCTGTAAACCGATCACCATCTGGTGGTGAGTTGGGTCAGGGGGTGGGGGAAGACTCTGGACAGACCGGGAAAACCCAAACGGGTAGTGCGGGTGAACTGGGAACGTCTGGAGGAGGCCCCCGTCCGAAAGATCTTCAACTCACACCTCTAGCTGAGCTTTTCTGGCATCCCTTTGGAGGTTGGGGGCATTGAACTGGAGTGGTCGATGTTCAAAGCCTCCATTGCCGAAGCTGCGGCGGGGAGCTGTGGTCTAAAGGTCTTAGGTGCATCAAGAGGCGGTAACCCTCAAACACCCTGGTGGACACCGGTGGTCAGGGAAGCCGTCCGACTGAAGAAGGAGGACTTCCGGGATATGTTATCCTGGAGGACTCCGGTGATGGTTGCAGGGTACCGACAGACCCGAAGGGCTGCGACCTCTGCTGTGAAAGAGGCAAAACAGCAGGTGTGGGAGGAGTTTGGGGAAGCCATGGAGAAGGACTTTCGTTCGGCACCAGGGTGTTTCTGGAAAACCGTCCGCCACCTCAGGAGGGGAAAACGGGGAACTGTGTACAGTAAGGATGGGACACTGTTGACCTGAACTGAGGAGGTAATTAGGCGATGGAAGGATCACTTTGAAGAACTCCTAAATCCCACTAACAGCTCTGCCTCTATAGTGGAGGCAGAGCTGGAGGCTGATGGGGAAGCATCGTCAATCTCCATGGCAGAAGTCACTGAGGTAGTCAAACAACTCCACAGTGGCAAAGCTCCGGGGATTGATGAGATCCGTCCAGAAATGTTGAAAGCTTTGGGTGTGGAGGGGATGTCTTGGCATGCCTCTTCAACATTGCGTGGGAGTCGGGGAAAGTGCCTAAGGAGTGGCTGACCGGGGTGGTGGTTCCCCTGTTCAAAAAGGGGGACCAAAGGGTGTGTGCCAATTACAGGGGTATCACACTTCTCAGCCTCCCTGGGAAAGTCTACTCAAAGGTACTGGAAAGGAGGGTTCGGCAGATAGTCGAACCTCAGATTGAAGAGGAACAATGCGGATTCCGTCCTGGTCGCGGAACAACCGACCAGCTCTTTTCTCTTGCAAGGATCCTGGAGGGGGCCTGGGAATACGCCCATCCAGTCTACATGTGTTTTGTGGATCTGGAGAAGGCGTATGACCAGGTCCACCGGGAGATACTGTGGGAGGTGCTGCGGGAGTATGAGGTGAGGAGGTCCCTTCTGAGGTCTATCCAATCCCTGTATGTCCAAAGTGAGTAGTAAGTCGGACTCGTTCCAGGTGGGGGTTGGCCTCCGCCAGGGCTGCGCTTTGTCACCAATCCTGTTTGTAACTTTTATGGACAGAATATCGAGGCGTAGTCGGGGTGGGGAGGGGTTGCAGTTCGGTGGGCTGGGGATCTCATCGCTGCTTTTTGCGGATGATGTGGTCCTTGAAGGCATCAACGGTCTGTGACCTTCAGCACTCACTGGACCGGTTCGCAGCCAAGTGCGAAGCAGTTGGGATGAGGATTAGCACCTCTAAATCTTAGGCCATGGTTCTCAGCAGGAAATCGATGGAGTGCCTCCTCCGGGTAGGGAATGAGGCGTTACCCCAAGTAAAGAAGTTCAAGTATCTCGGGGTCTTGTTCGCAAGTAAGGGGACAATGGAGCGGGAGATTGGCCGGAGAATTGGAGCAGCAGGGGCGGTATTGCATTCGTTTTACCGCACCATTGTGACTAAAAGAGAGCTAAGCCGGAAGGCAAAGCTCTCGATTTACCGGTCAATTTTCCTTCCTACCCTCACCTATGGTCATGAAGGCTGGGTCATGACCGAAAGAACAAGATTGCGAGTACAAGCAGCTGAAATGGGTTTTAGGGATAGGGTGAACAGCTCAGCCATTCGTGAGAAACTCGGAGTAGAGCCGCTGCTCCTTTGCATCGAAAGGAGCCAGTTGAGGTGGTTCGGGCATCTGGTAAGGATGCCCCCAGGACGTCTCCCTAGGGAGGTGTTCCAGGCACGTCCAGCTGGGAGGAGACCTCAGGGTAGGCCCAGGACTAGGTGGAGAGATTATATTTCGACACTGGCCTGGGAACGCCTCGGGTTCCCCCAGTTAGAGCTGGCAAATGTGGCTCGGGAAAGGGACGTTTGGGGTCCCCTGCTGGAGCTGCTGCCCCCGCAACCCGATACCTGATAAGCGGATGAAGATGAGATGAGATCAATTTTGGACACTGTCAATATTTAATTTTTTCAAATAATTGTTTTCAGCCATTCAGTTTTCCAAATTGAAAAAGTAACAACTGTTTTCTCTCCTTTTTCTAACCATTGTCTCCGGGATTTAATAAAAGCCCCTTTTGCATTGGTCTCATATATTTTGTCAAGCCAGGTTTGTAATAAAGAGAGCCGAGCTTTGTCTTCATGAGAGATGCTATCTGTTTCTGTAATCACAGTCATTTATTTTACTAAGTTGGAAACCTGTGCTTTTCTTTGTTTTGAGTGAGCCTTTCCATAAGTTCCCAGGTTGTACCATAGTTGCCAGTAGAGATTGCTGCATTCCAATTACCAATAATATTTTCATGACTAAGCAATAATATCATGACATTTTCCAATGACCACCTAAAAAAACACTTATGAGGATCTTTTTTTTAAAAAAAGATTCAGGATGATTGCGTTGTGATCAGTTAGTATAGCTGGTAAAATACTGGCATCCCTGGTTTGATTCTTGACTGTAATGATAGGTCTTTATTTTTCCAAGTATAACTCTTATGTGATGGATTTCTTATTCTCCAAACATCTATCAAACCGAGATTTTGGGAAGAATATAAAAGTTTGTTTGTTTCAGAATTTGGCTTTGGGGGGAATCTATCTTTCTCATTACACATGACCATATCAAATTCACCTCCTACAATTAGCTTTGCATTGGGATATTTAATCACTAATTCTAAGTACTAATTCTACCTCCTTCAAAAACAAATGATTGAGTGCATTGGAACAGTAACCATAAACATTACAAATAATGCACTTTCTATCATCAACCTCATTGCCATAGCTAACCATAGCTAACCTCATTGCCAAAACTATTGTCCATTTTAGAAATTAAAATATTGCCCTTAAATTTGTGAGAGGATTGCCACTCCCGTCGAATGATTTGATCCATGAGCCAACCAAATGTCTCCACCCCACTGTGTTTTCCAAAAACTTTTATCCTCATTGCATGAATGTGTTTCCTGTAAGAAAATAAAGTTGACGATGTAGTCTTTGCAGAATAAGAAAAAACCTTTCCTTTTGATAATATTTCTTAACCCTCTAGCATTAACTGAAAACAAAATAAAGTCCATAAAAAATATATCAGCCTCTAATGAACAGGTGGATGGAAGAAAATATAAAACTCAGTAATTTCAATTGAAACCTCCCTGCATAGAATGCAGATTTTTGCTATTGAGAAACATTACACATAAACAGTTGCCTGGGGAACCAAAACTTTCTCCGCCGATTGTTCGAAGGGGTTGCCTTTGAGGCAAGATGAACGTCCCCCATAAACCGATGATGATGATGATACATATAAAAACTAGCCTTTGCAGAATATCTCCATACTTTCCACAAAGGCTCTGACTCCTCTGTAGTAAGCCTTTTTGCCTTGCCTCTGAGCTTGGAGGATCAGTGGCCATAGCTTCTCCCTTGCTTTTTTGTCATCCATGGTTAGGTCTTACCCAAAACGCAGCTTCTTTTCCTTCAGGAACTTGTCTCGTGCTTGTCTCCAGACAAAAAAAGCAAATAGCATGATCACTGCGTGGGTTCAGGAGTCTTCTGTTCTGCCCACTCGATGCACCACATCAATAGAGCAGCCCACATTCTGTTTTGGGGCGATCCGCTCACATATGCTGGTTACTTTATATTTGATGTCTTAGCTTTTGATTTTGTTTCTTCAAATCTTGAATTTCACTAAAAGATTTTAACTTGTCAATGACCTTCGTGTTTTCACAAATCTTTTTCTCTAAACTGTCTGCTCTTTCGTTGACGACTTTGATAATTTTAGGCTGTATTTCATGAAGAGATGGTTCTTTCTTCTTTATTTTGAAGGCAGGGCTAGCCTTGGGTTATATGTCATGGAGCTCCGCCCCCTAGGGGGCTTCAGCTCCTAGTGGTTTACCCTGGCCGCGTCCGCGGCCATACTTAAAACTCATTATGCAAGATGCGACAGCCAATCAGGGCATGCCTGCCCCTATATAGGACCCATGAGCCCAGAGAACGCCCTCCCTTTTTATTCAGCAAACACTTGCTGAGTGTCTACTGATTACTCTAATTCAGCCTGAGAATTTTTGCCGTCAACGTTCTTTAGCTCGGTGTCTCAACATGAAGAACTTTTTTGCCGTTGCGCCGACCTGTCTCTAGACCAGGACTCCCATTGTTCGTGTGTTTCCTGCCTGGGACCGGCCCACGCTCACAAGTTCCAGCAACAACGACGATGAGATGTCTGAGGAGGACACTTCTACGCAGAACCCGACTCCTCTGATGCAGGCGGACCCACTCCCTTCCCACGTGGGTTGTGGTAGCGGATCTCGCGCTTCTCCCTCTCTCTGGGGAGAGATGGAGGACGACCTCTCCTCTGCTGTTTCTTTCCGCCCGTAACCATGGTGGCTTCTCATCCCGCTTGCTATGACGAGATCAAACGCCAGGTAACGCCGCTGGCTTTCGCCTCCGTCTCGCTACCTGTCCTCCCTGATCATTCCAGTCCCGTCTGCCCTACTCAGCGTCTCCTTGGCAATGCGTCCCCGCTCAGGGTGCAACGTCCGCGTATTATCTGGTCCAGTTTCGCTCTGCTCCACCCTCCTTCTCGGGGATAGTGGAGACGGTAATGTCATCACCTGACAGAGCGTCCGCTCTACTGTCAGAGGTGACAGAATTGCTGAGCAAAGGAGCGATCTCAGGCAGGACGGCTTTTACTCCTGTTACGTCCTGGTTCCCAAGAGGACGGGAGGAGTGAGGCCGATCTTGGATTTGCACAATCTGAATGCTGTGATGGCAATTTCTAAAATCCAAATAATTGTATGAAAATGGTAGGTAAGACAGGAGAAATCAATTGCGCAATAAACGGTTTTAATCTTGCTTGCAAGGAGAAAGTATACAGGTTACAAAGTAACAGTGGATAGTTTCTAAATAAAAACATCATTTCGACAGTATTTATTACATAGAAAAAGGGGTGTGGTAAGATGCTGCCATCTGTTTCATGTCAATCAAACACCTTTCCCTTTGTTCTATCACACAAGTCAAATGCTATCTTCCCCCACCTTATCCTTCCTGCCATAATGTTTACTGTAGTGTTTACCCAAAGGGGCCAACTGGCCTTACTGCCCCCTGTTGTATCTTCTCCTATCCTGTCCTAAAACCCATTGATCTGCATCTGGACAGACAATAGATGTCCCCTATGCAAATACCAGATCCCCCACATTCCTGTACCTATCTTAACAGTGGGACTCAGTCCTTTACTCAGTGAGAATACATTGTATAAAGAAATTTCCACAACAATCCATCCTCTTGATACCATGTCAAACCTTGGTATCAAACCTTAAACAGTTCACTCATTAGGATGTAGACTGCAACAAAACAGTACTCTTTAACAACATGACCCAGTCAATATTATTACCCTTAGTGATTAGAGAACTGAGCAAATCTGAAATGTCTGGATCCTCCTTTACATTCTTCTAGATCATTACCTTCCGTATAAACACCAAGATCACACATTGTCATCATACAGAATCATAACATAGTACAGCAAAACTTTTATGTTAAAATCATCATAAACACCAATCACTGAATGCATCCTTCAATTCATCACTGTTACAAAGTCCTGTCATGCCAACTGCTCAATTCACTGAAAAGTCCTCTCCATGGTTCCAATTAGATGTACTTCCAAAGTCATCACAAATGGTCTGCTCCTTCAAACGTCAGAAGCTCACAGGAACTCAGCATCCTGTAGACGTGCGGCACCTAGACGCGCAGCGCTCCAGAATCGACTCCTCTCTCAGCTGTAGGACAGTCTGTCTGTGAGATCCATCTCACCTCAGCCACCTCACAGTTGTCCTTTTAAGCCAAGCTCAGTCTCTCTCTGGGCTCCAGCAAGTCCTCTGTTGTTGAATCGCTTTCAAGTGTTCTGTATCTGAATGTGTGAATTATCCTTGAGAAGATTAGTTCCAACTGCACAGTACATCATCACATATGTCCATCACGTTAGCTTGTTGCATCTCGCTGATACATTAGAACCACACACTAACCCTATATTTCCAATATCTCTCTACTTCTTTTCTCCAAATAGAGTAGAACAGTTGAAATCAATAACAGTATCGTTAAAACATTAACATCTCTGGTGCTTCTGTTCTGCTAGTGTAGCAAAATAACAATTCCACTCTTTTCTATAGTTGGTGTAACAACTAACACAAAGAACAGAAGAACACAATTTCACATTTCTCATTACTGTTCCAAAAACTCATCAGTTAAGATAGTTTGCTTACATTGAAGTACCACTTTCTAAGAGCAGTTCATGAACAATTCTCAGTTCACCTATATGATTTACATCTGATTGTGTTGGACCGGAACTACAATCAAATTCACCATTGTTTCAGATAAAGGATCAAATACCTTATTTCAAATCAAACATTTCACACCATCTTGAAGGTCAGCTAACATAACTAACATAATTTAGCCTAATTTCTCTACAAGATGAAACTCAGTGTGAACTTCTCCAAATCTCTTCTTATTATCCTAGCACATCAAAGACACTCTGAAATGCTGTCATAAATCATGACCCCCCCTTTTTACTCCTTTATCACCACAGGGCTCTCCCTGGAGTGGGGGGTGGTCTACTGACCTAAGAACAAACCCTGGTCTTATCAATAAGGGACACTGTTGTTATCTCGAAACACCCCAGGCATTGAGAATAGTAAAACAACCTTTTTTCTCTTCATTCACCTCAAAGAAACCTCTGTTAACCATTGACTTTCCAATGATTGCCTACTAGGACAGAACTTAAATTAGAATTAGAATACCCAATTTTGATAATGTCTGTTTCTCTTCTAAAGAGTCCAAACAAGTTAAAATCCATCTCAAACTGTTTTTTTTTCCTGTAAGTGAGCGGAGTGCTACAGTGTGTCTGTACCTCTCTTTATGCAATTTAGACTATGTAAGACTTCTCAACTTTTCCCCAGAAATATAACTTGATGCAGAATTATTTTCTCAAGATCAATTAAAACATGGCAACATTTTGTAAACATATAAGGAATAACAAAATGTGCTCCCTGCACATTTCTACCCACTTATTCAATAATGTATGAGATTAATATGATTACTTCTAATCAAATATTAAACTAACTGAAAAGTAACACACCCATCAAATTAGTTATTGCTTAGCTAAACCATTTCAAAAATGGCAAGATGTATTCCACTCAACCATAACCATGTTAGATTTCGCATAAAACATACATTTCAAAAACCCAATTTGACAAACTAGATTATTCACGTAACTTCTTTAAGTACCTATTTAATTTGCTTTGAACTCTAAGTTCAACTCTTTTTCATTTGAACTCTAAGTTCAACTCTTTTCCACTATAGATAATAATTTCATACAATCCCCCCCTGCTTTCAAGACAGAAAATGACTTCAAGCTTGAAAGCAGAACCATTACAGAACCGAAATTAAAAAGAAAATCGATAGTTAGGAGGAATCTAACATACATCCAGTAAACGTCGCAAACTGAATATCCAACCAAAACAACCGAAAATAAGAAAAACAAAGGAAATAAAAACTGTACCACACACACGGTCACTCGTGTGAAGGAACTCCCAAAGTAGCATATCAAAACTTGCATTTCCACAGGCAACGGCCAAACTAAGTTGAGACCAACAAACATCATGACTCAATTTACCTCCTAAAGTCTAGGGAATTTTCTCAATTTTAGATGTAAGTCTATGTCGTTCAAAATAGTGGCGGTCAGCCAAAATCGCTACTTTCACGCATATCTCATGCAAAGACATCAAATTTGTACTAGCAATTAACAATGTTGGATAACTTAAGGTCTCCACCCTTACTACAATTTGATTCGAAATCATAAATGTAAACATTAAAGCAACCAAAAGGAAAACTTATTCAGCTTTCACTTAATGTTTTATCATCCCAAACTGAACATGCTTGTGTTGGTAAAATTACCACGGGTGAGAACAGGCTGAACACTCGAATTTAACCCTTAGTAATATGCTACCTTGATATAATGTTAAAGGTGGCGGAAGCCATCCCAGTGGACCTGCCCACCCTTCCTGAAGCTCTGAGCTCCACACATATATGGTAAGCCATTAGCAAGGCCAAATGTTCGTTTATGGTCCCCAGACCATCCTCTCAATTTAGCCTACATCGTTCGTTAACTGAAGATTCTAGATTTAGTGTCCAACCTATCTAATATTTTCGCAGTTTGTAAAAATGTGCTTATCATTATCTATACAAAAACTCAACATTATGGTGGAAATTAAGAAACTCTTAAGAATGGCGATCCAGGCAGAAAACAGATGTATGACGTCACTATAATCAAGGTACAATAAGTAATCCAAAGGAAAACTCAATGTAGCCTTAAACACCTTTACATCAATACCCTATTTGTTCACTAATGTACCATTCCAGAATTTAAATTCCATGAACGAGTAGCAGGCGCTGGTTTTTTAAAAACACAAGTATTATCCCAGTTATCGTTGGTACATACATATAAGAGAAACTATATTATTTAACCAAACTCAATTTAGCGTTTAAAATAGGACGTCTAATTTTAGGTTAATTTAAACGGGAATAAACTGGCTTTGGCTATTTGCAGGCTATGACTATATTGACTGAATCCAGTCTTCATGGAAACAGCATGTTATCTTAATACTAAAAACTTTCGCTATCGTCTGCTTCCCACTCCATACAAGGAGAGAGAAAACACTATTTTAACCCCTCATTACGAAACCATATTTTACCATATTTTACCAAATCACAGAATCATCATTATACCAATTTCTAAGCTATCCCTCTAATTATATTTCAGACAATATTCTCTTAAACACCTAAGTTAGCAGGCTAACACTCCCACGTGTGCCAGCCATCAGGGAAATTCTATTTCGCAATTTCAGCACAAAGGGAAAAGCCGAAAGAGTAGGCCTCCCCAAAGAACCATATTAACAACGCAATGTAAGCGTTCGCCCAAACGCACACCAAACAAGACGAAACATTGCGATTACAAAACTTCCAAGTTAACACCGACCTCGGTAAACGAGATCAAATATTCTATCAAGGAATACTCAATGCAGCCAATCGGATCCCTCGTGCACAGGGAATACCAAAATGGACAAATGCATTTACTAGACCGACCACAACCAGACAATGACAAATGCCCGTGACTCGGGCCATAACCACATACACAAGTGGCGCGTGCATATACAACTTCTGTAGCATACTGATCCAAACCATAAGCTGACTATCAATTGCGGCAATTTACAGGAGCCTTCTACAGGCACTGAAAGTATGAGATCCAATCTCAATTTCATATTTAAGTCCACCCTAAATTGCAGATGTTCAAGCAGTCCAACCGCTTATAATCCAGCACTAATCGCAACGCAATAGGTTAGCAGCATAGGAATTGTTGTGAGGCCTAACTACAGTCGCTATTAACCAAAACACCACACTTCAACATCCAAAACCATTATATACAGGAGCACGCTATACTCCATCACGCAGTCCAACTGCTGCACGGGAATGGGTGTCAGGACACGGAACAAAAACGACATGTTTCTAACTACAGCCGCCCTGACTGCAATACTCCAAAAAAACTTCTAGTCACCATACTTTCTCAAATCCATCTATCAATTTCCACAAAACCATCAAACCTGACTTACAAAAACAACCACATTGTTTACTAAAGCATATGAAAACTGTATTAAGGAACAATCTCACCGGTTGATGCTCCCTCTGGTCCCCTGTCTGACCGTCCGCACCCCTCCCTTAGGCGGTTCAGCGTTCCTGCGTGTTTCCGTTGAATCACTCGCGGCAAGGCCAAAGAGATTACGGGTGTATACACCTGGTGTGTACAACTCCCCACTTTTGGAACTTTTCTTGAAACTCGTAGACATGCTCAACACTTCCAAAACGGAGCAGAAAACGGCCTCCAGCGGCCCACAGCATTTCCACGTTCACAACGAAAAGGTCCACAGAGCTTGGCCACGTTATGACTCCAACGATGCAGTTTCCCGAGCGGGCCTCCAAGGAGACCCACCTATCGGTCCAGCTGAACTCCGCGGGGTGGGGTGACGGGCGATCAGAGGAGAACGAGCCATCTAACCTGAGCAAAAAAAAACTACAACACAGATCAATATACTCCACGCAAACTTTCCATCTACCTCCAATCAACCCGACAGGCCGCGCATCCATCACCGAATGAAAACGCCAGTCGCCGGAAAAACCTAATAACACTCAAAGAAACATTGTTCACATGTCCAAACACCATAAACGTCAGTGATAATTTTTGCCGGTCCAGCGTAAACACGAGAGACCGGCAAAGATTTACTGTCGCACTTCCCCATGTTCCAGATTTACCCAGTAAATCTAGTTTATCTCAACCAACCAGAAAGCGAAGTCAAGCTCGTCAGCCCACAAATGAGATTTTAAAAGGTCCAACCTTTTACTGCAGATTTTAAACTATAAAGTCCAACTTTAAGTTTTTAAACCGAATTGCGTTCTTACCTCCAAATTCAATTTCCGCAGGAAACCTGTACTGATCAGGCACGAGTCACAGCTCCCGTCAGGCACTCTTTCTCAGCCCGTCAAAGGATAAGCCTTTTCTGGACGATACTAGAATTCCAGAGCTTTCTCTGGCCGTGCACGGTTAACCTGTTAGGAAAAGGACTTGAACCGATCAGGATTAGGATCCCGGACGTGCCCCCAAAATGTGATGGCAATTTCTAAAAACCAAATAATTGTATGAAAATGGTAGGTAAGACAGGAGAAATCAATTGCGCAATAAACGGTTTTAATCTTGCTTGCAAGGAGAAAGTATACAGGTTACATGGTAACAGTGAATAGTTTCTAAATAAAAACATCATTTCGACAGTATTTATTACATAGAAAAAGGGGTGTGGTAAGATGCTGCCATCTGTTTCATGTCAATCAAACACCTTTCCCTTTGTTCTATCACACAAGTCAAATGCTATCTTCCCCCACCTTATCCTTCCTGCCATAATGTTTACTGTAGTGTTTACCCAAAGGGGCCAACTGGCCTTACTGCCCCCTGTTGTATCTTCTCCTATCCTGTCCTAAAACCCATTGATCTGCATCTGGACAGACAATAGATGTCCCCTATGCAAATACCAGATCCCCCACATTCCTGTACCTATCTTAACAGTGGGACTCAGTCCTTTACTCAGTGAGAATACATTGTATAAAGAAATTTCCACAACAATGTGCACGTAGGCAAACGACCGTTCCGTATGCTCACCACCAATCGCCTGCTGTAAGCCTTCCTGCCGGGGGATTTCTGTTTGAGGATCAAGGATGCTTACTTCCATGTCCCGATCGTTCGCAGGCACAGGAAGTTTTTCCAATTTGCTTTTCAGGGCAGGGTCTACGAGTATACAAGGATTCCATTCGGCTACGCTCTAGCCCCACGCACCTTCTCCAAATGTCTAGAGGTGGCGCTGGAGCCCCTACGCAGGGAGGGCATCAGGATTCTGGCCTATCTAAACGACTTCCTGATTCTAGCATCGTCCCTGGAATTGGCCAGGACGCACACTGTCTGAGTGGCCAGCCCAGCAGGTTTCTTACTTGGGTCTGGTCATGGACACGCGCACGATGAGAGCACCCATTTTGGACGCGCAGGCTCTCAATCTGCTCTTTGCCCTCAACCTGTGCCGGCCGCCCTGCAGGCGCCCGGTTCGGACAATCATGTCCCTGTTGGGCATGATGGCCGCAGCGCACAAAGTTGTTCCCCTGGGCCTGCTGCACATGGGCAGCCTACCGGCCTGGTTCGCTCACCAGCGGGTGTGAGGGAATTTTCTACAAATTACATATATAATTACACGTTTTATGACGTTTTATATCAATATGCATGCTTAATCACTTGTTTTATGAAATATATTAATATGTAATCCAGACACACTGACAGTGAATGTTATACTCCGGCCACTCACTCAGGGACAGTGAGCTCTTGGGAAAATGCATGATCATCATGATATGTGTATCAAGTCCCGAGAGCCATCATGAGTGATCATCCTCCTGTGTTCAGACACTTATGACTCTGAGATATATGGCCTTTTTGAGTTCATTGGAAAAAGTGACCCAAAAATGAACCATGAGGTTGCTTTTCTTGAGTTCATTCGAAGTGTGACCCAAAAGTGAACCATAAGGTTGTCATGAGTTAGGAGTTTTAATAAAGGACACTTGGGAAGAAACGGAGAACAAAGGAGAGGGCCCCAACCCAAGGGACTTCCAAAAGCGATGGTCAGATGGCGTTATGGGTAACATTTTGTATAAAAGCCATGATCCTGGAATTTGGACGTATCTGCAGAAGGGTTTGGCTTTGATGTCTGTCATTCTTGTATGATTTTCATTAAAGTCTATTGGATTCACAAGTTCCAGAGTTTAAGTGCTTTTTGTTTTAGTCGTTGTGGACTTTTGTTTTAGTCGTTGTGGGTCGACCCCGTGCGTCATCAAAACCGGACTTTGTCTCTGCCAGCTCGCCTACAAGGGGATCTGAACTATAGCGCGTCTACTGGCTCGGATCAGAGCGGAGGGGCTTCGGGTCATCCTGGTGGCACACGATCGTCCTGCAGCTATCTGGTATCTGGAGATGATCCAGTTGCTGGCAGACCGTCCGTGGTTGGAGGGCTCAATTCTACACCCTCCATCGCTCTCAGGAGCTCTCAGGGTCTAGCTCCTGAGTGTGACAGGCTTTTGAACAGAGGTTTGTCCTCTGTCGTCGTGCGCACCATACAGGGCGCTAGGGCAGCGTCTACGTCCAAATTGTATTCCTCTCGCTGGAATTGTTTGTGTCATGGTGCACGCAGAGGTCCTCGGACCCTTCGTGTTGTCCTGTAGAGGAGATTCTGTCATTACGCTTGGTGTAGGCTCACCTCCTCCCTGGGGTGTTACCTAACATTTCATATTCATTTGTATTCTCATGCCCCTCATCTCGTGATGTGTGGTACATGGGTATTTTCAGTTGTGCTTGTGTGGAACGGATACATTTCCCTCTCGCATGAGCTCAACATCCTTTCTTCCTGGGTTGGCCTATATGATCATGGGCCTACACAAAGGGGGATTCCATCATTACGCATTCGATCATCCCTTTCTGACCTTGTCAGCTGTTGTGTATGTTTTTGTCTTGGGGTTTTTGAGGAAGGTTTTATTGGACCCTGCGAGCTTACTGGTGTTCCGGCAGGGAGTGCATCTTTGGCTCGCTCGCTTCGCCGTGAACCACTAGGAACTAAAGCCCCTCTAGGGGGCGGAGCTCCACGACATATAACGTTAGTTACCGGGAATGTAAATCCGGTTATATGAGTGGAGCGGAGCCCCCAAGACTTGTTGCCCTGCCGTCCCACGAGTTATGCTGAATAATCTCGGGAGGGCGTTCTCTGGGCTCACGGGTCCTATATAGGGGCAGGCGTGCCCTGATTGGCTCTCGCATCTTGCATAATGAGTTTTCAGTACGGCCGTGGATGCGGCCAGGGTAAACCACTAGGAGCAAAAGCCCCTCTAGGAGGCTCCGCTCCACTCATGTAACTGGAGTTAAATTCCCGGTAACTAACGACTGCTCACCGGTGTGGGATTGTCCGAGTCGGTAGACATTTCGTTGTCTATCTTCTCCAGTTTGTCTTCAGGAACATAGTTGATTATACACTGGATATAGAAAGTCTACACACCCCTTTTAAAATGACAGGTTCTTGTGTTGTAAAAGAATGAGAAAAAGATAAATCATGTCAGAACTTTTTCCACCCTTAATATGACCTTTAACGTGAACAATTCAATTGAAAAACAAACTGAAATCTTTGAGGGGGAATTATTTAAAATAAAAAACGTACAATAACCTGATTGCATAAGTATACACACCCTTAGTTGAAGCACCTTTTGATTTTATTACAGCACTCAGTATTTTTGGGTAGGAGTCTATTAACATCTTGACGTGGCAATATTTGTCCACTCTTCTTTGCAAAAGCGCTTGAAATCTGTCAAATTGCGAGGACATCTCCTGTGCACTGCCCTCTTCAGATCACCCCACAGATGTTCAATTGGATTCAGGTCGGGGCTCTGGCTGGGCCATTCAAAAATGTTAATCTTCTTCTGGTGAAGCCATTCTTTTGTGGATTTGGATGTGTGCTTTGGGTTGTTGTCATGCTGAAAGATGAACTTCATCTTCAGCTTTCTAACGGACACCTGAAGATTTTGTGCCACAATTGCCTGGTATTTGGGACTGTTCATAATTCTCCTCCCTCCTGACTAAGGGTTCCACGTGCAGAAAAACTGCCCCAAAGCATGATGCTCCCACCACCATGTTCACTGTGGTTATGGTGTTCAATCAAAATCAATCAAAATGTATTTATAAAGCGCTTTTTACAACAGCAGTTGTCACAAAGTGCTTTACAGAGACACCCGGCCTTAAACCCCAAGGAGCAAACAACAGCAGTGTTGAATTTCAGTGGCTAGGAAAAACTCCCTAAGAAGGTCGAATTTTAGGAAGAAACCTAGAGAGGACCCAGGCTCAGAGGGGTGACCAGTCCTCTTCTGGCTGTGCCGGGTGAGATATTAAGAGTCCAATTGGAATAATAAATAAATTTCTCTTGGCTAAATCCAGAGTATATTCGATTTTAGACTAGGTCAGAAGTATGACCAGGTGGACAAGGACAGGAACAGCAACGGTCCCCCCCAAACCAGGTAATCCGCAGGTGTGGACCAGGACCTCATCTCCTTCTAAAATTTAAAATTGGAGGAAACTGAGAAAGTTAGTAGTACATCCCTCATGTCCCCCAGCACAATAATATAGCAGCGTAACACCTTGGAAACTGTTCTTTGGGTGATGTGTAGTGTTGTTTTTGCGCCAAACATACCTTTTGGAATTATAGCCAAATAGTTCAACCTTGGTTTCATCAGACCATAACACATTTTCCCACAAGCTTTTGGGAGATTTGATGTTTGTTTTTGCAAACCTCTGCCGAGCTTGGATGTTTTTCTTTTAGGAAAAGGCTTTTGTCTTGCCACCCTACCCCATAGCCCATTTATATGAAGAATATGGGAGATTGTTGTCACATGTAGCACACAGCCAGTACTTCTTCACAGCCAGAAATTCCTGCAGTTCCTTTAATGTTGCTGTAGGTCTATTGGAAGCCTCTCTGACCAGTTTTCTTCTAGTCTTTTCATCAATTTTGGAGGGATGTCTAGTTCTTGGTAATGTGTCTGTTGTGCCATATTTTCTTCACTTGATGATGACTGTCTTCACTGTGTTCCATGGTATATCTAATGCTTTGGAACTTATTTTGTACTCTTCTCCTGACTGATATCTTTCAACAATGAGATCCCTCTGATGCTTTGGAAGCTCTCTGTGGGCCATGGCTTTTGCTCTGAGATGCAACTAAGAAAATGTCAGGAAAAACCTACTAGAACAGCTGAACCTTATTTGTGATTAATCAGAGTCACTTTAAATGATGGCAGGTGTGTAATGACTTCTATTTAACATGAGTTTGAATGTGATTGGCTTATTCTGAATACAGCCACATCCCCAGTTATACAACCAGGTTATTGTAAGGTTTTTATTTTTCATTTTTCCCCCTCGAAGATATCAGTTGTTTTTCAATTGAATTGTTCACATTATAGGTACACATTAAAAGTGTAAAACGTTCTGACGTGATTTATCTTTGTCTCATTCTTTTACATCACAAAAACCTGGCATTTTAACAGGGGTGTGTAGACTTTTTATATCCATTATAGCTTGGTTGTGGTCTGAGGCTGTGGTAGCTGAGTTAGCTCTGGGCTGATGCTTCCTTTTCTGTTTAGGTGTTATTTTTGGTGAAGGTTCCATAATTACTAAATTCTTTTGATTGTGTAAGTTAAGGTTATAGCAGCTTGAGAGGTTTCAAATGAAATTAAGTATACAAGCTCACATGTGCGACTGCACACTTTGCCAGCTTGAAATCTCAGCCGCCTGTTAGATTAACGCCTACGCCTGTTACATTCACGCCTGCGCCTGTTAATCTGAAGCCTACACCAGTTACCAACGGCTGCGATATAAAAGCTTACTAGTGCTAGATAAACCTTTGTTTGATTTTAAATGCAAAATGTACCACCGTAGCATGTTCCACCTTTTATTATGTAAATATAGTACTCACTCTTTACTTGGGGATCACACTACTCAGCCTCCCCGGGAAAGTCTATGCAAGGGTTCTGAAGAGGAGAATACGGCCGATAGTAGAACCTCAGATTCAGGAGGAACAGTGTGGTTTTCGTCCGGGCCGTGGAACACTGGACCAGCTCTCTACCCTCTATGGGGTGTGTGAGGGTTCATGGGAGTTTGCCCAACCAATCCACATGTGTTTTGTGGATTTGGAGAAGGCATTCGACTGTGTCCCTCGCAGCATCCTGTGGAGAGTGCTTCGGGAATATGGGTTCCTGGATCCTTTGCTGAGGGCTGTCAGGTCCCTGTACGACTGAAGCAAGAGCTTGGTCCGCATTGCCGGCAGTAAGTCAGACTTGTTCCCAGTGCATGTTGGACTCCGGCAGGGCTGCCCTTTGTCGCCGGTTTTGTTCCTAATTTTTATGGACAGAATTTCTAGGCGCAGCCATTGGCCGGAGGGTGTCAGGTTTGGGGACCACACGATTTCGTCTCTGCTCTTTGCGGATGATGTTGTCGTGTTGGCCCCTTCAAACCAGGACCTTCAGCATGCACTGGAATGGTTTGCAGCCGAGTGTGAAGCAGTGGGGATGAGAATCAGTACCTCCAAATCCGAGGCCATGGTCCTCAATCGGAAAAGGGTGGCTTCCCCACTTCAGGTTGGTGGAGAGAGCCTGCCTCAAGTGGAGGAGTTTAGGTATCTAGGGATCTTGTTCACGAGTGAGGGAAGGATGGAACGGGAGATTGACAGACGGATCGGTGCAGCGTCTGCAGTAATGCGGTCAATGTATCTGTCTGTCGTGGTGAAGAAAGAGCTGAGCCGCAAGGCGAAGCTCTCGATTTACCGGTCAATCTACGTTCCTACTCTCACCTATGGTCATGATCCCGGATACAGGCGGCTGAAATGAGCTTTCTCCGCAGGGTGGCTGGGTGATCCCTTAGAGGGTGAGATGCTCGGTCACCTGGGAGGAGCTCAGAGTAGAGCCGCTGCTCCTCCACATCGAGAGGGGTCAGCTGAGGTGGCTTGGGCATCTGTTTCGGATGCCTCCGGAACGCCTTACGGCGTTGACATAAAGGTTAGGATGGTACGCGGTAAAGATGAGTTCTGCCTTATGGGGGTCGGGGATGTGCGTTATCATTTGCATATATTATCAGCGTCACTATTTGTCAAGAAAGTGTCTGTTTCGCCAGCCGTGAAACTTGGACATGCTCATGCTCAACCAATGCCAAGTACCCAATTGAAAGAGTGTGTATGAAGACATTTAGTTTACCGGCTGGGGGTCGCATTTGCAACCAGGAAAACCTATTTTTAGGACCTCTACAAAAATGTATTGTAATCGTATTGGTGGACAATGACAGTTTTACCGGAAGTTACACAAAAATCCATTTAATTTCAAACATTATAATTTGGAGTTTATGGCTATGTATACAGATGGTCAGCAATTTCCTAGCAAACCATTCCAACCAAATCACACAACAGGGTCAGCAGTGCATGAATTTTACCAATTGGCCTTAGCTTCAGGAAAACACCTAAAGGACCAAACCTTGGCTATTGACAGGTCGGACTTCTTACACATGCCCTTTATGCATTCAACTGTGCATCCGACGAGGAGTGTGGTCAGCACCTGTCCTTGATCAAGTCAGGGAATGTACAACTTGAGATGAGGTTCAGACAACCACTACCCCACACAATTAATTTAGTTGTTTATTCAATCTTTGACTCCATTATCGAACTGTCAAACTGGTGACAAGTCATGGTTGACTACTATTAGGAAAACGGTGTGGAAATGAATAGCGCAGAGTTGACTAGTGGGGTGAACCAATTTTCATCTAGGACCCATTTCTATGGTGTGCTTGCAAGCGAACAACTACCTAGGGGGTCAGACCGAGATGTTGCATCAATGATGATTGTCAATACACACCCAAGCATTCAACCCGGGGAGCACTGGCTGGCTATTTACATAACGCACAATGGTCAATCAATGCCTTTCTGAAAACCTGTGAGAATGTGGAGTACAGTTAAAACAAGTACAGGACGTGGTTCAACCACGTGTGGGCAACATTATTTGTTCTTTCTCTATCAAATGACAAAAGTTTTAAAGATACAGAGTTATAAAGATGTTATGTCTTTTTATGTTGATGATTCACGAGAAAATGATGTCCTAGTCTCAAAGTTTATAGCTAAGATGTACCAGAGTAAGCGTGATAAGCAAATGTTTAATTGCATACAACATGCTCAATCTTGTGAATCGTTTAATTTGTGCCATGGTGGTTGAAGAAATAGAAAAGCAAATCACGTGTTTGTCAACTTTATTATTCAAAAATAAAACCATTTGTAAAACCACATCAATGTTTACATAGAATTTTTCATACAACATTTATTCAAGGTAAAACATACACTTTGACAATGGATCACAAATGATAAAAAAGCATGAAATAAAAACACATTAAAAAGGATGCCATTTTGTGGGGTCCGGGATAAGGGGTTCAAAGAAAGCTTTGGTTGGTTGAAAAACTGTTGCTGGGGGTGTGGCTAAACCATCCATTGTGTCCCCAGACGTTTGTTCATACAAATTGATTTTATGTCTTACAAGCGCATTTGGAATAGTCGTAAAAGGCATATTGAGACATGCCATGGCCTCTAAAAACACCCCCCACCCCAACGGTCTTCTATCGTCAGCAATTTTATTGGTTGCAGTCACACTTTTAACAAGATCCAACAGGTGGGACCTTGCAACTGAAGAGTTCTTTCTAGACATGTATATAATTTTGTCTTTTTGTCTCTTTACTTCTCGGAGCTGCGATTCTGTTAAGGGTATATTTCCGCGCCTTAGATCAAGCGCTATTTCACAGAGTGATAGAATGAGGTCGTGGATGCTGATTCTAAAATAACTTTTCGTTGACTTGCCGGTGCCTTAAATATCATGTTCAAAAGTGTTGCATTTCTACGAATGCATTTAGACATGATCCAACTTTCTTAGGAACATACACGACAGTCCAATCCCCTGAAAATAACCCTGTTCTCAGACGGTAGTCTTCTGATGTTGTAGCTTTAAATTCAATAAGTAAATAACCAAAAGGTGGATGTGTTGCATCTTTAAAACTCTCCATGAAGAATCGAGAAAGACCGGGGTATATATGTCTGCCTAAAATGATAATCTTTTGCTTGTCGCGGGGGGTTTTAAACAAGATGAGGTAGTTTGTGTTCAAGTTAATAGTTCTACTAGATTTGCCTTTAACAAACATGTTTTGGACAAGGTAAATTGCACTCAGGTTACGGTGGTGTGAATATTGTGTGAAAACTCTCTCCATCTCCAAACTCTCTGATGCACTTTTCATTAAATCGTCAATAATTAAAAGGTTGTTTTTCTGAATCGGTAGCAGATTGTCATCACACAGCAATGTTGGTAGACCTTCTATAAAAGTAATCTCCGTTACCTTCAACATTTCGTCATACAGCGGTTGCCAACATGAATAAACCAAAACGATATTTTGAATTTCTTTGGAGAAAACAACATCAGGATTATCCAGCAACATCTTCACAAAATATGTTTTACCAGAGTTACTGGGGCCACTAATGACACAGCTGATGACTGGGTGTTGTAGTCGTGGGTCAAAACCGCTATCCATCCTAGACTGTGGTTTAGTACTCGTAAGGCCTTGTGCTGTAATCAGGGAGCAGTACACGCTTGTTGTACACAACTCGGAAACGCTCAGACACTACTCGGTTTTTCAAAGTGAATGTTCTTTTATCTCTAGCAATAGTGTCTGCATTAGCAAGGACATGATCATCATCACCGCCCTCACCCCGTACAAAGTTATCAACCAGTCGTTTCAGCATCTCCAAATTAACAATGGTTGTGTTGTAGCTGTTGAGCGTAATGCCTTTTGCTTTGAGACAGGTCAGACCTTTAACGGTTTTGTAACCGTATGTTTTGGCCCACCACTAACAAATTGAGCTATGCTGTCACTATCTGGTAACTCATCGGTCAAGTCACCTAAGAATGGCCCCAGTGGGGGAACCCAATCCCCAAGGCGTGTGACAAAGATCACGGAATCAGTGTCTGTGTAGAGTACACGTCTATCCAACTTTTCCAAGAGTGAATACAACTCGAGTCTAGCATAAGCGGTTGTGAACGTGGCAATACCAATGTTGCCGTTACGTGGTTTGATTGGTGTCTGTTTTGTGTAACGCCACTGTACCATTGCAACAGTGTCTGAGATGAACGAGAAATAACCAACATCTATTTCACTGGAAAAAAGGTAGTGGCTGAACTCCTCCGGATCTGTAATTAACATTGTGTTCATAAGGTTAGTCCGCTCACCCATCTTACCCCAAAGACTATTCATTGACAATTTAGCTAAAGATCGCCTAGCCCTGTTTATTATAATATTTTCCTTGTCAAGCTGCACACCCTCCTTTTCATGATATTCACGGATATCCTGGTCTTTAGCCTCATCGTCAACCACAGATGGTGGGAAGCCGCTAGCTTCCTGCTTGTGCTTCAGGAATGTTCTCATGTAATCCGCAAAAAGATCATCTGATGTCCTAGTGAAATCCCAGACTTCAAATATTTCCACAATGCGATAACCTTTCTCAACAGCCTTAACCAGCTCAATAGAAACCCAGGTACCGGTTAAAGATATTTCTGAATCAGTATGTGAACAATCAGTTACCTGGTTTTCAGACTCTGCACATAATCTACACAAGGGAAACACAGCAGTAAAACGGGGTGATAAAGGCCTTTCGGTGGACACACTGTAGCCTTAACAATACCATAGTAGGTGTCTAGTGGTTTGAAATCTCGAAAGATTATGTCTGGATTGCCAATCGGATAAGTCTTTGTCTTGTTGCAGAATGGGTAAAGACTACAGACATTGTTATACTGAATAGTCTCCCCTTCTCGAGCCGTAAACTTCAGATGAATCGCATTAGTACGACCGCCAAAAAGAGCATCCCTAGGGTCAAGGCGCTCTGGAGCATCAAAGGTCTTCAAGAAAGCTTTGACATCTGCGGATGTGTTTTTAAGCTGATTCCACTCACACTCCCATATGAATTGAACATGTACGTTGTGTTGTTCTTTCAAAGCCTCTAGCTTTATCAACCATTGCTGGTGCATCAACCCGTACTGAAACTTTGTCACTGGATTGATGCTTGTTGAACAACGACACATTGTGACCGTGCCAGAAACAACATAGAAATTCATAAACCGTGCTCAACCCATCGCGTACTGCATATCCATCAATGCAGTAGGCACCGATTTTCACTTCTCCCTTGTTCAGGGTGTGTTGTATTGATATATTCTCATCGGAGGCCACATATTCAAACCACTTGATTGAGCTGTTTGAGAATGTCTTCTGACAACGGTTGTAGTTGTCTGAGGGGACCAATGCAATGGTGTCCTTGGTGAGGAATCTGTTGCAAAAGATTTTCATGCAAGCCGAAGCAATCGTAATTGACCGGAATTGGTTAACACCACCACACTCTAGGAACTCGAGTCTGTAGGGCATACAACCTCTCTCAAGATGACCACATCATTCACACAGTAAGCCTTTATTTCATCCTGCATGACAAAGGGGTCTGCGGAAACAGTTGCATACCATTGAAAAACTCATCTTTTTCTTTAGCCATCATGGTATTCACACCATAGTAATGCAGTTCCGGATGGGGGCCAGCATAGTTCTCATTCTCCTTGATGTTAAATTTGTAAGGATAGTAGCCTTTTTTCGAATTCTTAAAACCCATAGCACGTGGCAAGGCCGACGCTTCATAGGTAGGAAGCAATGACTATCAATGTATCTCTGATTGAATGTGCTGTCTGTAAAAATCATGAGCTTGCTACCATTAGCAATAAGTGTCGTGCCAACACCATTGTTAGCAAGGTATTGCATCAAGATGTAACCATCGAAACCTTTAGAGTTGTGTGCTATAAATGTGTAGTCATTATATTTCAGTTGCCTAAACTTTTGGAAAAAAGCAGCGACACAACCATCTCTGGCTGAACACCACGTCTTGTTATCAAAGCTTATCGCGCAAACAAAATTTGCAGTGTGTACACCATTCACCGGATTGGCAATTGTCTCAAAATCGTAAAATATGTAGTGCTCACTGGGGTCCTCGGGCTTGGAGGGTTTTATAAAACACTGATGATTCATTTCAACCATCAGATCCACGTTACAATTGGGGCACATGTTAACCATGCACCTGTGTGCTTTATAGTTGGTAATACCAACATTGTAATAACGGCCGCAATCAACACAATATTTCTTCTGGTCACACCTGCTAACCCAACGATCCACACTTTTGTGGTGCTTCAAGCGTTTATGCTGGCTATAACAAAAATCTGAATAACATATCCGTTTACAGTCAGGGCACTGCTTTGTGTTACGGGTGTGGGTATGACAATCTTTATGAAGACAGACACTACAGCTATGTTTACAACCATTATCACCACGGGTGTTGAAACCGGTATAGCACCAGTCACAGACATATGACACACCCAGAAAACCCTTCAGATTCATGATGCCATAGAAGTGGTTATCGTGTTAGTACATAAGGACGGTTCTAGGGTGGGTGTCCTTGCTGTTTTGAAACTTGGTAAAGTGACCATCCCGTGTTCGGTGAAAGACAACAATTTTACACCCTGTCATTTCTTCAAACCTAACGATACCCATCAAACAAACAGAAAAACATGTAGAATCATTATTCACAGCCACATATAAATGCCTTCTTTTTTTTATTGATAATTTGCTCTATCAAGTGTTTGAGCTTTACGTCGCGGGGCACTACCCTCACGGTTTTTGTACCACCAGTTCTAGTGATTCATCAATCATAATCTTGGCATTACTCTGCATAACACTTTCAAGAAAATTACCAAACGTGTGTTCATTATATTCATCCGCTCTCATGGTCACATGTACGGGGTCTATCAGAGATTCACCAATCAACTCAATCTGCAGACGGTACAAAGTCTCAAGCTTTAACAATCAAAGTATCCAAGCCTGCCATAATACTTTCGTAGAATGTGCCAAAATCACCAACTTCACCAGTATTTTGTAAATGTATCAATTGTCGTAATTCAACATTGTCAATCGCATTACGTTGTATAACTCTAACATCGCCATGACTGCATTGTGTTTGCATCAGAAAGCTCGAAGGAGAGTCAACTAGATCATGTGAAAAATGGGGGCTACTAAGCTCGGTTAACAAGCCTTGTATTTGAGGATTATTGTGTGCATCGCTGTGTAACAAAGTAATGTTTGGTTCATTTGTATTTTGGGGTGTGATCGATTGATTATGTGTAGAGGTTGTTGGCTGTTTTGTGTCTGGTCTGTTGTTAGCATTATCTTTCGCCATTTCTCTAGCTTAACGTGTAAACAACGATACACTATTCAGGTTAAAACTCAAGCATACATTTACATACAGCGCAGTTTTTGATGGGTTGATGGTATTACCTTCCGCTTTCAAGCATGAAAGAAAACAATGAAACAAAAATTCCTTTATGCTGTGCAGCCGCAAGGTAGGGTGTCCGTACTCTGTATCATCACCGGGCTGTCCTCAATCTGTTGGAATAAAGAATGTTGTACCAAGGTTCAGCTGTATGCATAGTCAATTGTTAATAACACTTTAGAACAACCCTAAACATTTCTGTAAATATTACACAAATACACAAAAAGTATCTGCTCAGCTTTTGTAAGATCACAACCGCACAGTCCAGCTGACACAGATGCTGTTCACTTGGTCTAAATACAAATAGAATTAACAAGCGTATACAGATAATTAAAGCTGATTAACAATAATGTCAAAAGTCTACTTAACAAGATTTGAAGGCCCAGAAATGTGTTTACCAAACATGGCTGGTGTTTAATTCCGCTCAACCTAAACCGGAGATTTAAACAGGCAATATGAAAGACAGCTAAAAATGCATGGATTGCGCAATCGTAAAATTGATTTACACATTCTTAAAAAGCTCAAATGTCTCGTTTGTTAGCATTTGTAATTGCAGCACAATTCTAATAAATTACTTCAAATAAAATAACTTGTACTTACAACAGAAACGATATACTCCGCGCTTGAAACAACAGCTGACTTCTGTGGATGCTGCGGGTTTAATTACTGTCTTTACATCGCAGCCGGGGCGTTTCCAGCAAGTCACGCCTCTTAACTTTGTCATTGGTTACATGTCATCGTTCTTCACGTTAGATTCAAATTGTGTTAGAACTATACAGGCTGCAATGATAAAAATTCTGGATAAAACGTAACTATTTAGTTTTCTGATTATTGTTGCCGTTTGACAACCAAATATATTGATACATCCTGTCTGTTAGAACCGCCATTCTCGTTAGTTTTCGCAGCTCAGCCGTGACATCACGTCATATAATTTTAAGTATTAACGATAAACTAATCTGCTTATATATAAACGCTGGCTATTGTCACCATATCGCCATTAATCTGTTCAACATTTAACAAACCCAAGACCGTAATACATCAATCAAAAATCTGATTTCAAGAATTGGTCATTACGAGAATGCAGATACTACAGTAATTTTTTTTTTTTTACCAACGTTGCCTATTATTAAACATTTCTAACAATGTGTGGCAAAAGATCTTGCGTTGATCCCCGTTGTAGAATTTCAAAAGACGCCTTTACGAATGTTTTAATTACCTGAAATAACATATCTTGACCTGTCAACGATTCGCCGTTGTTCATGCAAATTTATACGCTACCTGGGGGGTAACTTTGTAAATTTTTGCAGTATAAATCAATGAATGCATGTTTCTGAAATAAATTAGGCCAATAGATAAACTAATGTTTTAGCGGACTTGAGAAATTAACTGTTGCAATGTAGGGTCAACTTCAAAGTGAGGTGAAGTAGCATTATTAGGCACTCTAGAGTCAAATCCAGTGGGACAGAGTTTGATTTTGAGACTGTCTTGTCTGGCTTGATATAAACAAAGGAACAAATGCTGTATGTCTGATTATTTTGCTTGTTTTAATCCCAGATGAAGTAAAGCACAAGGTGCCAAAGATAATGGGTCTTTGCTTTCTTGCAGAAACACCATGTGATAATTGTGCGTTGTTTGTACACTAGAACTACCAAGGCAGTGATTTTGACCGTAGGTAATAACTGCGTGGAAATGAAACATGTACCTATAGGACCCTATACTTGTTGTTTCATTAAAATTGATATGGAACAATTTTTTATGAATACTCATATATTTTCCTTATTTCAAGCAGTGTATTCACTTCTTGGTATAAAATTTGTAAGAAACCAAAGTATGTCAACAGAACAACATTTTTACATCATTATTATAATGCAAATGACATCATATAGCACAAAAACCCATACACTTACGTCATACTCAAAAAAAGGAGGCTGAGGTCCACCGGACCAAAGTACATTTTGGTTCGGATGGACCAAAATGTGCAGCTGGTCTCATCAACAAGACCCGTGTCCCTTACTGACATTGACTGTAATCCTGAACCCACTGACACCAAAAAATCATATAGAATCTAATTCTGTAAACAGTTTTTCATATCTTCTATTACAAACCTGATTCCAAAAAAGTTGGGACAATTGTGAATAAAAACAGAATGCAATGATGTAAAAGATTCAAATTTCAATATTTTATTCAGTATACAACATAGATGACATATGAAATGTTCAAACTGAGAAAATGTATCACTTTAAGGGAAAAATAAGTTGATTTTAAATTTCATGGCATCGACACATCTGAAAAAAGTTGGGACAAGGCCATGTGTGGCATCCCCTCTTCTTTTTATAACAGACTGCAAACGTCTGGGGACTGAGGGGACAAGTTGCTCAGGTTTATGAATAGGAATGTTGTCCCATTCTTGTCTAATACAGGCTTCTAGTTGCTCAACTGTCTTAGGTCTTCTTTGTCACACCTTCCTCTTTATGATGCGCCAAATGTTTTCTATGGGTGAAAGATCTGGACTGCAGGCTGGCCATTTCAGTACCTGGATCCTTCTTCTATGCAGCCATGACATAGTAATTGATGCAGTATATGGTCTGGCATTGTCATGTTGGAAAATGCAAGGTCTTCCCTGAAAGAGACGACGTCTGGATGGGAACATATGTTGTTCTAGAACTTGGATATAACTGTCAGCATTGTTGGTGCCTTTCCAGATGTGTAGGCTGCCCATGCCACACGCACTCATGCAACCCCATACCATCAGAGATGCAGGCTTCTGAACTGAGCGCTGATAACAACTTGGGTTGTCCTTGTCCTCTTTAGTCCGAATGACATGGCGTCCCAGTTTTCCAAAATGAACTTCACATTTTGATTCATCTGACCACAGAACACTTTTCTACTTTGCCACAGTCCATTTTAAATGATCCTTGGCCCAGAGAAAACGCCTGCGCTTCTGGATCCTGTTTAGATATTGCTTCTTTTTTGTCCTATAGAGTTTTAGCCGGCAACGGCGAATGGCACAGTGGATTGTGTTCACCGACAATGTTTTCTGGAAGTATTCCTGAGCCCCTGTTGTGATTTACATTACAGTATCATTCCTGTATGTGTTGCAGTGCCGTCTGAGGGCCCGAAGATCACGAGCATCCAGTATGGTTTTCCGGCCTTGACCCTTACGGACAGAGATTGTTCCAGATTCTCTGAATCTTTGGATGATATTATGCACTGTAGATGATGATAACTTCAAACTCTTTACAATTTTTCTCTGAGAAACTCCTTTCAGATATTACTCCACTATTTTTCACCACAGCATTTGGGGAATTGGTGATCCTCTGCCCATCTTGACTTCTGAGAGACACTGCCACTCTGAGAGGCTCTTTTTATACCCAATCATGTTGCCAATTGACATAATAAGTTGCAAATTGGTCCTCCAGCTGTTCCTTATCTGTACGTTTAACTTTTCCGGCCTCTTATTGCTACCTGTCCCAACTTGTTTGGAATGTGTAGCTCTCATGAAATCCAAAATGAGCCAATATTTGGCATGACATTACAAAATGTCTCACTTTCAACATTCGATATGTTATCTATATTCTATTGTGAATTCAATATAAGTTTATGATTTTTAAATTATTCCATTCCTTTTTTACTCACAATTTTTACAGTGTCCCAACTTTTTTGGAATCGGGTTTGTATTAATGTGTCACTTAATTGTACTGTACATATGCATTTGCCTGTTATTGTCGGTGCACTATTGGTTTATAGTTATGCATCATCAGACCAAAGCAGGGTCCTTGTATGTGAAAATGTTTAAGTTAGAATATTATTTTAACTTGTAAGTGTATCGTAATTTTAAGTGTATCGTACACCACCTTTTTGTTATTATAATTGAATCGAAACAAAGATCCTAAAAAACCTGATAGACAATTCAGAAAGTTTAAGCTATAGAAAATGTTAGAGATGGTGAACAGAACAGACATAATCAGCAGACCACACTCCAAAATACAAATGAACCAGGTAATACATTGTTACACAGCAATCAGGGCAGCAATCCACAGATGCAAAGTTTGTTAGCAGAGGTTAGAAACCTTTTTGTTATACATAACCTAGTTGACTAAAGTATGTGGTACAAATTGCATAGCGTGGGGCCCCACGGGGTAAAGCTCAAACACTATTGATAGATCTGATTATCAATAAAAAAGAAAACATTTATATGTGGTTGTGAATGATGATTCTTTTGGTTAACAATTATTTTGGTTTGTTCGATGAGTATGTTGAACCCACAATACCCATATGCTGAGGTCCTGGTTAGTGGTCATGAGCTACATGTAGGGGGTGGTTTAGCATTTGAACACTGTGACATTCACGGATATTGTTCGGTGTGAAGAAATGACAGGGTTTAAAAGTGTTGTCTTTATGGTCACTTTACCAAGTTTCAAAACAGCGAGGACCCCCATCCTAGAACTGTCTTTATGTACTTACACGACAACCATTTCTATGGCATCATGAACCTGAAAGGTTTTCTGGGGGTGTCATATGTCTGTGAGTAGTGTTTAACAGGTTTTAACACCCGGGGGAGAACACGGTGGTAAACACAGCATTAATGTATGTCTTCATACAGATTGGAATACCTAGCCTCGGAACACAAAGCAGTGCCCAGACTGTAAGCGGATATGTTATTCTGACTTTTGTTAAGGCCATCATAACGGATTGAAGTTCCACAAAGGTGCAGGTCGTAGTATTAGCACCCCTAAACCCCACAAGTATGTGGCTAACATGTGACCTGACTGTTGAAATGAATCTTGAATGTTTCATTAGACCGTCTAAACCTGACGAACCCAGTGAGAGTTACGTATTTTATAATATTGAGACAATGGCCGATCCTGTGAATGGTTTACACACAGCAAATTTTGTGTGTGCAATAAGCTTTGATAACAAAATATGATGTTCGGCCTGGAATGGCTGTGTGGCGGCTTTTATCCACAAGTTTAGACAGCCAAAATATAATGACTATAATGACACCTTTATTACACAACTCGAATGGTTTCAATGGTTACATCTTGATGCAGTACCTTGCTAACAATGGTATTGGCAAGACACCTATTGCTAATGGGTGTAAACTCACTGGCAGAATGAATAAAAAACGTGAGTCCGATAAAGGCGCTTTTGTTTGCTTTTGGAGTGAAGACTTGAGAAGAGTTGATTTGATTCTTAGCTATTGGACCCTCCCAGAACCCGGCGCTGTCTGTACTAGTGATTGACTAAATAAAGGTAGGAACTTGTAAGAGCTCTGTCTCCCTCTTGGTCTCTGTGTGTGTGTGTGTGATTGTCAAATGCTTGATCATAAATTCCTCTGCCTCTGAGCCGCAGCCCTGTTTTTACTAGAGATAGTAGTCATTGAGATTCCGCATACTCCATAAATCAAAACGTAGACCTTGAGACGATATTAGTTCCCCGTCTAGGTCCCTTGCAGGCAACTGAGAGAAATGGGTAGACCCGATCGTCAGTGAGAGTGTGTGTGGTACTGGTTTGCTTCAAGGTTGGGTAAAAAATTAATACCCACACCTTGGAGCAAACCAGAAAATAGTTTAAACTGACCTTAAAGGGACCTAAAGGCTATATAAAGCCATCGCAAATACGATAGGGGCGACTTTCTGATAAAGGTCTGATAAATAACAGGAGGTAAGTTGATCGGGTGATCCCAGAGGTAAAGGCCGCGAAAACTGCCAGCAATTGTTTGTTGAACCCATGCTGTGCCATGTCTAACAGACTCTTGCCCGAGTCACAAGCAGACTCGATTTCAGACACTGACTTTGAATCAGATTCAATTTGAATTTCACTTCTGCCCTCATCCTCATTCTCCACCTCAATATCCACACAAGGTTTACCTTCTGATTCCAATTTGTCAATATTTTGTAGAATGTCTACAACTTGCAGAGCCATATATTGTACCCTTCGGGAAATTATAAGTGAATACGCTACTGACCAAACCGTGCAACTGCTCTTACTGTGTAGCCGCCCAATTACACAATGAACTCCAGCCACACACTCGCTACTATATAGCACTAAACGCATTTTCATAACTGCAACCATGCGAATGGATGATAACAGCCTTCTGAGCCTACCAGTAGGCTAGCAGGCCCCTTCTGACCCATATCTATGAGGCTGATAACCACTGATAACGCCTATTCAATCCAATGATAACATTTGAACCGCCTGGGGCCGCCGACATGTTACTTGCTGGGTATGTTTCAGCTTGCTAAAGAAAAATCGAAAAGATAGAAAAGAGAAAAGAAAAGGTGACAGTATATTACCCAATTTTTCTAAAAGGATGGTGGGTGTAGTCTGTGTGTGGTGGAAATTAACCTGTTAGCTTAGCCTGTCCATAGTGAAATAGGTTACTTTTGCACCCCTAATGTTCATTAAATGAAAATTTAAATGAAAGTTTCCCCACACTGGTATTCACTTCCACACTGTTTGGTTATTGTTTCCTAATAGTAGTCAACCATGACTTGTCTCTGGTTTGACACTTTGATAATGGAGTCAAAAATTTAATAAACAACCAAGTTAATTGTGTGGGACAGTAGTTTTCTGAACCTCATCTCAAGACGTACATTCCCTGACTTGATCAAGGATAGGTGTTGACCACATTCCTCATCCGGTGCACAGTTGAATGCATAAAGGGCATAACCATATAAGAAGTCAGTCCTGTCAATAGCCAAGGCTTGGTCCCCCAGGTGTTTTCTTGAAGCTAAGATCAATTGGTAAAATAAAAGCACTGCTGACCCCGTTGTGTAATCTGGTTGGAACAGTTTGCTAGGAATTTGCTGACCGTCTACATACATAGCCATTTTTTTGTATAACTTCCTGTAAAACTGTCATTGTCCACCAATCCAATGACAATACATTTTGGTAGAGGTCCTAAAAATAGGTTTTCCTGGTTGCAAAGCCTGACCCTTTGCCGGTAAACAAAATCTCTTCATACACACTCCTTCAATTGTGTAGTTTGCAGTGGTTGAGAGTAGCGCTTGGGCGTGTCCAAGTTTCATGGCTGGTGATACAGTCACTCTCGTGACAAAGAGTGATGCTGATACTTTGTGCAGACGATAATGCACATCCCCTGCCCCCATTAGGCAGAACTCTTCTTTCCAGTGTACCATCCTAACCTTTAAGTCCACCCTGTTTAACCTGAGTTTTTCTTGAAAGAAGATGTCACTATGAACAGGGCCAATCATTTCAAATGTTGTACTATCCGCTGAATAGGCAGCCATTTTCGTGATTCCATTGTTCTCTCCTGCAGGGTCTGTAACATCCATGTGACCTGCGGCATCCTTGAAAAACAAACCAGCTGAAAATTGTGTCTTTAAAGTGTCACATCCATAATTCAGAATGCTGTCTATAACAGCTCCGTAGGGGTATGTATTGCTATTCTGGTTAATTAAACAATCACCCAAAGAGACATCCACTTGTGAAAATAGGGTGGCTGTCAGGTAATTGATAACGTGCTCCGGCATCAATATTGGTTCCGTCCAGGTATAGTGACTTTTACGCGTAGGTACAGCAGAGTATTGTTCAGATCAACGTAGTCTTCGCCCTTTCCAGCAATAAAGAACTCCAGGGGGGCTGTATCTGATATTGTTGATAGGGTTTATATTTCAACGTATTCATTTTTCTCAATAGATGTCTGTGTGAAAGGAACCGTGAATAAATCCAACTCTTTTTTCATACATTCAGCAGACATACAGTGTAGGAGTGCCATCTTCCTTCCTTCTTAATCATTCTTGCGGTTTTCCCTTTCACTGTCCTCCGATTGGTATGGTTTCGTTTAATCATGGCTCTTGTTTTTGTCTCATTCTTGTGTTTTTTACTCTTTGGTATGCTCCTCCTACAAGGTGGCCTCTTTCTAACACCTCGAGTCATAACCATCAATCCTGATCCATCTTGCTGTTTTGTTTGTCGTGCCATAACATTGCTGACAACCTCGCCAACAATATTCCTCGCAGCATTTTTCAAATGTGGTTTTGTGAGAGAAACCACACTTCAACTACGGGTATAGCCATCTTTTAGATCCCACGGAAAAGGCCCTCTAGACCCATGGCCCCCTAGACATGTACATTGCAGCGCTATCATGTTACCCTGGTAAACCGTTACCCGCCTGAGATGTATGGTATTCAACAAACCTTTGAGGATCATCATAGAGTTTCTGAGGCTGCATCTTACTTTAATACAGATCTCATCAAACTCACTCTTACTGAGTGGTACATAGTGTGGCTTGTCGTACGTCACTATGAAAACGTCCTCCTTTTTCCGTGCAATACAGTGGGGAGAAGTATTTGATACAATGCCGATATTGCAGGTTTTCCTACTTATAAAGCACATAGAGGTCTGTAATTTTTATCATAGGTACACTTCAAGTGTGAGAGACTGAAAACAAAAATCCAGAAAATCACATTGTATGATTTTTAAATAATGAATTTGCATTTTATTGCATGACATAAGTATTTGATCTCCTACCAACCAGTAAGAATTCCGGCTCTCACAGACCTGTTAGTTTTTCTTTAAGAATGCCTCCTGTTCTCCACTCATTACCTGTATTAACTGCACCTGTTTGAACTCATTACCTGTATAAAAGACACTTGTCCACACACTCAATCAAACAGACTCCAACCGCTTAACAATTGCCATGACCAGAGAGTTGTGTAAGGACATCAGGGATACAAATCTAGACCTGCACAAGGCTGGGATGGGCTACAGGACAATAGGCAAGCAGCTTGGTGAGAAGGCAACATCTGTTGGCGCATTTATTAAAAAATGGAAGAAGTTCAAGATGATGGTCAATCTCCCTCGGTCTGGGGCTCCATGCAAGATCTCACCTCGTGGGGCATCAGATATCATGAGGAAGGTGAGGGATCAGGCCAGAACTACACGGCAGGACTTGGTCAATGACCTGAAGAGAGCTGGGACCACAGTCTCAAAGAAAACCATTAGTAACACACTACGCCGTTAATGGATTTAAAATCCTGCACCGCACACAAGGTCCCCCTGCTCAAGCCAGGGCATGTCCAGGCCCGTCTGAAGTTTTCCAATGACCATCTGGATGATCCAGAGGAGGAATGGGAGAAGGTAATTTGGTCTGATGAGACAAAAATAGAGCTTTTTGGTCAAAACTCCACTCGCCGTGTTTGGAGGAAGAAGAGGGATGAGTACAACCCCAAGAACACCATCCCAACCTTGAAGCATGGAGGTGGAAACATCATTCTTTGGGGATGCTTTTCTGAAAAGGGGACAGGATGACTGCACTGTGTTGAGGGGAGGATGGATGGGGCCATATATCGTGAGATCTTGGCCAACAACCTCCTTCCCTCAGTAAGAGCATTGATGATGCACACAGCCAGGGCAACTAAGGAGTGGCTCCGTAAGAAGCATCTCAAGGTCCTGGAGTGGCCTAGCCAGTCTCCAGACCTCAACCCAATAGAAAATCTTTGGAGGGAGCTGAAAGTCCGTATTGACCAGCGACAGCCCAGAAACCTGAAGGATCTGGAGAAGCTCTGTATGGAGGAGTGGGCCAAAATCCCTGCTGCAGTGTGTGCAAACCTGGTCAAGAACTACAGGAAACGTGTGATCTCTGTAATTGCAAACAAAGGTTTCTGTACCAAATATTAAGTTCTGCTTTTCTGATGTATCAAATACTTATGTCATGCAATAAAATGCAAATTAATTACTTATAAATCATACAATGTAATTTTCTGGATTTTTGTTTTAGATTCTGTCACTCACAGTTGAAGAGTATCTGTGATAAAAATTACAGAGTTCTACATGCTTTGTAAGTCTGAAAATCTGCAAAATTGGCAGTGTATCAAATACTTGTTCTTCCCACTATATATACATTTCTCAATAGCGACTCAACTCTTTCATAATCTATTATATCTGTTTAGATGTATAGGGTGTTAAGTATAGACCTTTGCTGCATTTGAATAAAAAATAAATAAATTCACCCCAGTAACGGCACATTTTTTACATTAAGAACAACTGCATATTAAATGCACATCAATAGTAATTAATTAGTAATATAAACCATAGCACACACATTAGACTCTGCGCTGATAGGCCTGTCAAGCCGTGAGTTTGCTGTGTTTTATCTACTCCTGTCACCCAGGTTACCCTTAACCTGGGTGGAGATTATGTTTGGGTACATAGTGCTGCCATAAGCAGAGCACGTTAAACTTTCAACTTTCATTTACCACGTTTTAATTTAAAAAAATGTCATCCTATTGAATTTAGTTTTTTTATACGGTGAAATCTTTTTTGTTAACCTTGCTTTTATTTTTATTTTCAAAAAATATTAGTTACATTTTTCTTTTCTTACGGTTAATAAATAGTTGTTGTCTTGGCACCATGTTGCCAAGTCACTTACCTCCTCTCTGTATTAGGTCTCATCATCGTTGTTGGAGATGAGACCCAAGATGGTGGTGTCGTCCGCAAACTTAAGCATGACATTGGAGCTGTGTGTAGCCACACTGTCATGTGTGAACAGGGAGTACAGGAGGGGACTGAGTACGCAGCCCTCAGGGGCCCTGATGCTCAGGGTCAGTGCAGAGGTGGTGAGTCCCGAGCAGATTGCCTCTCAGGGAAAACCCTACAACGACAACCGACAATTCCACCAACCAGTATTCTGTAAGGAGATATATTTTTAGCTAAATGTTATAGCTAGTTTTACTGTAGGTACAATACAGTAAAGTTTTTTTATTTATTTGATCTATCTTTCCTTCCCCCAGTGGAGCTGACACCCTGTGGGATGGAGGAAGTGCAATGCGAGGATATTGCAGCAATTACTGCAGCAGCACCAGAGAGGCCAAGCAAAAGCCCCAAACCAGACATGAATCAGGCCCATATTAATGTATTGCAGCTAGAGAGAGAGAAAAATGCAGCCTACTGCAGATTGAGGTCCTGAAATTACATAAGAGGTTATTCTAATAATAAAAAAAGTGCCCACTTTGCAATGAAGGATGATTGTATTTACAGTAAATGTATATTTATTTATAATAATTTATATTGATTCTTTAATTTGAATCCAAGTAGGCCTAAAACAAACATTTTCCAAGCAATAGTGTCCTCCATTCTTGTCCCACTCTTCTGTTTGTGCTTCCAGTTCCAACAGGTATAGTGTTCAGAATAACAACAGATAGAAGTCTCAAAAATATATTCTATCAAAATATTGCACACAGGTGACTGTTATCCCATATTCTGCTGTCATGGGTGGATCCTGGCCATCTAGCTACAACGTTACTAAGATGGCCATTTTCATCACAGACAGCCTGCACATTGATGGAGAAGTAGCCTTTACGATTATGGAACAGACCTCCATTCTCGCCACCAGTGTTGCCAAATCTTCAGTAAAGAAAGTAGCTATTGGCTGTCCTAAAAGTCACCAGAAGACGCTACGTGACGTCATCACCTAATTTGCATAATGGGCCATGTGTATGTAATTGTGATGGACACAGTAGGAGAGAGGAATAACATTGTGGGATAGAAAGCAGCTCTAAATGCTTCTCCAATGTGATCACATGCCAGCATGGAAGTGTTCAGCGATAGCTAATGCTATGGTGGCCTCAGCCTTTTTTGCAGAGTTAATTTTTTATACCATAAATGGCAACTTGTTTTGGGTGGAACTGTTATAAGGTTTTGCCTTTTGAGTATGTTTTTGAGTTGTCATGTGTTTTTTTTTACATCACTAAGTTTGACGTAGAAATCAGCCTTACAATACAGGCAGTATGCCCGTGTATCATCTTCAATAAACAACTTCAACCAGCATTTGAATTCAGGGTTTGATTCCCACTCCTTTCTGTATTTTATAGTGTACAGTTAAGACTGAGACATGATGAGCTAGCCAGGTAGATGTTTAACTTATGTCACAGAGAGGCACACACACAGTGGACAAGGTAAGAGACTGAGTATGTGTGAGTCAAATGCAGTGATTTATTTTTGTGCAGGGATTTATTTTAGACAAAGAACATGTTACATTTACATCCCGCCCTGAATGTAAGCCAGGGCGGGATCAGCCAGTGGTGGCTTCCCGCCTGCACGATTTATTTGCAGTCTCAGGACACGGAACGCTTGTTGAGAAGAGTAAGAATGATAACACCAGAAAAAGTTGTTAGACTTGTCGGTAGTCGCTTTTTTGAAAAAGACTCGCTAGAGGGGTCTAAATACTCGCTAAATATAGCAACAAAATCACTGTTTGGCAAAACTGCTTGCTACCAGGGTTGGAAAGAGGAATATGAGTACAGCCTATTAACCCTAGAACAGCTGGGAATCAAGAATTTCTTGAAAATCCACCTGCTGTTTCTGCTGTTGGGTGACATTTGATATACTGACACTTTTCCAGACATTCTGGCCACAATCCTGACTTGAGTCCAAAAAGGTCTTCATCCACTATTTGGAAGCATCCAGTTGCAAAAAAACACAGGGCCACCAGGAGCAGAAGCATTGGAGGGACAACTGCATTCCTATGCTGAATGACTGGTCCAAACTTTTGGTTTAAATGAGTAACCGAGTCCTTGGAGAAGCACTATCATAAAACTCAAAAGAGCTTAACCTGTCTCTTATTTTTCTACTGTACGTCTACTGTACTCTCTCCACAGCAAATATGCTCCCATCTTTGTCAATTTAAACCTCCTCCAGTTTAGAATTAATCTGTTATCTATGTTTAAATTCCCAAAAAATATTTTTGGAGAAACAGTCAAAGTTAATTTAGGTTTAAAGTCAGAAATAAACCAAAAGCAATGGAGAACATCAGCGAGCGTAACTTTATGTTCAGGAACCCCCATATTAAGTAATGCCCCTGACTTGCACTCTGCAGATATACCTTATTGCCCTTTGCTTGCAGTGCTTCTTTTTTTGCTTTTGAAACTTTTTATTTATTTATTGAAACACTAGTTCTTTGTTTACGCTCTTGACCCCACAGCTGTGGGTGGGCTTTAGTGGGAGGTATGGATGATGCGTCTCCATTGGTCAGCCATTTAATTTTTTTTAGTTTGGCTACAACCAATACTGTTCCTGCCTTTCTTTTCTACTCAAAGGAAGTCATAGTGGATCCCTACCTAGGAACTTGTACCTACGAGCATCTCAGGTAAGCAGCACAGCTTTCTTCAGTCCAATTCTTACATAGCTAGTTGTTTTGCTGCTAAGATTCAGTGTCGATTCATTATGTTCTACTATATTACATACATTCTGTAGAAGACAATGATATAAATAGAAACACACACTTGCACTCAGTGTCATATATATATATAAAATGTACTTTTTCTAGGCACCCCCTGATAAATTAATATTTCTGTAAACAGATGTTGACCTGACCTCTACATGATGCAAAGGGAAACTTGCCACCTTTCTGCAATAGGCTATAGAAAATTCAACACTTCCAGCTGAGAACAGGTGGGAAAATGCATTTGTAGCTCTTTTGGTTAACTTGAGAATACTTATTGTATGATTTATCATTCTGCCGTATGTACAGTAACTCACAAAAGTGAGTACACCCCTCACATTTATGCAAATATTTGATTATATCTTTTCATGTGACAACACTGAAGAAATGACATTTTGCTACAATGTAAAGTAGTGAGTGTACGGCTTGTATAACAGTGTAAATTTGCTGTCCCCTCAAAATAACTCAACACACAACCATCAATGTCCAAACTGCTGACAACAAAAGTGAGTACACCCCTAAGTGAAAATTTCCAAATTGGGCCCAAAGTGTCTTTATTTTGTGTGGCCAATATTATTTTCCAGCACTGCCTTAACCCTCTTGGGCATGGAGATCACCAGAGCTTCACAGGTTGCCTCCGGAGTCCTCTTCCACTCCTCCATGACGACATCACGGAGCTGGTGGATGTAAGAGACCATGCGCTCCTCCACCTTTCGTTTGAGGATGCCCCACAGATGCTCAATGGGGTTTAGGTCTGGAAACATGCTTGGCCAGTCCATCACCTATACCCTCAGCTTCTTTAGCAAGGCAGTGGTCGTCTTGGAGGTGTGTTTGGGGTCGTTATCATGTTGGAATCCTGCCCTGCGGCCCAGTCTCCGAAGTGAGGGGATCATGCTCTGCTTCAGTAAGTCACAGCACATGTTGGCATTCATGGTTCCCTCAATAAACTGTAGCTTCCCAGTGCCGGCAGCACTCATGCAGCCCCACACCATGACACTCCCACCACCATGCTTGACTGTAGACAACACACTTATCTTTGTATTCCTCACCTGGTTGCGGCCACACCATCTGAACCAAGTAAGTTTATCTTGGTCTTATCAGACCACAGGTCTGGTTCCAGTAATCCATGTCCTAATTTTGCTTGTCTTCAGCAAACGGTTTGCGGGCTTTCTTGTGCATCATCTTTAGAAGAGGCTTCCTTCTGGGACGAAAGCCATGCAGACCAATTTGATGTAGTGTGCAGCATATGGTCTGAGCACTGACCCCTTCAACCTCTGCAGCAATACAGATATTTGTCAGGACCTGGGACACCCAGCTTGAAACCGGGACAGTCCCGGGCAAACTGGGATGTCTGGTCACCCTAATGTATGTATGTATGTATGTATGTAATATAGTAGAATGTTATAAACCGACACTGAATCTTTGGAGCTAACTACTAGCTATGTAGAAGTTGGACGGCTGCTTAACTGAGATGCCGTCATCACACAGTCCTTCGCAAGTGTCAGTTATGACTTCCTTTGTGCTGGAAAGAAAGCTTGAATACTCAGAAAATGGCTGACCAATGGCAAAGCATCATCCACACCTCCCAATAAAGCCCGCCCACAACTGTGGTGTCAAAGTGCAAACGAAGAACTAGCGTTTCACTAAAAACGTTGTAAAAGCAAAAAAAAGGCTCTGCAAACAAAGGGGTCTGTCTAGTCAAAATGGAGGGTGGTTGATTGCGCTCTAGCACAAAATACTTGAATGCAAAAAATAATTATTACTTTGTTTTTGCTTTCAGAACGATTATCATTGATTGAAAAGAGAAAGGTTTTGCTCTCGACACAAATGTACCTCCATAAACAAATCCTTAGATTTTGGGTTAGGTTCAGATAAAATAATTCTGGAAGATCATGGGTTGTTGGATTAACTGGAATGAGTGAATATCTGAGAGACATTTAGTGTGTAATGTAGAGATGTAGCCCTATCATACTGAAGTAGAAAGAAAAAATTTAGAAACCCTTTCTAAACACACTGTATATAATCCATAAGGTAAGACGCAAAATTCAGTTTTTGGCCAGATATGTAAACTCTAATATTGATTGATCCAACAACAGGTGTTCAGTTAGTAATATTCCAGTTTATCTTGTAATGCCTCTTAAAAAGAAAGTAATTTAAAAGTAATTCAAAGTAATCAGAGTTTGAGTAATGTCACTTGTAACTGTAGCAAATTACATTTAAAAAGTAACCAACCCAATACTGCTTGCAAGTGGAGCCTCTATTAGTGTAGAATCGATCAAAGGGGCCACTGGAGGGTCTAATTAGTCCCTACACCCTTGCTTGTTTTTACTCCTCCTTTAGGTTTAGGAAGCTTGTGCAAATGGCAGCAGCACCTGGGAACCCTGGAATAGAGGGCTAAGGGTGGAGTGGATTTACTGATTGACAGCTCTCAGGTGCATGCACTAATGTTGCAAATAAACACACCTGCTTAATAAGAGAGAGATGTGAAGCCAATTTCCAAAATACTTTTGCTCCCCTTACATGGGCAATATTTACATTTACATAAATTGTTCATTTGAAATGGATGAAAATACCTCAGATTAAAGCTGACAGTCCGTATTAACCCACTCATTATTGTATCACTTCATATCGAAAGTGGTAGAGTCTTTGTACAAAACAAAAAAGTGTCACTGTGTAAAATAGGCCTTTACTGCAGCGATCTACAGTTGTTGTTTGTTCGTGGGTCTTTCTGCCTTAAGTTTTGTCTTCAGCAAGTGAAATACATTCTTGATCGGGTTGAGATCAGGCGATTGACTCGACCATTGCAGAATATTCCACTTCTTTGCCTTATAAACTCCTGGGTTGCTTTCGCAGTATGTTTTGTGTCATTGTCCATCTGTAAAGGGAAACGCCGTCAAATCAACTTCGCTGAATTTGGCTGAATCTGTGAAGACATATCCCTATACACTTCAGAATTCATCCAGCTGCAGTGCAGACAATATATCCCAATACATTTCAGAATTCATCCGGCTGCTTCTGTCTTCTGTCACATCATCAATAAACACTAGTGACCCAGTGCCATTGGAATCCCATTCATACCCATGCCATCACACTGCCTCCACCGTGTTTTACAGATGATATGGTATGCTTCATCTGTAAAATACAGCGAATACGGCCGATAGTAGAACCTCGGATTCAGGAGGAACAGTGTGGTTTTCGCCCGGGCCGTGGAACACTGGACCAGCTCTATACCCTCTACGGGGTGTTGGAGGGTTCATGGGAGTTTGCCCAACCAATCCACATGTGTTTTGTGGATTTGGAGAAGGCATTCAACTGTGTCCCTCGCGGACTCCTGTGGAGAGTGCTTCGGGAATATGGGGTCCTGGGTCCTTTGCAAAGGGCTGTCAGGTCCCTGTATGACCGAAGCAGGAGCTTGGTCCGCATTGCCGGCAGTAAGTCTGACTTGTTACCAGTGCATATTGGACTCCGGCAGGGCTGCCCTTGTTCATCGGTTCTGTTCGTAATTTTTATGGACAGAATTTCTAGGCGCAGCCCGGGGCCGGAGGGTGTCAGGTTTGGGGACCACACAATTTCTTCTCTGCTCTTTGTGGATGATGTTGTCGTGTTGGCCCCTTCAAACCAGCATGCACTGGGACGGTTTGCAGCCGAGTGTGAAGCAGTGGGGACGAGAATCAGTACCTCCAAATCCAAGGCCATGGTCCTCAATCGGAAAAGGGTGGCTTGCCCACTTCAGGTTGGTGGAGAGTGCCTGCCTCAAGCAGAGGAGTTTAAGTATCTAGGGGTCTTGTTCACGAGTGAGGGAAGGATGGAACGGGAGATTGACAGACGGATCGGTGCAGCTTCTGCAGTAATGCGGTCGATGTATCGGTCTGTCGTGGTGAAGAAAGAGCTGAGCCACAAGGCGAAGCTCTCAATTTACCGGTCAATCTATGTTCCTACTCTCACCTATGGTCATGAGCTTTGGGTCATGACCAAAAGGACAAGATCCCGGATACAGGTGGCCGAAATGAGCTTTCTCCGCAGGGTGGCTGGGCGATCCCTTAGAGATAGGGTGAGAAGCTCGGTCACCCGGGAGGAGCCCAGAGTAGAGCCGCTTCTCCTCCACATCGAGAGGGGTCAGCTGAGGTGGCTTGGGCATCTGTTTCGGATGCCTCCGGAACGCCTTCCGGTTCCGTCCCACCGGGAGGAGACCCCGGGGAAGACCTAGGACACGCTGGAGGGACTATGTCCAGAAATGCCATAGTTTCATCTGTCCAGAAATGCCATTCCAGAACTGGGCTGACATTTTTTGATGTCTGGTCTTTCTGTTCTTGAGGATTATGAATGGTTTGCATCTTGTGGTGAATCATCTGTATTTGTGCTCATGAAGTCTTCTCTTTATGGTAGACTTGGATAATGATATGCCTTCTTCCTGGAGTGTTGTTCACTTGGCAGGATGTTGTGAAGGGGTTTTCCTTACCATAGAAATAATCCTATGATCATCCACCAGGGACTGTTGTCTTCCATGGAGGTCCAGGCCTTTTTGTGTTACAGAGCTCACCAGTGCATTATTTTCATCTCACAATGTACCTAACTGTTAATTTGGCCACTCCTGATGTTCCTGCTATCTCTCTGATGGATAGTTTTTTTTACAGCCTAAGGATGGCCTGTTTCACTTGCATTGAGAACTGCTTTGACCGCATGTTGTGAGTTCACAGCAACAGCTTCCAAATGCGAATGCTACAACTGGAATCAACTCCAGAACTTTCCCCTGCTTAATTGATGAAGAAATAAAGGAATAGTCCACACCTGTCCATGAAACAGCTTTTGAGTCAATCCAATTACTTTTGGTCTCTTGAAAAAGAGGGGGCTACATATTAAAGAGCTGTAATGCCTACACCATTCCTCCAAATTAAAGCTGAGAGACTGCATGTTAAGCCCATATTAATTATTTAACTGTAACTTGAATATATTTTGGTAAACAGCCAAAATAACAAAACTTGTGTCAGTGTCCAATTATTTCCGGACCTAACTATCTGAATTTACAAGGCATGCATGTACAAATCAAGTGGGTATTTCAATCCAACAATAACAATTGAAAAGTTATCCGTAAGGTTTTTAATTAGATTTTAAGTTGACTATTTACATACAGAAAGATACTGTCAGTTACTAAAAGTCCACATAAAAAAAACTACTGAGTAAAACAGAACAGGTACCCTAATATTCCTGTTCTCATTCACTAATATTTGTGCTTAAAATAGCAAGCAACCTATAAAACTTAAAAATGATATTTCAAATGTATTCTCAAATAATAAGAAAAACAAGATATACACAATATTATGTTAAAACCAAAATTAATCTGTACAGTACATGACCCTGTAATCAGCTGGCCAGAAGATAACGCATGATTAAACTTATCCACAGATAAAAGTATGTTCCTGCCGAAATGATTCCCTGTCAACTGAAAAATACACTCAATTATGTTTGAGTAATTAAGCCCAATCTACTCTAACTGCACTTTGAGACATTCAGTAAAGATCTAAAAATCTATTTAAGATGCCATCCTGATGATCTTAGCATTTTAAAACAGTAATTATTTGAATTGCATTGCTTGACCAATCTACAAAAATCTATGAGTTCAATAATTGCACTGTGTTGGCTCATGCAGCTAAATGAAATAAAAGGTGATATGGAAAAAAACTGGACTCTATTGTCAGCATGGAGAGCAGTTTCTGGCTGCTAAACAAATTAGCACACTTTATGCCAACTATCTACCTTGTGTTCTCTCATATGACAAGTTGCAGCTCAAACACTCACCCCACGCCAGGGCCATAAATACAATGCAAACTATAAAACGGTCATAAATACAATGCAAATTATAAAACGGTACAATCGAATATGATAAAAATTACAAAATAAAAATATTGTGGAGTAACAGTTCTGTCATTATTAGTGCTCTCAGTTTCAGTCTAAGAATTCACAGCCATCTATACACAAGTATACACATACAAAACAATTTTCCCAGAGCTTTTCCAGTCTCACGAACGGCAAATCCCAGTTGCCTTTTCCACGCCTCTTTCCACACCTTCCAGTCTGAAATGTATTATTACTGTGTTCATTATTGTCATTATTATTCATATCATTATTACTTTACTGTTATTAGATGTCCGCAACATGGGTTAGTTCTGTGGTATATACAGTAAAAGCAAGAAATAAAGGCAACATAGAAGTAGGCGGGAAAACGTTGGCGGAACCAAGTTTCTGAGTAATGCCAAGCTTGACAGAGTGGCTCCCAGTCAGCCTTCTCGATCATGCCTGTTTGTTGGCACATGGTTCCCCCTACTGTCCAGGAAAATACTGCATCAGGTCTTCAGCCCAACTCCACCCCACACATCAGCTCTGCATTAGTAGTAGTGGCAGAGTGCTAAGCTAGGGGGATCTGTGTTACGTTTAGTCTGTTCCAGGGCCTTTTCTGATCCGTACAGCACAATTAGCAACATAAAGGAGTGGTGTGTTTAGGGTGCACCAACACCCTGTGACTGGTTTTGAGAGACTCGGGTGGCCACCTGCTAAGTAAGTGCTTTCCCAGTGGAGGCTAAGGCCGGTGGAACCTAAAGATGGAGACATCAGTGCTACTTTTTAATTAACAGAGCAAAATCAACAAATCATAAAGCAGTTTTCTGTGTCTTTAAGAGCAGGCCTTAGTAAAATACAGAATAATGGTGCATCAGCCCATAGGTAGAGGAAGTACCTTGTATATATCCTACTGTCTTCATGAACTTCCATTTCAGAACTCTTAAACTCATTGAGTTCTTTCCGAATGGCAGCCTGGAAGGAAAGTAAACTGTATTAGGGAGTGTGTTTGAAAACATCTAACTTTTAGATGCAGGAAAAGTAGAACTACATTTCTTTTAATGGCGATTCAGGGAGATACCAGTAACCACTGATTGTACCTTGTCAGCAGGTGTTAGTTTGGTCCAAGGCTTGTCCGCCCGTCGGTCATAATCATTGGCTGTGGTGACCTCCACATACTCGTGGAAGCGCAAGATCTTTCTGGCCTGTAGCTCAGCAACTGTGGGCCTCTGACTCAGCTAGAAGAGGAATTAAATACAGAGTTTAAGACAACTCTATTTTCTTTCAGCCGGTCTTCTAAAAGGTTTAATAAATTCCTAGTATATACACGTATGCAAATCTTCTGTTAAATGATGTAGCAAGCTTGTAACAGGTAGCAACAGTGTGTCTTATTGTATTGCATTACCAGAAAGAGGACCAGAATTTTTTTTTTTTATATGTACAGACGTTTTATAAAGACTATATTTGTCTGTTTAAATAAACCTGTTCTCTGTCTTCGAGCAATAATTTTCAGAAAATATATCAAGTTTAATGTTAAAGGCATGGTCAAGGTTATAATCTATTTAAATCCATTGTTCATCTACAAAAGTTCTTAAGTAGTGAAACACCAAAAGTTGTATGTTTGTACAGTGGTGAGAACAAGTATTTGATATACTGCCGATTTTAGAAAAATCCAGAAAATCACATTACATGATTTTTAAATAATGAATTTGCATTTTATTGCATGACATAAGTATTTGATCACCTACCAACCAGTAAGAATTCCAGCTATCGCAGAACTGTTAGTTTTTCTTTAAGAAGCCCTCCTGTTCTCCACTCATTACCTGTATTAACTGAACCTATCCACACACTCAATCAAACAGACTCCAACCTTTCCACAATGGCCAAGACCAGAGAGCTGTTTAAGGACATCAGGAATAAAATTGTAGACCTGCATAAGGCTGGGATGGGCTACAGGACAACAGGCTAGCAGCTTGGTGAGAAGGCAACAACTGTTGGCGCATTTATTCGAAAATGGAAGAAGTTCAAGATGACGGTCAATCTCCCTCGGTCTGGGGCTCCATGCAAGATCTCACCTTGTGGGGCATCAATGATCATGAGGATGGTGAGGGATCAGCCCAGAACTATAGGGCAGGATCTGGTCAATGACCTGAAGAGAGCTGGGACCACATTAGTAACACATTATGCCGTCATGGATTAAAATCCTGCAGCGCACGCAAGATCCCCCTGCTCAACCCAGCGCATGTTCAGGCCTGTCTGAAGTTTGCCAATGATCATCTGGAGGATTCAGAGGAGGAATGGGAGAAGGTCATGTGGTCTGATGAGACAAAAATAGAGCTTTTTGGTCTAAACTCCACTCGCCGTGTTTGGAGGAAGAAGAAGGATGAGTACAACCCAAAGAACACCATCACAACCGTGAAGCATGGAGGTGGAAACATCATTCTTTAGGGATGCTTTTCTGCAAAGGGGACAGGACGACTGCACCGTATTGAGGGGAGGATGGATGGGGCCATGTATCGTGAGATCTTGACCAATAACCTCCTTCCCTCAGTAAGAGCATTGAAGATGGGTCGTGGCTGGGTCTTCCAGCATGACAACGACCCGAAACACACAGCCAGGGCAACTAAGGAGTGGCTCCGTAAGAAGCATCTCAAGGTCCTGGAGTGGCCTAGACAGTCTCCAGACTTGAACCCAATAGAAAATCTTTGGAGGGAGCTGAAAGTCCGTATTGCCCAGCGACAACCCCAAAACCTGAAGGATCTGGAGAAGGTCTGTATGGAGGAGCGGGCCAAAATCCCTGCTGCAGTGTGTGCAAACCTGGTCAAGAACTACAGGAAGCGTCTGTAATTGCAAACAAAGGTTTCTGTATCATATTTTAAGTTCTGTCCTCCCCGCTTTACATCCACCTACTTCACCATTTTGGGGTAGCTCTGCAGATGCCCTGTTAATTCTTCCTGTTGTTTTTTTTTTTTGCCCTTTTAGACGTCTCTACTCCATTTCGCTTCTTACACTTTTCCCTGTTTGTTTTTTGAACTACTTCTAAATCGTGTGTAGTATATTACTATGCCTGTTACTGTCTTTCCTACAGTTTCTACTGTGTTCTGCTTCCTGTTGTTTTGATTCTGTTTGATTATTTCATACAAATGTTTACCCTTTTTTTGTACAGTTTCTACAGTGTTCTACATCCTATTGTTTTATAATTTCATTGTTTAGTACATATCTGCTTCCCTCTATGCTCATTGTCCTTAGCCTCATACATCTCCCCATATAGTGTGATCCGGAAGAATATGTTGAACAATGACTTCTACGTTGTCAATAATACAGCCTCATTGTGACCATTTTCTATATTCACTATATTGGAGGACCCCGTCCATTGTTGCTATGCAACAATACAGCTCCAGAAAAAATGGTGAGGAACAGAAGTTCCTTAAAGGAATTAAAAAGGAACAGAAATGGTCTCTTAATTTTAACCCTTCTGTTCCTCACTCCCTTAACACTTTTCAACTTTTTAGGAAAGGAAAGAAAAAGGTGCATTCATTCATTCATCATCTTCCGCTTTATCCGGGGCCGGGTCGCGGGGGCAGCAGTCTAAGCAGGGATGCCCACACTGTTGGTAGGGCATTGTTTCTCTCTCCTGAGGCGCCGGACGGTTTGCCAGAATCTCTTCGAGGCCAGCCGATAGTCCTTCTCCATGGCCTCACCGAACTCCTCCCAGGCCCGAGTTTTTGCCTCCACAACCATCCGGGCTGCAGTCCGCTTGGCCTGTCGGTACCCGTCAGCTGCCTCAGGAGTTCCACAAGCCAACCAGGCCTGATAGGACTCCTTCTTCAGCTTGACGGCATCCCTTACTTCCGGTGTCCACCACCGGGTTCGGGGATTGCCGCCTCGACAGGCACCGGAGACCGTATGGCCACAGCTCCGAGCAGCCGCTTCGACCATGGCGGTGGAGAACATGGTCCACTCGGACTCAATATCTCCAGCCTCCCTCGGGATCCAGTCAAAGCTCTGCCGGAGGTGGGAGTTAAAGATCTCTCTGACAGCCAGACGTTCCCAGCAGACCCTTACAGTACGCTTGGGCCTGCCGAGTCTGTCCAGCTTCCTCCCCCACCATCGGATCCAACTCACCAACAGGTGGTGATCAGTTGACAGCTCCGCCCATCTCTTCACCCGAGTGTCCAAGACATACGGCCGCAGGTCAGATGAAACGACAACAAAGTCGATCCTCTCCGCACCGGCCCCTTATGGTCCCTCCTGTGGGTGGTGAGCCCACGGGAAGGCGGCCCCACGTCGCTCCTTCGGGCTGAGCCCGGCCGGGCGCTCGCGTACGAGCCCCAACCCCGGGCCTGGCTCCAGGGTGGGGCCCCGGTTGGGCCATACAGAAAAAGGTGCAGTGGTCTCTTAATTCTTTCCGGAGCTGTATTTCTTATTATTAGGGGTCCAAGCAGCCAAGCTGGGGGGCGCTACTGAAGTCACGAAACCAATCTGAAATTGTGCTTTGTGTTGCACCTATGACCTGCGTCATCTTCGTTTCCCAATATTTTGAATAGATTAAGATTCTTAGGCTGTTCATCCGAGTTCCCCTAAACAGCCAAACTAAATTGTGTCTCCCATCAATGAGTTCTGTCATATTCATTTCCGTGAACTTATATTAGATAGAAACTAAAACAAATCAGTCCTAGACCACTGGTCAGGTTTTTGAGAACATTTCAACAGAATCAGCTTTCGGCTACGCATATATACAATCATAAAAAAGTTGGAATTTCATAATATAGTGGCCACCATATGCCAATCAATTTAAGCACCATGCATTGTATGTTCACATTGGCATGTAAATGGACTAGAAGGCCAAAAACAGGCCTATGAGACCTACAAGCATTGTAAGGCCTTAAAAGGGCTAAAAGGCCTATAAATCCTTTAGACAATTTTCTGTGACCATAAGATAACCTTGTACACAGTGATATGCCTACACCTCTAATGGCTTACCAAGTATGTGTCTATAACATTAAGCCGACGGACAAGTTGTCACCAACAGCCTTGTAGAAAGCGATGGGGCATATGGGACACTAGGATATTTGTTTAGTTCAAAGCACTATGACCACCAAAACACTTCCCCAATACTTTTTGGGGGGTGGTACAGTACATCATTAAACTTGAGATTTGGTAATCACCATATATTTAAACAACTTTGACCTATAGTCACCAACTGTATTTCAAAGTGTGTATCATATTCTAATTACACAAAATGTGCACGTGTTGGACATATCACTTATATCACTTCAATATCACTTCAAGCACAATAGCACAAAGAAACAGAAACAGATTTATTACCAAGTAGATTTTCACATACAAGGAACTTGCTTTGGTTTGTTGATGAATAACTAAAAAAACAATAGTGCACAGACAATAACAGGCAAATGCATATGTTCCAAATAAAGTACAATTAAGTGACACATTAATAATAGAAGATATGAAAAACTGTTTACAGAACAAGATTCTATATGATTGTTTGGTGTCAGTGGGTTCAGGATTACAGTCAATGTCAGTAAGGGACACGGGTCTTGTTGATGAGGTTTCTGTACCAAATATTAAGTTCTGCTTTTCTGATGTATCAAATCGCAATAAATCGCAAATCACAATAAAATGCAAATGAATTACTTAAAAATCATACAGTGTGATTTTCTGGATTTTTGTTTTAGATACCGTCTCTCACAGTTGAAGAGTATCTATGATAAAAATTACAGACATGTTCTACATGTTTTGTAAGTGGGAAAACCTGCAAAATCGACAGTGTATCAGATACTTTTTCTCCCCACTGTACATTCTAATAGTATTTTAGTAAAAAAAAAGTAAAAAGAAAAGCAATTGAATATTTTATTGAATTTAAAGTATAGGCAGTATTATGCTTGCAATGCATATGAACAACTATTCAAACTAAACAATTAGTTTTTTGGGGCCAATATCTTTTTTTGCTCTTCTCAAATACCAAAAAAAAAGTTTTTTACAAGAAATGTGTGTATTGTTACCCGGGTCAGATTTCTGTGTGTGTTTTTGTTGATGGTCTTACCTTCCTGGTGAGCCTGCGTTTTATCTCTCGGACCTCTGCCTGCCTGTCAGCATGGTTCTTGGCTGGAAAAGATAGAGTGGTATAGAACCCTGTGAAGACTTTGAGCCAAGCTTAACAGTTGGATTCACAAAATAGGTACATTATGGTCTCCCTCACAAAATGCGATTTCACAATGGGATTAAAAAGATTTCCTAGGTACCAGCGGCTGCTACCTCCGTGAAGTTGGCACCCCATAAAAGGAAATAATCTCCAAAACTATGCCATTCGTTTGTGCTGCGTTTGTGCTGATTTGTGCCGTAAAAACTGACGTTTGTGCTGGTTTTGTTTTTGAGATATTGAACATTATTTTTTTGGTTGTGTTATGTCACTCTCCACCCCATGTCATTCAAAGCGCTCCAAACCGGTGTCATTCGTTTGTGCTCGGTTTGTGCTGATTTGTGCCGTTAAAACAAACACTATCTATTTCCCGTTCACAGATATAACAATTTTAATTCGGGAGCTGTGACGTCATCTCTCCACCCCATTTCGTTCGAATCTCTCCAAACCGGTGTCATTCGTTTGTGCTGATTTGTGCCGTAAAAACAAACATTTGTGCTGGTTTTGTTTTTGAGATATTGAACATTATTTCTTTGGTTATGATGTTGTATGTTGAGATAAGCCTATAGGAACTTTTTTTTGATCGAGTTATTAAGACTGTCAAGGTAAATAGGCGGAAGCAAGATGCAAGTGACTCAAGTTTTAATGTAGTAGGCTATATAGTCCAGAGATAACACACAATAAGTCCACAAACACTGATGATGATGATGATGGCGACACAGGGACTTCGATGGTCGGTGATGGTGATGAAGTGCTCAGTCGTGATGAAGAGTGATGAGGTGAATAATCCAGCAGAAGTGAAGACACAGACGATCAGGAGCGTAAACAGGTAGGCTACACACTCGACTCAACATTAAACAGGATAACTGAACACACACACGAACGATGCACCAAACAACGATACGACAAAGGAGAAGCAGACAACACAGTGAGTATGGATGAGCTGAATGAGCTGCAGCTGGTTTATGAGTGATGGTGATCAGCTGCGCGCTGATGGGTGTCATTCGTTTGTGCTGATTTGTGCCGCAGGCTATAAACAATGGTTTTGTTTTTGAGGTATTGAACATTATTTTTTTGGTCGAGTTATTAAGACACTCTCCTCCATCCCATGTCGTTAAAATCGCTCCAAACAGGTATCATTCGTTTGTGCTGATTTATGCCGTAAAAACAAAGGTTTGTGCTGGTTTTGTTTTTGAGATATTGAACATTATTTTTTTTATCGAGTTATTAATACACTCTCTAAAAATCGGTCCAAACCGGTGTCATTCGTTTCTGCCCATTTTGTGCTGGTTTGTGCTGGTAAAAGTTTTGTTTAAAAATCATAAATCGTTTGTTTTTTTCTTCTTCTGGAAATCAAGATATAGCTACAACTATTCAAAGGTTTTGGTTAAGTAATATAGCCTAGGCCTAACCTAAAAAAAAAATTCCCCTGTAATGTGTAAGATAAAAAGGAAAAAATAAGAGTAAGCTAACAGCAGTGAACACCAGTAATAATTGAGCACAAAATCAACATCTTAGGCCTACTGATTTCTAAAAAACAATGTGATGTTGAAAACGAGTAATGGTAGCCTAGCATACATAAAATTCAGCTTTGAAATTACTAAAACAGGAAATGTATTTTAGAGTGTAATCCTATTTCACAATATCAGCAGTATTGTGCAAGTTAATACATTATAGATTATCCTTACTGTTAGGCCTATTTAAAAGTAGTTCTTTACATTCCAATATTACTGCCTCAGAATTGTAAGTATTACTCCTGTATTTCTTATTATTTAGTTTCACCAAAATGTAACTAAGAACTTAACATTCTTAAACAACTAGACAGAACCCGTCCAGGGCAACGTCGCTATCCTTTCACGAAGTGCTGAAATGTATGATTTCCAGAAGAAGAAAAAAACAAACGATTTATGATTTTTAAACAAAACTTTTAACAGCACAAAATGAGCAGAAACGAATGACACCGGTTTGGACCGATTTTTAGAGAGTGTATTAATAACTCGATAAAAAAAATAATGTTCAATATCTCAAAAACAAAACCAGCACAAACCTTTGTTTTTACGGCATAAATCAGCACAAACGAATGATACCTGTTTGGAGCGATTTTAACGACATGGGATGGAGGAGAGTGTCTTAATAACTCGACCAAAAAAATAATGTTCAATACCTCAAAAACAAAACCATTGTTTATAGCCTGCGGCACAAATCAGCACAAACGAATGACACCCATCAGCGCGCAGCTGATCACCATCACTCATAAACCAGCTGCAGCTCATTCAGCTCATCCATACTCACTGTGTTGTCTGCTTCTCCTTTGTCGTATCGTTGTTTGGTGCATCGTTCGTGTGTGTGTTCAGTTATCCTGTTTAATGTTGAGTCGAGTGTGTAGCCTACCTGTTTACGCTCCTGATCGTCTGTGTCTTCACTTCTGCTGGATTATTCACCTCATCACTCTTCATCACGACTGAGCACTTCATCACCATCACCGACCATCGAAGTCCCTGTGTCGCCATCATCATCATCATCAGTGTTTGTGGACTTATTGTGTGTTATCTCTGGACTATATAGCCTACTACATTAAAACTTGAGTCACTTGCATCTTGCTTCCGCCTATTTACCTTGACAGTCTTAATAACTCGATCAAAAAAAAGTTCCTATAGGCTTATCTCAACATACAACATCATAACCAAAGAAATAATGTTCAATATCTCAAAAACAAAACCAGCACAAATGTTTGTTTTTACGGCACAAATCAGCACAAACGAATGACACCGGTTTGGAGAGATTCGAACGAAATGGGGTGGAGAGATGACGTCACAGCTCCCGAATTAAAATTGTTATATCTGTGAACGGGAAATAGATAGTGTTTGTTTTAACGGCACAAATCAGCACAAACCGAGCACAAACGAATGACACCGGTTTGGAGCGCTTTGAATGACATGGGGTGGAGAGTGACATAACACAACCAAAAAAATAATGTTCAATATCTCAAAAACAAAACCAGCACAAACGTCAGTTTTTACGGCACAAATCAGCACAAACGCAGCACGAATGGCATCGTTTTGGAGATTATTTCCTTTTATGGGGTGCCAACTTCATGGAGGTGCTGCTGGTCTTTCAAAGAGGGGAAGCTAATTTTTGGCCTACATTATAACCCTCTGATGGTCTTCATTTGTAGTGACACTCAGGGTCTTTGGGGTCTTTTGGACCCCAGACAATAACATTTAATTTTGTAACAGAACAATATATTTTTTTTTACAAATATAATTTTACTCTGTTTATTAATGGCTTTGCTAAAATCAGGTAGACAATATTAGCACCTACTGTATATGAATGAATGAATGAACGAACTATCTAAAAAATATATATTAAACTTTGTAAAACTGAAACAAGGATTGTGGTGTACCCTATAATTATGTGAAATGTATGATGCAAATCGGCTAGCAATTTCGCCAAACAAATATCAAGAACTATTGCAGCAGTTTGTCTTTCAAATATACTTGAGAAATCCGCGATGGGACTGAGCGCGAAATAGCTTCTGTGACTTCTTATAGTACAGACCGCTGTCAGTCAAAAGGAGATGCAGTTTGACAGATCGTCAGATCCTCCAATCATCACGCGGAAGCCCGGAGTCTGGGCCAGCCCACTCCTCATTCACCCCCAGAGACGCTGAGCGTTCGTGGACGGGACATAATCGCAGCATTTATCCAATCATCGTCTAAAACTGTTCTAAGCAGCCCCATTGAAGTCAATGGACGCTCAGCTTCAACAGGGAAATGCACTGTGACGCTGCGGGATTGTATGAGAAGAAAATCGAGTCAGCCGGCCTGTAGCTGATTCTGAACTAACTAGTTATAGAGATGAACGTGTTTTAACGCATTTTTTGTCAATAAAATGTTTACACAATAGTACATATTTGACCATAATTTATTTTGACATTATAGGGGAAGCCTAGCTTCCCTTGCAGTCTTAAAGAAATCCCCACTGCTAGGTACATAATCTGGGTTATTTATAACTGGTCTCGTGCTTTTGTAATGTGGCCTTGTTTATATACAAAATCTTTATTGAGGGAAAAATACTGAACCAGCTGGCATTGAGCAGTGATTAAGGATAAACATATGCATTATTCCTTCCACCCTTCTTTGAAGTCATGTGAGTATGTGTGAATGTACTTAGCGAATAAAGGTGATTCTAATTGTATGTGATTGGAAAGGTAAACACATGGGCTCCATGAAATTTCTTTTACCTGTCTAGTCATTTGTAATAAGTACTTTGGTAAAAAAAAATACATTTAGGAATAATGAATGCACTTCTATATCCACAGTCTGGATTTGAAAGAATAATAAAAAAAAATTGAGGCTATACAGCTTGAGTGTTATAAACATTGGCATAAAACACGCTTTTGGGATCTGCTTTGCACGACAGCCGAAACTAAGCACATGAGACATTTTTAGGTTACATTCTTCAAAATCAATGGCCATTCACCACCATTACCAAGTCCAGAAATGGATGTAGCAGCTAAGGATTGGTGCTCTAAAAAATTTGAATGGGACCCTGTTTATAGTTCAGACAGAAAGGAAAGCGTTGGTGAAAAGCTGACTAACAGAGTCCATGCGGAGTATCTCTATGAATGAGGATGAACAAAAGGGAACTGGATGGACAGAAAGAATATAAGAGAGAATGAAAGACTCACGCTGAAGGATGTTTCTCTGCTCCAGCTCCTCTGCACTGGGTCTCTGGCTGAGGCGCCTGTAAGACAGAGGTTAGGACATCACCATCACCCCAGCCTGATGTTGTTTCTGCAGGTGTGTGTGAGTAAGAGAATGTGAAAGAAGGATAATGAGACTATAAATCTGAGTGTGTTTTATATATGTATCTATGAGTGTGCATATGTATCAGTGTGTGAGAACCTAAAAAACATCCCCAATAAAGTTTATGGCAGGTCCCCATTAGGAAAGATCTGGTTCGGGACTGGGCATAGTGAATTGGAGTTACTTTTAGGTTTAGGAATACTGGTTAAGCTTAGATATTAAGCTTAGGTTGCATTTAGGGGTAAAGGTTAGGTTATTGAGGTTAGGTTCAGATTAAGGCCAAGGCGATATGGAACTGGTATTTCTAGGTTAGTTACCCACAAGTACAGAAAAACCAAGGTGTGTGTGTGTAGCTCAATGAATGACCTTGTGAGTGCGGAGCCGATCTGTGTGCGTATGGCCTCCCACTGCTCCCTGCTCTGCCAGGTCAGTCCAGTTGACCCTTGGTGAGTGTGTCCCGGAATGTGTCCTCCAGTGTGGCTGCTGGACTGGTCCTCCCAAGCATGCCTCTCCAGGGTGTGCCTGTTACTTAGTTTCAAAGCCAAAGTGTCTTTCCTTCTGACCCTGCTGGCCAAACCACCTTCACCAGAACCAAAAGAGGTATACAAAGACAAAAGTCTTAATTGACTCAATGGTTGATGTTGTCTACCACTGGCAGTACCATTACACCAAATACATTTTGGGCATGTGTAGATGTATTTACTAAATAAAGGAAATCCTGAGTCTGAATCGGAGCAGTCAAGAACTTACACAATAAAATATTATCATATTACCAATCCATTACGTACTGCGATTCTCACATTTTTCACAATTATAATTGCATTACATTCAAAGGGATTGAAAAGGAAAATGTATTTCAATCCGATGTTCCAAATGTTTATCAGTATTTGCCTACTGCAGGGAGATATTCCCAAAACATTTCATTGAAAGCTATGAAAGAAAAGCTTTTATTAGTGCCATGAACAAGTATTTGCATCTTTCCTGATTTGCTCTATTATTTTATATTTGTCCCACTGAATGGTTTCATATCATCATACAAAATGTAATATAAGACAAACAAAACCCAAGTAAACTCAAAATTCAGTGTTTTAATGATTATTTAATTTACAGAAGAAAAAGGTTATTCAACACCAACTGTGAAAAAGTGATTGCCCCCTTAGTTACTAATTTAACCCCTTTACCAAATTCAGATGACAGACGAGTCAAAAGTGTTGGCTGCAGTTATGTCTGGCGAAAGCAAACAAAGCATTTCCCAATAAGAACATCATCCCTACAATCAAACATGGTGGTGGTAGTGTAATGGTGAGGGGATGCTTTGCTGTCATCATTGAAGAGACCATGCTCTCTACCAGAACATTCTGAAAGAGAAAGACAGCTCATCACTTCGTGATCTGAAGCGTAATAAGGTTATGCAGCAGGACAACAGATCCCAAACTCAAGAGTAAGTCCAACTCAGAATGGCTCAGAAGAAACACAATTAAGGTTCTTGAGTGGCCTAGTCAATGTCCTGACTTGAACCCCATCGAGATTCTGTGTCTGGTCCTTAAACAAGTAGTTCATGCTCAGAAACCGTCAAAAGTCGCTGAATTATAGCAATTCTGCCAAGAAGAGTGGGCCAAGATTCCTTCACAGCGATGTGATAGACTGATCTCCAATAACAGGAAGCCTTTGGTTGCAATTGTTGCGGTTAAAGTTATAATTTTTACACTCAATTTTGCGTTTACTCAGGTACTGTTTGTCTTACATTACATTTTGTATGAAAATCTGGCAACACAGCGGTTCAAAACCCTTTAATGATGAGTTACATTTTGAGCAACGTGACGTCGCCCGGTATGGCGCAGCCGGGGCCCCGCCCTGGAGCCAGGCCCGGGGTTGGGGATCGTATGCGAGCGCCTGGTGGCCGGGCCTTTCCCCGTGGGGCCCGGCCGGGCTCAGGCCGAAGGAGTGACGTGGGGCCGCCTTCCCGTGGGCTCACCACCTACAGGAGGGACCATAGGGGTCGGTGCGGAGGGGATCGGGCAGCAGTCGAAGGCGGGGGCCTCGACAACCCGATCCCTGGACACGGAAACTAGCTCAAGGGACGTGGAACGTCACCTCGCTGGCGGGGAAGGAGCCTGAGATCATGCGTGAGGTTGAAAGGTTCCGACTAGAGAGTCGGGATCACCTCTACGCACGGCTTGGGCTCTGGAACCACACTCCTTGAGAGAGGATGGACTCTTCACCACTCTGGAGTAGCTCATGGTGAGAGGCTGCGGGCTGGTTAGGGTTAGGTCCCCAGCTTTGCCGCCATGTGTTGGAGTTTACCCCGGTGAAGGAGAGGGTCGTTTCCCTGCGCCTAGGGGTCGGGGATAGGTCTCTCACTGTTGTTTGTGCCTACGGGCCGAACAGCAGTGCAGAGTACCCAACCTTCTTGGAGTCTCTGGGAGGGGTGCTGGAAAGTGCTGTCAACTGATCATCACCTGGTGGTGAGTTGGATCTGATGGCGGGGGAGGAAGCTGGACAGACTCGGCAGGCCCAAGCGTACTGTAAGGGTCTGCTGGGAACGTCTGGCCGAGTCTCCTGTCAGAGAGATCTTTAACTCCCACCACCGGCAGAGCTTCGACTGGATCCCGAGGGAGGCTGGAGATATTGAGTCCGAGTGGACCATGTTCTCCACCGCCATTGTCGAAGCGGCTGCTCGGAACTGTGGCCATAAGGTCTCCGGTGCCTGTCGAGGCGGCAATCCCCGAACCTGGTGGTGGACACCGGAAGTAAGGGATGCCGTCAAGCTGAAGAAGGAGTCCTGTCAGGCCTGGTTGGCTTGTGGGACTCCTGAGGCAGCTGATGGGTACCGAAAGGCCAAGCGGACTGCAGCCCGGGTGGTTGTGGAGGCAAAAACTTGGTCCTGGGAGGAGTTCGGTGAGGCCATGGAGAAGGACTATCGGCTGGCCTCAAAGAGATTCTGGCAAACCGTCCGGCGCCTCAGGAGAGGGAAACAGTGCCCTACCAACGCTGTTTACAGTAGAGGCGGGCAGCTGTTGACCTCAACTGGGGACGTCGTCGGGCGGTGGAAGGAGTACTTCGAGGATCTCCTCAATCCGTCACGTCTTCCATTGCGGAAACAGAGGATGAGGGCTCAGAGGTGGACTCGTCCATCACCCGGGCTGAAGTCACAGAGGTAGTCAAGAAACTCCTCGGTGGCAAGGCACCAGGGGTGGATGAGATCCGCCCTGAGTACCTCAAGTCTCTGGATGTTGTCTGGCTGTCTTGGTTGACACGGCTGTGCAACATCGCATGGCGGTCGGGGACAGTGCCTCTGGGATGGCAGACCGGGGTGGTGGTCCCTCTTTTTAAGAATGGGGACCGGAGGGTGTGTTCCAACTATAGGGGGATCACACTTCTCAGCCTCCCCGGGAATGTCTATGCCAGGGTACTGGAGAGGAGAATACGGCCGATAGTAGAACCTCGGATTCAGGAGGAACAGTGTGGTTTTCGTCCGGGCCGTGGAACACTGGACCAGCTCTATACTCTCTACGGGTGCTGGAGGGTTCATGGGAATTTGCCCAACCTGTCCACATGTGTTTTGTGGATTTGGAGAAGGCATTCGACTGTGTCCCTCGTGGCATCCTGTGGAGGGTGCTTCAGGAATATGGGGTCCTGGGTCCTTTGCTAAGGGCTGTCAGGTCCCTGTACGACCGAAGCAGGAGCTTGGTCCGCATTGCCGGCAGTAAGTCAGACTTGTTCCCTGTGCATGTTGGACTCCGGCAGGACTGCCCTTTGTCGCCGGTTCTGTTCGTAATTTTTATGGACAGAATTTCTAGGCGCAGCCAGGGGCCGGAGGGTGTCAGGTTTGGGGACCACACAATTTCGTCTCTGCTCTTTGCGGATGATGTTGTCGTGTTAGCCCCTTCAAACCAGGACCTTCAGCATGCAGTGGGACGGTTTGCAGCCGAGTGTGAAGCGGTGGGGATGAGAATCAGTACCTCCAAATCTGAGGCCATGGTCCTCAATCGGAAAAGGGTGGTTTGCCCACTTCAGGTTGGTGGAGACTGCCTGCCTCAAGTGGAGGAGTTTAAGTATCTAGGGGTCTTGTTCACGAGTGAGGGAAGGATGGAATGGGAGATTGACAGACGGATTGGTGCAGCTTCTGCAGTAATGCGGTCGATGTATCGGTCTGTCGTGGTGAAGAAAGAGCTGAGCCGCAAGGCGAAGCTCTCGATTTATCGGTCAATCTACATTCCTACTCTCACCTATGGTCATGAGCTTTGGGTCATGACCGAAAGGACAAGATCCCGGATACAGGCAGCCGAAATGAGGTGGCTTGGGCATCTGTTTCGGATGCCTCCGGAACGCCTTCCTGGGAAGGTGTTCCGGTCCCGTCCCACCGGGAGGAGACCCCGGGGAAGACCTAGCACACGCTGGAGGGACTATGTCTCCCGGCTGGCCTGGGAACGCCTCGGTCCCCCTCCCCGGAAGAGCTGGAGGAAGTGTCTTGGGAGAGGGAAGTCTGGGCATCTCTGCTTAGACTGCTGCCCCCGCGACCCGGCCCCGGATGAAGAGGAAGAAGATGGATGGATCTGGCAACATTCAGTATGCAATAATGGAACAAAGGGGGCAAATACTTTTTCACTGCACTGTAATAATAATCATCGACCTGAATAATAAGTCTACGACTGCTATCTGACAAAAAAAACTGAAACTGGGAGATACGCACTCTGTGGAGACTCCTCCTCCTCATTTTCATCTGAATCTTCATCTTTGTAGAGCACTGGCCCGTCCGAGTCGCTGTCGTCTCTTTGCAGTTCCTGCTCTTCCTCATTATCCTCTTCCTCCTCACTGCTGTTGGGTCCTTCCGGGATGACGCTGACGCTGGGTTCTCCTACCATGCACCTCCTGCTCCGTGGCTCCAGCTCTGGCTGGGGGAGCTCTCCATCATACTCCTCTTCCTCCTCTTCATCCTCTTCCTCAGAGTAGTCATCTTCAGCCCTGATGAGGAAAAAGGAGGAAAGGGAGAGAAATGAATACCAGATGAGATTTTGGCAAAACGATGCCAATCTAATATCACTGGTGATTGAGATGTCAAACAGTTAGAATCGCAGAAGCATTCTGTGGCTACATTCTACAATACACCCATGAGATCCTACCAACTTCACGCCTTGCATTTCTCAAGTGTGATTTACTAAAGTCTCATAAATGGTTTAGATACCCACAGTGCAAAATCAAACAGTACTTACAGTTTGAGGGGCTGGAGACTGACAGCTAGTGGGCGGCCGCGGTCCCCCTGGTATTCGGACTGGGTCTCGAAGAGCAAGGAGTGGGCTGAGCGCTGCAAGCCATCGGGGTGTGGCTGGGCAGGCCCGGGACTTGAGAGGGCCCTCTGAATCATGATGTGCAGCGGCACAGGTGCTGGCCGCTGGGGGGACTCGCTGGTGGGGCTGGGAGGGTCGAAAAGCATGGGCTGGGGGATGGGGTGTTGGTAGGAGTGCTGATGGTGGAGGTGGTGTGTGTGCAGATGCTGGCGGGGGGGAGAGGGGGGTGTGTGCGTTGGTAAGGGCGGCGACGGAGGAGGGGAAGGCAGCTGGAAGCTCACTGATTGGCTGTTCTGGCGGTCTTCAGAAGACAACGGGGAGGGGGTGGAAATAGGCTGGGTCGAGGCATCCTCCGGGGTGCGCTTGGTCACCGGGGTGGTCCGCTTCGGTGGCATTGGTGGCGAGGGCTTGGCTGGCACCAGGCTGCTACCGCCGCCAGCCTGCATGAGGTCGCCTGTAGGATGGAGAAACACAGTCTGAATTATTACTGTTCATCTGGCTGTCAGCAGTGGAGTGGAGTGCACGCGATTGTAAGCGTATTCATACACGCGTATGACCCCGAATAACATGGGATCCATTAAGCATGGACAATACAAACATATCAAGTACACTTGGCAACTGAGGTTTACAGTGACGCCTTGAAGTACACATGTTCTAAGCATAAGCGATGTAAAAATTATTGGCCATTGGTGCATCTGATGGCATATCTGAACAGAGCATTATGGAAATGTTCCATTCTACCAAGCTCTGGAATAGGCATTTCGCTATTGCATGCAAACCTTTAAATCAATAAGCTTGATGAAGTGGTTGTCAAATGTGTTTTCAATGTAAAAATGTGCATTAAAATACATTGCTGTGGACTCACACTGCGTCCAAGCACAATAGATCGCAGCACCTATTGACTGCAAGGTTTCAAGCATGCAATGTGACTGGTTTGGATTACGACATCCAAGTTATCCCCTGCCCCAGCAAACCCTCCTTCACCCCACAGATGTTCCTTAGAATTAGCATTGATGCCACAGCAGCGAAACCCGTTCACATGCCAGAGGTGGTGATCAGATGCTTGCATACCCGCAGGCACGCATACACACACACCCACCCACAAACGCACATGCAGTCTAACAGTGGCACCAGCAGAAGAGCGCTCAATTGAATTTCAGGGTTAGTCCAGCAGAATTTAGCTGGGGTTTGACACGTCAGGATGATGCAACAAAATAGGTTGAGATTTAACGGGTTGGAGGGTGTACACAGCCACACACACAACGCAGGCTTGGCAAGGCACCGTTGCTGGGGGTGGCCGACGCCAGTAAAGAGAGGTCATCCTTCATTTTTTACCTGAGCGCAGGCCTCTGCCCTCCCGTCGGCACAGGTAGACGGGAAGAGACAGGTAGACGTCGTAGTCGCCCTCACGTTTCCAGCAGGACCAGTAGAGTGGCAGCTGGGAGTTGTTCTGGTTCTCACCCCCCTGTATTGTGGAGGCTGGCAGGGGACGAAGAGTCACGGCATGGAGGCCCTCAGCTCTCTCTCGGAGGGCTGAATGCTCAGCATGTGTTCTCACATTCAAATCATCTTATTTTAGCTCTCTGGTGTATTTACACAGGGTGCCTGTATAACTGAGCATTTTTGGGACAACTGCTGATGTAAGGGCTTTATGAAATAAACCGGACTGATCAGGACGCTAGAATTCGAAAACAAAATACAACAAAGTGTTTTTGCAGTTGTGCCACCGATATATTCGAAGGCTGAAAACACACTGCCAGTGCCTCAGAACAAGGAGGTTTGTTGTTGCAATCCTTTGCTAAGTGTCTAAAGGCTTGTCTGGACTGTGAGAGGGACACCAAGTAGAGGACACAGAGAGAGGTAATCACCTTAAGTGTTGGGACCTTCAGGTTTGCCGTTAATGTTTCACTACCTGTTAATCCATTCTCAAAACAAACTAGCAAAATGGCTTTGAAAACAGTCCATACAGGCTCTGATATGGAGATAGAATTGCTTCTAAATTATTGCAAATTTGCAGATCACAATTTACAAATGTATATTACAATGTGTAAACAGAAAATAAAATGTACAAATAGTGTAACATCCACGAAAACATTTCTCATGATCTGCAAATGCAAAACAAATATATTTCACAACCCATAAATGAACTCCATTCTACAAAAAATATTTTCGATTATCCCTCACACCCTTGAACAATAAATACACTATTTGCGGATCACATTATATTTGTGGATTGGTTCCTATTTGTTTGTAACATTTTGAGTCAAGTTTTGCGATGTTTGATACAAAATAAAAATCTACAATTACACAAATTATATGAACAAATACATCATGATCTGTAAATATGAAACCTGGTCCACAAATGCAGGGTTTACAGTGTAGTAGGCTATATACAACATATACCAGAGTTAAGGGCTGTTATGCACTCTGCAAAGTATAGGCATACAAAGGTATATCGCTCAACCTTTTTTCTGTACCACCTGTTGATACTGTGATTTCATATGACACATCTGTTCTATACTATTGTATATATTTTCTATAACCTCTTTTTCGCTGTTTGTGCTCTGAATGTTGATCAAACTGTAAATATAGTATTCAAGTTTTCTTGTCTGTGTCAATTTTGTTCATACCCCTTACCATTTCATGTGAAATTAAAATTAAAAGCCTGAATATATTTGTAATTGTCTAATTTTGTTTTGCCCATATATGCTTAATTGATAACATACAAAAAACTCAAACTAAAGTCAGACAAGTGTTAGATATAATATTTTTTTTTTTTTGTCATGTTTATTTATAATTTATATTTTAGAAATGTTGCTTTTTTAATATATGTATTTCATGCTCATCCTACCCATGTATATTTTGATTGTATGTGGTTAATAAAACTATGCTGTATAATGGTTCAAATTATCACACTAAATATGCTGATGCTGTGTATAATCAAGAGGTCTAAGGTAAGGTTAGGAACATGTGTACATTCTTTCTCTGTTGTCTCTGGCCATTCATTTCCTGGCTACTTCTGAAGATACTATGGTAGCATGCTACCTTTTACCTTTAATTTCTGTCACAGTAACAGAAATAAAATGAATGACGGTAAGTATTTTCTCTGACAGGACAGTAGACTAATATGTTACAATTGGGCAACAAATGAGGACTACGCACACACATGCACCCACAGAAGTAGTACCACTCCTGGCCAGGTCTTCAGCTAACAAACATGGATCTGTAGACCATTTATCCAATGTTATGTTTTTCAGTACATAACATGTACGTTTTCATAAATGGCCCTCCCTTCGCCACAACACAAATTCAGAGACACATTTTCATGGCCGGTTTGAGATATGGCTTTTTCCTTGTAACTCTGCTTAGAAGGCCATCATCCCAGAGTTGCCTCTTCACTGTTGACACTGACACTTTGCAGGTACTATTTAATGAAGTTGCCAGTTGAGGACCTGTGAGGCGTCTGTTTCTCAAACTAGACACTAATGTATTTGTCCTCTTGCTCAGTTGTGCACCGGGCCTCCCACTCTTTCTATTCTGATTAGAGACATTTTGCGCTGTTTTGTGAAGGGAGCAGTACACAGTGTTGTACGAGATCTTCAGTTTCTTGGCAATTTCTGGCATGGAATAGCCTTAATTTCTCAGAACAACAAATGGCAAAAGGGTTTTCTAATGATCAATTAGCCTTTTAAAATGATAAACTTGAATTAGTAAACAACATGCCATTGGAACACAGGTCTGGTTGTTGCTGATAATAGGCCTTTGTATTTACATATCCCATGAAAAATCTGCTGTTTCCAGCTGCAATAGTCATTTACAACATGAACAATGTTTTCACTCTATTTCTAATCAAATTTATGTTATTTTAATGGACAAAATATTTTCTTTTCTTTTGAAAACAAAGACATTTCTCAGTGTTCCCATACTTTTGAACAGTAGTATAATCACCTGTGAATTCACCTTGATTGAACTTGCAGGTGCCTAAACCCATTAGAAGCAGTTGCTTGAGTGAGTCAGCAAGGCACACCTAGTCTATGTCTCCAGTTAAACCTCAGCTTCTGCCTTAAGTTTTGTCTTCAGCAAGTGAAATGCAAGCTTGAGATCAGGTTGAGATCAGGTGATTGACTTGGCCTTTGCAGAATATTTCACATCTTTGCCTGGGTTGCTTTCGCAGTATGTTTTGGGTCATTATCCATCTGTAAGGTGAAGCGCCGTCCAATCAACTTTTCTCAATTTGTCTGAATCTGAGTGGACAATATATCCCTATACACGTCAGAATTCCTCAGGCTGCTTCTGTCACATCATTAATAAACACTAGTGATCCAGTGCCACTGGAAGCCATGCATGTCCTTGCCATCACACTGCCTCTACCGTGTTTTACAGATGGTGTGGTATCCTTCGGATCATGAGCCGTTCCAAGCCTTCTCCATACTTTTTCTCCCCATCATTCTGGCACAGGCTTATCTTTGTTTAATCTGTCCAAAGAATGCTGTTCCAGAACTGAGCTGGTTTTTTTAAATGTTTTTTTTTGCCAAAGTCTAATCTGGCCTTTTTATTCTTGAGGCTTATGAATGCTTTTCAACTTGTGGTGAACCCCCTGTATTTGCTCTCATGAAGTCTTCTCTTTATGGTAGACTTGGATACTTCCTGGAGAGTGTTCACTGGACTGGATGTTGTGAAGGGGTTTTTCTTTACCATAGAAAGGATCCTACGATCATCCACCACTGTTGTCTTCTGTGGACATCCAGGCCTTTTTGTGTTGCAGAGCTCACCAGGGCATTATTTTTTTCTCAGAATGTACCAAACTGTTAATTTTGCCACTTCTAATGTTCCTGGTATTTCTCTGATGGAACTTCTTTTTTGAAGACTAAGGATGGCCTATTTCACTTGCACTGAGCGCTCTTTTGACCACACATTGTGGGTTCACAGCAACAGCTTCCAAATGCGAACTCCACACCTGGAATCAACTCCAGACTTTTTACCTGCTTAATTGATGAAGAAATAACGAAGGAATAACCCACAACTGTCCATGAAACGGCTTTTGAGTCAATAGTCCAATTACCTTTTGTCCCTTGAAAAAGAGGGGCTAAATATTAAAGAGCTGTAATTCCTAAACCCTTCCTCCAATTTGGATGTGAATACCCTCAAATTAAAGCAGAGGGACTGCACTTTAAGTCCATATTCATTAATTATTCATTTATACTGTAACTAGAAAATATTTTGGTAAACAGACAAAAAAAAACTTGTGTCAGTCTCCAATTATTTCCGGACCTAACTGTACCTTTGTATGCCTACAATTTGCAGAGTGCATAACAACAGACCTTAACTGTGGTATATAGCCTACTATAAACCCTGCACACTGTAAATCCTATTAGGTTGTATTTTAAACAAGGTAACCACATGGGTACTCTACACACAATCAGTATGGTATATAAATAAATCAAAATCAGCTAGATCATGTGGTGGTCCAAATGAAGCTGGCAAGTTTATCTTTTTAAGATGGATACATGCACATTGCATATGCCTGCATTTTGTTGTATTTGTTTGAAGACTAAACACACTGTAGATGTTATAGTATCAAGAGGAATGCTGAGGCGTCATTCCATGTTGTCTGAACTTCTGCTGAAGTAGTCGTGCAACGTAGAGCTGAACCAGGAGCAATTGTCTTTATCATCTAGGCAAAGAAACAATGAAATGACAATGCGAGAGCTACATGTGAAACTATCACAACATAGGATGGCTGGATAGCTGGCTAGCTAACAAACTACTTTGACAGGGATAAATAAATCAGGCAGAGAGAGTGACACGTGTGTCACTAGTGTATCTACTCTATTTAGTAATGAAGCCTATACCCGGTAAACTAGCTAGTATTGTAGCGATACAACGCTAGGTTTTAGTCAGGCACAAAAACAATTACCTGAGTGAGGCATACAAATAGCTAGTTGGTCACAGTAGATATCAAGCCATTTCTTCCAATAACGGTTTTTAAAACAGCTTGCCAGTTTTCTGTATAGTTGCTATTTTCACCAAGACTTCAGGAAATATTACACTTCGTAGCTCTCGAACCAAGACCTGACATAAGACTAAAGGCAAGTGCCTGATCGGCAGGAGCTCAGGCCAAGATGGTGTAAAGAAAGTTGGCGAAGAGATAACCCTATTAGCCTCGTTGGATTGCAAGTACAAATTGTTTTTGCAAATCTAAGGCGGAATATTTGCATAAAAAGTTGGTAAACAAAAAGGAACCAATCCATAAACACAGTTTTCTATCCACAAATATGATACGTTTCACAAACTAAAATGTCACTCACAAATATCTCTTCACCTGATGAAAATAGTTTGCATATTGTGAATTCCGATTGCGGATCGTGATTACAGATCATAAATTATTTGTTTGTGAATTTTAAATGTGTTTGTTTAAAGATTCTGAATTACATTTGTGGATTGCATTTCCTATTTACAGATCGTGATGTATCCTTGCTTTGAATATATTTAATATATAAGTTTGAAGGAGTTTATTTATGGGTAGTGAATTATTTGTAGAATGTGTTATGTATTTGCAGATCATGAGAATGTTTTTTGTCGATGCTACAGTGAGGGAAAAACTTTTTTGATCCCCTGCTGATTTTGTACGTTTGCCTGCCGGTGTAGCGAGCTGGACCCGGCCGTGGACACGTACACATTAAGCTGTACGTGTCTGGGGCCGCTTCATGCTCATGAGGGTGCTACTGAGGAACCTGTGTGCACCATCTGCGCCGTCCTCCCTTTACCGGTGAGGATGGAGCGGCTTGCGTACTTCACCGAGGAGGTCCCCCTCGCCGACGTCCTCTCTCTCCTCTCTGAGGAGGACTCCTCCCCTCGGGTGAGCGGGTGTGGCGGCGTTCCAGCTCTTCCTCTTCGGAGGGGAAAGAGGCTGTCGTCACCCCCAAGGACAGGAGGATTTCTTTGCTGCCACCCGACGTCTGCGCATCCCCTTGCCGGTGCCAGAGGAAGGGGATGATTTGTTCGAGGCTGCCCGCTGGACGCGGGGCCACCGCCGACAGCTGCGACAGAGGTCCCCTCTCTGTGTAAATACGCAGAGGAGGCGTGGAGCGCTCCGTTCATGACCAGGGGGACCGTGAAGTCACACCTCACCTTCACTACTGTGGAGGGACGGTTGGAGATGCTGAGCAGGAAACCTGGAAACAGCTCTGGTGTCCTTCCTGGATCTGGGCCTGAGTACCTGGTCCGACAAGAGCCCTGCCCTGCCTTCGGTAAGGGACTGTGTCTCCGCCAGCTTGGCGGAGAAACAATACGCCCTTTCGATGCAGTCTCTTGCAGCCTGCAACAATGTGGGCCTCCTGGCTGCGGCGGTGGCCGGGATGACGGTGGGTCGCACCTCTTTGACCCCGGCTGAGGTGAGCGAGGTGGCGTGTGCCTCGGCGGCCATTTTGAAGCTGACTCAGGCTAATTCCCTCTCGGCTGGTAAGGTGATGGCGATGTCGGTGGTGCAGGTTTGGCACTTATGGCTGGCGTTGACCTCCCTGAAGGGAACGCTCCACTTCAGGAGGACGCGCTGTTCGGTGCTGCTGTCACCGAGGCCCTGGTGCGTCAGAAGAAAGAGAGGGAGGAGCGTCTCCGTTTGGGTCCCCTCTTACCCGTCCCTTTTTCGTCTGCAGCGTCCTCTGCTCCTCCTGAGGCCTTGCGGAGGCCTGGGGGTTGCTTACGTTGGCGGGCGCAACTTTGCCGCGCTAAGGCAGTGGGTGCTGCTGAACTGGACACGGCGCATCCGACGCAGCGCATCCGACGCAGCGCCCCCAGAGGTTGTCCCCTCCTCCTCCTCGCCAACAGAACGACGGGAGCCTTGACTCTTTGGGGGGGGGTGTCCCTCGGACACTTCCTCACCCTGTGTGCGTTTGGTGGGGATCTCCTCTGTTTCGGTAAATAAAGCCGTGTGTTCACTTTACCTGTGAGTGAGCCTTCATTTCAAACAGCCGCTGTGTGCCAGGGTATGGTTAGTGAGCGGGCTCCCTGCCCTCAGTCTCTGGCCGTAGAGACCGTCATGACATCTGTGAAGGTCGCTGCCCTACAGGGGGAGATTGAGGACCTTCTAGAAAAGGAGTCCCTAGTCCCGTTGGGGCGGAGGGAGAAGGGGCTGTACTCCCCTTGCTTCCTGGTGTCCAAGAACACGGGGGGCATGCGGACGATTCTTTACCTGCGTGTTTTAAACAAATGCGTGTCAAAGCGGCCATTTCGCCTGCTCACGACGAAACGTCTCCTGGAGTGTGGGCACCCCGGGGATTTTTGCGTCAGCATCAATCTGAAGGATGCCTACTTTCATGTTCCTGTTCTGCCACGCCACAGGAAGTTCCTGCGGTTTGCCTTTCAGGGTCAGATGTACGAGTACACAAGGATTCCGTTCGGGTATGTGTTGGCCACCCGCACTTTCACCAAGTGCGTAGAGGCTGCGTTGGGACTGCTGAGGTGTCAGGGGGTCAGGTTTCTGGCCTACCTGGAAGACCTGTTGGTTCTAGCGCACTCGGCGAAACAGGCAAGTATTCACACGTTCCGGTTGGTGACTCAGCTCACTCGCCTGGACTTTGCGGTGAACTGGAAAAAGGTGCCCCCCAGCCCAGTCAACTGGTGGTATTTCTGGGGCTACAGTTATCCACAGTCTCTGTGAGGGCCTTGGCTCATGTCCGGCCGTCACGAACGGTGGCGGTGTACGCGGTTATGTCTCTCCTGGGCTTGATGTCGGCGTGTTGCTCCCTAACCCGGCTTTTCTGTCCAAGGTGATCAAGGCGTCTTTTCGTTCTATGAAGATGGTGTTGTGTGCGTTTTCTCCACCTCCCCATGCGGGTGTGAGGGAGGAGAGGTTGCATCGTTTGTGTCCGGTCCGCGCTTTGGCACAGTATGTGCAGCTCTTTGTGTCCCTAGCTCTTTGTGTGTCACGGTGGCCCCAAGGTGGGCCAGCTGTTGTCAAAACAGCGTCTCTCTCACTGGTTGTGTGAGGCGATTGATCTGGCCTACAAGTTACGTGGTATTCCTGCGCCTAGTGGGTTTGCGGAGCCCACTCCACGTGTGGGGCGCGGCCTTAGCCGCGCCGTTTAGGCGCATGGGGGTGGAGGACAATTGTGCGGCCGCGTCTTGGGTGATGCCGTCGCCATTTGTCTGATTTTACTTGTGTGACATGGCCTCAGGCACGTTGGCTCACTCTGTGCTCAGTGTGGCTGAGTCTGGGGTGTGAGTTGGGTCCGTTGAGCTACTGGGATGGCGCAAATTGACTTGGGTCCATCCGCTGCTCCGGTTTACCTGTGTGCTTTTCTGTGTGACGCTCGCGTTGTGTGTGCTTGAGCGTCTACTTGTGCGCCAAGTCAGGGTCTCAGAGTGTTCTATGGGCTGGCCTCGGATGCTCCGGTTCAGTCAAGACTGATTGAGGAGGTACCGGTTGGGTTGGTGCTGTGTGTACATTTGTTCGGGGGCTGTGGTCAGCACGCAATCAAATGTGCTTAGTGTGAGCCGGATGGAAGCGGCTCAGTGTCGTGGTTTCCACGCCTGGGCCGTCCTGTTTGGCACTTGTCTCTTTGGTGAGGTGGGTGACAGGCAGGGAGTACATCTTGGGCCTCTTTTATAGCCATGGGGCAGATGGCCATGAGAGGTGCGATTTGCATATTTAAATATTCAGTGACTGCCTATTGGCAGAAAGGGTAAACCAATAGGAGCGAAGCCCCTAAGGGCGAAACTCCACTCATAGAACTGGGGTTACGAAAGTAACCATCAGACCTTAATGTGCTTCTTCTTGAGCCACTCCTTTGTTGCCTTGGCCATGTGTTTTGGGTCATTGTCATGCTGGAATACCCATCCACGACCCATTTTCAATGCCCTGGCTGAGGGAAGGAGGTTCTCACCCAAGATATGACGGTACATGGCCCCGTCCATCGTCCCTTTGATGCGGAGAAGTTGTCCTGTCCCCTTAGCAGAAAAAAACCCCAAAGCACCTCCACCTCCATGTTTGACTGTGGGGATGGTGTTTTTTCATACACAGCATTCCTCCTCCTCCAAACACACAAGTTGAGTTGATGCTACAGAGCTTGATTTTGGTCTCATCTGACCACAACACATTCACCCAGTTCTCTTCTGACGGGCCTGTACATGTGCATTCCTGAGCAGGGTTACATTGCAGGCGCTGCAGGATTTAAGTCCTTCACGGCGTAGTGTGATACCAATTGTTTTCTTGGTGACTATGGTCCCAGCTGCCTTGAGATCATTGACAAGATCCTCCCATGCAGTTCTAGGCTGATTCCTGATTCTCATGATCATTGCAACTCCATAAGGTGAGATCTTGCATGGAGCCCCAGACCAAGGGAGATCTTGTGTGTTTCATTTGCGAATAATCACACCAACTGTAGTCACCTTCTCACCAATCTGCTTGGGGATTGTCTGGTAGCCCATTCCAGCCTTGTGTAGGTCTAAAATCTTGTCTCTGACATCCTTGGACAGCTCTTGGGTCTTGGCCATGGTGGAGAGTTTGGAATCTGATTGATTGATTACTTCTTTGGACAGGTCTCTTTTATACAGGTAACAAACTGAGATTAGGAACACTCCCTTTAAGAGTGTGCGCCTAATCTCAGCTCGTTACCTGTATAAAAGACACCTGGGAGCCAGAAATCTTTCTGACTGAGAGATGATCAAATACTTATTTCACTCACTAAAATGCAAATCAATTTATAACATTTTTGACATGCGTTTTTCTGGATTATTTTGTTGTTATTCTGTCTCTCAATGTTCAAATAAACCTAACATTAAAATTATAGACTGATTTCATTTCTTTGTCAGTGTGAAAATGTACAAAATCAGCAGGGGATAAAAAAAAAAATATATTTTCTGTTTACGCATTGTAATATAAATTTTTAAATAGTGATCTGCACATTTGCAATAACTTAGAAGCAATTCTATCGCCATACTCTGATACAGTTGTGCTCAAAAGTTTGCATACCCTTGGAGAATTGGTAATATATGTACCATTTGTAAAGAAAACATGAGCAGGCAAAACACTTTTATTTGTTATGGGATTCACATTCAACTGTAGGTCATAACAAAATGGCACAATTATAAAACAAAACATGGCAACAAAGAAAAGAATGAACTGGTCCCTGTTCAAAAGTCTGCATACGCTTAGTTCTTAATACTGTGTATTGCCCCCTTTAACATCAATGACAGCGTGCAGTTTTTTGTAATAGTTGTCTATGAGGCCCCGAATTCTCGCAGGTGGTATAGCTGCCCATTCGTATTAGCAAAATGCCTCCAGGTCTTGCAAAGTCTTTGGTCGTCTTGCATGAACAGCACACTGAGATCTCCCCAGAGTGGCTCGATAATATTAAGGTCATGAGACTTTGATGGCCACTCCAGAACCTTTACCTTTTTCTGCTGTAACCACTGGAGGGTCAACTTGGCCTTGTGCTTAGGGTCATTGTCGTGCTGGAAAGTCCAAGAGCGTCTCATGTGCAGCTTTCATGCAGAAGAATGCAAATAGTCTGCCAGTATTTTCTGATTACATGCTGCATTCATCTTGCCATCCATTTTCACAACATTCCCTGTGCCTTTAGAGCTCTCACACACACGAAACATCAGTGAACCACCATGCTTCATAGTGGGGATGGTATTCTGTCCACTATAGGCCTTGTTGACTCCTCTCCAAACACTGCACTTATGGTTGTGACCATAAAGCTCTATTTTGGTCTCGTCATTCCAAATTACAGTGTGCTGTTATGGAAATTCTGAACTAAGGTGCATTTGAGAAATGTCTGCTTTTCTATTTCCTGGTATGTACAGTGGGGAGAACAAGTATTTGATACACTGCCGACATTGCCGGTTTTCCCACTTACAAAGCATGTAGAAGCCTGTCATTTTAATCATAGGTACTCTTCAACTCTTCAAAAGAAATCCAGAAAATCACAATGTATGATTTTTAAGTAATTAATTGGCATTTTATTGCATGACATAAGTATTTGATATATCAGAAAGCAGAACTTAATATTTGGAACAGAAACCTTTGTTTGCAATTACAGAGATCATACGTTTCCTGTAGTTCTTGACCAGGTTTGCACACACTGCAGCAGGGATTTTGGCCCACTCCTCCATACAGACCTTCTCCAGATCCTTCAGGTTTCGGGGCTGTCGCTGGGCAATACAGACTTTCAGCTCCCTCCAAAGATTTTCTATTAGGTTCAGGTCTGGAGACTTGCTAGGCCACTCCAGGACCTTGAGATGCTTCATACGGAGCCACCCCTGGCTGTGTGTTTCGGGTCGTTGTCATGCTGGAAGACCCAGCCACGACCCTTCTTCAATGCTCTTACTGAGGGGAGGAGGTTGTTGGCCAAGATCTCGCGATACATGGCCCCATCCATCCTCCCCTCAATACGGTGCAGTCATCCTGTCCCCTTTGCAGAAAAGCATCCCCAAAGAATGATGTTTCCACCTCCATGCTTCAAGGTTGGGATAGTGTTCTTGGGGTTGTACTCATCCTTCTTCTTCCTCCAAACACGGCGAATGGAGTTTAGACCAAAAAGCTCTATTTTTGTCTCATCAGACCACATTACCTTCTCCCATTCCTCCTCTGGATCATCCTGATGGTCATTGGCAAACTTCAGACGGGCCTGGACATGCACTGGCTTGAGCAGGGGGACCTTGCGTGTGCTGCAGGATTTTGATCCATGACGGTGTAGTGTGTTACTAATGGTTTTCTTTGAGACTGTGGTCCAAGCTCTCTTCAAGTCATTGACCAGGTCCTCCTGTAGAGTTCTGGGCTGATCCCTCACCTTCCTCATGATTGATGCCCCACGAGGTGAGATCTTGCATGGAGCCCCAAACCTAGGGAGATTGACCGTCATCTTGAACTTCTTCCATTTTCTAATAATTGCACCAACAGTTGTTGCCTTCTCACCAAGCTGCTTGCCTATTGTCCTGTAGCCCAGCCCAGCCTTGTGCAGGTCTACAATTTTATCCCTGATGTCCTGCAGTTAATACAGGTAATGAGTGGAGAACAGGAGGGCTTCTTAAAGAAAAACAGGTCTGCGAGAGCCGGAATTCTTACTGGTTGGTAGGTGATCAAATACTTATGTCATGCAATAAAATGCAAATTAATTATAAAAAAATCATACAATGTTTGTTCTAGATTCCGTCTCTCACAGTTGAAGTGTACCTATGATCAAAATTACAGACTTTTACATGCTTTGTAAGGAGGAAAACCTGCAAAATCGGCAGTGTATCAAATACTTGTTCTCCCCACAGTAACTATTTTCTTTGAATGTGAGACACATGTCTGTATAAATATCAGAGCATCACTAGGGGTACTCTGACCATGTTCCTCTGCTTAAATCAAGAAGGGTATCTGTCCTTTGCTCCTTAGGAATGTAGGAGAGGGGGATCTGGTATTTGCCTAAGGGGCATCATTGACTGGTATCAGCAGATTAAAGGGTTACTCAATCTGCCCATCTGAATAACTCATCAGGGCATCTATTGTCTGTCCGGATGCTCTTTAGAGTTCAAGAGGTTACCCATGTGGGGAAGGACAGCTTGTCCCTTGTGTGAAGCCTAGGTATTGACAGAACAAAGGGAATGTCTTTTATTGACAAAGACAGATGGGCAGCATCTTACCACTCCCCTTTTAACTGTAATAAATACGGACTGTTCATGTATATACTTCAGAGACTCCTCAGATTATTATTTTGTAAGCATTTGACGCGTCTCTCTATTTGCAAATAAACTATTAAATTGTGCCAAGAGACTTTTGTCTCTGTACTTCCTCCTTTAAGAGTTTTGATCAATGGAATTGCCATCACAGTGCCAGAGGCTGTGAGGCGTGTCAAGGTGTTTTCGGGCATATTGTAACCTGGCTTTTTTGTGGCATTGGTGGAGTAAAAGCTTATTTCAGGCAACTCGACCATGCAGCTCATTTTTATTCAAGTAGCGTCGTATTGTGCTCCTTGAAACAACCATACCATCTTTTTCCAGAGCAGCTTGTATTTTTCCTTAGGTTACCTGTGGGTTTTTCTTGGTATCCCAAACAATTCTTCTGGCAGTTTTGGCTGAAATCTTACTTGGTCAAGAGATCCCAGATTTTTTCACTTCATAATAAGTGATTGAACAGTACTGACTGGGATTTGCAAGGCTTTGGATATATTTTTATATCCTTTTCCATCTTTATAAAGTTCCATTACCTTGTTATGCAGGTCTTTTGACAGTTCTTTTTTGCTCCCCGTGGCTCAGTATCTAGCCTGCTCAGTGCATCCACGTGAGAGCTAACAAACGCATTGACTATTTATACACAGACACTAATTCACCTTTGATTGCCATTTTCACTTGTGTGTGTCACCTTGTGTGTCTGTAACAAGGCCAGATATTCAAGGGTATGTGAACTTTCAATTAAGGCCATTTGGGTGATTTCTGGTATCATTAAAAAGGAGCCAAACAACTATGTTATAATAAATTATGTAGTTTGCATGATCAGTCAAATTTTCAAAATCAATGCCAAAATGTCACAATTTCTTCCAGAGTATGCAAACTTATGAGCACAACTGTAGCATACAGTTGAATATGTTTTCACAATGGCTGGGCAAGTTATGCAGGTTTAGTACCATTATAAATTAGGTTTGAACTATTTGTCCCTTACGTTATCAAGGAAATTGAACACTTTTTATAACAACAATCTTGAGAATAGTTAAGGGAGGTGATGAATGAGCCAAGTGGAATCACTGAGCACAAACGGATTAACACCACTATGCCCTTAAGTATCACAGAATTCTTCATAACCACTGTCTGGGCACCATTCTAACATCCCCATCTGAAATACGGTACATCGAGCAATGTCCTCTTCACTGCCCTGGGGCTTTGGGATTTTCTCATTAAGAAGAGTCCCCCTACTAGCCATCCAACTCAGCAGCAGTCTCTTTAGGGGAGTGCCAGGATGTAGGAAACTATTATGTTCAGTAGTTTCATGTAACCTTGGTTTGAACAATACCTAAAAAAAATACACTGCGGAAATTCAGACAATATCAGTATGTTTATGAATGTATTGTAAAAAAATAGGAGAGTCGAGTAGTTCATCAACAAAGCAATTTCCTAATTCAGTTTTCTATCCATCCTCCTACCATGTCTGCATTCATTCTTCACTTCAAAGTTACTAAAATAGAGATCCAAATAAAAAACTCCAGAGTTCCCAAGAGTATTCCATGCCTGATTTCCAATCGTATCTGAGGTGGATTAATCATTAATAATTGTTTGCGTAATGACAGCTGAAGAGTAATTCTAGAATGTGCATGTGAAATAGCTAAGCGTGATGTTGTGGAAATTCTTGAACTAATGTATTCTTGGTCGTCCTATACATGTACGAATGAGTTACTAGTTAAAGATGCCAAGAGGGGTCTGGTGTTTGCCTGGGGAGGCATCCTTGACCACCATCCTTGACCGGCACCAGTGCATTAGATGGTTACTCGTAAATCAGTAAATCTGTATAACCCTTAAGTGTCTCTGTTGATTATCCAGACATTGGCCCTCATTTATCATTCTTGCGTAGAAACAGGTGTATGTGTTGGCGTAAGATTTTGCTTACACTCCTCTCACCGCCTGATTTATGAAGCTGTGCGTACCTTTAAAATACAGGTGTACGCAATACCTGCCCTTGATAAATGCCGCGGCTGAAAACGACCGTCATTTGAATAACACGCCCCTATATAGTCAAGTCTCCACTTCCCCCACGCCCTCATTCTACGCCATGGACACACGGAAGACGGGAAAAAAGAGAAACTTCTGTGACGTGGAGATTGAGATGATCACCAGGGAGGTAGAAAGAAATAAAATTGTTTCATTTGGCAGTTTAAAAAGCGGAATAAAAGATGATGATGTGATGTGGAGTACCATTCATTCACATTAATATTTGCATGACAATTTGTAACATTCGTCTTATTATTTTATGATATTTATTATTAATGACCTTTATTGTTATTTAGAAGAAGAATGTCGTTATTTTTATTATTTCTATTATTATTATTATTATTTAAAAGAAGAAGAATGTCATTTTTATTATTTTGTCAGTCTGAATTATATTTTGGTCATTAAAAGCCTTTTATTACTGAACCCAGTCCGTGCGCAACTGCCGGGCCTAACCCTGAAACGTCATGTAAAGCGCACAGGCTCGCATCTGAAGGAATACATATAAATCAAAAGCTTTGGTAAAGTCACACAAATTAAACATTGAAGTCCATGTTGCACAAAACTAAACACTGAAGTTTTTTTTTTACAGTGGGTCATGATATATCATATCTTTTAGTTTGTCAGTGCGTTAGGATTATTTTTTCTGCGCATTTCCGCACTAACTCAAAACGTGTGTACACCACCTCCTGAGCTAGCGTAGGATTTGAGAGTGCCGTACGCCAACGTCCATATTGATAAATCTCAAAGTCACCGTGGTTTTGGGTGTACGCACGAAATTTGGTGTACGCACTTTTGATAAATGAGGGCCATTGTGTCTCCTCAGGAGTTGAGAAGGATAAGGTGGGGGGACAGCCCGCCCTTTGGGTAATTGTTAACCAAGACAGATGGGCAACAACTTACCACACCCCTTTTTGTATGTGATATATACTGTTGAATGAGCTATATTGAGTTAGAGACTCCTCAGACGATTATGTTTGTAAGCGGTTGACGCGTCTCTCTTATTTGCAAATAATAATAAAATGATTGCACCAAGATAATTTTGTCTTTGTTTCTTACTCCTTTAAGAGTTTTGATCAATGGAATTACCATCACAATTTGGGAGCTCGTCCTCGGTTACTGATTCTGGGGTCTCCTACTTTTTGGGATTCCTCAGTACAGGTAAACTCGGGAGGTAAGGGCACTTTAGTTTGCGTTAGGGCGCGAGTATACTTGGAGTTAGGGCTCCTTTTTGCGTTAGAGCACGAGTATACTAGGAGTTAGGGCTCCTTTTTGCATTTGCGCGCAAGTATGTGTTAGGGCACATTCTGGTATTATGTGTTAGGGCACATTTAAATTCTGCAGACAAGGCTAGGCCTTGAACATCTCACTTACGGGCCGACGGGTCTATTAACGATGTTCGGGCTCGTTGATTGAGATGAAAGTGTTAGAGCACTTATGCGTTAGGGCGCAGGTATGTGTGTTCGGGCACATTAAGTTTACATGGTTCTGGTGTGAGCGACGCGCAACAAAACAAATAGGGTTTGTTTCGCCGCGTTTGTTTTTTTTGCTGCGTTAAATGTTGGGTAAGCATTGAGGTGAGTTTTTGGCGACGGTGTTTATGTTTCTGATGTTTGGACATGTGAACTTTTGTTTCTTTGAGTGTTATTAGGTTTTTCCGGCGACTGGCATTTTCGTTCGGTGACGGATGCGCGGCCTGCCGGGCTGATTGGAGGTAGATGGCCGTGGTAACGAATGGAAGTTGCAGGAGGCGCAATGTGAAGTTGTTTGGAAGGCGTAGGTTACGGTATGTAGAAAGTGGTGACTGATGGAAGCTTTGGGAAAGTTGTGTGGGGTGTATTGATCTGTGTTGTAGCCCTTTTCGTTCAGGTTGTCCTATCTGACTGCCCCCCCCCCCCCCCCCGCTAGGACTTCTTGGAAGTTTGCGTGGTCCCAACATTTCCCTGGAAGCGTCTGAGGGACATTGGATTTGGGAAAATACCAGTGGGACTCCAGACAACGGCTATTTAGATGTATTGTTCCCGCAAGCATTGAGACAGTTTTGGCTGCCTCGTTGGCCTCACCCACAGGAACACGCAGGAACGCTTAACCGCCTGAAAGAGGGGTGCGGACGGTCAGACAGGAGACGGACCAGAAGGAGCATCAACCGGTGAGATCGTTGCTTAATACAGCTTTCATATGCTTTAGTAAACTATGTGGTTGGTTTTTGTATGTCAGATTTGATGGTTTTGTGGAAGTCGATAGATGGATTTGAGAAAGTATGGTAAATAGAAGTAATTTTTGAGGTGTTTTGGTTATAGCGCCTGTAGTTAGGAAAATGTTGTTTTGTTCCATGTCCTGACAACCATTTCCATGCAGCTAACCTATTGCTGGGCGATTTGTGCAGGATTTTATGCAGCTCTCTGTTGGTGGAATTGGTTTCTGTGCACCTCTCTGTGCGGAATGCGAGAAGGGTGTCTCATTTGTTTTTCGACTGTAGGGGAATTGTGCCCCTATGTCTCCCCATGCAACCTGTATTATGGGTAGGGGAGAATCGGTCCTATGGGCTAGCGGTGAGCAGGCCTCGGGTTGTTTCCAACCACGTAGCTAGGGCACTGATGGCTTAGGGGCTATATCTGTTGCGCGTCTATGCCTACTGCTGTGCTTGGAAGACCTTGTGGATTTTGTCAAAGCTCTATGTCCACCAATTTCAGAGACTGTGGGAAGGAGTAGGGATTGCACCTGTCAATTGCCAAAATTGTTGGTCAGCTTATGGTTTAAATCAGTAGTTGTACTAATGAATTTGTATGTGTGCGCGCGCCAATTGTGTTTTTTCTCTATGTGATTATGGCCCGAGTCGCAGGCATTTGTCAATATCTGTTTGTGGTTGACATCTAGTAAATGCATTTGTCCATTTTGGTAATCCCTGTGCATGGGGGTTCCGATTGGCTGCATTGTGTGTTCCTTGGTGGGATATGTGTATTTGTTCAAGGTTGTTGTTACCATGGAAGTTTTGAAATCGCAAGGTTTTGCGTTGTTTGGTGTCCACTGGGGTGTATGCGAAAGTAATGTCCTAAATTTAATAAATGGGATAGATTGGTAATTGGTATAATGCTGCTTCTCTAATTTGGTAAACTATGGTCTCGTAATGGGGGTTCAAATAGTGTTCTCTCTCCTTGTATGGAGTTGGATACAGACCTGGCTGGACGACGGTAGTCTCAGAGATGGAGTCTCTCTTACGGGATCCTGGAATCATGGACGATACTAGAAACTGACGTGAACTTTCATAATAATTGATTCAGAGTTCTTAAATGTTTATTTCCTAAAATGTATCATACCTAACCATTAAATGAAGCTGGAACTTATCAAGGAAACCTGATCACCTTCCTAGGTAATAGCCAAGCTTATTTAATTGAATATTACATGCAGTTTGAAAAGCACTTGAATGTTATATAGCATGGTTTAATAGGCGTTCGAAATAGCCTGTTTGTTCTGTCATGCTTGACCATGTTTTAATAGGTATTCAACAAGGCCCACCACGTGGTACCCGGCTGTTCTCTAGCAGAAGTGGGTAGGTCTGCAACCTAGTGATGAATTAGAATTTGGTACAATGATTTTCTAATCTGGTAAAATAGTCTCATGGTTGTCTTACAAAAGGTTAACGTATTGTTTTCGCTCTCCTTATATATTGTATAAGTGGTAGAATGAAGAATCCACATGGTGCTAGACTTGAACGTTAAGGAGACATGCTGTGTCCCATGAGGACTGAATTTGAATCCAATAGTCATAGCCTTAAAAAAGGGGTAAAACAGCCAACTCAAGTTTATTCCCCACAAAATTAGATAACCTATTTTTTAAATGCTGAATTGAGCTTGGTTAATTTAAGTAGTTTCACTTCGTTTGTATTTACAATGATACCTGGGATAATACTTGTGTTCTCGGACCTACGCCTGATGCTCGTTACTGGCGTTTTAAATTCTAGCCTGATGGGTAGATGTGTCTGCGTTTAGAGATCTGGGTTGGAGTATCATGGGGTTCACTCCCTGATTGTTCCTTGATTTTAGTAACTTCTTGCATCTGTTTTCTGTTAACTTGCCTTTATTTTGAGAGTTTTTTTCCCCCTACTGTTGCTGTGTTGACAAGATAAGCAATTTTTTGGGGAACAGCAACGATATTAGATGGGTGGAGCAATTACTCTGTACTTTTGGTTAACGTAGGATATCGGCTAAATTGTAGGCATGACATCTTTTACTCCAGGCAGTCTGAAGACTGTCACGTCACGTTGTTGTGTGGGGACTTTTATTGGCTCCAGGAAGGGGGGAAGCCCCCTGGGTTGGCCTTTGCTCTAAGTTTCTGTTCGGGTTTTCTGCCTGTCCTCACCAGTGGTAATGTCCCCTACATGAGTATGTTTAGTTTTGGGTTAATCAAACATTAAGTGTGAGCTACATACGTTTTCCTCTCAATAGCTTTAATGTAGAAATTTATGATTTTGAAACAAATTGTAGTAAGAGTGGAGTCCTTATGTCATCCAACATTGTTAATTGCGAGAACAATCTTGCTGTCGTTGCATGAGAGTAGCGATTTTTTACTGATCACCGCTATTTTGAATAACATGCATCTAAATTGAGAAAATTCCCTAGACTTTAGGAGGTTTGTTGTGTCATGTTACATGTGTTGTTTCACCTTAGTTTGGCCGTTGCCTGTGGAACTGCAAATGTTGATATGCGAAGTTGGGAGTTGTTTCGATGTACTTCCTTCACACGAGCGACCGTGTGGTACAGTTGTTTTTTTGATTTTCTTTATGGGTGTTTTTCTAATTTTCGCATTTGTTTTTCTCAGATTTTCAGTTTGCGACTTTTTATTGAATACATGTTAGGATTTTCTTTTCATATCGGTCCTGTAATGGTTCTGCTTTCACTTGAAGTCATTTTCCGATGACTCTATTGTGAAAGCAGGGGGGGGGGGCTGTATGAAATGATTATATATAATGTAAAAGAGTTCAACCTAGATATTTAAAGAGTTACATGAAGAATGGAGTTTTTCTGAAAATTGATATAAAATCTAACATGATTATGGTTGGGTAGAAAACATCTTACCATTTTAACTTGGTTTAGCTAAGAAATAACTAATTTGATGGGATTCATTTCTAATTCAATTTCTGTCTTAGTAGGCAATCATTGGAATGTTTCAGATGTTACAGAAACAGATGTTTCTGTGAGGTGTATGATGAAAAATAAAGGTTTGTTCACTATTGTCTGGCCTGGGTTGTTTCTCAAGAAAACAACAATGTGTCCCTTATTGATAAGTTGACCATTCTTCAAGAACAGGGTCTGTTATCCTTAGGTTAGTAAACCACCCCCCACTCCAGGGAGAGCCCTGAGGTGATAAGACAAAAAATGGGGGGTCATGATTTATGACAGGATTACAGAAGTGTCTTTTATTTGCTAGGATTATAAGAGACATTCACACTGAATTTCATCTTGTAGAGAAATTAGGCTAAATAACAGTTATGTTAGCTGACCTTCAAGATGGTGTGACATGTTTCAATTAGCAATAAGGTATTTGATCATTTATGTGAAACAATGGTGAATTTGATTGTAGTTCGATACAACACAATCAGATGTAAATTATATAGGTGAACTGAGAATTGTTCATGAATTACTCTTTGAGAGTGACACTTCATTGTAAGCAAACTATCTTAACTGATGAGTAATTGAAGCAGTAATGAGAAATGAGAAATTGTGTTCTTCTGTTCCTAGAAAAGAGTGGAATTGTTATTTTGCTAGCAGAACAAATGTTAATGTTTTAATGATACTGTTACTGATTACAACTGGAAGTAGAAAGACATTGGGAATACGGTTTCGAGTGTTTGGCTCTAATGTATCAGCGAGATGCAACAAGCTAATGTAATAGACATTTGTGATGGAGTACTGTGCAGTTGCAACTAATCTTCTCAAGGAGAATTCATACTTCAGGTACAGGACACTTGAAAGCGATTCAGCGATAGAGGACTTGTTGGAGCCCAGAGAGAGACTGAGCTTGACTTAAAGGACAACTGTGAGGGGGGCTGAGATAAGACAGATCTCATTCACACACACACACACAGATTGTCCTGTCCGACAGCTACGAGTGGAGTCTACTCTGGGGCACCGCACATCTAGGCGCCACACGTCTACAGGATGCCGGGTTTCTGTGAGCTGGACTAATTCTAGTCCTGACGATCCTGCCATGTGATGGAGAAGGCAACCTCCAACATAGAGGATGGAGGCGAAGGAAAGCTCCGGTTCCTGACAAAAATTACGGGGGCGCGGAAAGACCAACTGCACGACATCATGCTACGCTGATTGGGTCCAGGTAGCTGAGAGAGGAACCTGGGGTTGACGACACAGGCTACAGGAGGGCTTCGGTGGTTAAAGGTTAGGCACAGTGAATTGAAGTTACTGAGGGGAAAGGGATTTTTCTGGTGCTAGTAACCAGTCCCTTTTTCCCGGCCTTTAGCTATGGAGCCTTTAGCTAAAACTGGTCATCTTGGCATTCACAAGGGAGAACACACAGACAACACCTTGGAATATACATCTGACTTTTACGTTCTGTTACACTGGCCTGCCAAGAAATGGTTCATAACTGACTGTCTGACGTTTGGAGGAGCAGAACATTTGTGATGACTTTGGAAGTACATCTAATTGGGACCATGAGAGGACTTTGTAACAGTGACTAATTGAAGAATGTATTCAGTAATAGGTGGTAACACACTCACGTGTCGATGCTACATAACCAATACTGTCAATATATGTGTCACCTGAATTCATTTCCTTTGTACTATGTTATAATTCTGTATAATGAAAGTGTGATCTTGGTGTTTATACAAAGGTAATCGTCAAGAAGCATGTAAATGAGGATCCAGGATTTCAGATTTGTTCCGTTCTCTAATCATTAAGGGTAATGATATTGACTGGGTCATGTTGTTAAGAAAGTACTGATTTGTTGCAGTCTACATCTTAATGAGTAAACTGTTTAAGGGTTGACATGGCATCAAGAGGATGGATTGTTGTAGAAATTCTTGAACTGATGTATTCTTGGTCGTCCTATACATGTATGAATGAGTTACTAGTTAAAGATGCCGAGAGGGGTCTGGTATTTGCCTGGGGAGGCATCCTTGACCAGCATCCTTGACCGGCACCAGTGGATTAGATGGTTACTCATAAATCAGTATAAATCCCTTTAGTGTCTCTGTTGATTATCCAGACAATGTGTCTCCTCAGGAGTTGAGAAGGATAAGGTGGGGGGACAGCCCGCCCTTTGGGTAATTGTTAACCAAGACAGATGGGCAACAACTTACCACACCCCTTTTTGTATGTGATATATACTGTTGAATGAGCTATATTGAGTTAGACTCCTCGGACGATTATGTTTGTAAGCGGTTGACGCGTCTCTCTTATTTGCAAATAATAATAAAATAATTGCACCAAGATAATTTTGTCTCTGTTTCTTACTCCTTTAAGAGAGTCAATCGATGGGATTACCATCACAGTGAACATCGCAAAAAGGTGACACACAGCAAATTACTATTAAGCCTACTAGCTCCAGGCAAAAACCACGTGACATTGACATGTTAAATGAATCAGGAGGTAATAAAAACCCAATTCAAAAGTCCTAAGGTAAACATGCGTACACGTCCTGGCAAGTAGAAAAATAACGAATGAAGCTCAACGTTGACATGGCAATCAAGCTGGGCTCCGTAGAGAGTAAGCGTCCCCAGAAAAAAAGTGACAACAACAAAAATGTTGTCTTAGCATGGGGCTGTGTAGCAGTGGGGCAGGAACCACCAGTCAACCGTGCCAAGGAGAGAACACTGCCAGGGAATATCAGCTCGGCTGCTGCTGTCTAAAATAGACTGGTCTTATTATGTCAACGACTGGGGAGCAGCTGCTGTAGCCGCAAGGGGTAACATCGTTATCAGGGTATGAATGGCAAAGTGTGTGTATGAGCTCCAGCAAGTACATATGAGTTTCATCTTGAAATGCCCATTACGTAATTGTTCTGCAAAACGCATGTGCGCACGTGAAGGAGCCTATGTACTGTACACACACCAGTGGAGAACAGCTGGGGCAACACGCATGCCTGAGCAAAATCAGGCTGATGCAGGTCTTCCCTGCCACATTATTGGCTTATTCTGCTATCTTGGAATAATAGGGCATCATTGTACTCTACTACTACTACAAAAATCACAACTAATACTAATAGTACTACTACCTTAGAAAAATAATGATTAATCCTTTCTTTAACCAGATTGAAACTCATTAAGATAATTGTCTTTTCCAAGAGGAACCTGGCCAAAATAGCAGCAAATAAAGTACAATAAAAGCAAGATAAACAAAATCCACAGTTCCTAATTATACATACAACAGGCGTACTGCTGTTAGTACTGCTATTCCTCCTCTTACTACTTCTACTCACCCAACTTGGCCATGTTTCCGCCCCTGTTGACAGGTTTGGGCGGGGGAGGGGGGGGCTGCTTGGTTGCCTGAGGGGTGGAGGGTGGTGCAAGGGACAATATTGCTGAAGACTGTGGGTTAGCGCCTGCAGAGGAGACAGTTCGGGAAGGTTTGGCCAGCGCAGAGCAGGAGGAAGAGTGCGTAGTTGCAGGATGATTGGACGGGGTGCGAGGTGACCCTTCGTTGCCGGGCTCAGGGGTTGAGCTCATTAGCCATTTGGGGGGTGGGACAGAATGTTTGGGGGGCAATGGCTCCCGGAGAGTGTCCTGCAGCGAATCTGGGTCAGGGACAAAGTGGCCGTCGGACTCTGCGAACACACAATACACAGAGTACCTTATATATAATATTAAGTACCTTCAGAAAGTATTCAGACCCCTTCATTTTCTCCACAATTATGTTGTGTTACAGACCAGGGGCGGACTGGCCATCTGACAATTCTGGCAAATGCCAGAGGAGCCAGACCATCTTTTTTGGGGTGGATTAGTCTTTTTTATAAATCTTTTATAAATAAAAATGTTTATGATTGGCACAATTTCACTGTTGTTGTAATTATCCATATTAAGCATTTTCCCCAGTGGGCAACGGCCACCTTGGTCACAAAATGGGGCTGGCCCGATCAAAGGGTTGCTTTAATTGGGACATTCAGTCAAAATCAAATGTGTCATCAGACAAAGTGCAATGCGAGCTGATAAGTCAGTAAGTTAGTCTAATATTGAATATAGAATATAAGATAATGAACTGTAAAAAAGGAGAGGCGGTGCTGAAAGTTTAAGAAAGCAAAAATGGGCTCTAAAGTCCGATGCTGCAAATGCATAAAATTAACCAAACAAATGTTTAAGCTATTTTGAGTGCTGTGTCTGAGACTGAGACAGAAAGATCAATTGCTGAAGCAGCAGCAGGGACAGTAGTGCAGTGGACGTAGGAAGAAACAGAGAAGAACAGCTAGCTCAAGTCATTTTCACAAAGTTCACGCTATGTCTGCCAGTTAGCTCTACAGTTTGTATGTTGTATTAAACTGCTTAGGCTAATTAGCATAAAATCCCTGTATATCAATATTTCACTGTCTTGTGATGAGTGGTTTCGTAGTTACAAATGTTAGCAAGCGTGTTACTGAATCGCGTGACTGAAACATGAGTAGATTAGGCTGAATTTGGGGTAAATAGACTAGGCTAATTGCAATACAGTCTAATTTTGAAAACGTAACCTACACCGATCAGCCATAACACTTTGACCACCGACAGGTGAAGTGAATAACACTGATTATCTCGTTATCATGGCATCTGTCAGTGGGTGGGATATATTAGGCAGCAAGTGAACATTCTATCCTCAAAGTTGATGTGTTAGAAGCAGGACAAATGGGCAAGCATAAGGATCTGAGCGACTGACAAGGTCCAAATTGTGATGGCTAGACCACTGGGTCAGAGCATCTCCAAAACTGCAGCCCTTGTGGGGTGTTCCCCGGTCTATAGTGGTCAGTACCTATCAAAAGTGGTCCAAGGAAGGAAAAGTGGTGAACATGGGTCATGGGCGGCCAAAGCTCATTGATGCATGTGAGGAGCGATGGCTGGCCCGTGTGGTCAAATCCAACAAACAGTAGCTCAAATTGCTGAAAAAGTTAATGCTGGTACAAATTGAAAGGTGTCAGGAAACACAGCACATCGCAGTTTGTTGCATATGTTTGCATAGCCGCAGACCAGTCAGGGTGCCCATGCTGACCACTGTCCACTGCCAAAAGCACCTACAATGGGCACGGGAGAATCAGAACTGGACCACAGAGCAATGGAAGAATGTGGCCTGGTCTAATGAATCACGTTTCCTTGTAGATGCATTAATTTCCTCCCATCTAGACTATTGTAACTCTTTGTATATGGGAATCTGTCAGTCACATTGTCCTGCCTTCAGCTTGTTCAAAATGCAGCCGTTAGGTTTTAAACAGGTACAAAAAAGAGAGAAAGCTTCACTCCTGTACTGGCCTCTCTCCACTGGCTACCTGTTAAATATAAGATTGATTTTAAGGTTATTTTATTTGTTTTTAATGCCCTACATGGATCAGCACTCGCATATATTTCAGACCTCCTTAGCCAGCACTGTACCTCAAGTAACTTTAGGTCGTCCAACAAATTTATTTTGTGTGTTCCACAGTCACATCTGAAATTCAAAGGAGTACTTTTTCTGTTGCTGCTCCAAAGTTGTGGAACAGCCTACCTTTATATATTAGGTCCTCTACTAGTAGCAAGGTTTTCTTTTTTCTTTAGCATTTGAGTCTGCAAATGGGTAGGAAGTTCTGTTTATGTTTGTCATGTCCTATAAATATGTTTAGTTGGATATATGTTTTGACTGTACAGCACTTTGGTCGACTTAAGTTGTTCTTAAATGTTTTATAAATAAATTTGACTTGACTTTGACTTACATCAAGTGGATGGCCAGGTGCGTGTGCATCGCTTACCTGGAGAACACATGGCACCAGGATGCATTATGGGAAGGATGCAAGCTGGCGGAGGCTGTGAGATGCTTTGGGCAATTTTCTGCTGGGACACCTTGAGTCCTGTCATTCATGTGGATGTTACTTTGACACGTACCATCTACCTAAGCTTTGTTGCAGACCTTGTGCACCCTTTCATGGCAGCGGTATACCCTGATGGCATTGGCCTCTATCAGCAGGATAATGCACCTTGCCACAAAGCAAAAATGGTTCACGAACGGTTTGAGGAACACAACAATGTCTTCAAGGTGTTGACCTGGCCTCCAAATTCCCCAGGTCTCAATCCAATCAAGCATCTGTGGGATGTGCTGGACAAACAAGTCTGATCCATGGAGGGCCCACCTTGCAACTTACAGGACTTAAAGGATCTGCTGCTGCTAACGTCTTGGTGCCAGATACCACAGCACACCTTCAGAGGTCTAGTGGAGTTCATGCCTCAACTGATCAGGGCTGTTTTGGTGGCAAAAGGAGGACCTACACAATATTAGACAGGTGGTCACTACCGTTCAAAAGTTTGGGGTCAGTTATTAATGTCCTTGCCTTACAGACCCTTGACACTGTAGTTGTCAATTTGTTGAGGTAATCAGAAGAGATTTCACCCTATACTTCCTGAAGCACCTCCCACAAGTTGGATTGACTTCATGGGTCATTCTTAAATACCATACGGTCAAGCTGCTTCCAAAACTGTTCAATTGGGCAGAGATCCAGTGACTGTGCTGGCCACTCCATTATAGACAGAATACCAGCTGACTGCTTCATCCCTAAAAAGTTATTGCATAGTATCACGCTGTGCTTTGGGTTATTGTCCTGTTGTAGGAGGAAATTGGCTCCAATCAAGTGCCATCCACAGGGTATGGCATGGTTTTGCAAAATGGAGTGAGAGCCTTCCTTCTTCAAGAGCCCTTTTGCCCTGTACCAATCTCCCACTTTACCACCACCAAAGCACCCCCAGACCATCACATTGCCTCTACCATGCTGACAGGCGGCATCAAGCACTCCTGCCATAACTTTTCATTTGGTCTGCATCTCACGAATGTTCTTTGTGATCTGAACACCTCAAACTTAGATTTGTCTGTCCATAACACTTTAATTTCAGTTTTCCTCTGTCCAGTGTTTGTGTGCTTTTGCCCATCTTAATCTTTTCTTTTTATTTGCCAGTCAGAGATTTGGCTTTTTTTTTTTGCAAAAAATTTTTGCGGGTTCAAATTAATAAAGCTGGCAGTTGAACATCTGTGAGGCATCTGTTTCTCAAACTAGACACTAATGTATTTGTCCTCCTGCTCAGTTGTGTACCGGGCCTCCCACCTCTCTTTCCATTCTGGTTAGAGCCAGTTTGCTCTGTTCTGTGAAGGGAGTAGTACACAACATTGTACGAGATCTTCCATTTCTTGGCAATTTCTGCCATGGAATAACCTTAATTTCTCAGAAGAATAGACTGATGAGTTTCAGAAGAAAGTTCTTTGTTTCTGGCAATTTTTTGCCTATAATCAAACCCACAACTGCTGATATTTCAGATACTCAACTTGGCTAAAGAAGGCCAGTTTTATTGCTTCTTTAATCAGCACAACCGTTTTCAGCTGTGCTAACATAACTGTAAATGATCAATTAGCCTTTAAAAAATATAAACTTTAGAAAACCAATGTGCCATTGGAACACAGGACTGATTGTTGTCAATAATGGGCCTATATGCCTATCTAAATATTCCATATAAAATCAGCCTTTCCAGCTACAATAGTTATTTACAACATTAACAATGTCTACACTGTATTTCTGATCAACTTGATGTTATTTTAATGGACAAAAGAAATGTGCTTTTCTTTCAAAAACATGAAGTGACTCCGAACTTATGAACGGTACTGTACACAGTTTCGATAGTGCAGTAGTGTATACGGTAGTGTATACAGCTGTATATATATATATACAGATAAATACAAACATACAGAGAAAGTGAGAAAGAGAGAGAAAGAGAGGCAAAGAAAGATAAGAGAGAGATGAAAAGAATAAGAGGGAGAGATACAAAGGTATTGTGCTTTTTAACGCGACAGCAGAAGCTAAATGCATTAGCTCTCAGTGTGTAATAGTGGGAGTGGTATCAAATAGCTTTAGCTTTTCTGCAGGATTACGGTTGAGCTGACTGGCATTCATTTGCGTTTAAGGGCAAAACATTTTTTTACGACAGTCCCACATTAATTACAAAAGGACGAGAGGAGAAGTTATTTGTTCTATTCCCGATCTGTTCCTAAATAAGACGCAGAGCTAGAGCAGAACTCAGGGGAGCGAGGGACTTAGAGACTGGTGTCTATATCTGGGCCCAAATCACAAGACAGAAAGTGTGTGGGTGTGTGTGGGTGTGTGTGGGTGTGTGTGGGTGGTGGGGTGCAGTCAAGAGAATGCTTCAGGTATAAGTTGGCCGTAGGAACCAAATTATGGATGAGGTAAAAAGCACAATGTATCGACATATATCCTACAGATGCAGGTCAAGCATAAAGCTTGCAATGCTAAAGTTACGCAAACATCAATGATTTGGCCTGCCGTATTTGAAGAAGTCCTCCTTTACAGGACAGTGACCCGTTGAACTGTCTGTAGGTAAGGAACTGTCAAGTCCCTCAGATGAGCATGTTTGGATATATGTTCTAATCCCAATGGCAGTGTGTGTGTTTGTTTACGTGTGTGTTTTATTGTCTCACCTCTCAGGGTCCGCCCCTCCTCTGCAGAAGAGCGCCTGGGCAGGATCGGCTTCCATTCGGCCTCAGCAGGGCGGCGACTCCTTCCATCTTCTGATGGAGCCTTCTGAAGTCCTGTCCTCTTTTCTCCATCAGAAGGGTATGGTCTGACCCCGCGTCTTCCTTCCACCCCTAGCCCCTGTCCCATCCCCTGGCCCTGCCAGGCCAAGTTAGATTTCCACTCCCCCTCCCCCTGGGGCCAGCCAGCTCCCCCTCCTCGCCGTGTCTCCTCTTGCTGTCCCGGGCCTTTGGGGATGACCTGGCCACCACGCCGTTCTCCGTCTAATGGGAAGCGGACACGGCGGTCCTCTGGCTGGGGCAGCCAATCCGGGTTCATTCTGAAGTCTGAGGGGTTCACCCCAGAGTCTGAAGGGGTTCTTGGCTGGTTCTCCTGCCCCCTGCCCCCGCCGCCCCCACCACCAGAACTTATGGGCAGGGTGTGGCCATTCTTCACGTAAGGTTGTTTAGGACTGAGAGGAACATCCCCTTCTGTCACAGAAACTGACAAAATAAGTGAGATTTTCTATACAGAGAAAAGCACCACGCAACTACAAGAAGATCCATAAACAAACACTACTTTGAGTTACCAATCATGTGTGTGTGAATGAGAGGTTAGCCCTAAATCAAACAACCAAAGCATATATACAAAATGTTGCTGCATAATTCAATACAAATTGTAATATTTAATTGGTTTGTTGAAATAAGGCTACAGATAGCATAGCGGTTAGAGCATCTCACCAGTAAGCAAAATATCGAGTCAACACCTAGATGAGAATCTGCTTAAAGCATGATTTGTATATTTAATAATTGTGCTTGGATGCGATTAATGTTGATAGGCTTGTTCCCTGGGTGCATCTGGACATTATTTTACAGCAACCCGTTTGAATGTGAGGTTTAAGCAAGGTGTCCTGCTCCCTAAGCCTTTTGAATCAGAGAACTGCCCATGGAGTGAAATAGGAGCAGCTGCTGGTTAAATAAATGGACCTCAGCAACACAGAGGCCAGCAGAGTGAGTGAGAGCACTCACTGATTTTCATAGCCATTTGGATGCAGGGCATGATTCGTTCCACTAACCCCAACGGAAGAAAAACAGTATGTCACTTTCTATGGACGTTCTACTGATAAAAGGGAACGTGATGGTGAATTAGCTTTTTTGTCTGTCATTGAATCTGTTAAATATTAATATATTCCTGTCATTGGGTATGCTGTCTGTGTAGGTGTGATATCCCTGGGCTAAAGTCTGATACAGATGAAGCCATTTCCAATTTATTCACAACTCTCCCAAAACTGTCAATGTTTGCTGATTGGATGAAGAGGTGTCCTAGGAATTGGTGAAACCTCTACCCCATTACTTTCACCTGATAAATAGGCAAACACTAAAAGGTTATGTCAACGGGTAAAGGGTGAGGAGCCACAGTCTTACCATTCTCCGGGAGCTCCTTCAGCACTCCCTGTTCTATAAGCTCCTGCCTTGGTCGCCTCATCGACATCTTTCTCTCCAGAACTGCCGTCAACACACAGAATTTAAGCCAGCATGTTAACAAACTCAAGTTTTTCCTATTTTGATTCCAACCGGATAGTATAAAATTTGAGTGTTGTAGGTTCCAGAAGTCAAAGATGTAAGTTAACAGATCTTCCAATCAACAGGATTTATTTTAATCACAGTTAACAATTGTCCTGTTTAAGTAGACTGGACTAAACAAAAATGGTATGGAAAAAGCTGTGCGCACATAGATAACACTAGTAGACAGGAAAAAGCACACTGAAATTAGCTTGATAAACATTGAATGTAACGCATAAAAACCAACAGAGAAATTGGGACAACGGAACACAGACCTTCTGAAGTTTCTGTAAACTTCTCGCTGCTTTTCTTTTTCCTCCACTTCCATGGTTTGAAAATCTTTCCAAGGGTAGAGAACTTTCCCTTGCCCTTGCGCAAGGTAGGGGTGTCATCCCCCACATTGCCCCCCTCTCCCCCGATTGTGTTGTGCTGGTGGTCAACTTCATCATCTGGAGACAGAAAAAATAAAAACGCACTATTGAAATATTACCAGTACATGTCATTTTTAACTTAATGGCAAAGAGAGCAGAGATAACGGAGCCCAGACAATGTACAGTAAATAATTAGCCTAGCTGAGCTAGCTGGGCCCATGCACAGTAACTTTAAGCATTGCAGCATTAGCCTACTGCTGAAGAACAGTAAAACATTAGCCAAGCTAGGCTAGCCTGACACCCATATTCACCCAGAGAAAAGTGCACTGGAGGGCCAGGCTCATTAAAAAATATATTATCTTTAGCTCAGAGCTCCAGGACTGTGTGCGCTTTGGCAGGGTGATGGTGAAAACTCATTGACTCCTCCACACATTCACGAGCACATAACCAATGGTTATGGGAAGGAAAAGACCCTTCCGCACTGCCCTCTGTCCTGAGCTTCACACAGTCAAACCTCACATTCATCCTCACATGGAGAATGTCTTATCAGCGTTTAAAAACGCTGATATGTGTGTCTATATGTGTGTGGAATGGAAGCACACATAGACACAGCAGGCTTCTCCACTAACGATTTGGAGGAATACACCTTTAAAAAAAATAATTCTAAATAAAGCGTCTCTTTTTGGCCTGAGCGTGTTCTCTGAAACGCACACAGACACCCAGCTGCCATGGTAACAGTTTAGTTGATAGACAGGTTGACTGACAGGGTGCAGACCAAATTTTTTGTGTGCAGAGAAAGTGACAGAGGCTGGGATGAAACAACTAACCCAGTCCCACAAACACAGGATGTCCTGTCGACAATGCTGCTCCAGCAATTCTGGTCTCTACATTGATGCATGATTAACCAAAAAACACCAGCTGTTTATTGGCGGGTAGGTGATGGGCATATATGAACAGCACTATGTAATACCATCCTTCAAGAGACCAGTAAATGACGTACGTGAAACATAAATGTCATTCTGTCACACACTGTCCTCTTTTTTTTGTTTGCACACAAGCACAGCTGGCACTGGGAGAGAAGCCTGCCTCTGACAGAAGAGAGGCCGGCAGGCAGGCAGCTCAGCTGAAACCACTCGAGCAGAATAAGTGCTGGACTATGCTGGTCTAACACACTCCAGGATCCACAATGCGTTGCTTGACTGATACTACCAGAGAAGTACCCATTCATTACTGCTAGTGGCTAAGACAATTGATCAAATTCTGATGGGTGGAAGGCTAACCAGTGGAACCATCCCTTAAGAGGTGTATGCAAGGGTTAAGATGATGGATCACATTCTGTAATGTGGCTCACAGAGGCTCCTGCTAGTGAGCCAAGGAGGCTGAAGAGTGAGTAGAGGTCTGGTGTGTATAGGCTGTCTGCAGTAGTTTGTAGACAGAGAGTATGAGAGAGAGAGAGAAAGAGTATGACAGAGAGAGAGCGAGAGAGAGAGAGAGTAGTAGAGAGAGACGGGGGGGTAGGAAATACAGGGAGGAAACAGAACTCCACCCTGATCCTAACTGTGACAGAGAACAAAGACAACTTCCACCCCTCAAGCTCCAAAACACGGCTTATTGTACTACACATGGAAAACAAGAGCCTGTTTCAACTGACAGCCTCTACTGTAGGCTACAAAAGCACGCAGCACAGAAAATCAATATCATAAATGCTCTATCATTTTCATCCATTTCTAACTCATCAATCATCCACACTGCTTTAACACTTCTTACATGTTGTCTACAATGAGGTTGTTTAAAAATTAAGGCAGTCAGAGAGGTCAGGATGACAGAAGAGAATGAGGCAGTGTTATCCAATCAGGATATGGGGCCAGACAGTGCTGTCCAATCAGAAAGCCAACCCATATAGAGCTTGCCAATAAGGAAACAGGGCAAGACAGGGAGGCAGACTGAGATGAAATCAATGCACTGTTGGTAGTCGCACCCATTCCTGCTGTCAATTATCTCCCTCAACAAGAAGAAGCACTCATAGTTTAACAGGTGCATGCTTGTCAACAATCGAAAATAATCATAAAAAAAATACTGGGTAGTGATCAGTAGGACAAACCATTGCAAACGATTTTACAACAGAAACTGAAAATGAGCCTATACTATATGACAGGTTCTGAGATGAACTCCCTGTTTGTCTTGGATTGATTTCTTCCACTTCCTGCCTAATGATCATAACCCAGGTTTAGCCTCAACCCCATGACTCAGTTTCAAAGCAAAAGCTGTCAGGTAAGAATGTGCTGAAGAACGTGAATTGCTGTTTTAAGAGGCCTCCGTAGAAGGCCTCCTGCCTGGTCACATACATTAATGTCTGTTCCTCAAAAGAAAGCCCAGTCCATACACCTGCCATGTTTTAAACTGGAGAAAAGGTGTACAGAGAGGTAATTCCATTACTTAAAGTTGACAGTGCCTCTGGTGCACATGTATTCCTGCAGCATTGGTCCAATTCTGGCCCACTGCCATTGCATAAAAATCTCTCTCTTCTACTTAATATACCTAGAAAAATATGACAAAAATAGATAATAATAAAAAGTAAATCACAAAGACAGTTTCTAAACTTTGCTTTACATATCTACACATGGCTGCTACCCATTCATGGCTGCTACCCAGTAAGAACTCATAAACAACAGTATAGTACCTGAGGAGTTTTGGGGGGAAGTAGGGGAATTCCCTCCTCGCTGCTCATTTTACGGTAACTTTACACAATCACCAAGAAAGACGCAGGCTTAACCTCGGTGTGATGACGGGCCATAACAATACTAGGGGTAATGGGCATAACACTTTAAAATAACACTATAATACTTTATGCAGTCACAGATACAATCTTATTTTCTGTAATCCCAGAGACAAATGTGTTCCAATACATTGATGTTTATTGCCGCAAACAGTGAGGTGAGTTTGTGTGTAGCTAATCTTTTTGTTTTGCACATAGCCCGTCAGAAGGGTATCCTCCACTTGTGCAAGAAAATGGATGGTCAGGCGAGTGCACAAAAACACACAGACAACTGAGATTCATCCACCTGATCCCAGTGCTTTAGAATTCCCTGTGGTACCGAGAAGGGGAGAAAGTGCAACATTGTTGATTACACTCCAGCCCCCACCTCTCCTCTGCCCTCTCAGCTTCACACAAAGGCTAGCACTACATGTTTCAGAAACTGAAAACAAAAGATATTTTAAATTGTGAGTGAACATCTTACTAGAATTATGAATATATGTACTAGATAGATTTAGTGTACATGTATGAAAGTAGGTGAACTCGTTAGAAACTCACCGCTGTGGTGGATGTGTTGGTGTGGGTCCTGAGCTGGGGTCTCAATAGGAAGGCTCTGTCCCATGATCCAGCCCCAGAGGGGCCTCTCTTGCTCCTTCTACCCAGGAATAAGCACTTTGTCCTGGGCAGGGGAGTAAAGGAGCACACCAGGCCCAGAACCAATTTCACACAGTTCCAATGTCTTGTATTTTCCGACTGCAACCGGAAACTTTCTCCACTTCTTTCAGCATACTCCTCCTACCATCCCTCCCCTCTTTCTGTCTCCATAAGACCTTCCCTCCCTGTTTCCTTGAAGTGCTCTTCAAGCACTCTCCACTTTCTCACTGACCCTCCCTCTGTGGATCTTTGGGCAGGTCAGCCTTTACAGACAGATGCCTATCATTCTTTTGTGCTGTGCTGGTGGTGTGTAAAACTGTGTGTCTTTCATTGTGCCTGTGGTAGTGTGAGCCAGTGGTACTGTATATTGGGAAATACCATCAGGAAAATCACTCAACTGTCTTGGGCTAAGTACTCAGGCTTAGCCTTCAGACATCCCCGCCATGATCCACCGTCGTTGGGATCCCGTAACCACATTAAATTCAGCGGCCTAATGGACCACAAGTGGTTAAGCAGATCAGGGGGTGGGGGGGTGGGAATCCTGACTGATGTGATCTGATATTGGCCAGATACAGATCAGAGGTTACCCACAGAGATTCATATTCAGTCTCTGTGGTATCAGTGGAAAATAGGAGAACATCTAACTATATAGCGGTCTATCACTTCACAATTATGTAACTACCTAGCACTTCACAACTGAATACAGGCTTTACTTGACTTTTAAAGAAATTGGAAAAAACTAAAAAAACAGGAAAGGAGACGGTACAAAACTAGCTAGTTCTTTGAGAGAGTAGTCTGTTTTTATCTGTGCCCTTTGTGTGTAGAGATGAAAATGACATACAGGATAGGAGAGGCTGTTGTCTGTCCAGAGCTACCAGTGAAACATCAGGTTGTAAGATGCCTCTTCCGTCTACTTGTAGAAATGCTGGCCGATGTGGATGGAGACCACAAAGCGTTCCATCAGTTGAAGCTACACTGCTGAAGTGGTCAATATTCACTCATTAGTAAGAAGCCAATGGCTAGCCATTAAAAATGGCTGCATATGCTAGATAAAAGCCTCTTAAATCAATTTGTCGTCAGTTTCCAGCAGAAGAAACTCCTTCGCAACTTGCCTGGCTGGCATAGGTATTATATTCCCATCTGAATCTGAACAGGCTCTAAAAGGGCCAATGGCCTTTGTTTGGGCATTTGAAACTGGTGTTTGCCCATGAATATGCCAAACTGTTTGGGTTCAGACAGAGAGGAGGGATAAATGAGGGGAATGTGAGTAAGACACAAATTACTCTTTATCTTACCACGAGTGGGTAGAGAAAGGAGAGGTTAGAGCAGAAAAGGGGCAAGGCAACCCAGCCAGACTATTTTCAAGTAGTAGAGTGTGGTTGGTAATGATTGAGTTGCATAATCTCACTGTTGGCCTGACTACTTTTTATACTCTTAGTATTCCACAGAAGGCATTGCTTCTGACCTCCCAGAGAGGCACGTTAGCACACCTTGCTGAAGTCACATAAGCTCATGCCAGACCACACGGGCACTGAACAAACCTGGGATGCATTCTGTGACATTAAATGGTCTAGGTGTTGCAGACAGAAACAGAGAGAATAGAACTATGTTCTACTGATACGCTCCTATTAGGAATTTCTGTAAAGTTACATCCTCCTGAGTGTGCTCCTGGGTTTAAGTAGTTGTATTTTTTTTATGATCCTGTCTAGTGTATTTTCATTGGTTTTCTTGCCAGGCAAGTTCAAGTTTAAAGGTTTATTTGTCATTTGCAATAACAAGTTATGGCAAAGAAATGCTTGATTTCCCTACTTAAAAGTTAAAAGTAACAGTAATTATAATAAAAAATTAAGTTGATAACACAATCAATCAATAATAACACTATACAAAAACACACATCAATAATAACTATAAAACTATACAACCGATAGCACAATGTAAAAGTGACAGGCGTGCATGATATAATATAATTGGCAGATGAGCATGATAAAAAGTGACAGGTGTGCATGGGACTATGGTTGGAAGGAAAGAGGGGTTCCCGAGTTGAGCAGCCTTAGAGCCTGAGGAAAGAAGCTGTCCCGTGGCCTGTTTGTTTTGGACGGAATATTCCTGTACCTTCTGCCTGATGGCAGCTTGATAAACAGTCCGTGGCATGGGTGACTGGGATCTGTAATGATCCATTTGCTCCTCCTCCTACACCTCTCTGTGTAGAGATCCTGCAGGGATGGCAGGTCAGACCTTGTGATGAGCTCTGCTGTTTTAATCACCCTCTGAAGTGCTTTGTGGTCGAGGGCAGTGCAGCTGCAATAACAGGTGGTGACACAGCCGGTCAAGATACTCTCAATAGTGCATCTGTAGAAGTTGGTGAGTATCCTGGAGTCCATGCCAAATCTCCTTAATCAGCGTAGGAAGAAGAGCCGTTTCCTGACCTCCTTCACCACGACATTAGAGTGATGAGACCAGGTCAAGTCATTGCTGATGTTGACCCCGAGGAACCTGATGTTGTGAACTCTCTACTGTTGACCCATTGCTGTGTATTGGGGCATGGTCTCCCCGCTGCTGCTTCCTGTGATTAATAATCATCTCCTACGTTTTGCTGAAATTGAGCTGGAGGTTGCTATCCTGATATCATGAAGTCAGTGACCTTACCTCGTCTCTATAGGCTGACTCGTCATTGTCAGAGATAAGGCCTATGATTGTGGTGTCGTCAGCAAACTTAACGATGGTGTTGGAGACATTAGTTGCCAGGCAGTCGTGGGTGAAGAGAGAGTACAGGAGCGGGCTCAGCACACAGCCCCGGGAACTTTGAGAACACAGCCTGAGATGTTGTCTGAACCTTGCGGGTGTTAATCCTTTTTAGGGCTTTACAGACGACTGACCTGGTCATTTGGAAAGGGCAGCTGTCCTGGTCCATTTGAGTATCCATGCCGGGGATGATGTTCTCAAAGCGAGCATAGAAAGAGTTCAATTCCTCAAGGAGAGAAGCCGGCACTTCCCCCACACTACCTGTATTGCCTTTATAGTGAGGGATGGTTCTCAGACCACTCCACATGTTCCTGGTATTGGAGCCCTGGTAGAGAGATTCTACTTTGACTCTGTATTGACTTTTTGCTGTATTTATTGCCTTCCTGAGATCATACCAGGATTTCTCATAAATGTCCATGCCGCCAGAGTTGAATGCTGTAGTCTGTGCCTTTAGCATGGCAAGGATACCACTGTTGACCCATGGTTTTTGATTAGGAAATTATTTTGTATTTGTACATGGTACAACATCGTCAATACATTTGCTAATAAAACCAGTCACTGATTCTGTGTATTCGTTGATATTGCCTCCAGATCCCTCTCAGAACATTTCCCAGTCTGTGGTGAGGAAACAGTCACGTAAGTCAGCGTCCGATTCGTCCGTCCATCGTTGAATGGACCTCGTCACTGGCTTCTCTTGTTTTAGCCTCTGCCTGTAAGCAGGGAGCAAATGTATCGAAGCGTGGTCTGATTTGCCAAAAGCTGGAAGGGGGAGGGCATTATATCCGTGAAGAAATGGAGAGTAGACTTTTTCATGAGTGTTTTTCCCACGTGTCGGACTTTCTTCAGATTGTTGCTGTTAAAAACGTCAGCAACAACAAAGGCAGCCTCCGGATGTAAATTATTTAAGCCTATCGATAACTCGAAAAAAGTTTTCGGAGCTCAGCCCCAGCAATGGCTTGGGGGAAGATGTACACAGCTGTTAAAATGACTGATGTAAACTCCCGGAGTAGATAATAAGGGCGACATTTAATCATAAGATGCTCCAGATTAGGACAGCATCCAGAAGAGATGCAGTCCACATCCAGACACCAAAGATTGTTTACCATGAAGCAGACACCAACCCCCCTGCTTTTACCGGACTCTGCTGTTCGATCGTGCTGATGAATGGATAGCCCTTTAGGAACAATGGCTGCTTCTGGGATTGAGGGCTCCAGCCCTTAAAGTCCCGCTGGAAAGCTAGCCTGCTCCTAAGTTCGTTCAGCTTGCTGTCTAGTGACTGGACGTTCGCTAAGAGAATATTTGGGAGAGGAGCACGGTTTCCCCGCAGCCACAGTCGGACCAAAACTCCACACTGCTTCCCATGCTTACTTCGTCGGCGTCATTTTCCTGGTGCTTGCTCAGGTAAGCACAACAATGGGTATCCCATTGCCTGATGTTCTGGACTAAAAAGGTGATTCCAGTGCAGTTCTGATGTCCAATAGTGATTGTCTGGTATAGGTTAATAACGTGGTTGCGAATGTAGCAAAATTACACATCAGTAGTAACAACAAGAAATCTGCAAAGTTGGTTGGGAGCAGGAAAAATGGCAGCCATCCTCAACGACGCCATTATATAAAGAGGCTGCTCATTTAAGTGGAGCTACAGAGTTTACTGAACATGGTGGTCTTGCTCATATGAATATAAAGGTATTCTTATGAGCAAGGGGGTCTTAGACCATATCTCTCTACTCTTCTTTTCTTACTGCCCTACATACAGTGGGGCACACTACACTTGTTTTGAGAGAGACACAGGGTGAGAGAAACAGTAAGAGAAAGAAAAAGAGCTGGGACAATCCGCATGTGTTTTGAACCAGGGCTTGACAGTGGCACCAGCCCACCTGCCAAATGCAGGTATAATTTGGCTGTGGTGTGTAACATAGTCACTCTTATTAGCCACTTTGGTGGGTGGCATTCTATATATCTATACACAGAGTATTTCCTGCATTGAAAATTGAAAGGCATCACCCTTCCCAAAATATCGCACCGCCTTTGTGTGTTGGCATGGTAAAACATGAATTTGCACTCATATATAAAATACCTGTGAAACATTGCAGCGAATGTGACTGTATGAGGAACCTTTTTCCATATTAACAGTGTAGCCAGGTGGGGTGTTTCCTACACCATTGTGTATGTATTGGGTATGTACTGTCGCCAAAAACATTACGCTTTACACTGATCCGCCATAACACTATGACCATTGACAGGTGAAGTGAAAAACACTGATAATCTTATTATCATGGCACCGGTCAGTGGGTGGGATATATTAGGAAGAAAGTGAACATTCTGTCCTCAAAGTTGATGTGTTAGAAGCAGGAAAAAAGGGCAAGCGTAAGGAGCCACTTTGACAATGGCCAAATTCTGATGGCTAAATGACGTATGACAGCGTATCTCCAAAACTGCAGCCCTTGTGGGGTGTTCCCAGCCTGCAGCGGTCAGTACCCTTTTAAAAGTGGTCCAATGAAGGAAAGGTGTTGAACCGGCAACAGGGTCATGGGCAACCATAGCTAATTGATGCATGTGGGGAGTGAAGGCTGGCCCATGTGGTCCAATCCAACAGACAAGCTACTGTAGCTTAAATTTCTGAAAAAGTTAATGCTGGTATTGATAGAAACACACAGTGCATCGCCGCAGACCAGTCAGGGTGCCCATGTTGACTCCTGTCGAAAGTGGCTATGAGCACGTGAGCATCAGAACTGGACCACGGAGCTATGGAAGAAGGTGGCCTGGTCTGATGAATCAAGTTTTCTTCTACATCATGTGGATGGCCAGGTGCGTGTGCGTCACTCACCTGGAGAACACATGGCACCGGGATGCACTATTGGAGGAAGGCAAGCCGGCGGAGGCAGTGTGATGCTTTGGGCAATGTCCTGCTGGGAAACCTTGGGTCTTGCCATTCATGTGGATGTAACTTTGACACGTACCACCTACCTAAGCATTGTTGCAGACCATTTCATGGCAACGGTACTCCCTGATGGCATTGGCCACTTTCAGCGGGATAATGCGCCCTGCCAAAAAGCGAACATGGTTCAGGAATGGTTTGAGGAAAACAACAACGAGTTCAAGGTGTTGACTTGGCCTCCAAATTCCCCAGATCTCAATCCAATTGAGCATATGTAGGATGTGCTGGACAATTTGTAATTTTTTTATTGTAGTCTCATTCCAATGAAAGTGACAATTCGAGCTACGTCGCTACAACTCCCATGAGCACTACCTCCATACATTGTTTGATTTTGGTCCATTTGTGTTAGGCCTATTGCATTGCACGCCAGTGATCGACAGTGTGAACAAGACAGGCTACGATGAAGCACACCACAGTCAACTTTTAGCAAATACAATGTCATCTCCCAACAACAAAATGGTGGCTGTGAAAATGCTGAATGTCTAGTAACTTGGAAAACCACTAGCCACAATGGCCGGTGAGCAAAAAAGTGAATGTCAAGTACTGCTTTAAACCTGTTGTCTTGACTTGGATAACAGGCGGGGCCAGGGCCCTTCAGCAGGATGGTTTTAACTGAGAGGGAGCCTCTCACACTACCCAAACAGAGGGCGCCATAATGAATGGGGCTGTAAGTTGTTCACCAAGTAGCAGCATTATACAAAACTCCATAACCCTTGCCCTTTAAGTGGTGGAGTTGTGCATGCCCCCCATAATTTCCTTAAGTGTAAGGTTTTCTTTATGTACCCAGTTACCTGTACCTTGCATTACCACACAAACCAAAACAAGAGTCAAACTTACCACGATTTTCCATTACAAGGTCTGAGGCACAACAGTCAGCAGTTCCTGAAAAACAAAATGTTTTCTTTAGACCAAAAATGCTCAAATGGCAAAATGTAAACTTTGACTTTCATTATTAGTATTTATGAAAATCCAATTTAGCATTTTCGGAAGAGACATACATTAGAGAAGGTCATTTGCATTTGGAGGTGGTGGTCCCCAGGCAGCAGTAGGTAGGTCTGTTGGGGGGAGGTTTCAGGCCTCCCTGGAAATGCCCTCTCTGCTCAGTCCCTCTTCCCGGAGAGAGCACAAAACATAGTCACACACAGCTAGGAATATTTAACCAGATTTAATGGGAATAAACAAAATCAATGCTGCTAATGTAATCCCAGAAAACAAGGGCTAGTGGTTGTGTCTCATTACTTTTTTCTCTTCGAGTTCAATCTTACAACAACTGTAAATCTAATAATAGTTTTAGAACAATGTGTCCCAGTTACTATCCTGTAACTCTATTTATAATTCTTTTAGCAATCACCTATACTAATTACGTTTCCATCCACAGTTTTATATGAGAGTAATATAATTTCACAAAGAACTAATGAAAATCAAGACAGATAGGGATATTCTTCACTTCTACAGAATAAAACATTTCCCCCCATTTGACAGGATCCTTTTGATTCTGCTGAAAATGCAATGCGCATGTGTGACAAGAAATAAGTATTTGATTGAGAACATGCAGGAATGGGTACAGGTTGAGTTTATTGAATGTGCAGGGACCACGTCGGGAGGGGTCATGTGTGCGCATCCTTGTAGTGAATTAATAATGAGGACCTAAAGAAACCCAAAGAAAAGAAAGGACCATAGCGACATACGACCACCCGATCGTTAGGTTTATGTTCTGTGCTCATTTGAACAAATAAAACTGACCTTGCCCTTATTCTTTGTAGTTTTATAATGTTGCCTCTCTGAGTAGCCTTCCAGTACTTAGCAAAACATGATGTGAAGATCAGAGGCACATTTGAAATTTGACAGTTTTTTGTGACTACTACTATCAGTAGTTCTATCAGAGTTAAAAATATGATGGAAACACATTGACATTTTACACCAAGTCAATTTAACTTCAGGGATATAAATTGTGCCAGCCATTGTACCAGTGCCGAAGCAGTCGACTGCGTCTAGCCTGAGTGACTTCCATCCTTTCACACTCAACCCCACGAAACACAAAAGACTCCCCCCAACACTAGAGCCCTACCAGTTTGCCTACCGATCCACCAGGTCTGCAGAGGACGCCATCTCCACAGATTTACACTCTGCTCTGACCCAAATGGACAAAACCAACACCTATGTGAGAATGCAATTCATAGACTTTGGCTCAGAATTCAAAATGGCCATCCCCTCTAGGCTGGTCAACAAACTCCACAACAAACTCAGCCCCTCTCTCTGCAACTGGACTTTGGACTTCTTAACTAACAGAGCCCAGTCTGTCAACTTCACCTCCTCCACCAGTGTTCCACAACGCTGCATGCTGAGCCCCCTCCTGTACTCCCTCTTCACCTACGACTGCGTTCCTGTACACAGTTCCAAAACCATCGTCAAGTTCGCAGATGACACCACAATAGTAGGCCTGATCAGTGACAATGACGAGTCAGCCAACAGGGAGGAGGTCAAAGTGCCTGATGGCATGGTGCACTGACAACAATCTGGCCCTTGATGCAAAGAAAACCAAGGAGCTCATTGTGGATTACAGGAAGTCTAAAGGCAGCACAGGTCTCTTTGTTCCTGCACTAGCAGGCTCAAGAACAATTTCTTCCCTACCACTGTAACCCTGCTGAACACTGTACCCAACACAAACCATGCCCACCTGCCCACCGCTTAGTACTGCCCCGCAAGGAGCGTGTTGCACTACGCTTCTTGTAAAATTGGACTCTGCTTTACAAAGTCTGATAAGGACGTGTTCAGTTGCTACATGTACATGTCTACCTCGGGAACCTCATTTCTGGATCCCTGCATTTCAGTTGCACATGCACCATACATTTTCCTTAATTGCACATTTAGAATTGCCATTTGTACTTGCATATAGCCAAGTACAAATGTTTTGCTTGTGTTGCTGTCACTTATGATAGCATGAGGCGGTACCTGCAGCCCATTCAGGTAGCACAGGTAGTCCAGCTCCTCTGGAATGGCACATCCATACATGCCATCACCGGATGGTTTGCTGTGTCTCCCAGTGCAATCTCAAGAGCATGGAGGAGATACCAGGAGACTGTCCATTAGACGAGGTGAGCAGGAGAGGGCCATAGAAGGACATCAACCCAGCAGCAGGACTGGTATCTGCTCCTTTGTGCGAGCAGGAACAGGGGGAGCACTGCCAAAGCCCTACAAAATTACCTCCAACGGGCTACTGGTGTGCATGTTTCTGACCACACCATCAGAAACCGAATCCATGGGGGTAGCATAAGGATATTCTTGGAGGGTCGCACAGACCTCCATGTGCTAGCCAACGGTACCCTGACTTCTGTTAGGTACTGGGATGAAATCCTCAGACCCATCGTTAGACCCTACGTTAGTGCAGTGGGCCCTGGGTTCCTCCTGGTGCAGGAAAATGCCCGGCCTCAAGTGGCCAGTGTGGAGGCAGTTCCTGGATGACAAAGGCATGCATGCCATTGACTGGCACAGTCCCCAGACCTGAATCCAATTGAGAACCTGTATTCGACACCACCAAGTAGTGCCACAGACTTTCCAGCAGCTCACTGATATCAATCAATCAAATGTATTTATAAAGCCCTTTTTACAAACAGCAGTTGTCACAAAGTGCTTTACAGAGACACCCCGGCCTTAAACCCCAAGGAGCAAACAACAGTAGTGTTGAATTTCAGTGGCTAGGAAAAAACTCCCTAAGAAGGTCGAATTTTAGGAAGAAACCTAGAGAGGACCCAGGCTCAGAGGGGTGACCAGTCCTCTTCTGGCTGTGCCGGGTGAGATATTAAGAGTCCAATTGGAATAATAAATAAATTTCTCCGGGCTAAATCCAGAGTCTATTTGATTCTAGACTAGGTCAGAAGTATGACCAGGTGGACAAGGACAGGGACAGCAACGGGCACCCCAAACCAAGTAATCCACGTACAGCCCAATTGCACAAGTGTGCAACAGAGAGTCAACATCAAGCCAGTGACTCTTCCCCCAAAAGGCATTGGAGGGAGAGCATCCCAGTGGCGACGAGAGCCCACCTGGCAAGACAGCAAGGGTGGACAGTATCAAGCCTACTGGTCACCTTCACGCCCCCGGGCCAGGCTACACCTAATTATAAACCATGCTGTAGAGATGAGTTTTTAGTAGACACTTGAAAGTTTGCACTGAGTTTGCATTTCTAATTTTAATTGGCAGATCATTCCACAGGAGTGGAGCTCTATGAGAAAAGGCCCTGCCGCCAGCTGTTTGTTTAGAAATTCTAGGTACAATTAAAAGGCCTGCATCTTGCGATCTAAGGTTACGTGTAGGTATGTATGTATGGATCATTTCAGCAAGGTAAGTAGGAGCAAGTCCATGTATTGATTTATAGGTTAAGAGTAAAACCTTAAAATCAGCCCTAACCCTAACAGGCAGCCAGTGTAAGGACGCCAGGACAGGGGTAATATGTTCAAATTTTTTTGTTCTAGTTAGGATTCTAGCAGCCGTGTGCAGCACTAATTGAAGTTTATTTATTAATTTGTCTGGATAACCAGAGAGAAGAGCATTGCAGTAATCTAATCTAGAAGTAACGAAAGCATGGATTAATTTTTCTGCATCAGTTTTTGATAGAAAGTTTCTAATTTTTGCAATGTTTCGAAGATGAAAATAAGTAACTCTTGAGACATATTTTATATGTTCTTCAAAGGAGAGGTCAGGGTCAAGGGTAACACCAAGGTTTTTTACAGTTTTTTGGGATACGACCATGCAGCCGTCGAGGTTCACAGTGAGATCTGCTAACAACGCTCTTTGTTTTTAGGGTCCTAAAAGGAGCATTTCTGTTTTATTTGAGTTTAAGAGCAAGAAATTCTCTGTCATCCACTTCCTAATATCTGAAACGCATGCTTCCAAAATAGCTAATTTAGGGGCTTCTCCATGCTTCATTGAAATATATAACTGTGTGTCATCAGCATAACAGTGAAAGTTAATATTGCGATTTCGGATTACATCGCCCAGAAGGAGCATATATAGTAAGAACAATAATGGGCCCAGAACCGAGCCTTGAGGAACTCCAAAGCATACCTTTGACTTGTCAGAGGATATGCCATCCACACTAACTGATATCTTTCAGATAAATAAGATTTAAACCAGGCTAGAACATGTCCACATAGCCCAATATGGGTTTCCAGTCTCTCTAAGAGAAGGGAGTGATCAATAGTGTCAAAAGCAGCACTAAGATCAAGAAGCAACAGGACGGATGCGGAACCTTTGTCTGAGGCCATTAGAAGGTCATTTGTTACCTTCACGAGTGCAGTCTCAGTACTATGATGGGATCTAAAACCGGACTGGAGTATTTCATAAATGTTTTTTGTCTTTAGGAAGGCATTCAGTTGATGGGAAACACATTTTTCTAAGATTTTTGAGAGGAACGGGAGGTTCGATATTGGTCTATAATTGTTTAATATGTCGGGATCTAGATTAGATTTTTTTAGAAGAGGCTTAATTTCTGCAATTTTTAGTGAGTTTGGTACGCATCCGGAGGAAATGGAGCAATTTATTATGTTCAGCATTGGCTGACCTAGCAAAGGAAATAACTCCTTAAGTAATTTTGTAGAAAACGGGTCTAGCTGAGAGTTTGTGGGTTTAGAACTCATTACAAATTTTGTAAATGTGTCGAGCGATACGGTATCAAAAAATTCAAGTGTCCCCATTGACACCTGGTCAGGGAGGTTCTGGAAATGTTTTGGACAACTGAGATTTTGAGGACCATAACTATTTAAGGAGTCAGTTATTTGTTTTCTAATGGTGACGATCTTTTTATCAAAGTAGTTAATGTATTCATTACAACTAAAGTGAAGACCAACTTCACTTGCTAAGCTTTGCTTTTTTGTTAACTTTGCAAGTGTATCAAAGAGAAATTTTGGATTGTTTTTGTTCGCCTCAATCAGGTTGGAGAAATAAGCTGATCGAGCAGACGTGAGTGATTTCGGTATTGTAGTGTACTGTCTATCCAGGCTAGTCTAAATACTTCCAACTTGGTGGAGCGCCACTTTCGCTCCAATTTCCTGGAGGCTTGCTTAAGTGCTCTAGTATTGTCTGTGTACCAGGGAGCAGGTTTCTTCTTGCGTAATTCTTTAGTTTTTAGTGGTGCAACTGTGTCTAATGTTTTTCGCAGTATTGAGTTTAGATCCTTGATTTGATCGTTTACAGATTTATTTACTCTGTCGTTAATGAGCGAACTTGTAAGAATATCAAGGAATTTATTTGTAGTCCGAGAATTTATAGTACAGCTTTTGAAACTCATTGTTTGGGGGGCAAGTGGATTTCTTGTTTTAACGATAAATGTAATAAGACAATGATCCGATAATCCAGGATTTTGGGGGTAAATTATTAGATCTACAATATCTATTTCTCGTGACAGGACTAAATCTAAGGTATGATTGTGGCAATGTGTTGGACCTGAGACATGTTGGATGAAACCCATTGAGTAAATTATGGCTTCAAAGGCTTTTTGAAGAGGATCATTGGACTTTTCCATATGAATATTGAAATTGCCAAAAATTAGAATACTATCTGCCATGACTACAAGGTTAGACAAGAATTCTGGAAACTCATTGAGGAACAATGTGTATGGCCCGGGGGGCCTATAAATAGTAGCTATGTAAAATTATTTATCGGCCTGGTTAACTTTCATGAGTAAAACTTTGAAAGAATGAAACTCTGTGATATGTTTGAGAGTAAGTTTATATTTACTGTCATAAATAATAGCAACACCCCCTCCTTTTCGGGACGCACGAGGGATATGATCACTAGTATAACCAGGAGGAGAGGCCTCATTTAAGGCAGTGAATTCATTAGGCTTTAGCCACATTTCACATAAACCAATAGCATCTAGTTTATGATCAGAGATTAATTCATTTACTGCAACTGCCTTTGGAGCAAGGGATCTAATATTTTGGAGTCACATTTTGAGATGCAAAGTGATACAATCATTTTTTATTTTTTTTTTATATTTTATTTTAACTTTTTTAAACTTTTACAAAAAATAGAAAAAACCTACATACAAGATGGGTATACAGCATATGTCGTTGTTACATGGATTAAAGAAAGACAGAAACTATATGAGAATACACACAATAACCAGTGGTAGTCCAGTGCTTCCTGTCTCATGATACCGTCATGTACGTAGAAATAGAAAATAAAACACAAAGAACAAGCACACACACACACACACACAAAAAAAAGAAAAAAAAATAATAATTAAAAAAAAGGCCCAGAGAGGAGAATCAAACCCTTATTCAGTACCGAAAAAATACAAAAGAAAGAGATAAAACCGTACAAATACATAAAAGCCTGTTTCATACATTGGTCATTTAAGTATCATCAAGTAAAGTCAAAAATGGTTTCCACACCTTCTCATAATAGTTTGGTGCATCCCCTCTGCTAAGGCGAATCTGTTCCATTCTAGAAACACAAACCATTTCGTTGAGCCACCTCTTAAAGCAAGGAGACGATGGAGACTTCCAGTTAAGTAAAATCAATTTCTTGGCCGCTACCATGCCTGTTTTGAGAGCCTGCTTACAGTGGGAAGGGAGGGTTGTTGTCCCTTCAGAGGAGCCAAAGATTGCCAGGTTACAGTCTGGTTGAATGCTTATTTTGTATTGCTTAGAGAACCAATTAAATATGTCACTCCAAAAATTGTCCAGTACTGGGCAGTACCAGAATAAATGTGAAAGTGAACCTTCGGCTCCGCCACATCTATCACACATGGGAGACACTGAATCAAATATTTTATGAAGTTTAGTTTTGGAGTAATGCAGTCTATGTATGACTTTAAATTGAATTAACCGAAATCTAGAGTTTATAGAACACTTCTGTATACCGGACAGGCCCTCGTTCCATAATTCCTCCGACAGTGGGACTCCCAGTTCTTTCGCCCATGCCTCCTTGAGATGACTGGTGTTTGCCGGCGTCTCAAAGGCAGTGATAAAGTGGGAAATCAAGTGTTTGGAGTTTGGTTGCAAGAGAAATGTATCATAAAAATTATAATTGTGTGGTCTATTTGGAAAATTAGAAACGTTCTCCCTAACAAAATGTCTCACCTTTAAATATCGATAAAAATGTGACTGAGGGAGGTGATATCTAGCCTGGAGCATAGGGAAAGAAGCAAAATTGTTATCTATATAAAAATCTGAAATGCAACATAGGCCCCTCTCCCTCCAGTCTGAAAAAACCCCATCTGTCAATCCTGGTTTGAACAAGTGGTTGCCTGTTATTGGGGAATTTACTGAAACATTTGGTAATCCAAGAAATATTCTTATTTGATTCAATATCTTCAAAGAGTTACTAAGAACATAATTGTGGCTAAACAACTTGTGAGACGGTTGTGCCTTTGAAAAGAGCAACGCTGGGAGTGAGGTCTGTGACACAAACCTGGATTCAATCTTTAACCAGAGCGGAGAGGAACCGTCATCGTAAGGAGGACCCCACTGCCAGAAAATGAGAGCCCTTGCATTTGCAGCCCAGTAATAATGCCTAAAAACAGGGAGGCCGAGACCCCCACTCTTTAAATCCTTCTGCAAATGGGCTTTAGAAATACGAGGGGGATAATCTGCCCAGACAAATGACAGGACGGCTAAATCCAGTTGTTTAAAAAAAGATAGTGGCAAATAAATAGGGAGGTTTTGAAAAAGATACAAGAATCTCGGAAGTGCAACCATTTTAACAGCATTGATGCGGCCGATCATTGACAGAGGGAGCAACTTCCAGTTCCTAATATTAGCTTTAAGTTTATCCATCATATCCAAAAAATTCAATTTCAGTAAAAGTTTGGGGTTTCTGGAAATCTTGAGGCCAAGATACGTTATGTGGGTAGTAACTAATTTAAATGGCAAAGATTTCAAGAAAGTAGGATACATGTTTGTCAATGGCATGAACTCACATTTGTCCCAGTTAATTGCATACCCACACAATTTACTAAATTATTTTATATAATTCAAAAGGTTGGGAACTGAGACCACTGGGTCTGATAAACAGATCAATAAATCATCAGCATACAGATTAACAAGGCTTTCAACATTACCAAACTTTACCCCATGAATGCCTGGGTGACTCCTTATGCCTATTGCAAGTGGTTCCAGGGTAATATCAAAAAGAAGAGGAGAAAGAGGGTCACCCTGCCTCACACCCCTCTTCAACTCAAAAGATTGGGATCTATCTGAATTTGTGAGAATAGAGGATACTGGTTTAAGATAAATTATATTTACCCATTCAATGAAATTTTCGCCAAATCCAAATTGTTTTAGTGTCTTTAGCATGTAAGGCCATTCAATCTGATCGAATGCCTTCTGGGCGTCAAGGGATAAAACAGCAGCCTGTGTATTCTTCCCCTGCACTGAATATATTGTATTTAAAAGCAAACGGACATTACTAAAAGAAAACCGACCCGGGATAAATCCAGTCTGATTAGGGTGTACAATTTTGTCGCCAAAACTTTAGTTAGTATTTTTAAGTCACAGTTTAGGAGAGCAACAGGTCTGTAACTTGCCGGATCAACCTCTTCCCTTCCCTCTTTCAAAAGCAAGCAAATATTTGCTTCATATAATGAACTGGGAAGCGTCTTATTTCTCATAGAATCGTGGAACTATTTTGTCATGAAATGATTTATAAAATTCACAGCCAAAGCCATCAGGACCGGATGTTTTTCCCGAGGGGAAGGCTTGAATAGCATTCAAAAGGTCAGTTTTAGAAATTGGGGCCTCCATGTCATCTCTTGCTGCACTATCTAATTGGGGAACGTTTAAATTGGCAAAAAAGTTACAGAAATCTGATTCAGTGGCCTTTACTTTACTAGATTACAGTTCCTTATAGAAGTCCCTGAAGCAAACATTTATCTCTCTCGGATTGGTTAGGAGTCTGCCTGATTTGGATTTTATCCTGTGAATAGCCTGTTTAGCCCTTTCGCCCCTAAGTTGGCTAGCTAACAGTTTCTCCGGTTTATCTCCAAGTTCAAAATATTTCTGTTTAATTTTCAATAGAAGACTACCAACACGCTTATTAAGAATGGTATTGTATTCACATTTTAATTTCAAGATCTTTTTGTAATCAGCGGCTAAGAGGGAAGATCTATAGGTCTCTTCCAGTACTGGAAGCATTTTTTCAATGTCCCTGAGGCGGCTGTTAAGTTCTCTTTTCTTGGCTGATTCAAATGAAATAACGTGGCCCCTCATAACTACTTTAAAGGTCTCCCACAAAATAGAATCAGAGACCTCTCCGTTATCATTTGTAGCAAGAAACTCGTCTATATGTGCAGACATGTGCTCAATAAAAGACTGGTCCTCAAGAAGAAGAGGGTTGAGGCGCCAGCTATATTTTGGACTTGACAGGATATTTTTGAAATTAAGAGAGACTGGACTGTGATCAGATATTAAAATATTATGATAAGTAGAAGTAGTAACAGTAGGCAGTAATTCAGAAGCTATCAGAAAGTAATCGATTCTAGTGTAAGACTTATGGACATGAGAATAAAAAGAAAATTCCCTATCTGTAGGATGCTGCAGTCGCCATATTTCAACCATGTTCCTTTTTTTAATTAAATCATTCAGAATTCCCACTGAGGTTATTGCAGGAGGTGGTTTTGTAGAAAGTCGATCTAGGACCGGGTCAAGATAACAATTAAAGTCGCCTCCAATAATAACATTAGAGGCAGAAGCCGGTATCAAATCAAATGCTTTACGGAAGAAATCAGGATTGTCAATATTCGGACCGTAGATGTTAAGCATCGTTATCGGAAGGGAGTTAATATGCCCAGATACCATCAAATACCTGCCATATGGGTCTGCTGTCATATAATCAAGGTGAAATGGTAAATTTTTTCAGAAAAGAATAGCAACCCCCCTAGACTTGCGAGTAAAAGGTGCTTGATAGACTTGGGAGATCCAATTCGCTCTCAACCTGCGCTGCTCATTTACACTAATGTGCGTTTCCTGAAGAAAAATTACATCTGGCTTTAGTGACTTGAGATGCGAGAAGACGCGACCCCTTTTAACCACATGACCCAACCCCTTTACATTCCATGTGACCAATGTAAACTTATCATTTATACCGGCTTCTTCGGCATATCGTTGCATATACTTAACTGGTTAAGCCCCTCGTATGTAAAGTTATTCCTGAGGCTGATAAAATTAAGTACGAGACTGTCAAAATAACGATTTTAAATATTGGCAAGGAGGAGCCCCTGAAAGCACGTCTACTCCATGCTCTGCTCACTAGCGCCCCCCCAATCATTTTTATTTTTGACCGAGGTGGAGGAAGGCTTTATCTTAATAAGGTTGTTTTTGTTAGCACTACCTTGTTTAACTTTTCTCAGCCTAGAACGAGTCACAGTGGCAATAGGTAAAGCTGTACTAACTACTCTGGCTATGCTATTGACAGACTCCACTATGCTAGCAGGCTGGCTAACAGCCTGCAGCCTGACCTGCACCCTATCTCATGTTAAAGCTATAGGAGTGAGACTCCTGTCAATGTTCCTAGATAAAAGAAGAGCACCACTCCAGCTAGGATGGAGTCCGTCGCTCCTCAGCAGATCAGGCCTGGCCCTATTTCTGGGAGAGCCCCAAAAAGAAGGCCAGTTATCTACAAACTCTACCTCCTGCGACGGGCAGAACTCCGTTTTCAGCCAGCGATTGAGTTGCGCAAGTCTGCTTTAGAGCTCGTCACCACCCCTAGCTGGGAGGGGGCCAGAGACAATTACTCGATGCCGACACATCTTTCTAGCTAGTTTACACGCTGATGCTATGTTCTGCTTCGTAAGCTCTGACTGTTTCATCATAACATCGTTGGTGCCAACGTGAATAACAGTATCTCTGTACTCTCTATACTTGCCAGTTTTAGACTTCGCTAGCACCAACCCCAGATTTGTGGCTACGTCGGTGGCTCTGCCCCCCGGTAAACAATGTACGATCGCCGGCTGATTCTTTAGTCTAATACTGCGTGTAATGGAATCGCCGATGACTAAGGTTTTTAGTTTTTCAAGGCCACCGGTAGAACATGCCTGCCGATCATTCCCCTCCGAAGACGGCTCGGGCCTAGACTCCGACTCCAGTGGGGAAAACCTGTCCAAAGTCTCAGTTGGATTTAGCAACGATTCAGGTTTAACTGGTCGACGGCATTTCTTCCCAGTGACCAAGAGAAAGTTATTGCCCGGCTGCAGGAGCTGTGCCGGGGGGCTAACAAAACTATCGTTTCTACCTGGTGGCACTGACACAGATTTTTCTATTTCTACACTAGCATAATCCTTGCCTGGCATTTGCGTCAGAAGCCGAGCCTCTAACTCTGCTATCTTTAACATAAGACGAACATTCTTCTCTGTGTTGTTGCTACAAAAATTACAGTGATAAGGCATTGTAATGATACTTGTAATGATATAATTTTGACCAATTAGTTTATATAGAGTAAATTTGAAAAGGTTTGGCAGGTAGCCAGGTAGGTAACAGCAAGCAGAGTACAGCATGTCAACAACCCCACAATGCAGTTCGTCCAATGGTTCTCCAAAAACCCTGATACCCTGATCCAGGTCTGGAAGGAGATCCCCCAGGACACCATGCACCCTCTCATCAGGAGCATGCCCAGACGTTGTCGGGAGTGCATACAGGCACATGGGGGCCATACACACCACTGAGTCACATTATGAGTTGCCGTGATTCAATTCACACAACTCATGAAGTTGGAACAGCCTGTGATTTCAATTGTTTATTTTTTTTGGAAGGAGTTTGAATCCAGCCCTCAATCAGTTGGTGATATTGGTTTCCATTGACTATTGTTAATTAATTGTGTTGTTGGGTATGTGTTAATTGTAGGTTTATTGTTCCAGCACTTTCTATCACCATCATTATATAATTTTGTCCAACCTCACGTCAAGATACTGTTATAAATTGCTTTTAGAATGTTTAGAAACAGATATTTATTTGAAGGCACAAAGGTAAATGTAAATTTATTTTTAAAAAAGCTTCATAGTAGAGATACAAGAACAAAGCTTAATTGGAGCCTTATGCATTATGTTAGTAGGCTACTTGGTAATGATGGTATGTAGCAATGTGAAAGCTTGACACTGAATCTACTTAAAGGGAACAACTGGTGCTTTGACTTAGCTGGAATCAAACTAGCTGTGAGCAAGCAAGAAACAACGTGACAAACTGGCACTCCAAATACAGGTGCTGGTCAAAAAAATAGAATATCATCAAAACGTTTATTTATTTCAGTAATTCCATTCAAAAAGTGAAACTTGTATAATGTATACATTAATTCCACACAGACTGATATATTTCAAGTGTTTATTTCTTTTAATTTTGATGATTATAAATTACAACTAATGAAAACCCCAAATTCAGTATCTCAGAAAATGTGTATATTGTGAAAAGGTTCAATATCGAAGACACCTGGTGCCACACTCTAATCAGCCAATTAACCCAAAACACCTGCAAAGGCCTTTAAATGGCCTCTCAGTCTAGTTCTGCATGGCAACACAATTATGGGGAAGACTGCTGACTTGACAGCTGTCCAAAAGACGACCATTGACACCTTGCAAGTAGGACAAGACACAAAAGGTCATAGCTAAAGAGGCTGGCTGTTCACAGAGCTTTGTGTCCAAGCACATTAATAGAGAGGCGAAGGGAAGGAAAAGATGTGGTAGAAAAAAGTGTACAAGCAATAGGGATAACCGCACCCTGGAGAGAATTGTGAAACAAAACCCATTAAAAAATGTGGGGGAGATTCACAAAGAGTGGACTGCAGCTGGAGTCAGTGCTTCAAGAACCACCACGCACAGACGTATGCAAGACATGGGTTTCAGCTGTCGCATTCCTTGTGTCAAGCCACTCTTGAACAAGACACAGCGTCAGAAGCGTCTCGCCTGGGCTAAAGAAAAAAAGGACTGGACTGCTGCTGAGTTATGTTGTCTGATGAAAGTAAATTTAGCATTTCCTTTGGAAATCAAGGTCCCAGAGTCTGGAGGAAGAGAGGAGAGGCACAGAATCCACGTTGCTTGAAGTCCAGTGTAAAGTTTCCACAGTCAGTGATGGTTTGGGGTGCCATGTCATCTGCTGGTGTTGGTCCATTGTGTTTTCTGAGGTCCAAGGTCAACGCAGCCGTCTACCAGCTTCCTGCTTCCTGCTGCTGACCAATTTTATGGAGATGCAGATTTTCCAACAGGACTTGGCACCTGCACACAGTGCCAAAGCTACCAGTACCTGGTTTAAGGACCATGGTATCCCTGTTCTTAATTGGCCAGCAAACTCGCCTGACCTTAACCCTATAGAAAATATATGGGATATTGTGAAGAGGAAGATGCGATACGCCAGACCCAACAATGCAGAAGGCCAACAGGCCACTATCAGAGCAACCTGGGCTCTCATAACACCTGAGTAGTGCCACAGACTGATCGACTCCATGCCACGCCGCATTGCTGTAGTAATTCAGGCAAAAGGAGCCCCAACTAAGTATTGAGTGCTGTACATGCTCATACTTTTCATGTTCATACTTTTCAGTTGGCCAACATTTCCTTTTTTTTGTATTGGTCTTAAGTAATATTCAAAGATACTGAGATACTGAATTTGGGATTTTCATTAGTTGTCAGTTATAATCATCAAAATTAAAAGAAATAAACATTTGAAATATATAATGAATTAATATAATATGCAAGTTTCACTTTTTGAATGGAATTACTGAAATAAATCAACTTTTTGATGATATTCTAATTTTATGACCAGCACCTCTATATCCGTAACACAGGTATGCCATGAAAAAATTGGTTTAACCAGAAATTTATTAATTCAATGTGATATGTCCCAAATCAAGTAAAATCATACGTTTTAGGGCTAGCGCTCAATAGCTGCGTAGTTCTTTTATTAACAAAGGACTTTGCCTTTCTTCAATGAACCCTGTAATTAACCCATGACTACACAAGGGCAAAAGCCTTTTTGTACTCAATGTGACGGTCTATCCTCTTGAGGGGCCCAACTGACAAGAGCTATAAATACATGCCTTCCAATCAATGCCTTGCCGTGAGGTAGCCCCATAGTGTGTTCAGGATGTGGCTTGGGACAGGGTGTAACACTTATCACAAACATAAACACTCACAGCGAAATTATGAATGAACAACCGTACACATCCACACACACTGCTTGGCTAATTGTCTCTCAGGGACACAACTGGGTACCCAGTTCCAGTCACTAGCCACATGATTTCCCCATGGTTGGTATTTAAACATGACTGTCATTGAACATGATGTCCTCTTCTTTAGAAAGCATGTTCAACACCGAGTTCCTCTTGCTGTGTGAGCTTTACTTCAAGAGAAAGCTAACAGAATAAAGGAACAACAGGTAGTAGATAAGCACCTTCTTTCCTGTGAGTTGTTGAATTCAGGGGCTTTTCAACTTTCAAAATGGCAATCCTAAATGTATTTTTTAACAACAAAATAATTTATTTTATAGCCTTTTAAAAAGGGAAAAAAGGGAATTTCCTGTATTCTTTTTATTGTCGCATACTAATACAAAGCTGGTAATTATTTCAATCTTCCTTTTTTATGTTTTATCTGTGAGAACAGATCAATTCATTCAAAGTCAGCTAAATGTGCTAGACAAAGCACTGAACCACACAAGGACTGTCATTTAATTTTTGGAGAAGGGGCGCAAACACCCTAACTCGGAATGAGACAGCATGTCAGTGTGGTTGATGAGGTTTCTCACACTCTCGCCCATTACTGGTGCTTCAATCAATTAATCAAATGTATTTATGAAGCCCTTTTTACATCAGCAGTTGTTACTAAGTGCTTTTCCAAAACACCCAGCCTGAAACCCCAAGGAGCAAGCAACAACAGTGTTGATGCACAGTGGCTAGGATAACCTCCCTAAAAGGGGCCGAAACTTAAGAAAAAACCTAGAGAGGAACCAGGCTCAGAGAGGTGACCATTCCCCTTCTGGCTGTGCCTGGTGAACATATGAAGAATACAAATTGTAGTAATTAATGAATGCATGTGGGCTGTGTCCAGGGTCTATAAAACATAATCCAGGTCAGAAGCATGACCAGATGGACAAGGACAGGGAGATGGAAAAGGACTTGATGAGTCACAGAGCATAGTGGCAAGGTCTTCTCTTTCCTACAAAAGTATGGTTGTGTTCTTGGCATGCCCTCATCTTTATGCTCTACATTTAAAAGCATCAGCGCATGTCATTTGAAAGCCACAGGAATCATCCATCTTAATGCTTCCTCCATCTCTCTCTCTCTCTCTCTTTCACACCCACACCCTACCCTTAGGACGGTGACCATGAAAAAGGGATGTAAATGACCTAGTTCCCTTTTAAATAAACTGTCACTGCTGGGACTTGCTTTTTCACTCAATCAATGCTTTTAAGCACCCCCACAAGCCACACGAGTCCAGAGATTTGGGTCACTCACCTTTCCGTAACGGCAATACCAGATAGACTCTGCTCGTCATTGAAATTTCATAACACCTCTGTCTTCAGTCCAGAGCCCAACTGATAACACCAGACAGCCCTAACACTTCACCATCACTGCAAAGCATGAGCTAACGAGATATGGAGCGAAACTTTTTTCAACTATCGACCAAACAAACAAGAGAGAGTGGGCCTAATGGTTTCCGTTGCGGCAGGTAGCTGAATGAATCAATCCTGATTAACTTATGAGTCAGTGGCCATCTAATCGCTCATTCTAATCAGCTTCAACTGATACCGAACATTCTCTTAAATATATATACATAAACCCACAATAATTATTCCTGTTAAAAGTTACTTTAAGTCCTGCTGTTGACTGCACCACCCACCCCCAACAGACATACAAAAATCATACCTATTATACCAAGTACTTTATTATACTTAATTATACTATAATTGTACTTTAATTATAATAGTAATTATACCAGGGCATCAAAACGCCCTGGTCAGGAAGAATCACAAACGAGTTGTTACTGTATAATATATTGTGGAGTGCATACTCACTGGCTGGCGCACTCCACTAGTGTTTATTAAATTACGACACGAGCGGAAATGCGAGCAGCTGGCTTGGTTATGTGATCTTTAAATAGCTGCACAGATTGCCTCTTTTCACTTCGGGGCTGTTTGGGTTTTGGGCACAAACAGCCACAAATAAAGTGCAGAGAAATCTTTAGTAATCCACACTTCACCAGGCAGACATTGAGCTTAGCCTATAACATGCAACTCATGCTACAGAAAGACGGGAAGGGATGCATGGTAAAGCACTGCAGTTGCCAAGAAACACAGGCTAAACCAGGTGGACCAAACACAAGTGCCATACTTACAAGATGTACTCCAGAAGGGCTTTTTTTGACAGATCTCTCCCGTTCCAAAAAGTGTTTCAGACTTGGGCAGACTTACAGCCTTTCTGATCTCTCTCCTGCAGATCTCTACGATCAGCACCGCTCCACAGCCCCTTCTCAGATACAGATGGACGATGGCGTCTGTTCCCAATCCGGGCCGCCTACACGTCATCGCCCCAGAAAAAGAACCGCTCACCAGAGGGACTTGTGGCCCACTTTCCCAAGGATCCCAAATACCCTCCTCTGAAAAGAACTAGACTTTTTCACTCTCCTCACCTGTTTAAAAGCACTCTTGAACAGGAAGCTAGTGCAACTGGATTGTTGAAACACTTTTTGTATTCACTCTGTTATATGCCCTAAAGGGAGAAGTAAAGAGTCCACACAACGTAATATGGAAGTAGTGTTTATGAATGCATAGAATAGCTCTGACAGCAATCATCATGATCTAGGTTGAACACACATTGTTAATTTACACACCCATCCCACAAGCTCTACACTGCAGCCTCAAACCTAACCCCTTCTTGTCGGGTTGGACGATAAGGGGAGCAGAGCAAATTAGCAGAGAGTTACTGGAGTGGCTCAGTCTAAGACCTGTCATTCTTTGGTCTAACTGAACAAATCTCAGCTGATTGGTACAGCGTACCGCTGTTCTCTTAATGTGCCTCTTTACTGTTACACTGCAATTCAAAAGAACATACCAGCCCACAAAAGCCGTCCATTCCTCTCTCCAAATCATATTTACAATACTGAAAAAGGATATGTATTATAACAATGTGAAATCTCCACTATTTACAGACTAACAGAAATGTTGATTCCAGTCATGGAATAATTTAAGTGAGCTTTTAGAACAGGTTTACTATTGTTAATTTTTACTACCAGTATTAAGGCAGATTTTGTTTTTATTGATGTTAATTATGAGCAATTCCATTGTAGAGAGATGCTCAGACTAATTTCTTAACATTAAAATGTCTAAAATGTACTTAAACAGGGTTTTTCCTGACTGAATATTAGTCAAAGGTGGTACCCCAACCTCCGCTACCCCACACTCTACTGGACGCCCCTCTGTGATATACTTTATATAAACTATTATAGTATTAAATCTGCCCGGTTGTCCATGAACACTTGAGCACCTAATGCACACTACAATGTCCTCCCTAATACAATAGCAACCAAAAAACAAGCAATAAATCCATTCTTTACAAATCAACATATCACATATTTTCTTTTTCTTTTACATACAGTGCCTTGCAAAAGTATTAACCCCCTTTGGCATTTTTCGTGTTTTGTTGCCTCACAACCTGGAATTATTGCATCATTTAATTTACAGAGCATGCCCACAACTTTGAAGATTTTCTTTTATTATTGTAAAGCAATACAATAATAAAAGTCAATACTTTGTAGAACCACCTTACCACTGGGATTTTTTCCCATTCCTCCTTGCAAAACTGCTCCAGCTCCTTCAAATTGGATGGTTTGCGCTTGTGAACAGCAATCTTAAAGCCTGACCACAGATTTTCTACTGGATTGAGGTCTGGGCTTTCACTAGGCCATTCCAACACATTTACATGTTTCCCCATAAACCACTCAAGTGTTGCTTTAGCAGTGTGTTTGGGGTCATTGTCCTGCTGGAAGGTGAACCTCCATCCTAGCCTCAAATCACACACGGAGTGGTACAGGTTTTGCTCAAGAATATCCCTGTATTTAGCACCATCCATTTTCCCTCAACTCTGACCAGATTCCCTGTCCCGGCTGCTGAAAAACATCCCCACAGCATGATGCTGCCACCACCATGTTTCACTGTGGGGATGGTGTTTTTTCGGTGATGTGATGTTTTGGGTTTGCGCCAGACATAACGATTTCTTTGATGGCCGAAAAATTTAATTTTAGTCTCATCAGACCAGAGCACCATCCTCCATACATTGTGGGAGTCTCCCACATGCCTTTTTGCAAACTCAAAACGTTGCTGAAAGTAATGGCTTTCTTCTGGCCACTCTGCCATAAAGCCCAACTCTATGGAGCGTACAGCTTATTGTCGTCCTATGTACAGATACTCCAGTCTCTGCTGTGGAACTCTGCAGCTCCTCCAATGTTAACTTAGGTCTCTGTGCTGCCTCTCTGATTAATGCCCTCTTTGCACGGTCCGTGAGTTTTGATGGGCGGCCGTCTCTTGGCAGGTTTGCTGTTGTGCCATGTTCTTTACATTTGGTTAAAATAGATTTGATAGTGCTCCTGGGGATCATCAAATATTTGGATATTTTTCTATAACCTAACCCTTCTGTACTTCTTAACAACATTGTCCCTTACTAGTTTGGAGAGTTCCTTGGTCTTCATGGCAGTGTTTGGTTAGTGGTGCAACCTCTGAGGCCTTTCGAAAAAAGTGTGTATATATAATGACAGATCATGTGACACTTAGATCATTGACATCTGACATAATTTCACTAATTATGTGACTTCTGAAGGTTATTGGTTGCACCATAGCTTTTTATGGGCTTCATAACAAAGTGGGTGAATACATACGCACATGCCAATTTTCTAAACTATTCAAAAATAGTTTTATGCATATAATTTTCTCATTTCACTTCCCCAACTTACACTATTGTGTTCTGATCCATCACATAAAATTCAGATTTAAAAAACATTGTACTAAAGGCTGTAAGGTAACAAAATGGGTAAAAAGCCAAGGGGGGGGGGGGTGAATACTTTTGCAAGGCACTGTATGAAGGATTTTACACTCATGTGTTTTTTTTTGTTCTCCTCTGCCTGTCCAGGATTGTGAACATGACTCAAAAAAGTTGGGACAAGGCCATGTTTACCACTGTGTGGCATCCCCTCTTCTTTTTATAACAGACTGCAAACGTCTGGGGACTGAGGAGACAAGTTGCTCAAGTTTATGAATAGGAATGTGGTCCCATTCTTGTCTAATACAGGCTTCTAGTTGCTCAACTGTCTTAGGTCTTCTTTGTCGCACCTTCCTCTTTATGATGCGCCAAATGTTTTCTATGGGTGAAAGATCTGGACTGCAGGCTGGCCATTTCAGTACCCGGATCCTTCTTCTATGCAGTCATGACATTGTAATTGATGCAGTATGTGGTCTGGCATTGTCATGTTGGAAAATGCATGGTCTTCCCTGAAAGAGACGACGTCTGGATGGGAGCATATGTTGTTCTAGAACTTGGATATAACTGTCAGCATTGATGGTGCCTTTCCAGATGTGTAGGCTGCCCATGCCACACGCACTCATGCAACCCCATACCATCAGAGATGCAGGCTTCTGAACTGAGCGCTGATAACAACTTGGGTTGTCCTTGTCCTCTTTAGTCCGGATGACATGGCGTCCCAGTTTTCCAAAATGAACTTCACATTTTGATTCATCTGACCACAGAACACTTTTCCACAGTTCATTTTAAATGATCCTTGGCCAAGAGAAAACGCCTGCGCTTCTGGATCCTGTATAGATACAGATAATTTTTTGTCCTATAGAGTTTTAGCCGGCAACGGCGAATGGCACGGTGGATTGTGTTCACGGACAATGTTTTCTGGAAGTATTCCTGAGCCCATGTTGTGATTTCCATTACAGTATCTTTCCTGTATGTGATGCAGTGCCGTCTGAGGGCATCCAGTATGGTTTTCTGGCCTTGACCCATACGCATAGAGATTGTTCCAGATTCTCTGAATCTTTGGATGATATTATGCAATGTAGATGATGATAACTTCAAACTCTTTGCAATTTCTCTCTGAGAAACTCCTTTCTGATATTGCTCCAATATCTTTAGCCGCAGCATTGGGGGAATTGGTGATCCTCTGCCCATCTTGACTTCTGAGAGACACTGCCACTCTGAGAGGCTCTTGTTATACCCAATCATGTTGCCAAATGACATAGTAAGTTGCAAATTGGTCCTCCAGCTGTTCCTTATCTGTACATTTAACTTTTCCGGCCTCTTATTGTTACCTGTCCCAACTTTTTTGGAATGTGTAGCTCTCATGAAATCCAAAATGAGCCAATATTTGGCATGACATTACAAAATGTCTCACTTTCAACATTCGATATGTTATCTATATTCTATTGTGAATTCAATATAAGTACATGAGATTTGTAAATTATTCCATTCCTTTTTTACTCACAATTTGTACAGTGTCCCAACATTTTTCTAATCGGGTTTGTACTTAATACAATGTGATTTTCTGGATTTTTGTTTTAGATTCCATCACTCACAGTTGAAGAGTACCTATAAATTGGCAGTGTATCAAATAATTGTTTTCCCCACTGTATTTTAAACTAGTGAGCCAGTATCTAAAGTTAGAGGGAAGGGTAGAGGTGCTGGAGGAGGAGCAGGCTGAGGTTCAACCAGCAGGAGCTGGAAGACAGAGACAGATTCAACAAAGAGTGACAGCGGTGAGCAAGGTTTTGATTTGGGGATAATAGGAATGAAATCCTGGCCCACATTTTTTAGAACTTCAAGATATGGTTTTAAAATAATCACATAAAAAAAAGTTCTATGAGAATTGGAAGTTTCAAGAGGCTGGCTAGAAAATGATGCTCAGGCTGTGGTGATGACGTGTTCGGTGTGACACAAAATGCACAAAAGGGAATGCATTATTTTGGCCGGTAAAAAATATGCGTGGCTGGTGGATTATTTCATCTACCAGTCCCCTTGGCCGGTGAGACAAAAAGTTTATTTCGGACACTGGCATCAGAGCTGTAGGCCTATATATTACAGCCTTGTTGCGTTGGTTTTTTCCTCCATCCTTGCCTTCTCACGATTTATCCCCTTCTCACGACTTCCTTGAGCTGTAGGCTACTTGGCTATGCTGCTTGCACTCATCCAGCGTCTTCACGTTCTTATATATACAGACGTGCTGAAATTTGTTTGTACCCCTCCACAAAAAATTAAGAATGCTAAATGTTCCCTGAAATAACTTGAAAATGACAAAAGTAATTGGCATCCACCATTGTTTATTACATATTTAATAGAAATCAGACTGCTTTTTTTATTTTTTATTCAACATAATATTGTAAATAAGAAAACAAATGAAAATGGCATGGACAAAAATGATGGGACCGCTAAGCTAATATTCCATTGCACAACCTTTAGAGGAAATCACTGCAATCAAACGTTTTCTGTAGCTCTCAATGAGACTTCTGCACCTGTTAACAGGTAGTTTGGCCCACTCTTCCTGAGCAAACTGCTCCAGCTGTCTCAGGTTTGATGGGTGCCTTCTCCAGACTGCAAGTTTCAGCTCTTTTCATAGATGTTCGATTGGATTCAGATCAGGACTCATAAAAGGCCACTTCAGAATAGTCCAATGTTTTGTTCTTATCCATTCTTGGGTGCTTTTAGCTGTGTGTTTTGGGTCATTATCCTGTTGGAGGACCCATGACCTGCGACTGAAACCGAGCTTTCTGACACTGGGCAGTACGTTTCGCTCCAGAATGCCTTGAAAGTCTTGAGATTTCATTGTGCCCTGCACAGATTCAAGGCACCCTGTGCCAGGCGCAGCAAAGCAGCCCCAAATCATAACCGAGCCTCCTCCATGTTTCACTGTAGGTATGGTGTTCTTTTCTTTGAAAGCTTTGTTTTTTTGTCTGTGAACAAAGAGCTGATGTGACTTGCCAAAAAGCTCCAGTTTTGGCTCATCTGTCCAAACGACATTCTCCCTGAAGGATTGTGGATTGTCAATATGCATTTTAGCAAATTCCAGTCTGGTTTTATGTTTTTCTTTCAAAAGTGGAGTCTTCCTGGGTCTTCTTCCATGGGGCCCACTTTCGCTCAAAAAGCGACGGATGGTGCGATCAGAAACTGACGTACCTTCACCTTGGAGTTCAGCTTGCATCTCTTTGGCAGTTATCCTTGGTTCTTTTTCTACCATTCGCACTATCCTTCTGTTCGATCTGGGGTCGATTTTCCACTTGCGGCTGCGCCCAGGGAGGTTGGCTACAGTTCCATGGACCTTAAACTTCTTAATAATATTTGCAACTGTTGTCACAGGGACATCAAGCTGCTTGGAGATGGTCTTGCAGCCTTTACCTTTACCATGCTTGTCTATTATTTTCTTTCTGATCTCCTCAGACAACTCTCTCCTTTGCTTTCTCTGGTCCATGTTCAGTATGGTGCACACAATGATACCAACCAGCACAGTGACTACTTTTCTCCATTTAAATAGGCTGAATGACTGATTACAAGATTGGAGAATAGTTTGAAATATCACTATGATCCAGTTATTTATTGCCTTCTCTGAGGGGTACCAACAAATGTGTCCAGGCCATTTTAGAATATCTTTGTAGAATAAGCAATAATTCATCTCTTTTCACAGCTTTTTTGCTTTATTCTATGACATACCAAAGGCATTCAAGTATACATGATAAAATAGTTTTCAATTTCATCACTTTTCAAGAGGAATGCAGCATTATTTCAATGAGCTGTAGGGGTACCAACAAATGTGAGCATGTCTGTATATTGTTATAGAGTTAAATATGTAAATTGCATTTTTCTACAGTGTAAATTGCATATAAAATGTTGTTGGGGACAGTAGCCTACATACCCTAATCTAATCGTCTTTCTGTCTCAAACTCTATTGAAATAAATCTGTTATCTTACTAGACGTCATCTGAAACATTAACAAAATGTTATGTGGACTGGATGTAGTTTAAGCGTTATTATGTTTTATTTAAATATTTTTACATGCTTGGGAGTAAAAGAGAAGTAGGATGCACTTGTTTTTCCAACCTACTCATCTACGTGACGTCATGACCGGTAAGGTCCTGTTTTGCAAGTTTGCCAGATCATTGACAGTTAACCGTGGAATCCGTACAAATGCCATATCTTCTATACAACCCTGTAAATCGACATCTGTAAATCGACCTGCCCAAACCTATTAAAAGCAGCCCAATTAGGGGGGAAACCTACCTATCTGGCAACACTGTCAACATGAAAAAAGTTTCCTCCTACGGTCACATTCAGTGCAGTACATCGCTGGTATGCTATTTAGCGTATAAGTGTAAAATTGTGTTTTACTATGCTGATACACAGAGGCGGTGCAAGATTTTGGTAAGACCTTTGAGCTTTATATGCAGGAAAATCCCTGCTATAGGGCATTTGATCATAGCACAACTACTTTATGTACTGATGTCGCTTATCTAATTACAGCGCTATCGTACCAAGGTAAGATCAGGTACAGTAGATTGCATCAGCATGCGGTAGATTGGGTCAAGCTATGATGGCACTATTCCAAAGCATGGGGGAGCCAAAAGGCAACAAATTCTATTATTTCTCAAAAATATTTTCTGAACAATAGTTGCACACAATATTTACAATGTTCCTAACATTACAGCTCCTAACATAACAGGTTTAATTCAAAAGCAAAATGTTTCCAGTTGCATCTTAATCACTGCCATAAAAATGATGTGTTTTTATAAAGAAACACTAACAGCCTATACAGAAATAAATATTATTTGTTTAAATACTTGAATTATCTTAGGAAATAATATAATACAAAGCAAAGCTATTTGCTTTGATCATGGTTTTGAAGTAGAGTATGGTAGAAGGACGCATATCATGACAATTCCCGAAATTACTTTAAAATGAGCAGTAGGCTATATTGTATTCTCTCCTAATTTGGCAGACTACATTTAAATTTCACTTACTGATTTTTTTCCTTTCTACAAGGCTGAATAACGCTTGAGAATTAGAATTCAGTTGTTGGAAAAACAAAATTATTATATCCTTATTATGACGGGTTTTCTCTGTTGACTATAAGACCAAGCACAAACTATAAAACCCAAACATATGATACTGTATTTTCTGCTTCAACACCACTATATTATTTCAACAAATAACCAAATCCAAGATTTACACTATTCTAGAACCGCCAGGCATACACACCCCTACTATTTTTGTGGTTTAGCATCGTTAGCATTCAAAAAAACTAAATTACAGTATTTGTTTGTTTTAAATGTCAAATTAATTTGAGGAAAACAATAATGTGTTTGTATTTCAGGTCTTATGATAGGAATACAATAATAACAAAAACTTCAAAGAACACAAACTATAGCATTTTAATTTGTTTATTAGGCTCTACAAACCAATTAAATTAAAATACACCACATGTATGATAAACGTCTTAACCGGTTTTAAGAGCCCACACTCCACTCTAATTGACCCCTTTACAATCTATTCCATTATAAGAATTCTGAATGGATGTTTTATATCTCAGGTATTATGTAATACATTAGGCTTTAGGTCAAATTGGCTGATACATTTCTTTGAATAGTCATAAATGACTGCCACTCTCTTCCCTTTGCGTATATATAACACGGGTTCACACTTCACAATTTCGTGCTATGTATACGCCAAAGTCCTTTTTTGCGTGCAGTGCAGACGCAATCTCCTCCCATGAAGAACTATGGTGAATAAATGCGATATTAAAGCTTTACCTTTACCCTTTGACATTCTTTCAAGAAAAAAGTACATCTACGGCTTTTAAACAATTAGTCAATCTTTGGGAAATCCGTGCCTCGATGATGGTGACGTCAAATAGGTTTCAGTTGGTGCGTGTCAATGACACAATTTTATTGACCATTATTATTAATGGTAGGAGATCGCGTCTCAACTGCACGCAAAAAAGGACTTTGGCGTATGCATAGCACGACATTGTGTGAACCCGTGGTATATGTACGCAAAAGGAAGAGAGCGGGTTGGCCATTAGTTTTTGATACTTTGATAGTTTTTTGTTTTGGCTACACTCAAATGATTAAACAACATAGTCTAAGCCTATAACTTGTATTTGTAAAATGATTTATGAAACATGAGAACAAAATATAAAGTGTTTCCGATACACAGTCAATCGGCTGCCAAAAAAATTAAGTGCTCAGAATTTTTAAGGAACATTTTGCCTATAAAATTTATAAAATAAAATAGTAACTAATAGTAACTAATCTATATATTTTTTATAGTATATATTATAGTAATAGTCTTATCATGCAGCCAATAATAAACAAAATATAGATTATTTTAAATGGAATACATTGCAAATAAGGTGCTTTCAAATATGAAGTGCTCTGCATTACACCAACTAAAACAATGCACAAACACTGAAAGGCTAAAAAATTATAACGGCATTAAACTCACCTAAAGGATTATTAGGAACACCTGTTCAATTTCTCATTAATGCAATTATCTAATCAACCAATCATATGGCAGTTGCTTCAATGCATTTAGGGGTGTGGTCCTGGTCAAGACAATCTCCTGAACTCCAAACTGAATGTCAGAATGGGAAAGAAAGGTGATTTAAGCAATTTTGAGCGTGGCATGGTTATTGGTGCCAGACGGGCCGTTCTGAGTATTTCACAATCTGCTCAGTTACTGGGATTTTCACGTAAAACCATTTCTAGGGTTTACAAAGAATGGTGTGAAAGGGGAAAAACATCCAGTATGTGGCAGTCCTGTGAGCGAAAATGCCTTGTTGATGCTAGGGGTCAGGAGAATGGGCAGACTGATTCAAGCTAATAGAAGAGCAACTTTGACTGAAATAACCTCTCGTTACAACCGAGGTATGCAGCAAAGCATTTGTGAAGCCACAACACGCACAACCTTGAGGCGGATGGGCTACAACAGCAGAAGACCCCACCGGGTACCACTCATCTCCACTACAAATAGGAAAAAGAGGCTACAATTTGCACGAGCTCACCAAAATTGGACAGTTGAAGACTGGAATAATGTTGCCTGGTCTGATGAGTCTCGATTTCTGTTGAGACATTCAGATGGTTGAGTCAGAATTTGGCGTAAACAGAATGAGAACATGGATCCATCATGCCTTGTTACCACTGTGCAGGCTGGTGGTGGTGGTGTAATGGTGTGGGGGATGTTTTCTAGGCACACTTTAGGCCCCTTAGTGCCAATTGGGCATCGTTTAAATGCCACAGCCTACCTGAGCATTGTTTCTGACCATGTCCATCCCTTTATGACCACCATGTACCCATGCTCTGATGGCTACTTCCAGCTGGATAATGCACCATGTCACAAAGCTCGAATCAATTTCAAATTGGTTTCTTGAACATGACAATGAGTTCACTGTACTGAAATGGCCCCCACAGTCACCAGATCTCAACCCAATAGAGCATCTTTGGGATGTGTTGGAACGAGAGCTTCTTGCCCTGGATGTGCATCCCACAAATCTCCATCAACTGCAAGATGCTATCCTATCAATATGGGCCAACATTTCTAAAGAATGCTTTCAGCACCTTGTTGAATCAATGCCACGTAGAGGCAGTTCTGAAGGCGAAAGGGGGTCAAAAACAGTATTAGTATGGTGTTCCTAATAATCCTTTAGGTGACTGTATATAGCCACTTCTTTTCCAAGTTGTTTCATTCATAGAAGGACAATGTGCCTGTTTTTGTGGTTCACAGTGAACAAATGTATTATTTTCTGGGTATCCAACGCTTTTGTTCTTTTGGGGTAGATGGACAGCAATGAAGTTCCAGTTTCGCGCATCTCCCACATTGTTCCTTAGATGCAATCAGTTGTAAAGTTCACTGAATCGTGAGTGCCAATTGTTGTTATTCAGCATGGTGGGAAACTTGACTTGGGTTGACCTGAGAATTTCACAACTGTGCAAACTGTGCATAGGTGGGCGCAACCATTTAGAAAAGCAAACTTATGTCTTCCATTACAAATAATGCAATGTATGTTTGTATTAAAAAATTGAATCATTAAAAAAAGTATTCACGACTTGCCATCTTTTTCATCATTAAACCATGACCATCTTTCAAAATGTTTACTCCCCAAATATTTACCCCTCATTAACCTTTTCACGCGTGAGTTTCAAATATTCCTTACCGACCCCCCAGCGTGAGTTTTTTTGCGCGTGACTTCAGTACTCTCTCCAGCATTTGAACTCATGCCAGCATTTGAACAGTCACCTTGCTAGGTAAGGAACACTACATGCATTGCATTGCAAGCTTCTCTCGTTGACTCAAATTCTAAGAGCTGCAAAAGTTGGTTGATTTATAACTGTAGCTAGCTAGAAAACATCAGCTAACGGCTAGCAAACGTCAGCTACCCGCTAGCTAACAAATCGTGACCAGTAATTCAGTGCAGTGAAAATGAATAAACTATATAAAATGCATACAACGGGTGACGTAACTTCTAGAAAGTTTTTGCAATGGTTTTGATCGGTAGTAGTCGCTAATATAATTTTTGTGTATTAGTGTTGGCTGTCTGTTGGTACGTAAGTAACACTTCTTGTCCCGATTTGAATGCTTTCTACCTGGTTAATATCATAGTATGGTCTTGAAACAATTACAATCAGGAAATAAAGTTATAAACACAGTTTGAGCTAAATGTGAGTAAATAACAGTGCGGTCTGACCAGCCATTGTTACGTTACTTGTAGCTAGGCATGCTAATGGTGCGTTCTAAACAAGACGTTCTAATCACACCAGTGTGATCGTACCCTTCAGGGACCACTCTAGCCTGATCACACTGGTGTGACCGTACGTGTCAAACGCATGTGAAACCATCAGTGAGGACAGTCAAAGTGTGGCCAGAAGGCTCAGACTCACATCTACAGCACCAGTTTCAAACACACAGACCGGAGTTCATTTGCCACTCAAGCCACCCCTGACTCCCATACGGACACATATGCTTCCTCCATTCTGGATTACATCAACATCTGCACCAACAATGTCACCACCCATAAACTAATAAAGACCTTCCCCAACCAGAAGCCGTGGATGAACAGAGAGGTCTGACAACTGCTTAAGGCACGCAACGCTGCTTTCAGATCTGGCGACGCAGAGGCCTACAGCTTATCCAGGGCCAATCTGAAAAGGGGCATCAAGGTGGCTAAAAATGACCATAAACTGCGGATCGAGGAACACTTCCACAACAACCCCGACGCATGTGGCAGGGCATCCAAGCCATCACTACAGGCCAAAGAACCCTACCCCACAGCCAACAACGTCTCCTTCACCGATCAGTGAAACAGGTTCTATGCACACTTCGACAGGGACAACAAAGAGCCAGCTATTAAAGCTGAACTCCCCCAAGACGCCCACCCCCAGACAATCCTCCTCAAAAGTGTCATCTGCACTGAGCAGGGTGAATGCACGCAAGGCTGCTAGTCCCAATGGCATCCCTGGATGTGTGCTCTGAGTATATGCTGGGCAACTGGCCGAGGTCTTTACCAACATTTTCAAATGTCACGGGCCCAGGCGGCAGTCCCAACGTGCTTCAAGATCGCAACTATTGTGCCAGTGTCAAAGCAGTTGACCGAGTCTAGCCAGAATTACTTTCATCTGGTTGCAATCACCCCTACAATCACAAAGTGCTTCGAAAGACTAGTTCGGGCCCACCCTAACACTGGAGCCCTACATAGCTAAAAAATATGCCCCCCTATTATCGGCCACCATCCTCAATTATTGGCCACCTGACTATTTTGTTAAATTACTTTTTATTTGTATTACAAATGACAGATCATGGTCTTCTCTGAAGTGTCTATTAGAAAGTTTTAGCTAGCTTTCTTGCCTTCCGGTAAAGAAAATAGACTGATCACTTCATTACATGACATCTGGTCTGTCGCACAAGTCGAATTTCACAAATTGCATAAAAACATTTTAAACTCCATACATTTCTATATGGGCTAGCTGAAAGGATATAGTGATTAGCAAAACGTACCATTCCTTTCCAGTGCATTTACATTTTGATCTGATTGGATCTATACAAACAGACACATTTATAAACTGAAAACCTTTAGAGACAATTTACCAATTTTCTTACACCATATTCCTACTTAATCTGCCAAAATCACACTAGTGGGTCAGGCGTTAATCTGTACCAGTGGTGAGCCGTCAGGGCCTGTAAGGCCTTCTATGCTGGAAGAATCAGATTTTCTTTTATTATTATATATATATTTTCATTAACACTATATGTATTTTACAAAGTTCATTCCCATCAGTCTAATGTAATTTCAATGCTACTCTCTCCATCAGTTGTGCTGCTTCTAATGGAGCTCATCTAAATTAAAGCTTTCATCCCATCAGATTTTTCACCTGTGCTGTCTCTGGGTAAACTGGAGGCCTTCATAATTTGAAGTGAATCCCCTTTTGCTGTTGAAGCGAATGGGTCCATGTTATTGATTGTCATATTAATTAACCAATCAGATTGAATTTGTCGTGTTGGGCGTATTTTTTGACACACTGGAGCCTTCTAGCTGGCCTAGCCTTATGTCAGCATTTGTAGTGTTTTTGATAGGAGTGGCAGTAAAAACTAGCTGACACCTGAAAGTTTTCAACCAGCTGACACCTGGTTGAAACTAAACATTTTTTGCTGTAGTGCTTTAGATTTGTTGTTTAGATATTTACTTTTGGCAGAATGGCAGATGGAGGAAAAGGAACAAATTTGGTGGAGAATTTACAAAAAAATAAGTATATTTTCCAAAAAACAAAGGAGGATGGAATTGGTCTTCAAACAATAAGCAGCTTTGGTAAGTCTGATGGATTTTTATGGATTTTTACTAGCAGGCCTTTGGGGTGCTAAGTGTTTTTGTATTCAGTATTTAGAACTGAAACAAAGCAGGAGGAGATCAATAAGCAGACAAACTTAATCCTGGTGCCGGACCTGTTAATAGCTATTATTATTGCTTGCTTTAGATTGTTGCTGCTGTTATGAATCATTTTCAGATTCAGTGGCCTAGCTGGCTGGCTGGCTGTGCCTTTGAGTGTGTGGTGGCATACGTGGGTGTTTAGGCCCAGCAGCTTGGCTGGAATTACTAACTGCGTGTCCACCAAAAAAAATACCTGGAACTTTGAGTCCCAGGAACTGCTACTCAAGAACTAAAGGGAACCTATAGCCCATTGTTGTGTGTGTTTCCACCGCGGTCTAAAGACCTGCGAAGATTAGGCAAATGAGTCCTCTGACGTAACCATACCAGCCAACAGTAACCATGGAGAAGATTCAAGTTGTGTTGATCATGATTTATTGGTTTGCAAATGTGGTCATTGAGTCAATGGTGGATAAGAGATGAGCAGTAGTAGCAAATCCGATTCAAAATGTGCAAAATGCTAGACGAGTTGCAATACAATTACAGCAAACATGGAGACTGACCATGAGATGACTGAGACAGATTCAAAAAACAAAATGGTAAGATTTTCTTAGTAGACCTATATATGTTTAAGTAAATCACAGTTGGAAATAATGTTATTGTAAACTACATCGACTTGTTATTGGCATCTTTTTGTGTGTGTTTCAGATATGCAAGTATTGCAGAATGCGTTGTGTTTCTCAACGGAGTGGTGAGAAACCATGGTTCCAACTTTCACAGAGGCCCAGTGGATAAAGATTTTCCGTATGTCTAAAGACACGTTTCTATACCTGTGCTTTCGATTGCAACCATAACTGGAGAGACATGACACTGCTGTTGTGAAACCATTCAAAAAAAGGATCACCATTGCACTGTGGAAACCTGTGACCAAAATAATTTCTCATTTGGAGTCGGCATTACTATGGTGTGTCACTGTAAACTATTTCTGCAAATGTTTTTGGCAGACTGAAGGGCAGATGGAGATGCTTGTTAAAACAAAATGACTGCAACATACACAAGGTCAAATCCATGGTGACAGCATGTTGTGTTACAGCATAGAATTACTATTGAATAATATTGATACATGAGTGTAATATACTTATGAATGGTGGCATAGCAAACTTCAACTACGTAGTGAGAATTAAAAAAATATAGCAAGAAGATAAAGCAATAATATACATTACTGTACATGGTTAATGTACATAACATGGTTTCTTCCGCCTGAGACTCCAGGAATGCCAACTCTCGACTCCATATCGCTCTTTACGCGGCTCTCCTCAGCCTGACTATTTCCTTAGTTTAACAGCTGCATACTAAGGAAATAGTCGTCCATATCCCTCAGCGTGTCAAGGAAGTCTGTCTCTTTTCCTCTTTCCTAAGAAAAATAAACACACTCCAATAAATTAATAATACACATGCCGACTGCATAGCCAACAGCAGATTTGAAAAATAACTTGTACCGAGTAATCTGTTGTCAATGTTTAGTGATTATTAGAGACATACAAATGTTAACTAGCATGTAATTAATTATAATTTCTGAAATTCCATTGACTACTATTTGCAGCTAGTTGGTTAGCAATGTGGCTAAAAAATACAACCCCTATTATCGGTCACGGTCCTCTGTTATTGGCCACCTTACTATTTTGTTCAATAATGTTTTATTTCCCCTTTATTTGTGTTACAAAATGCCTGATCACAGTTTTACTTACATGTCTACTAGAAAGTTTTAGCTACCTCTCAAGCCTTCTGGTGAAGAAGGAAAAAAAGACGGATCACTGATAAATTTAAGTTGATGCCTATATGATGACGTCCAGCAACGCATCTAGATGGTCAAACCACTTGCTCCACCGGTCAGAGTCGCTTCTGTTATTGTGATCCTTGAGCTTCTACTAATCTTGTTTTTATTTTTTAACCTTCTCTCGGTTTCCCGGTGTGAAAAATGTTCAGCTCATTTAACTTGCAGGGTATTTTCGTGAACACCTTATTATTACGGATTGCCATTTCCAATTCCCACTGTATTTGGTCTTCAGCATAAACACAATGAGGCCTGGACTTTGTTGTCGGTCCATCTGTTGTTCGATTTCTTCTCCATAAAAAGGTTATTCTGTTTGTAAGCACAATTTACTCCTTTACTACGCTGAAGATGGCTGCAGACATTTACAAATGGCGGTTGAAAACCTTTATGAGTAATGTGATGGAAATTCCAATGTATTGACACTCGGAGTAAGGGACACAGAGACAAAGTTCTCTTTGTACATTATTTTATTAATTATTATGCACAGAGACTATTATGAGAGACGCGTCAACCGCTTACACAAACATAATCGTCTGAGGAGCCTCTAACTCCATACATGAACAATCCGTATTTATTACATAGAAAAGGGGTGTGGTAAGATGCTGCCATCGGTCTTGTCACAAGAGTTTACCCAAAGGGCGGGCTGTCCCCCCACCTTATCCTTCTCAACTCCTGAGGAGACACAATGTCTGGATAGTCAACAGAGACACTAAAGGGTTATACAGATTTACGAGTACCCCTCTAATCCACCCGTGCCGGTCAAGGATGTCTCCTATTCAAACACCAGACCCCTCTCGGCATCTTTAACTAGTAACTCATTCATCCATGTATATGACGACAAAGAATACATCCTTCTTCTAGGCAGGAGGACATGGCCCAAATACCTAATAATCCTCTGATATTATACAGACATGTGTGTCACAATCAAAGAACAGATTTACATACCAGCCAATAGAAAGACAGACATTTCTCAAATGCACCTTAGTTCAAAATTTCCATAACAGTAAACTCTACTACTCGACCAATCAGAAATGTTCAGCACCGCAAGAACCGCCAGCCCCACCCCAAAAGTTCTGGTACTCTGGGAAAGTCCTACCTCCCGAGCAAGGACTGTTTTGCGGGTAAAATGCAGTTCCTGGTTCTAGACCCTGGTTCCTGCGGTGGAAATGCAGCGAGTTCCTGGAAAAGTTCCTACTTCCTGGGTATAGTTCCTGCAATGGAAACACGGCTTCTAAGGAAGCCCGAATCCTGATTGTGTTATTCCCCCCAGCATTTTTGCTTGCTTCTTGGTCGTATGAGTAAATGTGACTAGTTGTTGTTTGTTTTTGTTTATTTGGCAATTACATTGATTTGGGCTATGCCATGGCTACATGTGATGCAGCATCCTGTCATACTGAGTTCGATAAAGGTTGTCGTGAATTGGATTAATTTAAAAATGAAGATGATTTAGATTAAATTAAACTTTGTCACTGAACAGTACAAGAAATGAATTTAGCATCTAACCAGAAGTGCAAATCGAGGAGGGAAGAAAATAGGTCTTCCCTCCTCTACGTAAATATATAAAGTATTTACAAATATTAAGCATATTACCAGTGGAATGTGTAGATGTGCAATGAGGCAAATCCAGCACAAATGGCAATACTAAATAAGGCAATAAGGTGGACATTTTACAGTATTAGGTATCATGTAGGTTACAAGAGGGGTAATAGTTGTTTGGGTAAAAATGGTAATTTCAAAATGGCATTCAAGATGTGCAAAAGAGGCAGGAGTGATGTACTAAGGTAGCAGGTGCACCCGAGATGCAGAGATAGCAGCAGTGAGGTCCCTAGGTAGACATGGATGTGTAACGATTGTAAGAATGCAAGCACAATGGCAATTTTAAATGTGCAAAGAGGCAAAATTGAATGTACAAGGTGTCTGCGCAACTGAAATGCAGGGTTAGCAGCAGTGAGGTTCCTGAGGTAGACATTAGGGGTGGGTATTGGCAAGTACCTTGCGATACGATATATAACACAATACACATGTTACGTTTCAATAGATCACAATTCAACACAATATAAGGCTATATACTTGAAAGGTCAATCTTTAGCAACTCCTAATGAACCACTAACTTCTAAATTTAGACCCCCTTTAGACCCCAGTTTACGGTTCTATTGCGACTGTTTCTGGTGGAAGTATGCATCCGTGCATGTGTTTTGGGTCACGATAGACAAACATTTGCTGGCTACAACATACAGTAGTTACGTTATAGTAAGCCTTAACTGGAACTGTATACGGTTATATTGTGACTGTTTCTGGCATGGAAAAGTTAATCTTCAGTCTTGCTAGCAATTGCTCAATTCTTAAGATTATTCCTAGTACGTTAGTAGATACTAGTATGACTATTACTGGCTAATCAGCTGTTAAAATGGCCAGTGGCAAAAGCAATACAGTTCATAGACGCTATGGTGAAGGTAAACTTTATAAGAAACGTTAGTCAGTTTAACACAATCTTCAATGGAGTCTAGCGACTGCTGAAACGTGTAATGCCGTGGCATAGTGGTTAAAGACAGTGCCTCATGTGGAATTACTAATTTCGGGTCTATTGAGAGCAACAACATTTACTTATTATGTATGTCATTCACAAATGGCCAAAAACAGCCAGTGGCAAAAGAGGATTTGTTCAGGATAGACACAAGAGGCTATACTGACACCTGACAAATGTACAGCTCCATAGTGTAGTGGTTAATGACACAGCCTTACACGTGGGAGACCCGGGTTTGAATCTCAGGCTGAACTAGGCTTGCCTGGATTCTTGTTCAATATTATTAATGTCACTTATAGACAAACAATGCATGTGCTTAAACAAGGAGACTGGATCTATGCACTGGCATTGAAATCAACTCGTTAGCCCTGGGAGAGACTAACAAAGACGTGACGTTTTAGCAGCCTATTTACTTGGGGAAAAGGATGTTGTATTTTTCCCAAAACTCCTCGGTTTTTCTATAGCTTATTCTTGGACAACTGATGCATGTGCTTGAACTATGAGTCTGGACCTATACACCAGCGTTTGAATTAACGCCTTTTCGTAGCCTATTCACTAGGCGAAAACTCCTCTCAGTGTTAGGCCTTGTGGATCTTTTGTTCATCTGGTTGCCTTTTCACTACCCATTAAGTGTAATTGTTCTTTTTGTATGCTTTTATTATTTTTATTTGTACAGTTATGGTAACAGATGATCTCCTCCTCCATACACTCGTATGTTGAGTGTAAATATTATGCCAAAAAAAAATCACATTAAACGAAGTTGAAGAAGAATTTGACTGATAGCATTTTTTATTCTTCAGATATTCTAGAAATACCGCGATAATATCGTTACCATGTACTCTTTTGGCCACGATAATCCTATAGTGGCCCATAACTTTTGGCCCGTAATTCCTGTAATGAAAATCTGATATGGTGACAGTCCTTTTTGCAGAAGAATCAATTTCTTCAAAATTGATTTTCATAAAATACAATAAGTTCCAGAATTCATAACAAATGTAAATTCCGCCTACCTAACAAAATAACAGTCTAAGAAAATATTTATACTTTTAGAATACAAAAAACACACATAAAATAATGGTTATTTTTGAAACACCAACGTTGTGTTTTTCTGTGCATGTCGGCAGCATACCTGGCTTATATAACATACAAAAAACAATAACATTATGAAATTACTATTTCGATTGACAATATCCTTTTGACAAGCTAATTCTATACCTTAGTGGTTACCTGTCAAAACTTAACATAAAAATACGTTAACCGGTAGGAATAAGAATTCATGCTTTCTCAACATTCAACAAAATCTGCTGTTTATATGAAGGATGCTGCGATTGTTGCAATAACAGCAAAGTAACTTAAACAGAAATGATAAACGAAAACACAAACAATAGTTAAATCCACAGCATGGTTTTCTAGAAGCAAGGTTCAAATTAATTGCCATTATAACAACAGTAACTAGCCATATACACACACCTAAAGGATTATTAGGTACACCATACTAATACTGTGTTTGACCCCCTTTCGCCTTCAGAACTGCCTTCATTCTACATGGCATTGATTCAACAAGGTGCTGAAAGCATTCTTTAGAAATGTTGGCCCATATTGATAGGATAGCATCTTGAAGTTGATGAAGATTTGTGGGGTGCACATCCAGGGAACGAAGCTCCCGTTCCACCACATCCCAGATGCGTTGGAAGATCTCTCTCAATTGGGTTGAGATCTGGTGACTGTGGGGGCCATATCATTACAGTGAACTCATTGTCATGTTTGAGAAACCAATTTGAAATGATTCAAGCTTTGTGAGATGGTGCATTATCCTGCTGGAAGTAGCCATCAGATGATGGGTACATGGTGGTCATAAAGGGATGGACATGGTCAAAAACAATGCTCAGGTAGGCTGTGGCATTTAAACGATGCCCAATTGGCACTAAGGGGCCTAAAGTGTGCCAAGAAAACATCCCCCACACCATAACACCACCACCACCAGCCTGCACAGTGGTAACAAGGCATGATGGATCCATGTTCTCATTCTGTTTACGCCAAATTCTGACTCTACCATCTGAATGTCTCAACAGAAATCGAGACTCATCAGACCAGGCAACATTCTTCCAGTCTTCAACTGTCCAATTTTGGTGAGCTCGTGCAAATTGTAGCCTCTTTTTCCTATTTGTAGTGGAGATGAGTGGTACCCGGTGGGGTCTTCTGCTGTTGTAGCCCATCCGCCTCAAGGTTGTGCGTGTTGTGGCTTCACAAATGCTTTGCTGCATACCTTGGTTGTAACGAGTGGTTATTTCAGTCAAAGTTGCTCTTCTATCAGCTTGAATCAGTCGGCCCATTCGCCTCTGACCTCTAGCATCAACAAGGCATTTTCGCCCACAGGACTGCCGCATACTGGATGTTTTTCCCTTTTCACACCATTCTTTGTAAACCCTAGAAATGGTTGTGCGTGAAAATCCCAGTAACTGAGCAGATTATGTAATACTCAGACCGGCCCGTTTGGCACCAACAACCATGCCACGCTCAAAATTGCTTAAATCACCTTTCTTTCCCATTCTGACATTCAGTTTGAAGCTCAGGAGATTGTCTTGACCAGGACCACACCCCTAAATGCATTGAAGCAACTGCCATGTGATTGGTTGATTAGTTAATTGCATTAATGAGAAATTTAACAGGTGTTCCTAATAATCTTTTAGGTGAGTGTATATAAAGAGTATAGGCAATACATTTTTCAGTAGGGTACTAGCCACATAACTCAATTATTAGCTTCTTAAATTAACCAAAATAAGCAGTAAACCCAGTATTAGTTTGGCACAAAACAATAGAATAATCTTATTTGCTGCTTTGGTCCTATTAAACCCCTGTGCAAAATGCTATTACCAAATGCTTTACGACCACTGTCTTTCAAATCTGTACAGTAGCCTTTTCCAGTTCAAACACATATGGTTCAATGTCACAATGTAAGATCACTTCCAAAAATGAATCCTTCTAATCATGACAACAAGCCACTGTAAAGTTAGCTAGCTAGCAGTATCCCATCTACCACGGAGAGATTATCAAAAAAAAATGCGGACTGGAGGGGAGAGAGTTTCTTTTGCTCACCCTTCAGTGATGTAATACTGTGTGGTTGTTGGTGCGCAAAAAACAAACATTGCATCTTCAGGGAAATTATGTGTGAAACAAATCTCACCACCCTAGAAATCTTTCAGATAGAAAACAAACTACATAAGGTCCCCCAAGGGAGAAGTGCTGTGATGGATCTGTGATGAATCAAAGTGGGATGACAGAATGACAGTGAATTCAGTCTGCCAAAAGAAATACGTTTTTGTGATGCAATTGAAATAATGTTGACCGATTAATACTAGCGGTTAAACGGTTAAAAAAGGCTGCCATACCAATCAATGTGTCACTTCACATGCAACCAACCACACATACAGTGGATATAAAAAGTCTACACACCCCTTCTTTTGTTTTTGTGATGTCAGAACTTTTTCCACTTTTAATGTGACCTATAATGTGAACAATTTGATTGAAAAACAAACTGAAATCTTTGAGGGGGAAAAATGAAAACCTTACAATAACCTGAGCACACCCTCTTATACAGTATGGATAACAAGTATTTGATACACTGCCGATTTTGCAGGTTTTCCCACAATTTTTATCATAGGGAATCTATGATCCAAAACAAAAATCCAGAAAATCTAAAACAAAAATCCAGAAAATCACATTGTATGATTTTTATGTAATTAATTTGCATTTTATTGCATGACAAGTATTTCACACATCAGAAAAGCAGAACTTAATATTTGGTACAGAAACCTTTGTTTGCAATTACAGAGATCATATGTTTCCTGTAGTTCTTGACCAGGTTTGCACACACTGCAACAGGGATTTTGGCCCACTCCTCCATACAGACCTTCTCCAGATCCTTCAGGTTTCGGGGCTGTCGCTGGGCAATACGGACATTCAGGTCCCTCCAAAGATTTTCTATTGGGTTCAGGTCTGGAGACTGGCTAAGCCACTCCAGGACCTTGAGATGCTTCTTACAGAGCCACTACTTAGTTGCCCTGGCTGTGTGTTTCGGGTTGTTGTCATGCTGGAAGACCCAGCCACGACCCATCTTCAATGCTCTTACTGAGGGAAGGAGGTTGTTGGCCAAGATCTCACGATACATGGCCCCATCCATCCTCCCCTCAATACGGTGCAGTCGTCCTATCTCCTTTGCAGAAAAGCATCCCCAAAGAATGATGTTTCCACCTCCATGCTTCACGGTTGGGATGGTGTTCTTGGGGTTGTACTCATCCTTCTTCTTCCTCCAAACACGGTGAGTGGAGTTTAGACCAAAAAGCTCTATTTTTGTCTCATCAGACCACATGACCTTCTCCCATTCTTCTTCTGGATCATCCAGATGGTCATTGGCAAACTTCAGACGGGCCTGGACATTCACCAACTTGAGCAGGGGGACCTTGCGTGCGCTGCAGGATTTTAATCCATGACGGCGTAGTGTGTTACTAATGGTTTTCGTTGAGACTGTGGTCCCAGCTCTCTTCAGGTCATTGACCAGGTCCTACCGGGTAGTTCTGGGCTGATCCCTCACCTTCCTCATGATCATTGATGCCCCACGAGGTGAGATCTTGCGTGGAGCCCCAGACCAAGGGAGATTGACTGTCATCTTGAACTTCTTCCATTTTCTAATAATTGCGCCAACAGTTGTTGCCGTTTCACCAAGCTGCTTGCCTATTGTCCTGTAGCCCATCCCAGCCTTGTGCAGGTCTACAATTTTATCCCTGATGTGCTTACACTGCTCTCTGGTCTTGGCCATTGTGGAGAGGTTGGAGTCTGTTTGATCTAGTGTGTGGACAGGTGTCTTTTATACAGGTAATGAGTTCAAACAGGTGCAATTAATACAGGTAATGAGTGGAGAACAGGAGGGCTTCTTAAAGAAAAATGAACAGGTCTGTGAGAGACGGAATTCTTACTGGTTGGTAGGTGATCAAATACTTATGTCTTGCAATAAAATGCAAATTAACTATTTAAAAATCATACAATGTGATTTTCTGGATCTATGATAAAAATTATAATAATAATGATAATAACAATAAATAATATGGCACAACAGAGACATTACCAAGAACTGGACGTCCCTCCAAAATTGATGAAAAGACAAGAAGTAAACTGGTCAGGGAGGCTTCCAAGAGGCCTACAGCAACATTAAAAGAATATCTGGCAAGTACTGGCTGTGTGCTTCATGTGACAACAATCTCCCGTATTCTTCATATTAATAGGCTATGGGTGGCAAGACAGAAGCCTTTTCTTACAAAGAAAAACATCCAAGCCCGGCTGAAGATTGCAAAAACAAACATCAAGCCGCCCAAAAGCACATGGGAAAATGTGTTATGAGCAGTAAATGCAGGGTATAATGTTTTAGAATAGGGATTTATGACCCTGGAGGGTGGGGCTTCCAGATTGATGTGACAGGTGGGCGGGACATCCGGTTTGTAGGGTGGGACTTCTGGAGTGACGTATGCATGTCGGTGACTTTGTAATTTATGATTACATTGATGTTTTACAACGCCTAATGAGCAAACCAGACTAGTGTTATAAAAAATGGGCCTTAGGGTTCTGGAAAATTAAATTCCCAGGCAATAAATAAGTGTTGGGTCAGCGGCAAAATGATTGGTGTTTGACAAATGGTGTTCAGCAAAGCTATAACCCCCCGAGGCATTTTATGTTCTGACAAGTGGTACAACAGATATACCTTTTTTACAATGGGCGTGTAGCATGGTGTTTTTCTACAAGCACGGAATTACGTGTAAGATATAAAGAAGAGGGCGGGACTTACTATTCAGAGAGTTTCAGATCATTTTTCATTTTTCTTAAGATCAGATCCGCCCAGCATAAGCATCAATACAGGTCAAACTATTTATTTTCCAAGAAACCAAAGACTGATAATGGAACAAGGATATTTCCCCCAACAAACAGGCGATATACATCTCAAACTGTTGCTTGATCAGATGTTGTAAGGACCCTGGGAGAGACCAGGTCCTAGGGTTGGTGATACAACCCGCAGTCGGTCTCAAAAATCTCATAAACCTCACCCAGAAGCCTTTGCTGTATTCTAATTTGTATAAACATCAGCCATAGGTCAACAAATTGATGGGGTTTGTGTGTGTGTGTGTGTGTGTGTGTATATGAACATGCTGGTTGGTTGTAGGTTCGTTCTGAACTACGTGCAAAGTTGTTGAACAGGATGTTGTGGTGCGTGTGCCTGTGTGTGTGTGTGTGGGTGAGTGGAGTCAAATCTGTGTGTATTAAGTTGTGATATATTGGGATAAATATTTAATATTGTATTATATTGTTTATAACAAGGTTATAATGTTCAATTTGATTTCAAACATGGAATGGTTTAGATTAAAGCAACCTTGCTTTCGACATAATAGGGCTCCTAGACACAGCAGCATTATTCGACAGGGGGGTCCTGATTCAGGTGTAAGGCAATGTAATATATTCAGGGCTGGGATGTGTTTTTTGTATATCGACCAATAAGTATCTCTTATTCTGTAAAAAGCTGTTTTGGGGGGCATATGTCAAATGGTCCAGGGGTTAAATAAAGTGGCCTTTCTCCCAGCTCACAACATATTGGCAGCACACGTCAAGCTTTCTAAGGTATGTGAAACAAAATTCTTAACACAAAGTAATTATGAATGTTTTAGGCTACACTAAAAGCAAAGTTATGTAGTTTTATTATTCCATGTTAAGCCAACTACAAGGTATAGCTAAATAGATTTGCTTTGTGTAACAACGTGTCTGGTGGTTTTCCTGGGCCACAAGGTGTTGTGAAGGCCCAAATGTGCTATTTTAATCATGTGTTGTTAACCAACAAGATACATAATAACTTAAAGACATCCCAATAAGGCTACCGCATATTACCCAATTGTATTCCAATAGGTTTCCAGCAAATATCGACTGTCTGTTTTGAAAGGTCATTGTGTTACCTAATTCAACATGGCAACAGGTATGTAATAACGTGGTATGTTTTTATTTTTGTATAGATCGGCAAATACCGTTTACCGCACATCCGTGGTATTTTGATGATTTGTTTTTTAATCAAGCTGACTAACGTGTTAAAATGAGGTAACCGTCTTGTTTATATCACAAGCTACATATATCAACTTTCAATAAAAGTATATACATTTTTATTTATTATAAATTATCGTGTCGGGGGGTTGGCTAACAATAGACCTATTATATTTAATTATCTGTACATTTTGTACTCATAGGATGTTCAACAGATTGTGATTTTTCAAGGGGTTGGGTCAGAAACAGTAAGTAAGTAATCCAGCTCAACATCACCATCGAAACAACAGCATCGTTCAATTAAGAAGATTTTCTGCCGCCGTTAGACTTCAGTGGTCCGGTAAGAGAAAACCGTGATGGTGCCGGTGTTGTTTTAAATCAATTGTATGATATGGTTTATGATCACAGGCGCAAGCATCAGTTTATAAATTACCACATGGTCAGAATCGAAGATATTGTTCGTAACAGGTTCGATGATATGGATTTCATTATTAATAGTTTTAGATATGAAGTAGATACACATTTACAAGGTTTGAGATATGAAGCTACTGAGGTGTCCATACTAGCACAAGAAAACAGATCGCTGTTTAGGTCCGGTCATTGATGTTTTCATGCATAAAGCTTGTTACCTTTTTAGTCTCAAAAAGGGTATGTGTATGTCTGCATGTGTTTCAAAATTGATTTTACTGCCGTTTATTTTTTAGGGGTGTGTCATGAACTTTTTTTAACATTTTGTTTACTATAATTGATAAAAATCATGGAGCCTAAAAAACCTAGTAAATTCTCATTGACCAGAAAATGTAGAGCTAGAGAATTGGCTAGAGCGAACGGTAACACCAACCCATCCCCGTCAAACTCTACACACATTCAGTAGACCGTGCCTAACAGAAGTGCAACAAATATGTCCACGGATATTATCCCTAGTATGAACAATGACAATCCCATAGACAATAGCGATTTTGCTATGATAAGACCACGCGTGTCGTATCTGAATTCGGCATTTCCTAAAAAAACGAATAAACTACCTTTGACCAGAAGACGTAGAGCTAGAGAATTGGCTAGAGCGAGCAGTAACAGCACCACATACCCATCATCCTCTACACACACTCAGCAAACCAGGCCTAACGCTTCAAGTGCAGCGGCTATATACAGGGATATAATGCCTAGAATCAACAATGACAATCTCATAGATAATAGCAACAATACATTGACCTTGTAGTCATAGCAGATAGTATTCTAATTTTAGGCGATTTCAATATTCATATGGAAAAGTCCAATGATCCTCTTCAAAAAGCCTTTGAAGCCATAATTGACTCAATGGGTTTCATCCAACATGTCTCAGGTCCAACACATTGCCACAATCTTACCTTAGATTTAGTCCTGTCACGAGAAATAGATATTGTAGATCTAATAATTTACCCCCAAAATCCTGGATTATCGGATCATTGTCTTATTACATTTACCGTTAAAACAAGAAATCCACTTGCCCCCCAAACAATGAGTTTCAAAAGCCGTACTATAAATTCTCGGACTACAAATAAATTCCTTGATATTCTTACAAGTTCGCTCATAAACGACAGAGTAAATAAATCTGTAAACGATTAAATCGAGGATCTAAACTCAATACTGTGCTAGGTCAGCCAATGCTGAACATAATAAATTGCTCCCTTTCCTCCAGATGCGTACCAAACTCGCTAAAAATAGCGGAAATTAAGCCTCTTCTAAAAAAATCTAATCTGGATCCTGACATATTATACAATTATAGGCCAATATCGAACCTCCCGTTCCTCTCAAAAATCTTAGAAAAATGTGTTTCCCAACAACTGAATGCCTTCCTAAAGACAAATAACATTTATGAAATACTCCAGTACGGGTTCAGATCCCATCATAGTACTGAGACTGCACTCGTGAAGGTAACAAATGACCTTCTAATGGCCTCAGACAAAGGTTCCGCATCTGTTGCTTCTTGATCTTAGTGCTGCTTTCAACACTATTGATCACTCCCTTCTCTTAGAGAGACTGGAAACCCATATTGGGCTACGTGGACATGTTCTAGCCTGGTTTAAATCTTATTTATCTGAAAGATATCAGTTCGTTAGTGTGGATGGCATATCCTCTGACAAGTCAAAGGTATGCTTTGGAGTTCCTCAAGGCTCGGTTCTGGGCCCATTACTTTTCTCACTATACATGCTCCCTCTGGGCGATGTAATCCGAAATCACAATATTAACTTTCACTGTTATGCTGATGACACACAGTTATATATTTCAATGAAGCATGGAGAAGCCCCTAAATTAGCTATTTTGGAAGCATGCGTTTCAGATATTAGGAAGTGGATGACAGAGAATTTCTTGCTCTTAAACTCAAATAAAACAGAAATGCTCCTTTTAGGACCCAAAAAACAAATAGCGTTGTTAGCAGATCTCACTGTGAACCTCGACGGCTGCATGGTCGTATCCCAAAAAACTGTAAAAAACCTTGGCGTTACCCTTGACCCTGACCTCTCCTTTGAAGAACATATAAAATATGTCTCAAGAGTTGCTTATTTTCATCTTCGAAACATCGCAAAAATTAGAAACTTCCTATCAAAAACTGATGCAGAAAAATTAATCCATGCTTTCGTTACTTCTAGATTAGATTACTGCAATGCTCTTATCTCTGGTTATCCAGACAAATTAATAAATAAACTTCAATTAGTGCTGCACACAGCTGCTAGAATCCTAACTAGAACAAAAAAATTTGAACACATTACTCCTGTCCTGGCATCCTTACATTGGCTGCCTGTTAGGGTTAGGGCTGATTTTAAGGTTTTACTCTTAACCTATAAATCAATACATGGACTTGCTCCTACTTACCTTGCTGAAATGATCCAGCCATATATACCTACACGTAACCTTAGATCGCAAGACGCAGGCCTTTTAATTGTACCTAGAATTTCTAAACAAACAATTGGCGGCAGGGCCTTTTCTCATAGAGCTCCACTCCTGTGGAATGATCTGCCAATTAAGGTTAGAAATGCAAACTCAGTGCAAACTTTCAAGTGTCTACTAAAAACTCATCTCTACAGCACGGTTTATAATTAGGTGTAGCCTGGCCCGGGGGCGTGAAGGTGACCAGTAGGCTTGATACTGTCCACCCTTGCTGTCTTGCCAGGTGGGCTCTCGTCGCCACTGGGATGCCCTCCCTCCAATGCCCTTCGGGGGAAGAGTCACTGGCTTGTTGTTGATTCTCTATTGCGCACTTGTGCAGTTGGGCTGTACGCTACTAGCAATACTCGGCCCTCATTCAGGGGGGTTGCGGTTGGTGGGTGTCCCTTTGGTTGATGCCTGGCAATGTGGTTGGATTGATTTCCTGCCTGTTGGGCCCTGTCCGGGGCCTCCCCCGGGTAGGGCCACAGTGTCACCGGACCCCCCTGTCTCAGTTCCAAGGTGTTACGCTGATATATTATCGTGCTGGGGGATATGAGAAATGCACTACTAACTTTTCTCAGTCTCCTCCAGTTTTACATTTTAGGAGGAGATGAGGTCCTGGTCCACACATGCGGATTACCTGGTTTGGGGGGCCTGTTGCTGTCCCTGTCCTTGTCCACCAGGTCATACTTCTGACCTAGTCTAAAATCAAATAGACTCTGGATTTAGCCCAGAGAAATGTATTTATTATTCCAATTGGACTCTTAATATCTCACCCGGCACAGCCAGAAGAGGACTGGTCACCCCTCTGAGCCTGGGTCCTCTCTAGGTTTCTTCCTAAAATTCGACCTTCTTAGGGAGTTTTTCCTAGCCACCGAAATTCAACACTACTGTTGTTTGCTCCTTGGGGTTTAAGGCCGGGTGTCTCTGTAAAGCACTTTGTGACAACTGCTGTTGTAAAAAAAGGGCTTTATAAATACATTTCATTAATAAGGCGTCACATGGTGCATCCGAATACGTCAAACCCTAAAAAAGCAGATAGACAATCCAGAATGTGTGTAGCTATAGAACATCTTACATATTTTCTATAGCCAGACATGGAACAACCAACAACCTCTAAACATAATCATCAGAACACCCCCCCAAAATACAAACTTTGTTACACATCAATGCAATCCTCAGATGCATGGCATGTTAACAGAGTTTACGAGCCCCCGTCTTTCATGCGATATAGTAGACTCGCCGCCGAACGCACTGATGCAATCTCATTGCACTGATGGTGATGTTAGAGTTATACAACGTAATGCGTTTGACAACATTGAATTACGACAGTTGATACATTTACAAAATACTGGTGAAGTTGGTGATATTGGCGCATTCTATGCAATCATTATGGCTGGCTTGGATACTTTGATTGTTAGAGCTTCAGACCTTGTACACGGGCCTGGTGATCGTCTGCAGATTGAGTTGATTGGTGAATCTCGGATATCCCCCAAACATGTGACCATGAGGGCGGATGAATATAATGAACGCACGATTGGTCTCTGATATCCCCCAAACATGGGACCATGAGGGCGGATGAATATAATGAACGCACGTTTGGTAATTTACTTGAAAGTGTTATGCAGAGTAATGCTGAGATTATGATTGATGAATCACTAGAGCTGGTGGTACAAATTGTCAAAAACAGTGAGGGTGGTTCCACGCAACTTAAGCACAAACACTGTTGATAGAGGAGATAATCAATAAAAAAGATGCCATTTATATGTGGCTGTAAATAATGATTCTACATGTTTTTCCGTTTGTTTGATGGGTCTGCTGAACCCGCAGTCACATATGTTGAAGCTGAGGATAGCGTTCATGAGATACATAAGGGAGCTGGTTTTGCGATAGTTGAATGTGTGTCATTCACAGATAATGTTCGGTTTGAGGAAATGACAGGGTATAAAATTGTTTTAAGGATAATAGCCTTTTTTCATCGAACACGGGATGGTCACTTTAACAAGTTTCAAAACAAGTGATGACACCCAACCTAGAACCGTCTTTACGTACTTACACGATAACCATTTCTATGAATCTGAAGGGTTTTCTGGGTGTTACATATGTCTGTGACTGGTGCTATACCGGTTTTAACACCTGTGGTGATCATGGTTGTAAACATAGCTGTAGTGTCTGTCTTCATGACGATGGTCATACACAACCCCGTAACACAAAGCAGTGCCCCGACTATAAGCGGATAAGTTATTCAGACTTTTGTTATAGACAACATAAACACTTGAAGCACCACAAAAGTGTGGAACGTTGGGTTTGTAGGTGTGACCAGAAGAAATACTGTGTCGATTGCAGCCATTATTACGATGTTAGTATTACCAACTATAAAGCAGACAAGTGCACGGATAACATGTGTCTCAATTGTAATGTGGATCTGGCGGTTGAAATGAATCATCAGTGTTTTATAAAACCCTCCAAGCCCGAGGACTCCAGTGAGTGCTACATATTTTATGATTTTGAGACAATTGCCAATCCGGTGAATGGTGTGCGCAATAAGCTTTGATAACGAGACATGGTGTTCAGCCGGAGATGGTTGTGTCGCTGCTTTTTTAGTTTAGGCAACCGAAATATAATGACTACACGTTTATAGCACACAACTCTAAAGGTTTCGATGGTTACATCTTGATGCAGTACCTTGCTGACAACTGTTTCCGCAGACCCCTTTGTCATGCAGGATGAAATAAAGGCTTACTGTGATATGGTCATCTTGAGAGAGGGTTGTGTGCGCTACAGACTTGAGTTCCTGGAGTGTGGTGGTGTTGACCCATTCCGGTCAATTACGATTGCTTCGGCTTGCATGCAAGTCCTTTGCCACAGATTCCTCACCAAGGACATCATTGCATTGGTCCCCTCACACAACTACAACCGTTGTCAGAAGACATTCTCAAACAGCTCAATCCAGTGGCTTGAATATGTGGCCTCCGATGAGAATATCAATATCAATACAGCACGCCCTGAACAGGGGTGAAGTGAAAATCGGTGCCTACTACATTGATGGATATGCTGAACGCGATGAGTTGAGTACAGTCTATGAATTTCTAAGCTGTCTCTGACACGATCACCCAAAGTGTCATTGTTCAGCAAGCATCTATCCGGTTACCAAGATTCAGTACGGGTTGATGCACCAGCAATGGTTGACAAAGCTTGAGGCTTTAAAAGAACAACACAATGTACATGTTCAATACATATGGGAGTGAGTGGAATCAACTTAAAAACACATCCGCAGATGTTAAAGCTTTCCTGAAGACCTTTGATGCTCCAGAGCGCCTTGACCCTCGGGATGCTCTTTTTGGCGGTCGTACCAACGCAATTCATTTGAAGTTTACGGCTCGAGAAGGGGAGACTATTCAGTATAACGATGTCTATAGTCTTGACCCATACTGCAACAAGACAGACTTATACGATTGGGCATCCAGACATAATCTTTTGAGATTTCAAACCACGAAACACCTACTTTGGTACTGTTAAGGCTATGGTGTGTCAACCCTAAAGGCCTTTATCACCCCGTTTTACTGCACAGGATCACGGAAAGCTGTTCTTTCCCTTGTGTAGATTATGTGCAGAGTCTGAAAACCAGGTAACTGCTTGTTCACATACTGATTCAGTTGTGATGGTACAGTGGCGTTACACAAAACAGACACCAATCAAACCACGTAATGGCAAAAATGTTATTGCCGCGTTCACAACCGCTTATGCTAGACTCGAGTTGTATTCACTCTTGGAGAAGTTGGACAGACATGTACCCAGCACAGACACTGATTCAGTGATCTTTGTCACACGCCATGGGGATTGGGTGCCCCCACTGGGGCCATTCTTGGGTGACTTGACCGATGAGTTACCAGATGGTGACAGCATAGCTCAATTTGTTATTGGTGGGCCAAAGACATACGGTTACAAAACCGTTAAAGGTCTGACCTGTCTCAAATCAAAAGGCAATACACTCAACAGCTACAACACAACCATTGTTAACTTGGAGACGCTAACACGACTGGTTGATAACTTTGTACAAGGCGAGGGTGGTGATGATGATCACGTCCTTGCTAATGCAGACACAATTGCGGGAGATAAAAGAACATTCACATTGAAAAACCGAGTAGTGTCTAAGCGTTTCAGAGTTGTGTAGAACAAGTGTGTACTGCTCCCTGATTACAGCACAAGGACTTATGGGTACTGAACCACATTCTAGAATGGATAGCGGTTTTGACCTGCGACTTCAACACCCGTTCAGCTGTGTCATTAGTGGCCCCAGTAACTCGGGTAAAACATTTTGTGAATATGTTGTGGGATAATGCTGACGTTGTTTTCACTAAAGAAATGCAGAATATCATCTGGGTTTATTCATATTGGAAACCGCTGTATGACGAAATGTTGAAGGTGAGGGAGATTACTTTTATAGAAGGTATACCAACATCGCTGTGTGATGAAAATCTGCTATTTAACGATTTAATGAAAAGTGCATCAGAGAGTTTGGAGATGGAGAGAGTTTTCACACAATATTTACACCACCCTAACCTGGATGCAATTGACCTTGTCCAAAACATGTTTTTTAAAGGGAAATCTAGTAGAACTATTAACTTGAACACAAACTGCCTCATCTTGTTTAAAACCCCCCACGACAATCAGCAGATTATTAATTTAGGCAGATAGATATACCCCGGTCTTTCTCGATTCTTCATGGATAGTTTTAAAAATGCAACACATCTGCCTTTTGGTTATTGACTTTAAAGCTACAACATCAGAAGACTACCGTCTGAGAACAGGGTTATTTTCAGGGGATTGGACTGTCGTGTACATTCCTAAGAAATTTGGATCATGTCTAAACGCATTCGTAGAAATGCAACACTTTTGAAGATGTTATTTAAGGCACCGGCAAGTAAACGAAAAGTTATTTTAGAATCAGCTTCCACCGACCTCATTCTATCACTCTGTGAAATAGCGCTTAATTAAAGGAGTGGAAATATACCCTTAACAGAATCGCAGTTCCGAAAAGTAAAGAGTCAAAAGGCCTCGAAAGAACACTTCAGTCACAAGGAAAAGAAAAACCATCAACCAATCTGGAGGTTTTCTACTACTGTTACTAAGCATTGCAGTTCCATTCCTAACCAGTCTAATTGCATCGAGACAGTGTTAAACAACATGGATCATGCTCAGAAAATGTTTCTGCTGCCACAACATCAGTTAGAAAAATTGTGAGAATCCAAAACGACTAGCAACGATGTAAGACAATCTGTTGAAAATGATTTGGACTCTCATTTGATTTGATTCTCAATGTACTGTTGAAGCCTGATGTGGATTTACATGAGAAAGCTAAAAGATATTCTGCCAATTTACAAAGATTTTGGACTGTTGTAAGACAGGGGGAGCTTGATACAAATACACTGACTTGAGAGACTGTAGTAAACGTGACTGAGACTAAGCAAACTGTTGACCGAAATGTTAACCTTGTAGATGACATTTTGGATAATGTGCCTGCGAGGCGTAGGAAGAATGTTGAATATATTCTTAATAGAATGCACAGGTTTAACTGGACTTCATGGAATTCAAATAGTGAATTCATTTTCAAAGGAGAGATAATCAGGGGCTCCCAACTGTTGGATCTGGTTAAAAGTGTGACAGCAACCAATAAAATTGCTGACGATAAAAGGCCGTTGAGGTGGGGAGTGTTTTAGAGGCCATGGCATGTCTCATGGCACCTCAGCAACATTCTTCTCATGCCTTTTACAACTATTACAAATGCGCTTGTAACGCGTAAAATCAATTGGTATAAACAAATGTCTGGCGACACATTGGATGATATAGCCAATCCCCCAGCAACTGGTTTTCAACCAGTTTTCTTTGTACCCCCTACCACGGATCCCACAAAATAGCTTATTTTATGCATTTTTTTATCATTTGTGATTCATTGTCAAAGTGTACGTTTTACCTTGAAAAATACTATGTAAACATTGATGTGGTTTTACAAGTGGTTTTATTTTTGAATAAAGTTGACATACACATTATTTGCTTTTCTATTTCTTTAACAACCATAACACAAATTAAACGATTCACAAACTTTGAGACTAGGGCATCATTTTCTCAATAATCATCAACATAAAAAGACATGGCATCTTTATAACTCAGACCTTTTGTCATTTGATAGAGAAAGAACACACAATGTTGCCCAAATGTGGTTAAAAACATGTCCTGTACTTGTTTAGAACTGAATTCCTCATTCTCACAGGTTTGCAGAAAGGCACTGATTGACTTGGGAAAATATGTAAAATGCGGGGGGTTTCCGAAATGGTCATAAAACCTTCCAATGCCATTGTCCATTATGTAAATAATAAGCCAGTGCTACCCGGGGTGATTGCTCTGTTGTGTATTAACAATAATAATTGATGCAACATCTAGGACTGGCCCCCTAGGTAGTTGGTCGCCTGCCAGCTCACCATAGAAATGAGTCCTAGACGAAAATTGGTTCACCACACCGGTCAACTCTGCGGAATTAATTTCCACACCGTTTTCCTAATAGTTAAAAGATTGAATAAACAACCAAAATAATTGTGTGGGGTAGTGGTTGTCTGAACCTCATCTCAAGTCATACATTCCCTGACTTGATCAAGGATAGGTGCTGACCACATTCCTCATCAGGCGCGCAGTTGAATGCATAAAGGGCATAGCCGTGTAAGAAGTCAGACATGTCAATAGCCAAGGCATGGTCCTTTAGGGGTTTTCCTGACCCCGTTGTGTAATTTGGGTGGAATGGTTTGTTAGGAAATTGCTGACCGTCTACATACATAGCCATAAACTCCAAATTAAAATGTTTGAAATTAAATAGATTTTTTGTTTAACTTCCTGTAATCTTTCATTGCCCACCAATCCGATGACAATACATTTTGGCAGAGGTCCTAAAAATAGATTTTCCTGGTTGCAAACGCGACCCCCAGCCAATGAACTAAATTTCTTAATACACACTCTTTCAATTGGGTAATTGGCAGTTGTTGAGAGTAGCGCTTGAGCGTGTCCAAGTTTCACGGCTAGCGAAACAAGACACTTTCTTGACAAACAGTGACGCAGATAATATATGCAAACGATAACGCACATCCCCAGCCCCCATAAGGAAGAACTCATCTTTACCACCTTTATGTCAACACCGTTTAACATGAGTTTCTCTTGAAAGAAGATATCGCTATGAACAGGGCAATCATTTCAAATGTTGTACTATCCGCTGAATAGGCAGCCTTCTTCGTAGATCCAACGTTCTCGCCTGCAGGGTCCGTAGCATCCATGTGACTGGCGGCGTCCTTGTAAAACAAACCAGCAGAAAACTATGTCACATCCATAATTCAGAATGCTCTCTGTATCGCCTCTGCAGGGGTATGTGTTGGTACTCTGACTAATTAAACGATCACCCAAAGAGACATCCACTTGTGAAAATAAGGTGGCTATCAGATAGTTGTTAACCCCAACACGTGCTCCAGCATTAATATCAGTTCCGTCCGGTTTAGTGACGTTTACATGTAGGTACAATAAAGTATTGTTTAGATCAACGTAGTCCTCGCCATTCCCGGTAATAAAGAACTCCAGAGGGGCTGCGTCTGATATTGCTGATAGGGTGGTATTTCAATGTATGTATTTTTCTCAATAGATGTCTGTGTGAAGGGAACAGTGAATAAATCCAACTCTGTTTTCATACATTCACCAGACATACGGTGTAGGGGTGCCATCTTTCTAACATAAATTCTTAATCAACTTTGCAGTGTTCTCTTTGAGTGTCCTCCGAGCTATCAACTTTGCGGTGTTCCTGTTGAGTGTCCTCCGAGCTGAATGTCTTCTTTTAACCAGGGCACTTGTTTTTGTCTCATTCTTGCGTTTATTAGTCTTTGGTAGGCTCCTCCTACCAGGTAGTCTCTTTCTAACACCTCGAGTTATAACCATCAATCCTGAGACGTCCTGCTGTTTTGTTTGTTGTAACATAACACCGCCAACTATATTCCTAGCCCCATTCTTGAGATGTGGTTTTGCTATTGAAAACCTGCATTTCAACAAAGGTATTCCCATCCGGAAAAGACACCCTAGACCAGTCCCATACATTGCAGCGCAACCATGATACCTCGGTAAACCGTTACCAGCCTGTGTTGTGTAGTAATCAACATACCTTTGAGGATCATGGTAGAGTTTCTGAGGCTGCATCTTATAATCTAAAAGATTGTTTGACGGGTCTGAATTGTAATTTTGCAATCACCTTCCCCACTACGAATGAAACCAGCTGGTTTTGATCAGATTTTACCTCAATACAGATCTCAAATTGACACTTACTAAGAAGGTACGTAGTGTGGCTTGTCGTACGTCACTGTGACAACATTGTTATTTTCCCTGCAATATGTACAGTTCGCAACAGTGGGACATGACTGTCACCAACACGTTGATAATCAGTTATATCTGTGTAGAAATATAGGGTGTTAAACCCAGCCAGAAAATCTGTGGGGAATGTTCCGTACCTTGAAGCGTACCACCACTTGCCTGGTTATAAGGCTAAATATCTGATCCAGATCCAAAATTTCAAACAAAAATGGGGCACGCCTTTTCGAAACATTCTATTTTTAAATTCATCATACTCTGCCACTAGTTTTACTATGCCATTGTAATAACCGGTGTGAGTTCATATTTCCGAGTTGTCGTTATTCGAGTCATGTAGGTCAAATGCGTTTTCACCCCATGGAAATGTCTTCCACGTATGCGGTATTAGAATTCTATCAAAGATATTTCTTTCAAATCTATACCTTTGGCAAATGTTGTGGTATAGCACAAACTCGTATTGTTTGGATAGACATGTCTCGATTAGTTACTGGGCAGCGTTATGTAGAAGCCACCATCAGCCATGCTCATCGCAGTCAATGTAAATGACGTGATCCTGAAAATCCTGGAGTTTTATCCAGTTTCTAGGTCAAGCACTTGATGGTATCCAGCTGTTGAATTTCTCAGGCCAACAAAGCCATTTCACAAGACTCTTTTTCTTCCTTTTCTGTACTTTCTCATCCAGAACTGCTTCCACTTTAAAAGTTCTATCCTTAGCCACGATTATTTTCAACAATTCCTGTTCATAAAAGGTCCCAACTATCACATCACCATTGTAATCTTTTATTCTATATACAGGAGGTACCCGCGGAATGCATTCTGTTGTTGTAAAATATTCATCTGTGTACCCTTTTTCATAGCCTTTTGTAAACACTCGTCTCAACATTGAGAGTCTCACAGTATCCCTAACCCGGAACTTGTAGCTTTGATTACCATTTCTCATAATTGTTGAACCATACAGGCTCTTGAGAACTACTCAAACATTTTCTTCACAAAAGTCAGCAGGCTTCATCTTAATAGACCGATGGTAGCTATGGTTGTATCCACGAACTAAATCTTGAATAACCTCAACATAGCGATGAGTGTTGGCAGTTGTGAAATACCTCCACATTCATGATTAAATTGTTTTATTAAATCTCTCAACCATACTGGCTTTTACATCATTTCCTGTAGCAAAATATTTTATGTTCACTTCTTCATTAACATTTCAAAATGGGAATTAAAAAACTCCTTCCCCTTGTCCGTTTGGACTTTTTGCGGTGTTCTTCCTTCTTTTAATATGTCTTCAAATGCTCGCTTTACCTCTATAGCGCTTTTATTTCTCAGCACACGAATCCATGCGTATTTGCTTATACATCTATGCATGTTAACATACATTTCATGTTATCATTTTCCACACTGTAAGCACTCATGTCAACCAAATCCAGCTGAAATTGTGAATTTATATTATGAACTATAACTTTTTTTCTTTGAAAATATATAGCCACAGAACTGAAGTTACCCGTCCTTAGACAACATACTCTTTGCTTTTGTCGCACCATGACGCCACTTCAGTGCATACAGCACCTTCATTAAATGTATCCATGTATTCATCCCGGTTCTCATGTCTCTGTGTGATGTTCGGCTCCAACTTGAGCTCATGCAGAAAGTTCTCAGCGGCCGCGTGAACACCAGTCATCAGTGCTTGAAAGCCTAAAGCGTTCAAAGCCTTGACCAACACGTTTCATTCGCAGTGTTAAAACTGTCTCCATGATGTCATCATAATGGGTCTAAAAATAATCAGGCGGATCGAGACAAGAATGTCTTGTCTGACCCGGGTGGTCCACTTCACATCCGATGCATGCTTTGTGGAGAATAGCCCCAATAATTTTTTCCAGAATCATACCCAATGTTGCTTTGATGATCTTTAAAACTTTTGGTGCAAGGTGTTTGTCCATTTTGTGGTAACTCTTATTAGCATTTTAAAGCTATGACAGATTAAGAGGACCTAGCTGATCACCAATCTGGTCAATCCAGTGGTAGTTTCTTGCTGGGTATGCTGGTGGTATCGAGCTGTCGGGGTCAGGGGTTCCGTAGAAGGCTTCAGCGTTGTCATCCCAGGTGTCACACAGCCAGTCCTCAGCCTTGGGTTCTTCAATCACTGCTTGGTGGTAATCTTGAGACGTTATGTAAATACTTCCGACTAATTGATAGTCATAGGCGGTTTGTCTGTTTTTATTCTGTGTTGAGGACGGTGTTAGCTTAAGGCGGGGCTTCAGGGTTTTACGTCAGTCGAACAGTCCGCAGTCGCAGTCACAATCTAACCCGCTGACATTTTCCGGAAATAGTTCCAATCTAACAGAGTCATACTCTTTCATCCCCTCGACAACTTTAAACAGTACATCTACCGTATTATGTGGGCATTGTTTTGGCCCCAAACAAAACACTTTTCGAAAGGTGCCCTATAAACTGGCATTAAAAACCATTTGATCAGTCACACCAGCCTAAACTCATGGCCTTTGAGTAATTCATAAAATGCAACATCCATTAGCTCTGGGTTGAAGATGTATCCACCGATCCGATCATCGTCCAATTTCCATTCCTGTGCCAACATATCCTGGTGTAGTTGATGGATTCGGTTTAAAGTCTGCATTGGTTTCTTTGGGGCTGGCATGTTGATTGCATCTATGCTGTCCATTTGTAATGTCTTACCAAATCTCTGAGCTGCGTTTAAGATGTTAGCTTTCAACGGTGTTTCACCCAAAACATTGATCGCCGCACAATCCAATGTTTTGTATTGTGTAGGTAGGTTTACTCAGGCAAGACTGAATGATCATCACCGATTTCTGCCTGTTTAAATACACAGACCAAGCCAATCATCCCATAAAACATGAGAGGTTAACAACCACCGGCCATCTGTTGTAGCACTTGTCAGAAGATAAAACACCTGGGGGGTTATAGAATTGCTGAACACCATTTACCCTCCCAGGTCGAAATCCGCGGAATCGCAGACAGTGCTCATTTGCATAAATATTGATGAAAATATAATCGCCAATCACCCCAAAAGAAGTGATATAAAATCATTCTTCTTTATTTTATTGTGTTTTATTTCTAGGTAGAAGAACCATTTTTTTGGGGTTCCTATATTTTTTACCATCTATTATTTAATTTTTTCATTATTTTCAACCAAATACAGTGTAATTTGAGAGTAAACGCATGAAAATATGAGGGAATACCATTGACACAATTCTTTATAATCATTATGCTGAATGGCAGAAATATTTTCACAAAAATATTTTTTTGCCTTTCCAATAGATGAGTTTTCTAAATGGTGACCCAGAAGTCTGTTTTTATGTGTTTTTATCCTGGTTGTGATTACCAGGATACATCATAATTGGTTGTATCTGTTACAGAAATGAATCTAGGACCCAAAATGTCCAAGTAGTGAAATCCGGCCGAAATTCCTACCGACCACTTAGGGTTAAACACCAATCATCTTGCCGCTGACACAACACTAATTTATTGTCAAGATGTGCCATGCCAATAGACCTTTACCCAAAACGACTGAGTGCTGTAAGAAAATCAAAAGGTGATTCAACAAAGTATTAGTTTAAGGGTGTGCACACTTATGCAACCAGGTTATTGTGAGTTTTAAATGTTTCCCCCTCAAAGATTTCAGTTTGTTTTCCAATTGAATTGTTCACATTAAAGGTGGAAAATGTTCAGACATGATTTATTTTAGTCTCATTCATCACAAGAACCTGGCCTTTTAACAGGGGTGTGTAGACTTTTTATATCCACTGTATGGCTGCATCTTCTATGCATAATAGACAGAATGGAAGGTACAGAAAAGTAGTAGTTCAGATGGTATGGTACTACAGGTCGATTTTCGTTGCACAGCATAAATAAAACATATGTGCCACCAAAGCTAGTTAGCTACTGTTTATATGTTAGTATCTTATTGCTAAAACAAATGCTTGATGTTAGCTACCTAAGATATTGTGTGATGTCTGTTTCAAGACACAATTACAATGAAGTGCAGTTTCATTTATTGCCAAGACGTACAATAATGACCTTAACCTTTTCACGCGTGAGTTTCAAATATGCCTTAACGGCCCCCCAGAGTGAGTTTTTTTGCGCGTGAGTTCAGCACTCACTCAGAGTTCCAGAATTGAATCTGCAGCTTCCCAAAAACACCATCCTGCTTACTAGTTATGCATCTATTTTTTTATTTAAATTATATTAACAAACTTCTACCGGTAGTAACTGTTAAAAATGTATATTGAATAATTATGAACCAATCTTAAAAATGCTGTCCTATTTCTAAAGATCGCGGCGAGAAATATACTGAAACGCTTCACTTGTTGTATCAATAAAACATACGCAATCTATCAGGCAATAGGTGGTGTGTAAATTGTTTTACGTAATTATTCAGAAGCTCTCAAAAAATTATAAATTCCGATTCTTGCATTTAGTAATGGACAAATGCGATCAGTGAAAAGGTAGATTTTTTTAAGATTACGTTGAACTTTTTTCTCAACAAAAGTAGTAATACTGTTTTAGTTTGCGCCATCGGTTCGCTGCTAGATCTGCCAATTGAGCTATTGTGCATGAACCCTACGAAAACAAACTGACTGGATTAACCCCACGTTAGCTACATGCATTGAGTGGCGTTCAGACGGTTGACATGAACAGTTACTTTGCCAGCCAGGTAAGGAACACTAAATACATTGCATTGCAAGCTTCTCTTTTTGACTCGAATTCAAAGAGCTGCAAAAGCTGGTTTATGTGTAACTGTAGCTAGCTAGCAAACGTCAGCTAACCGCTAGCTAACAAAGTGTGACCTGTAATGCAGTGCAGCTAAAATGAAGATCATAGTTTTCCCAGGATGGCAAATCTGTCCGAAAGACTGGCAAATGTAAATGACCATCAGGTCTTAGAGTTACTCACCTTTCTTTATCTTTGGTTGATAAAAAGCATAGCAGCACCCTCAACAGGTAACGTAACTTGAAACTTTTTGACCTGTTGTCAGTTCTTTCAGGAAATGGTTAGATGCTCTATAGTAGTCGCTAATATAATTAGTTTTTGCGTATTATGTTTATTGTAGAAAATCTAACTGCTAGTGTTGGCTGCCTGTTGGTACGTAAGTAACACTTTTTTATGCTTGCTACCTGGTTAATATCATAGTTTGGTCTTGAAACAATTACAATCAGGAAATAAAGTTATAAACGCTGTTTGAGCTAAATGTGAGTAAATAACAGCGCGGTCTGACCAGCCATTGTTACGTCACTCGTACCTAGGCGTTCTAATGATGCGTTCTAAACAATATGTTCTAATCATACCGGTGTGATCGTACGCTTCAGGGACCACTCTAGACTGATCACACCGGTGTGATCGTACGCGTCAAAGGGTTAATCGAATTCAGCATAATGATTGTGACAAAGGGGTTTGATTTTAAGATGCAAGTTTATAACGAGGTAGTATGTCTCAATACTTGCAAACTATCCCTACTACATACTAAAAGTAAATACGTCACAATTTTCCTCGAAGTAAGCACATAGCCATAACACTTGCAAAGCAAACATCCAGCATGGGGTGATGGTGATAGGCTAGGACAACCAACTTTGCCTTCCATGCTAGTAGGGAGAAGATGCGATGTGCGGCACTCTGAGGAAATAACTCAGAGAATCTCTTCCATGGTAGAGAAAGACATGCTGCCCACAAGCATTGTCTCTGGCAAGGGAGCTACTGCGGTACATCGAGCCAAATTACCAAATACCAACGTCGTGGCTGCTAACTCTCCCTGACGGGTGAACTGGGATTTAGTTTGCTCGTTTTGCGCATACACTGCAGCTGGCAGTAAATTATGGATTTAAAGTGTTTGTGCATCACATCATCGTTGCAGCTGGGCGGCTTGTTATACTTCAACCAGAGCAACCCTCCATACATGGCACTGGAGGCCAAACAAGAACAAATGAAACTTCCGAAACACCAGCTCATCCAGTCATGCAAAACAAGATGGAAATCGGTGTGCAACATGTTTGAAAGATGTTGTGGAAATTTCTTTATACAATGTATTCTCACTGAGTAAAGGACTGAGTCCCACTGTTAAGATAGGTACAGCCTGTCGGGCTGATTGGAGGTAGATGGACGTGGTAACGTATGTGAAGTAGTTTGGAAGGCGTAGGCTACGGTGTGTAGACAGTGTGGAGTATATTGATCTGTGTTGTAGTTTTTTTTGCTCAGGTTGGATGGCTCATTCTCCTCTGATCGCCCTTCACCCCACCCCGCGGAGTTCAGCTGGACCGATCGGTGGGTCTCCTTGGAGGCCCGCTCGGGACACTGCATCGTTGGAGTCATAACGTGGCCAAGCTCTGTGGACCTTTTTGTTGTGAACGTGGAAATGCTGTGGGCCGCTGGAGGCCGTTTTCTGCTCCGCTTTGGAAGTGTTGAGCATGTCTACGCGTTTAAAGAAAAGTTCCAAAAGTGGGGAGTTGTACACACCAGGTGTACACACCCGTAATCTCTTTGGCCTTGCCGCGAGTGATTCAACGGAAACAAGCAGGAACGCTGAACCGCCTAAGGGAGGGGTGCGGACGGTCAGACAGGGGACCAGAAGGAGCATCAACCGGTGAGATTGTTCCTTAATACAGTTTTCATATGCTTTAGTAAACAATGTGGTTGTTTTTGTAAGTCAGATTAGATGGTTTTGTGGAAGTTGATAGATGGATTTGAGAAAGTATGGTGACTAGAAGTTTTTTTTGAGTATTGCAGTCAGGGCGGCTGTAGTTAGAAACATGTCGTTTTTGTTCCATGTCCTGACACCAATTCCCATGCAGCAGTTGGACTGCGTAATGGAGTATAGCGTGCTCCTGTATGTTTGGATGTTGAAGTGTGGTGTTTTGGTTAATAGCGACTGTAGTTAGGCCTGACAACCATTCCTATGCTGCTAACCTATTGCGTTGCGATTAGTGCTGGATTATAAGCGGTTGGACTGCTTGAACATCTGCAATTTAGGTTGGACTTAAATATGCAATTGAGATTGGATCTCATACTTTCAGTGCCTGTAGAAGGCTCCTGTAAATTGCCGCAATTGTTAGTCAGCTTATGGTTTGGATCAGTAGTTATGCTACAGAAGTTGTATATGCACACGCCACTTGTGTTTGTTGTGTATGTGGTTATGGCCCGAGTCAAGGGCATTTGTCATTGTCTGGTTGTGGTCGGTCTAGTAAATGCATTTGTCCATTTTGGTATTCCCTGTGCACGAGGGATCCGATTGGCTGCATTGTATATTCCTTGATAGAATATTGGATCTCGTTTACCGAGGTTGGTGTTAACTTGGAAGTTTTGTAATCGCAATGTTTCGTCTTGTTTGGAGTGCGTTTGGGCGAACGCTTACATTGCGTTGTTAACATGGTTATTATGCGAGGCCTACTCTTTTGGCTTTTGCCTTTGTGTTGAAATTGAATTTGCCTGATGGCTGGCACACGTGGGAGTGTTAGCCTGCTAACTTAGGTGTTTAAGAGAATATCGTCCGAAATATAATTAGAGGGATAGCTTAAAAATTGGTATAATGATGATTATACCAATTTTGGTTTCATAATGAGGGGTTAAAATAGTGTTTTCTCTCTCCTTGTATGGAGTGGGAAGCAGACGATAGCGAAAGTTTTTAGTATTAAGATAACATGCTGTTTCCATGAAGACTGGATTCAGCCAATATAGTCATAGCCTGCAAATAGCCAAAGCCAGTTTATTCCCCGTTTAAATTAACCTAAAATTAGACATCCTATTTTAAATGCTAAATTGAGTTTGGTTAAATAAAGGAGTTCTCTTATAAGTGTTTTCTAACGATAACTGGGATAATACTTGTGTTTTTAAAACCAGCGCCTGCTACTCGTTCATGGAATTTAAATTCTGGAATGGTACGTTTGTGAACAAATAGGGTATTGATGTAAAGGTGTTTAAGGCTACATTGAGTATCCTTTGGATTTCTTATTGAACCTTGATTATAGTGACGTCATAAATCTGTTTTCTGCCTGGAGTGCCATTCTTAAGAGTTTCTTAATTTCCACCATTATGTTGACTTGTTGTATAGATAATGATGAGCACATTTTTACAAACTGCGAAAATATTAGGTAGGTTGGACACTAAATCTAAAATCTTCAGTTAACGAACGATGTTGGTTAAATTGATAGTATGGTCTGGGGACCATAAACAAACATTTGGCCTTGCAAATGGCTCACCATATATGTGTGGAGCTCAGAGCTTCAGGAAGGGTGGGCAGGTCCACTGGGATGGCTTCCGCCACCCTTAACATTATATCAAGGTAGCATATTACTAAGGGTTGAATTCGAGTGTTCAGCCTGTTCTCACCCGTGGTAATTTTACCAACACAAGCATGTTCAGTTTTGGGATGATAAAACATTATGTGAAAGCTGAATTAGTTTTCCTTTTGGTTGCTTTAATGTTTACATTTATGATTTCGAATCAAATTGTAGTAAGGGTGGAGACCTTAAGTTATCCAACATTGTTAATTGCTAGTACAAATTTGATGTCTTTGCATGAGATATGCGTGAAAGAAGCGATTTTGGCTGACCGCCACTATTTTGAACGACATAGACTTACATCTAAAATTGAGAAAATTCCCTAGACTTTAGGAGGTAAATTGAGTCATGATGTTTGTTGGTCTCAACTTAGTTTGGCCGTTGCCTGTGGAAATGCAAATTTTTACATGCTACTTTGGGAGTTCCTTCACACGAGCGATCGTGTGTGTGGTACAGTTTTTTATTTCCTTTGTTTTTCTTATTTTCGGTTGTTTTGGTTGGATATTCAGTTTGCGACGTTTACTGGATGTATGTTAGATTCCTCCCAACTATCGATTTTCTTTTTAATTTCGGTCCTGTAATGGTTCTGCTTTCAAGCTTGAAGTCATTTTCTGTCGTGAAAGCAGAGGGGGGAATGTATGAAATGATTACTTAAAGAGGTTACATGAATAATCTAGTTTGTCAAATTGGGTTTTTGAAATGTATGTTTTATGTGAAATCTAACATGGTTATGGTTGAGTGGAATACATCTTACCATTTTGAAATGGTTTAGCTAAGCAATAAGTAATTTGATGGGTGTGTTACTGTTCAGTTAGTTTAATATTTGATTAGAAGTAATCATATTAATCTTATGCACTATGGAATAAGTGGGTAAAAACGTGCAGGGAGCACATTTTGTTATTCCTCACATGTTTACAAAATGTTGCCATGTTTTAATTGATATTGAGAAAATAATTCTGCATCGAGTTATATTTCTGGAAAACCAAGTTGTGAAGTCTTACATAGTCTAAATTGCATAAAGAGAGGTACAGACCCACTGTAGCACTCCACTCACTGACACAAAAAAAAACAGTTTTTGAGATGGATTTTAACTTGTTTGGACTCTTTAGAAGAGAAACAGACATTATCAAAATTGGGTATTCTAATTCTAATTTAAGTTCTGTCCTAGTAGGCAATCATTGGAAAGTTAATGGTTAACAGAGGTTTCTTTGAGGTGAATGAAGAGGAGAAAAAAAAGGTTATTTTACTATTGTCAATGCCTGGGGTGTTTCAAGATAACAACAGTGTCCCTTAGTGATAAGGTGACAATCCTTCAAGACCAGGGTCTGTTATCCTTAGGTTAGTAAACCACCCCCCCATTCCAGGGAGAGCCCTGCGGTGATAAAGGAGTAAAAAGGGGGGGGTCATGATTTATGACAGGATTTCAGAGTGTCTTTGATGTGCTAGGATAATAAGAAGAGACTTGGAGAATTCACAGTTTCATCTTGTAGAGAAATTAGGCTAAATAACGAAACTGTTATTGATTTCAAATGTTCTACTCTATTTGGAGAGAAGAAGTAGAGAGATATTGGAAATATAGGGTTTGAGTGTTTGATAGTGTGTGGTTCTAATGTATCAGCGAGATGCAACAAGCTAACGTGATGGACATATGTGATGATGTACTGTGCAGTTGGAACTAATCTTCTCAAGGATAATTCACACATTCAGATACAGAACACTTGAAAGCGATTCAGCAACAGAGGACTTGCTGGAGCCCAGAGAGAGACTGAGCTTGGCTTAAAAGGACAACTGTGAGGTGGCTGAGGTGAGATGGATCTCACAGACACACAGACAGACTGTCCTACAGCTGAGAGAGGAGTCAACTCTGGCTCGCTGCACGTCTAGGTGCCGCACGTCTACAGGATGCTGAGTTCCTGTGAGCTGGACTGATTTGAGTCCTGATGATTCTGCAATGTGATGGAGAAGGCAACCTCCGACCGAGAGGATGGAGGCATAGGAAAGATCTACTGCACAACATCATGCTACGCTGATTGGGTCCATACCAGGTACATCTCATCTGCTGTCCAGGTAGCTGAGAGAGGAACCTGGGGTCGACCACACGCTACACAAGGATTGCAGTGTTTGAAGGTTAGACACAGTGAATTGAAGTCACTGAGGGAAAGTGAATATTCTGGTGCTAGTAACTAGTCACTTTCTACATGGCCTTTAGCTCTAGAACCTTTAGCTAAAACTGGTCATCTTGGAGTTCACAAAGGAGAACACACAGGTTCTCCTGGCCTGGCTGATAAAACAGCTAGAATGGAGACAACAAGAGCTGTGTCTGCATTTGAGCTGTGAAGGACAACACCTTGGAATATACATCTGACTTTTTCGTTCTGTTACATCGGCCTGTCAAAGAAATGGTTCATAACTGACTGTCTGACGTTTGGAGGAGCACAACATTTGTGATGGCTTTGGAAGAACATCCAAATGGAACCATGGAGAGGACTTTTCAGTGAATTGAGCAATTGGCATGAGAGAACTTTGTAACAGTGATGAATTGAAGGATACATTCAGTGATAGGTGTTTATGATGATTTTAACATAAAAGTTTTGCTGTACTATGTTATGATTCTGTATGATGACAATGTGTGATCTTGGAGTTAATACGAAGGTAATCATCTAGAAGAATGTAAAGGAGGATCCAAACATTTCAGATTTGCTAAGTTCTCTAATCACTAAGGGTAATAATATTGACTGGGTCATGTTGTTAAAGAGTACTGTTTTGTTGCAGTCTACATCCTAATGAGTGAACTGTTCAAGGTTTGATACCAAGGTTTGACATGGTATCAAGAGGATGGATTGTTGTGGAAATTTCTTTATACAATGTATTGTCACTGAGTAAAGGACTGAGTCCCACTGTTAAGATAGGTACAGGAATGTGGGGGATCTGGTATTTGCATAGGGGACATCTATTGTCTGTCCAGATGGAAATCAATGGGTTTTAGGACAGGATAGGAGAAGATACAACAGGGGGCAGTAAGGTCAGTTGGCCCCTTTGGGTAAACACTACAGTAAACATTATGGCAGGAAGGATAAGGTGGGGGAAGATAGCATTTGACTTGTGTGATAGAACAAAGGGAAAGGTGTTTGATTGACATGAGACAGATGGCAGCATCTTACCACACCCCTTTTTCCTATGTAATAAATACTGTCGAAATGATGTTTTATTTGGAAACTATTCACTGTTACTTTGTAACCTGCATACTTTCTCCTTGCAAGCAAGATTAAAACCGTTTATTGCGCAATTGATTTCTCCTGTCTTACCTACCATTTTCATACAACTATTTGGATTTTAGAAATTGCCATCACAAAGACTTCTTGAACAACGGTGGGCAGTTACAGCTGTTCTGTCTGACCGAAAAGTTACAAAGCTGTAAGAAGCCAGAACACTCGAGATCCGAGATGAACACTGGCAGATAATGGAGGAGATGTGCAACAACCGTCATGTCCACAGAAGCGGGCGTGTCAATTTACCCCATCACCTTCAGCCTGCGAAACACATACCTGATGAGAGCTGAGGATGACAGCAGAAGAGTGACAGAGTTCAAGGCAACGGTGCGGCAGTCCTTGAGTGACCGCATGGAGGTAAGCTATTTCATTGAGTTAATTTCCTTAAATTGTTTTTTCAAATAGCGTAGGAAGGAATTATTAAATTCTCTAGCGTGTATTAGCTTACTATTAGCCTATTATGATGACTGTCATAATAGCCTGTTTGGTTATGAATTAAGAGGGACATTAATTAGGCTATATTGTTCACCACAGGTTGACACTGATGAGTTGGTGGCCAAACCAGCGCAAATTGCCGCTGTCCTGGATCCTCGACATAAACATGAGAGAAGCCGCAAAAGAAAAACATCTGGAAAATTGTGCTACTGTGGAAGTGGCCACTGATGAGCCTGGCGCTGTTGATACTGGGGGAGATGAGACAACAGTGCCTACTAACCAGGCTGGAGTTGTACGACGCCACCAAGGCAATGCCTTGATGTTGCTTCGGGGACAGCGCCCCACAAAAAGACCCAAAGGCAGAGGTGGACACCTATCTGAGAGACAATCCCCGGGATATCCATTCTGTCTGAGAGGATTTTCTCCGCTGCTAGTCTGACAGTAAATAATTTTTGCACAAGACTAACACCAGTCCATGTCAACATGCTGATTTTTTAAAATAAAAACCAGTAGACGAGCTGTCCGGTCATGCAGGTCATGCTGTAGCTGAGGAAGGAGGTTTTTTTGAAGAATGTTTCCATTATGTTGGTTGTTTTTAGAAAGGTGCTAATTTGTTGTTTATGCTAGAAAAAAGATTGGTATAACTAGCTGCAAAACACACATTGCAATGAACATTATGAGAGAAAGTAAAAATGGCATAGTTATTTAAGATACATTTAATATTCTGCTACTATGGCATTACAGCCGGGCTAACTAGCTAACAAGATCTTTGGCTGGCGAGTTAGCTGCTTTTTGCATTACGCTGCTTTTTGCGACTGGCATGAAGCGTTTCGCCACAGTCAACTCTTGGATCACATTACCATAAAGCAAATTGAAATTAGTGTAAACGTCTTAATTCGAAATAAGTCTACATGTGGCTGGTATATGCTCACACCATTTTATTGTTTGGCTATGTGCTCACCTCTCATTCACAGAAGAGCAGTTTAAAAACATAAAATCTGGACATTTTGGGCAGTAACAAAGTTTTTTTGCTGGACCGCGTAAGTTGAGCCAACCAAGAAGAGCGAATGCCTGCCTGGCGGCCTCAGACGCGGACCTGCAACCAATAGGTCCCACATACGAATCTCGTCACACTCAAAGCAAATTACGCAAGTAGTTATTAGTAAGCCTATTACTAGCTAATAAGCTGTTACATAGGTCATACATTTCATAGATGCTATATGTGGTGGAAGTAAACTTAATAAGAAACGTTAGTCAGTTTAACACAGTGCTTATAGGTGTCTAGGGAAATATTCAAACTCTGCATGTTGTTAATGCGTGACAAAATATCAAATGTTCGAGATGCTATACCAACACAGGGCAGACATATAGAACCGTGGTGTGGTGGTTAAAGACACAGACACTTAAGTGGGAGCCCCCGGTTCAAATCCAGTGAGGGCAACAAGATGTATCACTTTTTACTGCGGGCCAGTGGAACTAGGCTTGCCTGGACTGTTTACCATTTTAAAACTCTTACTAATCACTGACCAGGTTTTACTTATTTTTACTCATCACTAACCATGGGTAAAGTTTTTAAAGTAGTCAACAAAGACAACATAGATACACAAGGACAAACACTAAGTTACTTGTCATAGGCGTAGAAAATACTAAAAGCTGTATAGCATGTACATTGAAATATAATAGGTGATGCGGTTACAGATGGGATTCAAACTCAATCACATGACGATAGACTTCTGCATCCATCACCTCTGCTATGTTCTGTTTGAAGAACAGGACAGTCTGAAAACACATCTAGTTTTAGCATTAACACAACTGCTAAAGTAACCTACTAAACATAGCCTATAGTTGTATGGCACTCACTCAGACTAGTCTAACAAAAAAAATTGCCACAAACAACGTGTTACTTTAACATGCCCTTTGAAACCCCTAGGTTAAAAGAAAAACTGAAATATTCATACATTCCAATTTAGCTCTTGCACAACAACAATGTATAGAATACTCTCATTGACTATTGTGTAGGCACAAACCATGGTTTTCAGGCATAGCCTACAGATTCGGGAGCCTCTAACACCGCCTACTGTCTGCATCTTCGCTCTAGCATACAAAGCAAATTTAAATTTACAGGAACATTTATAATAAATCCTCTCAAAATTATAACTCACCATTTGAAAAAACAATTACCAACGACCCGTGCGTGTACCTTGGTTTGTTTAAACAAAAAATGTAATCTACAACGCAAACGTGTGTAGTTCAAACACAGGAAAAAGCAATGTTTTTTAATTTAAAAAACGAGAGCGTATGAAAGACGGTTTCTCTTGAAACAAATGTCGAGTGACACTGAACATTGTGAACCGTGCCTTGTGTGCTCATAAATAGCAGAGCTCCAGCAGAGCTTGTATTTGGAGGAACGCGTGGTTTTGGATACAAAGCAAAAATAAACACGGCTGGTTATAATCTACACGGACTGGTTATTGCATGAAACATACAGCGGTACACAGTGCAATAAGCTTAAGCTGCAGAGCACACAAGGTGAAAAACCTGACGTTATGCCCTTGAAAAGAGCAGTTAACCCTAATTGCTCCAAGGTCTTCGTCAATTATGGCTGATCCCCTGGCTGTGACCCCACTCCCTGAGAGAGCTTAAATTTATATTTCACACATGCAGTATCATACGGCTACAACAAAATGTATCCACAATATTGTTCAAATTGGCTATAAAACTCCCGCGGACAGGTATTTAGCATAAAATGGAAAGGCAAGTCATATCCGTAGAAACATTTTGCTATGGCTACTGTACAGTACATCCAAGAAGCCACTGTAAAATGTCTAAGTGGGTACAGTGGGTAAAACCAGCATCTAAAGAAATTTCACAAAAGAACAAGTCAGTCTAATTTCAAACTTACAAAGTAGGCCTAGCCTAGAAGTTGTGCGTATCCTATTGGCTATTAGCAATAATGGCTATTTTCTATTGTCGTTCAAAACGAATTAGAATAGACTAACCTACGCCATCGTGGTATTTGAAGCATAGCCAGCATTTACTACAATGCATTTAAAAAAAACACCATCAGCACCATTTAGCACACCTCTTAGTAGGAAACAGAGGATTGCTTGTTACCCAGTGCAACATCACTGCTCCATCCCGATAACATCTAGAGTGCATCACGCGCATCCATTGTGCCTAAACGCTAGCAGAGCATCAACGGAGATCAATGTAGACAATACACTGATTTAAGCGGCAAACCAAATAAACAATCGGAAAACGGATATAAAATGATTTTACTAATATATTAGCAAATTAGTTAATGATGTTACAAATCCATATTTTCAATACAATGGTCTCTTTTAATGATCGGCAAAGTTTAAACTTTCATTGTGTTTTGCAAGGAATTATTCAAGACTGCTGTATGTATACTCTACCATGTTACTTCAGACATCACGTACCTTCCCTCCTGACTCATGAGTTGCCCTTCTATTCCTCTGAAATCAGTTACAGTTTTAGCTCCTCAGTCATGTCACCACCAAACACTTTTTTTCTGCCCCAGTCCCCCTTTGGAACTTTTTTCCCGGAACTACCGGAAAACCATGTGGAAGGCATTTCGGTAGTAGTAGTTCTTGTATGACACTGCAACCGGAGCGCATGAGACCGGTCTGAGAGTTGCAAATCGAATGTGTCTCGCAATAAAAATACTTCAATACCCAGCATACATTGCAAGGAAACCGGTCCAATCGCACGGCTATGAGCGACTGTGTTAGTATTTAATCTAATTAATATTAATAATCTAAAAGTCCTCTAGCCAGCTTTGTATCTTCAGATGGCATATTATTCCAATTAGCTCTACTCGAAACTACACTTCCTTTGATTAAATATTGTTAAAAGGTATTTACGAAAACTCAGATCACAGCCCTAATTGTCTTTTCACAAAAGAAATCGGACTGTAGTGCAGGCCAGTCAAAAACAAATAATAAAGATCTGCAAAATAGGTTTAATACCGCGGTAAAGATAGTATCAACGTCCCGGAGAAAGGACCACTTAGGGACCGGGGTAAAAGCGCAGTCCTCAGACCGACGGCTTTTTATGATACATTTGTTAACTTATTACTTGAACATTTATTTTTCAAAAATAAGGAGGTACAGAATTTCTTTAGGAATATTTTTAAGTTTCCTTTTGAAATAGCTTTTTCAAATTTTGAGATAGTCATACAAAATCGCAACAATATATCTAAGAGCCTCAACTTAGATTTTTCACAAATCATGAGGCACAAAGGTTTTACAAATATTTTATATAAAACTTAGATTTTTACAAATTGTCAAGCATAGATTTTTTTATAATGTGTTAAATTATCCTTTGAAGTCGCTTTTAAAACAGCAACAACAAGGAAGCTAAGGCTGCTGTGCGGCTAACTTTCTTCAGATCTAATTTTCATGACTTTTTTCTGCCCTTACTGACTTGCCTGAATGCATTTCATCCTCTGCATTCTCAATGCAAATCATTGTACTCAGATATTTGCTAATTACCTAATGTAGCAGGGACATACTAGAGTGACAAATCAAATGTACTTTTCCCATGACAAAGGAAAAAAATAGATAAGTATGATATCATAATATCATTCTGATATTAACCCAACGTCAGGAACAGAAATCATAATTTGTCTCATGCACAAGTTATATTAGTGTTTAAAATTTGTTTCACCATGATTTACTTTCTAAAATATAATTTTTTTTAAATTGAAAATCCTGTCATCAGGTTATTTTCAAAATATATTCTTAGGAATGGAGATTACTGTACCATTTAAACCTACAATTTAAGGCGAGATGTGTAATAAGTTGGGCATATCTGCGCGATCGCAAAGTAGAATTAATAAGTGTCAACTTAACAGAAAGTGTTATCGGATGTTTTGTAATTACCTATTGTTTTTCCACAAGTGTAATAACCTGTACCGATAAATGATAATTCTATATGTAATTACAATGTAATACCGGTGGTAAAAGCTATTTAAAAAGGAAACTAAGTTGAGGCTCTTAGATAATGTAATGAGGAATATATTGATGCAATATGGGATGAATATCTCAAAATCAGAAAAAGCTATTTCAAAAGGAAGCCATAAAATATTAATAAAAATGTATATACCTCATTATTTATGACAATTGAAAAAGCTATTTTAAAAGGAAACATTAAGATATTAGTAAAAAAGATATGGTTGATAATTTGTGATAAATAAAAGTTGAGGCTATTAGATAATGTAATGGAGAATATGTTGTCGTGATTACGGATGGATGTCTCAACTTCTGAAACCATTTTTTGTCCATTTTAATGGGGTCATTAGCCCTGGGCGTCCGGGGGCTATTACCCCAGATCTCAAACGGACCAAAAAATAAATAAATAGCCCCTGATCTATTCATCTATAATTCCAATTGCGCGTTATGACAATGTAGCAAAATGATTAATATGTTGCAAATAATGTTGCAACAAATGCGACAGCATTCATATCAATCACAAGGTGGTGCTACATAATAGACAAAATTTGCTCTTGATCTACATCTACATTTTTACTGGTGCATATATTACGGGGTGAGGTGCGAAAGGAGGGGTCAGTATGAGGTTTATTGTACACTTCAAAATACGATACATATCTAACTATTTGCTTCTAAATATATTGAAAGATTAGTAATGTCATTGTACGTCAAAGGAGAAAGGTCAGATATTAAAATATATAGGTCTACAGTGTGCTATTGGCAAATCACTTGCAATACAAAATATTATCACTACAGTCTGTTTTAATTGGCTAATAATCAATAATCATGTTTTGGCTGTTTTGTTTTTTTTAGGGCCTAAATGGAACAAGTGCCATTGGAGGAAGTCTGCTTTGTGAGAATTCCTCTACATGATATACACCCAAACCCTAGATAACTACATTTGAGAGGTTACTGAATCAGTGCACTTCAGTTTGCTTACATTACAAGAATTAGTTAACCACTAGTTTAGAGGTTTTGCTGGAACTGCCCGGTCGACTTTAAATCATATTGTAAAAGGCTGTGTTTCAATTGAGATATTAAAAAAGCATTCTGGCATTTGGGTAGTATTCCACCTCCTTAGATATGTTGATGTAACATTTGGTTGGATACAATTTAATATAATTAAATTCAAAATATTCAATATATTTCCTGCTTCTCTTTGCCTAACCATAACAGATACAAAAACGATGTAAGGTATAGTACAGAATTGCCAATGTATTTGTTATTTCTTCCCAACTCTGTTCATCTGAGATGTTGATGGAACACTGCATCCATACGTTTTGTACAACATAACGAAACATGATCTGCTTCCTTGGCATGTAGGGTATTTTGTGTCAGATTGGTGATTTATGAACCTTGTGGGAAGGGCTTCTAGATTGACATTCGGTTTTCAGGTTGGGACTTCCAGTGTGACATATGTACTTCCTGTATGACGTGTGTTAGGGCGGAACTTCCGGAATGACGTATGCATGTCCGGTGACTTTGTAATTTATGATTACATTGATGGGGTCGGGGCTTATGATCTCAGAGAGTTCTGCCCATTTTTTTACTTTAACAAGAGATGGGCCTTAAGATCAGATCTGCCCATAATACTAACTGTAGTATATGCAGGTTGACAATAATCCTGCATTTCATGGTTTGTAGTCCAACAAAGCACTACAATTAACAAACAGTGCATGAGCAATGCTATTATTTTGAAGGAACAGTCATGGCCTGGGCCGACCACACATTATGCCTAAGTTGTCGTGGTTGGGTTTAAAATATTGTTAAAAATGAAAACAATGATTTTGGTACATGGGTATGTATGAGCAATGGTGATTTTTGTAATAAAATTGGTTGTATTAAGTCAGCATTACCTTTTAAGTTGCATTATATTGCAAAACGTTACAAAGTTACCCAGAAAGTAGCGTATAAATTTGTATGAACAACAGTGAATCGTTGACTGGTCTGACACATATGTTATATCAGGTAATCAAAACATTTGTAAAGGCATATTATGAAATTGTACAATGGGGATCAATGCGAGATTTTCTTCACATTGGTAGAAATGTTTAACAGGCAACGATTGTTACAATCTGTGGTATTTGCAAGTTTGAGAATACCGGTCTGTGTTAGTGTGGGCAGATGCTGGGAGCTCCGTGTAAAATGTGCTGCATTCTCGTAATGACCAACTAGTGAAAACAAATTTTTGATTGCTGTATTATGGTCTTGTGTTTGTTAAATGTTGAAAAGATTAATGGCGATAAAGTGACAATAGCTAGCGTTTATATAAAAGCGGATGAGTTTGTCGTTGATATATCAAATTAAATGACGTGATGTCACGGCTCAGCCACGATAACTAAGAAGAACAGCATTTCTACCGGACAGGAAGTATCAATATATTTGGTTGTCAAATGTCAACAACCATCTGAACTAGTTAATTAAGCTTTATACAGTGGGGAGAACAAGTATTTGATACACTACCGATTTTGAAGGTTTTCCTACTTACACAGGATGTAGAGGTCTGTAATGTTTATCATAGGTACACTTCAACAAAAATCCAGAAAATCACATTGTATGATTTTTAAATAATTTATTAGCATTTTATTGCATGACGTAAGTATTTGATAACCTACCAACCAGTAAGAATTCCATCGCTCACAGACCTGTTAGTTTTTCTTTAAGAAGCCCTCCTGTTCTCCACTCATTACCTGTATTAACTGCACCTGTTTGAACTTGTTACCTGTATAAAAGACACCTGTCCACACACTCAATCAAACAGATTCCAATCTCTCCACAATGGCCAAGACCAGAGAGCTGTGTAAGGACATCAGGGATAAAATTGTAAATCTGCACAAGGATGGGATAGGCTACAGGACAATAGGCAAGCAGCTTGGTGAGAAGGCAACAACTGCATTGAAGATGGGTCATGGCTGGGTCTTCAAGCATGACAACGACCCGAAACACACAGCCAGGGCAACTAAGGAGTGGCTCTGTAAGAAGCATCTCAAAGTCCTGGCCTAGCAAGTCTCCAGACCTGAACCCAATTAAAAATCTTTGGAGGGAGCTGAACGTCTGTATTGCCCAGCGACAGCCCCGAAACCTGAAGGATCTAGAGAAGGTCTGTATGGAGGAGTGGGCCAAAATCCCTGCTGCAGTGTGTGCAAACCTGATCAAGAACTACAGGAAATGTATGATCTCTGTAATAAAATGCCAATTAATTACTTAAAAATTATACAATGTGATTTTCTGGATTTTTGTTTTAGATTCCGCCACTCACAGTTGAAGATTACCTATAATAAAAATGACAGAATTCTACATGCTTTGTAAGTGGGAAAACCTCCAAAATCAGCAGTGTATCAAATACTTGTTCTCCCCCCTGTACACAATTTCAATCTAACGTAAAGAAAGATGTAACAGACGACCAAGTTAAGAGGCGTGACCTGCTGGAAGCGCCCCGGCTGCGATGTAAAGACAATATTAAACCCTGCTGAATCCACAGAAATCAGCTGTTTGTATCCAGCGTGGAGTACGCCGTTTACACTGTAAGTACAAGTTATTTTATTTGAAGTAATTGATTTGAATTGTGTTGAAATTACAAACGCTAACAAACAACACATTTGAACTTTTTAAGAATGTGTAAATACATTTTACGATTGAGCAATCCATGCGCTTTTATCTGTCTTTCATATTATCTGTTTAAATCTCTGGTTTAGGTTGAGCGGAATAAAAGCCAGCCGTGTTTGGTAAACACATTTTTTGGGCCTTCAAATCTTTGTAAGTACACTTTTGACATAAAATGTTATTAACAATTACGACAATATGCATACCGCTGAACCTTTGTATTCTATTTACCAACCAACAGATTGAAGACCCCTGGTGATGATACATAGTACATCACCATAGTGGCTTCAGTTACGGACACCCCACCTTGTGGCTGCACAGCGTCAGGGGATTTTTGTTTCATTGTTTTGTTTCATGCTTGAAAGCTGAAGGTAATACATATTTTACCGTCAACTCATCAAAACTGTGATGTCTGTAAATGTATGTTTGAGTTCGAATATGTTAACCTATAAGTGGATTGTTATTGACATGTTAAGCTAGAGAAATGGCGAAAGATAATGCTAACAACAGACCAGACACGGAACAACCAACATCTACACATAATCAACAGACCACACCCCAGAATACAAATGAACCGACCATTACTTTGTTACACAGCGATACACACAATAATCCTCAGATTTGTTAACCGTGTTTAGTAGCCCATGATCTAGTTGACTCTCCGCCGACCTCTCTGATGCAAACTCATTGCAATGATGGCGATGTTAGAGTTATACAACGTAATGCGTTTGACAACGTTGAATTACGACAGTTGATACATTTACAAAACAATGGTGAAGTTGGTGATTTTGGCACATTCTATGCAATCATTATGAGAAATGCAGTATACGGCGCCCCACATCAGAGTGATTTATTGCTTTGACCTTTGGACAGTTGCATCTGTGTGAGAATATGAAAACGATTTTTGATTTATGACCGTTATGGTATCAGTTATTTTTCCAGGGGGTCCTGTTAGAGAGGGAGGGGATACAGCAGATGATTCAGGGGGGATGAAAGAGTTTAGGTCAAAAGGATAATAAAAAACGACATTTTAAGAGTTGTTAATTTATGTTGTTAACAGTTGTGTTTATCCGGGGGGTCCATGTCCGGTTAGGTGGGGGTGATTAATAAAAGTGTTTTATGGTTCTGTTGATCTAAGTGAGTCTTGAGATGAAAGATGGAGAGGAGCAAGCAAGGGGGGTTGAGAGTGGGTTGGGGCTGGGAAAAGAGGGTGTGCAACTGGTGGTGTGGGTTTTTTTGATATGATCAAGTTCATTTATTTATATAGCACATTTAAACTGCCGCTAGACAGACCAAAGTGCTTTACAGAACAAGCATATAAAAATAAAAGCAGCAGAACAACCTATAAACACAGAGAACATCTAAGCTAAGATTAACTTTAAAACAAAGACACAAATGTAAAATAGTACAAACAGCCCAAGAAAAGTAATCAATATGCTAACGAGAACAGGTATGTTTTAACCAAAGACTTAAAAGCAGAGAGGTTGGGAGCCGTTCTGATCTCCAGAGGCAGGGTGTTCCACAGACGAGGCCCTGCCACCACAAAAGCACGCTCCTCTCTACGCTTTAGTCTGACACGAGGGACTACCAGCAACGACTGGTCATGGGATCTGAGACTTCTGGAAGGAATATACGGATGAATAAGTTCAGAGAGATAAACCGGAGGTAAGTTGTGTAAAGATTTGTAGACAAAGAGGAGGATTTTAAAATCTATTCTCTGCTGAACTGGTAGCCAGTGTAAAGATCTGAGGATAGGAGAGATATAATCATATTTGTGACAATTAAGGATGAGTCTGGCCGCAGCATTTTGGACTAACTGAAGACTGGAAATTTGAGAATCTGATATACCGCAATATAGTGAGTTGCAATAATCCAGCCGACACGTGATGAAAGCATGAACCGCCATTTCCAGAGTTATTGGAGTGAGAAAGCCTTTGATTTTAGATAGTAAACGAAGTTGGTAGAAACCAGAACTGATTACAGATGAGATGTGTTTATCAAACTTTAAGGAATTGTCCACAAGAACACCTAAGTTCCGCACTCCTGTAGATTTAAAGGGAGATAGACTCCCCAAGTCTGGGCTTGTACACTGGGACCTCTCACTCGGGCTGAAAACAATGACCATCATTTAGAGAGAGGAAATTTTGAGCCAGTCATGCCTTCACCTCCTCTAAGCATAGCAGAAGAGAGTTTAATGCTGCAGGATTGTTTCGCTTGATTGGAATGTAAATTTTAGTGTCGTCCGCATAAAAGTGAAATGATACACAGTGTTTCCTAAAAATTGCGCCCAGCGGTAGGATGTAGAGAGAAAATAGAGAGGGAGCCAAAATGGAGCCCTGTGGAAGACCACAGCTCAGAGGTGCCATGGAGCAGGAGAAGTTGCCCATCTTTACTAAAAACTTTCTGTCAGAAAGGTAAGACTGGAACCATGACAAAACAGAGCCTTTTATGCCCACCCACGTCTCCAGTCTAGCTAACAGGGTAGGGGGGTTAACGGTGTCAAAAGCCGCCGAAAGATCTAAGAGAACTAGAACCACAGTATCTCCAGAGTCAGTAGAGATATAAATGTCGTTTGCACTCGCAGGAGAGCGGACTCAGTGCTGTGGGCAGTCCTAAACCCAGATTGAAAAACTTCATATATACAGTTATTTGACAAAATGTGTTGGAGTTGAAAGGTAAGACAGAGATTGGCCGGTAATTCTTTAAAACAGAAGGATCCAGTGAAGGCTTCTTGAGCAGAGGAGTGACCGTAGCCACTTTAAAATTGTCCGGAACAGAGCCTGAGTTTAAACACTTAAAAGATACCATACCTGAACCCACCGAGTTGATGATTAATTTTAAAAATCTCGGCTGAATGATATCATTTGGGCAAAATGAAGGTTTGAGCTTGGCGCTCACATCCTTCAGTGTCTGGAGGTTAATTAAAAGCCTCCCAAACACAGGAGGTAAGCGACATAATAGGGGGGAGAGTTCATTTAGGGCAAATACTAAACCTTAATTTAGTGATTTTGTTAATAGAAAATCTCTGGAAGTCTTCACATAGAGAATCTGAGGCAACAGACAATTTAACAGATGGATTTAAAACAGATTGAATGAGTTTGAGATGTATACGGCTTTAGCTGATTTAGCAGCGTTCTGGTATGCTATAAGAGAGACTTTGAACATGTGGAAGGAGACAATTAGCCTGTCCCATTTCCATTTGCGTTCGGCCTTTCTACAAATTTGTCTTTGGTGACGAGTGTCAGAATATTGCCACATATCTGATTTTGGTTTGGTGTGTGAGGCTTAAAAGGAGCAGTCACATTTGCTACTTTAAGCCAAGCAGAATTTAAAAGGCTAAGATGCTGATGTCAGATAATGGTTGGTCCAAGTGCAAGTGAGAGCATAGTTCAGCAAAGCACAAGTTTGTGCTGAACTGTGGAGAATAGAACCACGACATAACAGGTGCGATAGTGGGTTGAGAAAGCTCCAGAAGAGACTAAATGAGAATAAAATAGACTTGTGATCAGAGAGAAGAAAATCAGATAATACGATATCAGTGACATCAATCCAGTAAGATAACACAAGGTCCAACGTGTGGCCCTGAATGTGAGTAGAGTTTTTGACCCACTACAGTAAATTAAAAGCATCTATTAATATGCAAGGGTGGTGTGTGTGTGTGTGTGTGTTTGGGGGGGGGGGGTTGAGCAGCAGTTACCTTTAGTTCATTCTCTGTTAACAATAAATAAGAGTTAGACTTCTCCTGGTTTGCAGTTGAAATCTTTTTTTACTCTGTATAAGAATCAAGAGATGGCGTCCGTGCTTAGTGATACACCTGTGAAAACCCAGATTTACGAAATAGGTAGCAGACCGGTAGAATGAATGAAATGATATGTTTCAGAAATATACGATGCGCCAAAGAAGCATTTTCTTAATGTTTATAGAACTCAGATACCACAGTTTAAGCAGCTGATGGATCAGCATGACATTGCGGATGGAAAAATGGTGGGCTTTGCATTTGATTTTCCGGCTTCTAAAGTGAAGTTGTACATTTTAACCATGGGAGGTGAATATACAAACGACACCTGTGGCGTGGAGTACCAAATCACTGACTGAGAAGTAATATGCCATGTGGTGTGTCATGAAATGAAGTCAGGGGTGAGAGGTTACACTATCGACACTGGTTGGAGATCGTTTGGGAAGGTGTACCGAGCTCCAGAGACAATGCAACACACAGTAAAAATCTGGAGGAAAAATTGACTTCCATTCGGTTTTGTTGAGCTTTCTTCCCTGACGCGGAACATAAGCGATGGAAAGATTGCTAAAATGTCAGAGGTGAGGATAGCGTTTAACGTCTGGTGTGATCTGGAAAATGGTATGATTCGACAAATAAACGAATAGGTGAGCTAAACACACAAAGTCAACAATGGCAGAGCATTGTTAACTTAGGAGATGTCTTGTTGCAGACACTAGTTACGAACACAATCCCGTTTTTGATGGGGGACTGAAACTGATTTTTGTGAACACCATCAAGGCTTCCATTGTAACACTTTTAGAGCTTGTGATCAAGGAGCACAAAAAAGAAAACTGCAACGGATGTTTTTCAGGCCATGGTAGTCAGCGGCAGCACCAGTGTCTCTGATTTTCCCAAGTATTATTATACCAACCATTTTGATGCTCTCGTCAAGCCACTGTGGACTGACCGTTTCATACCAGCGTTGGCCATAGCTCTGAAATCCTTGGGACTTAAAGTTGAATTACCTAGAGTCCATGGAATTTCAGAGGTTTTTCTAAGCGAGTTGAAAGTGTCAACAAACATCAGTAAGACTCTGAACAAGATCTATGATTCACTGCTAAGTAAGAACAAAGATCGCCAGGGCCTGGTAAACGAAGTGGTTATTTTCTGGCAGAACGTACCTGAAGATTTACTGAACTGAACTGTTTATGTAAGTTATTTGAGAGAACAACTCAAACATTTCTTTTGAGAAATGTTACAGATCTTATGATGCAAATTATTGAAAGGAAAGTAAATTATTCTTCACTCTACACATCCCAAAAGTTTGTTAATGTTGAACGTGTGCAACGAATGGAGGAAATCTTGGATCGTGTCCTTATGACTCAAAAATGGTTACACTGGATATTGTTAGAAGTAGATGGCCCTTTAGAAAAATATTTGTCTAAAGTTTTACGTATTTACTTTGAACCACCGATGACAAGTAATGTGAATAATCTATTTTGTTTGTATGCATATATACTCTGTGTGTGTTTTAAAAATACAGAGCCATAAGCCTGTAAATGTAATCAAAGTATTCAAAGTCATTATTATGTAACCGAGAAAACAAATTTTAAATTCTTGATTGATATTGTAAGCATGTAAACTGATTTTAAATTCTTGATTGATATTGTAAGCATTTAAACTGATTTTATACTCTTGATTGATATTGTAAGCATGAAAAACTGATTTTATACTCTCGATTGATATTGTAAGCATGTAAACTGCTTTTATACTCTTGATTGATATTGTAAGCTCTTGATTAATATTGTGAATAAATTCTCCTCAAGCTTTTCTATAAGTGTCTCATGCATACTTTTTGAATAACCATAATAAAGAGAATTAGGAGGATGGAGCAGCTAATTTAAAATATATATTTTCATCCAGCTCACCCCGGTTCTTTTGGGGGAAAGGAGCGACTTTGGTGAGGAGTTACACAAGAAACAGGAAGTAGTAAGATTGTCCGGACAGGAGGCTTATACTCTCCATAAGCCTGTGAGAAAAATCTACCCTCGAAATAAGGTGTTTACAACTCATCGTTTATCACAATTCCAGGCCGACTGGTGTGATATGCATGCTTTTGCTGACAAAAATTATGGAAATCACTTCATGTTAACAGTAATAGAAATCTTCTCAAAAGTAGCTTTTGTAAGTGTTAAAAAATAAGAGCGGTGCTGAAGTGACGAGAGCTTTTGCATCTATTTTGAAAGAGAGTGGAATTCCCAAGAAAGTACAAACAGACTCTGGAAAGGAGTTCTTTAATCGTAATTTCTTAAATTTTTATGAACGAGCACAATATTATCCATATTGCCACCGGTTCAGATTTAAAAGCTTCCGTTATTGAATGTTACAACAGGACTTTGAAGCAAAGGATGTGGCGATATTTTACAGCTCATAACACACAACGTTATGTCGATGTGATTCAAGACCTGGTAAAAAGTTATAACAACAGTTATAACAAGAGCATACGTATGACACCGTTACAAGTAACATCCGAGAGCACACTTGAAATCTTTAAAAAGACTGGTTTCCCCTTTGTAAAAAGTGTTTTTGATAAGAAATATGAACAAGGTTACTCTGACAAATAATTTTCAGTGACAGAATGCGTACTGCGTATACCGCCTGTTTATAAGCTAAGAGATTATGATGGAGAATCTATCGAGGGTACCTTCTATGAACAAGAGCTTGAAAAAGTGAAGATAACTAAAGACAAAGTTTTTCACGTAGATAAGATTCCCAGGCCAGCCGGGAGACATAGTCCCTCCAGCGTGTCCTAGGTCTTCCCCGGGGTCTCCTCCCGGTGGGGTGGGACGATACCGGAACACCTCCCCAGGAAGGCGTTCCGGAGGCATCCGAAACAGATGCCCAAGCCACCTCAGCTGACCCCTCTCGATGTGGAGGAGCAGCGGCTCTACTCTGAGCTCCTCCCGGGTGACCGAGCTTCTCACACTCTCTCTAAGGGATCGCCGGGCCACCCTGCGGAGAAAGCTCATTTCGGCCGCCTGTATCCGGGATCTTGTCCTTTCGGTCATGACCCAAAGCTCATGACCATAGGTGAGAGTAGGAACGTAGATTGACTGGTAAATCGAGAGCTTCGCCTTGCGGCTCAGCTCTTTCTTCACCACGACAGACCGATACATCGACCGCATTACTGCAGAAGCTGCACCGATCCGTCTGTCAATCTCCCGTTCCATCCTTCCCTCACTCGTGAAAAAGACCCCTAGATACTTAAACTCCTCCACTTGAGGCAGGCACTCTCTCCACCAACTTGAAGTGGGCAAGCCCCCCTTTTCCGACTGAGGACCATGGCCTCGGATTTGGAGGTACTGATTCTCATCCCCACCGCTTCACACTCGGCTGCAAACCGTCCCAGTGCATGCTGAAGGTCCTGGTTAGAAGGGGCCAACACGACAACATCATCCGTAAAGAGCAGAGACGAAATTGTGTGGTCCCCAAACCTGACACCCTCCGGACCCTGGCTGCGCCTAGAAATTCTGTCCATAAAAATTACGAAAAGAACCGGCGACAAAGGGCAGCTCTGCCGGAGTCCAACATGCACTGGGAACAAGTCTGACTTACTGCTGGCAATGCGGACCAAGCTCCTGCTACGGTTGTACAGGGACCTGACAGCCCTTAGCAAAGGACCCAGGACCCCATATTCCCTAAGCACCCTCCACAAGATGCCGCGAGGGACACAGTCGAATGCCTTCTCCAAATCCACAAAACACATGTGGATTGGTTGGGCAAACTCCCATGAACCCTCCAACACCCCGTAGAGGGTATAGAGCTGGTCCAGTGTTCCACGGCCCGGACGAAAACCACACTGTTCCTCCTGAATCCGAGGTTCTACTATCGGCCGTATTCTCCTCTCCAGAACCCTGGCATAGACTTTCCCGGGGAGGCTGAGAAGTGTGATCCCCCTATAGTTGGAACACACCCTCCGGTTCCCATTCTTAAAAAGAGGGACCACCACCCCGGTCTGCCATCCCAGAGGCACTGTCCCCGACCGCCACGCGATGTTGCACAGGCGTGTCAACCAAGACAGCCCAACAACATCCAGAGACTTGAGGTACTCAGGGCGGATCTGATCCACCCCCGGTGCCTTGCCACCGAGGAGTTTCTTGACCACCTCTGTGACTTCAGCCCGGGTGATGGACGAGTCCACCTCTGAGCCCTCATCCTCTGCTTCCTCAATGGAAGACGTGACAGCGGGATTGAGGAGATCCTCGAAGTACTCTTTCCACCGCCCGACGACATCCTCAGTTGAGGTCAACAGCTGCCCACCTCTACTGTAAACAGCGTTGGTAGGGCACTGTTTCCCTCTCCTGAGGCGCCTGATGGTTTGCCAGAATCTCTTCGAGGCCAGCCGATAGTCCTTCTCCATGGCCTCACCGAACTCCTCCCAGGCCCGAGTTTTTGCCTCCACAACCACCCGGGCTGCAGCCCGCTTGGCCTGTCGGTACCCGTCAGCTGCCTCAGGAGTCCCACAAGCCAACCAGGCCTGATAAGACTCCTTCTTCAGCTTGACGGCATCCCTTACTTCCGGTGTCCACCACCGGGTTCGGGGATTGCCGCCTCGACAGGCACCGGAGACCTTACGGCCACAGCTCAGAGCGGCCGCTTCGACAATGGCGGTGGAGAACATGGTCCACTTGGACTCAATATCTACAGCCTCCCTCGGGATCCAGTCGAAGCTCTGCCGGAGATGGGAGTTAAAGACCTCTCTGACAGGAGACTCGGCCAGACGTTCCCAGCAGACCCTTACAGTACGCTTGGGCCTGCCGAGTCTGTCCTGCTACCTCCCCCGCCATCGGATCCAACTCACCACCAGGTGGTGATCAGTTGACAGCTCCGCCCCTCTCTTCACCCGAGTGTCCAAGACATACGGCCGCAGGTCAGATGAGACGACAACAAAGTCGATCATCGACCTGCGGCCTAGGGTGTCCTGGTGCCACGTGCACTGATGGACACCCTTATGCATGAACATGGTGTTCGTTATGGACAAACTGTGACTAGCACAGAAGTCCAATAACTGAACACTACTCGGGTTCAAATCAGGGGGGCCGTTCCTCCCAATCACGCCCCTCCAGGTGTCACTGTCGTTGCCCACGTGGGCGTTGAAGTCCCCCAGTAGAACGATAGAGTCCCCAGTCGGAGCATTTTCCAGCACCCCTCCCAGAGACTCCAAGAAGGTCGGGTACTCTGCACTGCCGTTTGGCCCGTAGGCACAAACAACAGTGAAAGACCTATCCCCGACCCGTAGGCGCAGGGAAACGACCCTCTCATTCACCGGGGTAAACTCCAACACATGGCGGCAGAGCTGGGGAGCTATAAGCAAACCCACACCAGCCCGCCGCCTCTCACCATCTCAAGGAGTGTGGTTCCAGAGCCCAAGCCGTGCGTAGAGGTGATCCCGACTACCTCTAATCGGAACCTCTCAACCTCACGCACTATCTCAGGCTCCTTCCCTGCCAGCGAGGTGACATTCCACGTCCCTAGAGCCAGTTTCCGTGTCCAGAGATCGGGTTGTCTAGGCTCCTGCCTTCGACTGCCGCCCAATCCTCTTCGCACCGGCCCCTTATGGTCCCTCCTGTGGGTGGTGAGCCCACGGGAAGGCGGCCCCACGTCGCCTGTTCGGGCTGAGCCCGGCCGGGCCCCATGGGGAAAGGCCGGCCACCAGGCGCTCGCATACGAGCCCCAACCCCGGGCCTGGCTCGAGTGGGGGCCCCATCTGCGCCATACCGGGCGATGTCACGGTACTCAAAATCTTACGCATCATTAAGGGGGTTTTGAACCGCTCTTAGTCTGACCCGTCGCCTAAGACCTGTTTGCCTTGGGAGACCCTACCAGAGGCATATAGCCCCAGACAACATAGCTCCTAGGGTCACTCGGGTACTCAAACCCCTCCACCAGGTTAAGGTGGCAGTTCATGCAACCAGGTCTGTGAAAATAAGGTTGCAAATAAGCAACCAGGTCTGTGAAAACAAGCCCAAAACAAGCAACTTTTTCTACTGAGCACCCCTAGGTTCCGGGAAGTGAAAAATAAATAAACTGTGTGCACGGTTTTCCAATCTGTGGGGATGGATTTTAAACCGCGGGTACAGATTGTCAATTTACATCCATGTGGACAGATTGGTAAACTATGCGCAGTTTTGCAAAACTGTACACACAGTAGTTTATTTTTCTCCCCACTGAGCTTCAGGACAAAGACCACAAGAGTGAGATAAACCACCTTCTAACATTATTAACATTAGAAAACTGATGGGATATCAAATATAAACTGATGTACCAAGTACATTATATACACAGTAAACCTCTTATTTTTAAAATTTGCACACACAAATAAATATCATCCTGAATTCACAAATTGTTTATTTATTATTGCAGGGACTGCAGAAGATCCCATTTTTAAATAACTATAACCCAGAAACAGAAGTAATTATTGATAATCTTAGTGTGCAGCAATAAAGTGGCTCCTGCTCTGATAAACATAAGAGTGAGTTAGAAAAGATTTAAATAAACTAAACTGGTTTAAAAACCATTCCAGTCAAAACCATTTGAACAGGTGAGGATGAGGCTTGGTCTAAAACATTTTTAAGAATCATAACACTTTAGCCTCATATATATGAAGAATAACACCACCATTATCTTTCAAGTTGCTTCAGGTACCAAGGTGCAAATTAAACATTTAATAACAATTTGTCTGAACAGAATCTATGAAATATCTGAAAATATCTTCAATATCCTGAAACATTCAACATGTTTTAGTTCTACATTCAGACGTTCTTGATGGCCTACATCCAAACAAGAACATAATAAAACCATATAAATAATAAAAACAAAACATTAAAAAAAATGTGTGTGAAATGAGAATGTAACTATCCTCTTGTTTAGTTGAGGAGAGTGTGGTGACCCAAAGAGGGCCAATCAAAGTCAAATGTCAAAGTGGCATATGAGCTTAAGACGCCACAGGACAGGTACAGAGTAGGCAGTTTCAATCTCTGTAGAACATGGACTTGTACTGTCTTCAGGTGTGTCTTCATACCTCCACTGCTGTTTCCTTCATGTGTAGAGGCCAGAGCTTGTGCTGCAGAAAGAAAAGGTAAGATTTTTTAATAAGGGATACGGTCAAAATATACTTCAGCTATAACACTAGAAGATGGACACCTAGGATTCCCTGAATCCCATTAAATATTACAGCACTTTCAGGATTATCATCATTCATCAAAAACAACTTTCCTTCTTAGCATCATATCCTGGCTCTAATTAAAAAGATACAGTAACAGTGCTTACCTTTAAATCCATCTTCACTGTCTTCATCTGCATCCGTGTCCCTGCTCTCTGGTGCTCCACTCACAGACTACATGCGACTATTGAAGCACTGGAACGTCTCCTTGCTTGAGGCAAAGTCCTTGCAGCATATGCCTTGTCTTCTCAGTCCTTATTTTATGTGGAATTTGCTGCTGAGAGTTTCTTGTCCCATTCTGTTCCTCAGTTTGGACTTGACCAGGCTCATCTGTGAGAACACTGTACGTCAGTATTGATCAAAGGCATTGCAAGCAATGACAGAGAAAAGAGGGCAAGTTTTTTTTAAAGTGGGGTCTCCACTGCTCTCTTTGTAATTGAGCACTTCAACCCAAAAGGCCTCTGCCTGGCTGTCCTCCATGTTTGTCCATGGGATATATGCAACAGCCTGATACTGTGTTTCAAAAGCTGCAAGATCACCAGAGTAGAGCTTCAGCATTAAGACTGAGCTGAGCTGTGGTTTTGTTTGTGACAGGATGACAGTCGGACTGAACACAGTCATAGAGTCTCTGTTGCACTTGTCTGCCCGCTTCCACCAAGAAGTCACGGCACCTACTCTTCATATTTCTCTCAGCCGTGCTCTCCATTTTTGCCTCATCCAATGCCATCATTAAGGTGACCCCATAACTGACTGCACCCACAAGTGACAAAACACTGGGGTCTGTTATGTCGATTGCAAGCAGTTGTTCATCTGATGTGGGGATCATTCCAGGTCTCACCACTCTGGAGATGAAGGGAGCGAAAGAAAAGAAGCAGACACTCCAGCATTTTGAATGGATTGCCCCTGTCCTGCTGGGACAGCTTGTTGATCCTGTTGAATTCTTATAGAAAAGGCATTAAAAACAGCAGGTACAGTTAATTAACAGGATCACTGTACATCTGGTGCAGGATTTCAGCATCATAACATCTCTGGTGGTCTTTGGTTAGCTGAAAGTGAAGCTTCAGTTCTTCCCACTGATTGAGTATGCGCAAACAGCAATCATGGATGGAAAGCTACCATGTACCTGACATCTGTACAAGCATCAAAGGGATTTCACCAGGATTGATGAGGCTGTAGATCTTTGCATACTCACGGCGGCGAAGAGCACTGTGGGAAAACCAGTTGTGAGAATTAGAGACCAAGTATTCAAGGTTGCGTGGGAGGTCTCCACTGCCTTGCTTACACCCAGTTGTATGGAATGGCACACGCACTTGAACAGATTTAGGTTTTTCTGGAGAAGGTGAGTGTGAATTCCTCTTCCCTACCATGACAATGCAGCCTAATCTGTACCTAATCGAATGCACTTTTTGATGTCCTGTCCAATACTCTGTAGAAAACGGGTCAGAGTGAAGGCAATTGCCTCTGCTGTTTCACCCTCCAAGTTTATCAAACCCAAAAATGTAGACACAACTTTGTTCAGTGTCATACTGAAGTAGCGGATTACCACAAACAGTTGCTTGACAGATGATACGTCTGTGCTTTCATCAATAACAAGGGAGTATTCAGCATCTTCGATATCCCCCTTAAGTTACATACATACACGGCAATGGCATAGTTAATTAATGCCGTGCACCGGTGTATTTTGATGTCTTTGTCACAAGTTGAGCAAATTAACTCCCCAAGGTGATCGAGTGATTTAATGGATGTGTGACAAGCTACATTGGTGGCTACCTTCAGTTCAGCTTTCTGTCTTGACTCGTTCTGTTTGGAGACCGTGAACCCAATGTCCGTAAGACTCATTGTGGAGAACAGTGCTGCATTTTTTAAATGTTTTTCTGTGCTAGCATGTTGTACGAGGTCTGCATGGTGTGCACGTATTCCACACTTACATACTCTGCACAGTGCTTTTGAGTCGTCCCCCACGACGGGTTTAATCCATTCTTTTATTCCTTTCTCTTTCTCCAAGTATTTGTTATATTTCTTCCCGTATTTCGCCCACTTTGTCCCGGGCATTTGTTCCTCCAAAAACTCTCCTACAGTCCAGTCACCATCAGTCGCGACTCGCGTGTATTTTCATTCAAACGTCACTCACTAACGTTTTCCTAAACAGAAAAAAACCGATTGCCCAGCTCTGGCTAGTACTCGTTGCCATCTGGGTCAGACCCAATTAGAAGCAGGATGTGGGTGGGTGAAAACTCTGCTGTCTCCTGTGTGTATGGGGAAAGGAGATGGACAGAGGGAACAGGCAAGATAAACTCGTTTAAATAACATAGAAAATATCTGCTTGACAACTTATTATGGAGCTGGGAACAAGCCCAAATAAGCAACTACACTTTAGAAAAAAGCCCAAAACAAACGCGACCCGCGACTATCAATATTTGTAAGCGACTTAACAGAAAAACAAGCCCAAAGTCGCTTATAATCAACGTACTTGGCAACACTGCTGGGTCCTAGACTCGGAGGATATTGGACGCAACAGGATAAAATAACTACCGTTAGTGTGTGTTGTTCAAAAGTGATTTCAACAATCATGGAAACCTCAGGTTTTTATCTGACTCTGCCCAGCAATGCCTCAGCCGAAATATATCCAAACAACAAAAGTTCTAATTTCACAACAAATGTTGCCAAACCGATAGAGCTAAAGGGGAGCTGGGAGGTACGTCTCGTGGTGATTATATACCCGCACAGCTGGACAAATATCCTGAAAAATTATTTAGAGTTTTTCTACACAATAGACTATAAACCCCCTGAAGCTATCAGACTCAAAGGTATAAAAACATAGAAGCGGTTGTCTATGGGATGAACCAGGCCTTAAATGAGAAGATTAAGAATGTGTTTTTAGGTTATGAAAATATTCAAAAGCAAGTAAAAATTGTGAGTGAGGAAACCCAGTCAGCTATCAAGGCTGTTTAGCCTACATATTAGGGATGCATTTTGACAGATGGTTGGAAACAAAAGATCATGTGAGCCCACTGCCTGTAGACATACATGCAGGATTTTATAACATGTTGGTGTACACGGATATTATATATTTTCAAAGGGTTGGAGACAGTTTTGTGCCACTCCTACGGACAGTTCATATAGAGGGAACAGACGGAGATATTATCACAATTAATTATACGTGGCCACACTATGTACCTGTAACCAAGAAGTATATTGAAAACATCCAGATTGAGATTAAGACGGATCAGAATAAAAATATAGTGTTCGATTGTGGTAAAGTGATTGTGGTAAACTCCATTTTCGACCGGTACTGTCTTCTTTACATATTTAAAGATGTTACACAATCTGCAACTTGACCCTAACCGGTACATATCAAATTATGTTGATCAAGTAAGGAACGGACTCCCCGGTTATTATGGCACCCCTACTATGTATGGTTCAGGGGTTGGCGGTATATTTCGTAATCTGTTTAGAATGATTTTACCACTAATGACTTTAGTATAGCTAAGCCACATCTGAAACATGCAGCAAAAAATATTGTGGGTGAATTTCTAACAAACGTTATGAGTTAACGTTCAGCATCAGATCCTGAACAACAAAGAGGTTCCGGTGGACTCATGATGCTGGTTCGCAGAACTAAAAAGAGACCCCCTGGTGTGCAGATGCCTCTCCCTAAAAAACCAAGGTCAGCAGTTAAAACAAAATCAGTAAGTCAGAAGCGGCACAAAGGCAGGAGGTCTGCAAAAGGAATAGGTGAAAGTATTTTCTAAAAAAATAAAAATGGCTCTTTTACGTAGACTGTCAGCTGAACCAATAAAAATGGAGCTGGACCTTTTTTCGCCCCCATGACAAAATGTTCTATAGATAGTGCAAGTTATTTCGAGATCATGCCGATCTCGGCTCTTACAGAGAACAGCCCTATCACATTTTTTATCCCCGGTCACGGTGAGCAATACTTGGACCTGAATAACACTCTGTGTCAGCATCAAAGTGACCAAGAAAGATGACGGTAATATTCCAGCTGATGCCAAGGTGGCTCTCGTTAATTATCCTCTGGCTACCATCTTTTCACAAGTGGATGTGACATTAGGAAATCGACTCATCAGCCAAAGCAGCTCTACCTACCCCTAGAGGGCAATAATGGAATGTTTACAAAATTACTCTGTAGACACACTAAAATAGCAATTTGCAGCCAGCTTATTTAACAGAGATACAGGAGGCGGTATGGAGTTCGTCGACCACGCAACCGTTTTCTTTCAGGAGTGTTTACTCCTAAATGCCATTGATTTAAGAATCAAGTTATCAAGAGCAAAAGATGAATTTTGTCTGATGGCAGCAGCCAACAGAGATTTTAGCTTAAAAGTGCAGAGTGCCTCGCTGTTTGTGAAAAAATTCTGTCTGTATCTCCGGCCATTCGTTTAGGCCATTCTCAGGCCTTAATGAAAGGAAATTACAATTATCGTTTGTGTATTTATTCAGAAAATTGTAACCAGTCTTTGGTATTTGGTGTCTTTTGGAGGGAATCGATTTAAAATGTTGTATCTGTTAACACATTTTATTATTAGCCACACCGGCCAGGAGTAAATTGAGATCAGTCATGGTCTTAACAAAAGGAGTCCATCCTAGAGGTCTTCTGTCTTCGGATACCTTGTGTGAGGCAGTTAAATTTTTTATCAAGTCTATCATATTAGAGCCTCTTAAAATTTTACCATTACTGATGAATTCACCCTTGTCATTCAAGCCAGCTCTTCCTTTTGAACCATTTATTTTATTCATAATGTATACCAACTTGCTGGAGTATGCTCGAGCATTTCATTTACAACATCATCCTCGTCTATGGCGTGATCCTGTAAGATCCCTGGAAAAAGAGGTTCTGTAGACTCTGTTTCCGGTAGGGAGAGGGTCAAGTGTCCCGTGTCATTTTCATCTTGTTTCAACTAAGACAAAAACCTTTGTAGGAGTTGAGAGTATTTCTTTGCCTTGTCATAAGGATTAATTCCTTTCATGTTCAATACATCCTTCATATCGGTATCCTGATCCATTTCAGCCGTTTGTCTAATAGTTTCAGGACCTTGTTGCTTAAGTTTATCCACCTGATGTTGAGGCACTAAATACATTTTGTTAGATATTAGCTCCCACTCCTGGGGGCGATTAGGTTACTGAGGAAAGGGAGGGCTACGCTTAGTAGGGGTAGGATGAAACCGCCCATCTGGTGTATGGCACGCCTCTTTTTTTTAATACTGTTCCTTTTATCCACAAATAGCTTGATGACTGCCTTTTGCCTCTTTAGTTTTTATAATTGTTCCCGGCTGAGTGGGATGTGCCCTTTGAGAACATTCAAAGTGTTAATCTGCAGTTTGTCTCTAGGATTTTTAAACAAAACCATGTAGTTGGAGTTCAAGCTAATGGTACGGCTATTTTTACCCTGGTGAAACACATTCTGTACCAAATAGAGCACTGATAGGTTTCGATGGTGAGTAGATTGAGTAAAAGCTCTGGAAATTTCAGGATGTTCACTACCTGCAAACAGCATATCTTCCAAAACCTAAATATTATTTCTGTTGGGAGGAAGGAGTTCATCATCATTCAATGATTCAGGGACTCCTTCAACAAAGTTTATTTTTATTTTCTTTAACATTTCATCATACATCGGTTGATGGCAACTATAACACCACACTATATTGTCAAAGTTCTGAGTTAACATGTTCAGAATTTTCTAAACTGTCTTTACAAAACATGTTTTCCCACTATTAGATGGTCCTACGATCAGAGCTGAGAAAGGTAAATGCAATCTTGAATCAAAACCTTCTACACACTCCATCTTATCTAATCAGAAGCCGAATGGTAATGTGGTACCGTCTGCTAGAAGTACTCTCTTGTCATACACCATCCTGAACGTTTTGATGAGTGATGCATTGCGCAGATGGAAACCTTATCCCTTATCCCTGACAATTATTTTGTAAGAGGTAAAGATTTCTTCACTGGTTTTGTCTCTTATGAAACCCTCGACCAAACGTGTGAGTGATTCCAGGTTTTCCTTTGAAGCGTTTTCATAGTTTTGTGTGATGCCTTTGACCTTCAAGACTATGCAATGTTTTTAGTCCTAAACCCATAACTCTTGGGACCACACGATAACCATTCTGTGATATGATCACCATCTTCATGTTCATTTGTTAAACCTCCCAAATAATTGCTCAGAGGGGGCTTCCAGTCACCCCGCTTGCTCACATAAACCACAGAATCTGTGTCGTGGTATTGAACTCTCCTCTGTAGCTGTTCCATTAGATTTTACAATTCAAGATGGCCGTAAGCCGTCAAGAAAGCTGCAATGATTACATTGACATTTCCGGGACATCTAAGGTAATTATTTTTATGCCGCCACTGTACAAGAGCAACCTCCTGATTCAAAAATGAAAAATTTGAAATTTCAAAACGGTTTGAAAAAATAAACTCTGTAAATTGCTGGGCTTTTCTAACAATGGATGTTGTCAGCATATTGCTTTTCTTCTCATACTTTCCACACAAATAGTTTTTAAACCCTTCTCTTAGGCTTATTGAATCAAATTTTTTCAGGATCCAAACGTATGCCCTCTTTGTCAAAATAGTCCTTAATGTACCTGTCTTTGCTCTCTTGATCGGTGGCTGATGCAGGATAACCCGAAACCATCTGCTTGCCTCTCAAGAAAGTCTTTATATACTCTAAGTGGTCGGTGGGAATTTCGGCTGCATTTCACTACTTGGACATTTTGGGTCCTAGATTCATCTATGTAACAAATACAACCTATTATGATGTATCCTGGTAATCACAACCCCCTTGGCTACAATAAAAACACATAAAAACAGACTTCTGGGTCACCATTTAGAAAACTCATCTATTGGAAAGGCAAAAAAAATGTATTGGGAAAACATTTCTGCCATTCAGCATAATGATATTTTTTGAAAGCATTATAAAGTTCTGTGTCAATGGTATTCCCTCATATTTTCATGCCTTTACTATCAAATTACACTGTATTGGGTTGAAAATAATGAAAATAATAGAAGGTCAAAAATATAGGCACCCCAAAGAAATTTGGTTCTTCTTCCTAGAAATAAAACACAATAACATTTTAAATAATTATTTTATATCACTTATTTTGGGGTTTAATGACGCAGAACGGCACTAGATCGCTAGTTACGTTTGGACATATATAATTTATAAACTCAGAAAAATGACCAACTTCTTCCCAAAAACTCAACACCCCCATACTATGTTGACAACATATTTTTTTTTATATCTTATTTATAATACAAACTATGTATTTTGGTTCAAAACATCATACATAGTGATGTACACTCTTGTAATCCCTATTCTTGTCTACACATTAGCCTTTCTAAGATGCATGGTCAATGTCGTTGCCTGGTGAAAAGTTCCCATAGCAACCCAAACTATACACAGACAACCCAAATTATACACGGAACACTTCACGAAAGTGGCTACAAATAATATACCCTTGAAACCGGACGATTATGGGGATTCTATTTTCATCAATATTTATGCAAATGAGCACTGTCCGCGATTCCAGCGGATTTCGACCTGGGAGGAAAGACTATCTGATTTTCTGGCAAAGTTCCACACTTCATAGATTTTAACCACAATGTAGTCTTTCTCTAGAGCCTTATTAATCCCCTCAGTAACCCATTCACCTGTCAGAGCTCTCTCTTCATCAGAATGATCACAGGGATGTTACTGATTATTGTTGTCACTGCATGTGCGACAAAGAGAAAAGTTTCCCATTAGGACCATGGGTTGGTAACATTGGAAGAAACTGTTGGGGAAGTTTCTGAAGCCTGATGCATTCTTACTGATTAAAGGACTTGAGTCCCATTGTTTAGATGGGTAGAGGAATGTGGGGGATCTGGTATTTGCCAAGGGGGTATCATTGACTGGTATCAGCTGATGAAATGGTTACTCTTTATCTCCTCATCTGTATAACTCATCAGGGCATCTATTGTCTGTTCGGGTTCGGTTGGAACTCTTAGAATTGAAGAAGTTACCTATGGGGGGGAAGGAGAGCTTGTCCTTTGTGTGAAGCTTAGGTAGTAACATAACAAAGGGAATGTGTTTTATTGACATATGACAGCATCTTACCACACCCCTTTTCACTGTAATAAATACGGATTGTGCATGTTTTGAGTTAGAGACTCCTCAGACGATTATGTGTGTGTAAGCGGTTGACGCGTCTCTCATATGTGCATAATAGTTAATAAAACGGTTAGAATGTGCCAAGAGAACTTTGTCTCTGTGTCCCTTACTCCGAGTGTCGATACATGGAATTTCCATCACAAAACAAAACCAGAGGAGAGTAAACCGTTGCCTTAATCAGACCTAAATAGTTTTGGGGCAAGTCAAAGTCACTATGAATGATTTCGGGATGGCCTAGAGCAGGGGTGTCAAACCGGTTCCACAGAGGGCCGAGTGTCTGCAGGTTTTTGGTTTTTCCTATAAATTGGTTCCCAGTTCAGACCTACACAACCAGGTGAGGGTAGAAACTAACCAATTAGTGACCTAATTAATCAATCAAGTACAAGGAGAGAGCAAAAACCTGCAGACACTCGGCCCTCCATGGAACCGGTTTGACACCTCTGGCCTAGAGGAAAGTGGTATTTGCTCATAACATGAGGATAAAAATAAATATGTAAAGTCACTGTACTCTATTGTTTCATCCTCTTGGGCTAAATACCTTAAAGTCAAAGCATTGGTACGGCCACCAAATAATGCATCTCTGGGTTCCAGGGGTTCTGGCATGCCAAAATTATCCATAAAAGCTTGAACCTGAGGGTCTGACCTTTTCAAGTGAGCCCACTCGTGCTCCCACAAAACCACCACTTTCAGACAATAATCAACCTGTAAGGATTTCTGTTTGTCTTGGAACTCTAGATACATGTCACCAAAGCTCTGTTGGGTTAAAGCACACATTTCCTGTGTTAAAAAGCATGATGTACATCCGTGAAAGAAACATCCGTTGTACCGTCGATGACTACATAACCGTCTGCATAAAAAAGCCCAAACTTTTTTTCAACCATTGGATGGAACCACTAGAGTATGATTTGTACTGCCTCCTATAGTTATCAGGTGAGAGAATGGCTATAGATTCCACGGTCATAAAATTAGCCGATGCAATAGTTACACAACTCAAGGGATCAACACCTGCGTCATAGATTACTTGAGACAACATTCTGAACTTGAGACAACATTCACGCAAGATCGTTGTCACAATACATTTCCATCTCTTTATGAAAATCAAAGGTTTCATGACGGACTGTCTCATACCATGTCATAAACTTCTCTCTCTCTTTGACTGTCATTTGATCAGCTCCATACATTTCAGGACCGGGGTAAGGACCGATGTAATTGAGATTCTCCTCAGAGCTGAAAAAATTTGGAAACCAACCTTTAACAGCCATTTCAAAACCGAGAGTTTCATGGGAAGAAAGCTAAGACTGTCAATATATCATTGATAAAATGCGTGATCTATAAAACACAACACCTTGCTTCCTTGTGTTATAAGAGTGGGAGTTACGCCTTTGCTTTACCAGGGGGTTTAAAAGAAGGTAGGAATCATGACCTCTTGAATTATGGGCTATGCAAGTGTACTTTCTATTTTTTGATTTTTTGAAAGTCGTTTAAAAAGAGCATGGCACAATTTTGTCCCTTAGCCGTCCACTTTTTAGCCTCGAAAGTCATGCTAGACACAAATACAGGTATGTGTAAACCTGTTGAGTCATTCTGTCGTGTTTCAAAGTCATAAAAGAAAAATAATTCTGAGGGCTTCTCTTCATTCAAAGGTTGAATATAACATTTTCAAATACACCAACGTCATCCAAAAGCCCTTTACATATTGGACGTTTTCTGCTACATTTGTGTGGTTCAGGGTTATTCATTTTGAGATTATAATTACCCTGGCATAAGGGACATCTCTTATTGATGTCACACCAGCTGGCAAAATTACCTGCCCCTGGATGCCTTAAAGCCAATTTGTGTTTTTCATAGCAGTAAGCTGAACGGCATGTACGGTTACAGTCACAACACTTTGTGAGATGCAGGGTCTGCATCAATTCGTACTGAACAGTTATACCGACAGGAGTGCCTTAATGTTGTTAATACCATAATAATGATTGTCTACAAACAAATACAATGTTTGAGGATGGGGTTGTAACGTGTTTTGGAATTTCAAGATAGCCAAATCATGCCTGCTGTGATAGAGAACCACCACTTTGATGTCGAGTAAGATTTCAAATTTGTCTATATCAGAAAACGCTACCGTTTCATAAACGGACAAGCCCGCTGCTCTCTGAAGTTATGTAGCTATCTTTAGACCTTCTATATCACTAATACCGGGATTCAATAAATGCACCAGTCAAATGGCAAAACATAATTTGTTGTCAGCATTCTGAGGAATAAGATATTCCTTTTTGTTGTTAATTATTTCGGATTTCAAAAGAGTTTCAGCCTTCCTCCTCTGTCCGCCCGCACCCTGAGGAGTTCTCAATATTTGCACAATCAGTTCTAGGGTATTATCGGATAAGATTGATACATTGGACTGTACTAGCCTTTCAAGCATGTCCAGAAATTGATTCAAGTCTGCATCACCATTCTCCATAATATAGGATACATTGTTTCATACAGAATCACCCCTAATTTCTAATTGCAGTACATCTCTAGGCTCAGTGTAGCCTGTAGCTCTATCTAACAGTTCTGTTAAAGTGGTTAACACATTGACATTGAACGCTGAATAATCATACATTTCATTCATGTGAGCAAAATTAAAACACTGTCGGATTTCAATGTTGCTGAATTTACTGTGATAAACAATATTCACATTTCTATCAACACCTCTACCCTGTTGATTCGCACCTGAACAGGAGGCCTGTGGTTCTAAAGGAGTCGGCAGTGTCATGTGAGAAGCTGGTTCAGGATTTAACTCTTTTATTTGTCTGATCAGAGCATCATAGTCAGGGTTTATGTGTGACTCTAAGTTTATGTGACTCGAAGCTGTGATTAATTCATCATAGTTTATGTGTGTCTAATTTGATCTATCAAGGCCTTATAATAGGGTTTTGGATCTGTCGGCAGATCAATTTTTCAGATGTTTGCCTATGAGCCATGGAAGCTTGTTTTTCCAGAAAGCTTTATCTTTACGCCTTTGGCAGCTTAATAGATCAAGTATACGTGTGTGTAACTGATCTTCCCTAGCTTTTACAAACCGTGCAAGCTCTTTTCTGAAAAACAAATGGATCTGCTTCGTCTTCACTATTAGAAATCTCAAACAATGATTCGCGAGGTGGGGTTATAGAAGCAACAACAGTTACCCAGAACAACACCCTCGTCGCTACTTGCGCTCGTCAAGATATCTTGCCTCAAGCCATCTTGCATCAAATCGTCTTGCTCTGGAGTATGTGGGGTAAGATGATCAGCACTGCCATCTTGCGGATCTTCGGACCCTGATACAGCTACGTTGTCTGAAAGGATTAAATAGACCTAATTGGAAAAATGTGTAATATGTTTTACAATATAATATATAACGTTTAAGATAATACTTACCATTTCTTACAAATTGGGCACTTGGTAGAAAACAATCTAGTGTTTGTTTTCGGCAATTATGCAGAGAAACAGTTTTGCTGGTTTTATTCTGTGCAGGGCCCAGGAGGACTTCGGGTAAATCTCAGTACGCCTCGTCAGAATCTGTAATTAAACATTTAAGGCGAGAATTTTAAGAATGGGACATAACATGCTCTTTAATTTTTCGAAACGATTAAAGATCTTACCGTAAGCACCTGTTACGCTTTTTTGCTCCTCTGGAGCATCTTGGTACACCTCGTCAGAATCTGTAATTACAAATTAAAACAATAAATGAAGCGTACGTAGAATTATTATTTATTTTTACAGAATTCTTACCATAAGTAGCAACTTCTTGCAGATATCCTGGATAAGACCAAGAGCTCTGTGAATAACTTCGATGCACTTACGCTGAAATCTGTAGCAGATTATTTAATAACTTTGGAGAAGGAAGAATAGTCGGAGCGTAGAGTTCTTGTGAATTGTCCTGAAAATTGGGATTAGTATAGAAGGGTAGTAGCTCGGCATTTCCATCTTCACCATTAAATTCCTCTATACTCCTGGAAACAACATGATGTGAGGGCAGGTCCCATGGTCTATACAATGATCTTGATACCGGTGGCGGAGTGACAGCTATAAAAACAACATTACAGTTTTAAAAAACAATAAATTCAATAAATGAATTAAATCTCACCTATAACATATCTTGATGGAGATGAACCGACTGGAGCTTCGGCCTCTTCTTCAGGCCTTAATTACTTCCGAATGAAACTGATCAAACGACATGTCGAAAATACCTATACCCAGTGTGGAATCTGAGCATTGACAATTACAATATGAATGTACGTTTCATTGGAAGTGCATGTGCCTAGATAATGAGAACAACAGAAACCTCTCTGTTTAGATTATCTCTCTGTAGGTTGTGCTCTGATGACCAAAGGAATGTTTACGATGGCCATTTGGCATGGGGGTTACTGTCTTGGAAACCTGATCTTTGCTAGGTAGACACACCCTTCAATGTATATATCAGCTTGTAACCAACATTACAGTGAGAAGAGATGGACTGAGATGAGATTGAGGTTGTGTAAGGAAGACCAGGTCCGTAAACTCATGAACAAGACTTTCTAATGCTGCAATAAATAATATAATTTCTCTCTCCCTTGACAAACGAGTATGCTAATTATTACAACCACTATACAAAACGGCCGATTTCTAACACCAGCAAGCAACACGCCAGTGGCCCACTGACGGCTCACTAGCTTTTTGCTGCTGCGGCCGCCAAGCGTTTCTGCAAAGAGTCCGGCCAGCGGCCCGACGGCGCTAGCCGCTTTTATGCACTAAACCCAGCGGGATTGATAATGCAATCATATATATAACACTGTACATAGCATCAAAAATAATTATAAGAAGAAGAAGAAATACAGTACTGCAGCTTAGCAGCAATATTGGTTGTGCTGGAGATGTCATTCATATTCACGGCAGGTCCCTTGTACATCTTCTCCCACCTGCACGGTCAGCTGCCCCTTTCTGGTACCTGGGGACCTGGTTCTGGACAGACTCATCAGTGGCATCCCAGTTGGAAGGATTCTTCCTTATGGCTCCTGTAATACAGTAATCAGATATTGTACTTAAATGGTCTGACATGATTTTGAGAATGGTATGACATTCAAGACAGATGATTTTTCATGAAGACAACATGCTAGCGCAACTATAGTCTTGTTTTTACATGATTGTAGAGCCAGCGGTGCCCTTGGCTTGACATTCTTTTCAGTCAGACGTTTATCAGAAGCTAAAAAGCACAATGAAGTGTCAATAGTTTAATAGTGAAATAAACCAAACTGCCATATACATGTAATTTCAGAAAGGCTGTACAGTATTGCATTTTAGTAAAGAGCACACATTCAGACAAATACAGTTTCATTAAGACAAGATGCTAGCGTAACTATAGTCTTGTTTTTACCTGATTGTAGAACCAGCTGTGTCCTTAGCTTGACCTTCTCTTCAGTCAGCCACTTGATCTTCTCCAAATGTTCTGAAAGTAAAGACAGACAGTTAATTATTCAGTTAATAACACAATAGATTTGGCAGAAGATAAAACAAAACAAAAACATACGTTTTTTATTTTTTTTATTTTTATCATCATGTTTGAAATGCAGTGGGAAGGCCATGCATTGAGATAGGAGGCTGGAGACACTTCAAGTAGTGTCCCTTAGAAGGCAGGAGACTGTAGGTAAAGTTTTAGGCAGCTACATTGAATGACCATAGAGCTGCAGAATATTCTGTAAGAGGACTCCCAAGTGTCCTTCCCGAGTGTCCCCAAATCTACCCAAGTGGCCAAATTGGATAAATGATTAAATTCCAAGCATATGACAACAGAGATTATTCAAAAATACAAGTGTAATAACAAATAAGGTTTACACACTCCCAGAAATGTCATACATGGTGGATCATTGGTTTCTCTTCATAAAGGTACTGACAGGAGGCCCAACGAGAACGCTGATCCAATGCCCCCCAAAATAAGTGAACTATTTACAATAAGGGCTAAGTTAGAAGCCAACACTGATCTAATGTCAAAAGTGCAAACAGCAAACCACAGCAAACAAAAAGTGAAAAAAAAACTTTGTACACATTGAGGGTCCAGATCACCCAAGTCAACCCTCTACATAATGTTATGCTGCTGATGCCAAGTACCATAAAAGTATCTTTCTGTTGTAAAGCACAGGGTGACACCACAAGTTGTGCAGGTAATAGGTGACTTTTTATGGCACAGGGTACAACGGCGCCTTCCAACTGTACCCTTTTGGCCTTGAGGCACATTCAGGTCTGCAACCAGATACTTTGGTATGTGCGCACCACTGGAGGCAGGTCCTGGGGCAGGAGTGCTAGAGGAGCACAATCCCCATGTAAATGACCAGTGATATGTAGGAATACATGTCATTGATGGAAATGGTCTTCCATGCCTCTTTTTTTCCAGCTTGCTTTTTAGTCCCATACTTGTTGGTGTTCGACACCAGCTTCGCAAGAACAGAGGTAGTAATAAACAGCTGGAACAGATGGAGGGGGCTGTATGTCCCAGTCATGTCCAGCTGAGGTCCAGGCTGCCTTTTAGGCCTGAATGTGGGTGGACGTGGCTCCACATCCTCCTCCAGTACTGTGTGCCAACGGTCCTCTCCCTCAGTGGGGGTGTCAGCTGGTGCACTGGCCCGTCTTTGTCTCTGGGCTGGTCTCTTCACACCTCTGGATGGCCGGACGGGGGTAGGTGTGGATGACATCGGACCTGGAGTGATTTTGGAGACAAAAGGTGTGCTTGTTGTAGAGCCAGAAACAATGGCAGATGTAGATGCTCCTGAAGTAGTGAAGGCAGGACTGCTTGATTGTGGTTGTCTCTTTGCAGCCGGCTCCCAGAGATCATCCGAGTCTGAGTCGCTTCCACTGTTAAAAAAATAAAATACATTTAGATTTGACTAGAATTACATATGGGGACAAATACTACAATTATATATTGGGACAACAACATGTTATAGCCATATAACAAATGTGTGTGTGTGTGTGTGTGTGTATATATATATATATATATATATATATATATATATATATTCTAATTTAAACTTTATTTCAACAAGGCATGCAGACTGAGACTAAGATCTCTTTTACAACTGGGCCCAAAACAGGACGGAAAAAACCCCAGACAAAACAAGACGCTCACATATAGCACAGGACAAAGAACATTTCTTTCAATCTGTATTTATATAACTTTTTATATGAAAGTTTAGCTGAAATATATATTTGTGTATGTGTTTATTTGTACTGTAATTGTATATTTGTAATATATACATATTACTACCCAGATAGCAAAAAATATCCGCAAGGCTTCTTTTTGCCGCCGGCCCTTAGCTGTCGGCTATAGGTGCGTCCTGCTGGCGGGGATGAAACGTTTGCCGCCGAATACGTCACTCCCATTTCTTGCGAGATTTTTTGACTGCTTCATTTTCTCTGGCGGTTGCCTGGGTCTAAAAACCGCGGTCCTTCGGCGGCAAGACGCTTTTAAATAGGCTACTCTCAAAATCGACCGGCTATGTTGGTTTGGACACATTCGCATCAGTTCATCGCTCAATCGCGAGTTACAGTCTGCTAGCTAGCGAAGTCATCGACTACCATCGTTTAAGTAAGTACATGTTTCCTTTTTGTGTAACGCAATATTATGTTGACATTGTTTTTAGTTTATATATTTAAAATCTTTGTCATCTTTGTTCTGGCCTAACTAGCTAAAGTAGCCTTGTTAACGCAATGTTGTTAGTACATGTTGAATTTTAACGAGCTATAATAGGTAGTGTTGAGATAAATGTAGTTTAAATAATGCTGATTTAATAACCATGTATTCTTATGTTTTTGTTTTATTAAATTGTATGCTGCAGCCAGGTTAGGGAAATATGATTGAATACAATAACCATAAAGTTTAGAACTCCTTAAATTACACTCAGCCACACTCAGACTTTACACCTGGCTCTGATAGAGAGACAGGATTAAAACCCCACAATTAACATACAAATGAAACTGCCCCCTATACAGCACAAAGAGACCTTCTGTCTCCAGCCCCCTGATGTTATAGTCTAGGTTAGGACAATAGAATGTAAATTACTGTAACCTGGTTAAGATTTCACACCTGTATGCAAAGAACCTGTTGATCTATGCTCGAGAGTTAGTGCATGTCCTTCCTCATTGGATAGCGAAAACCAAGAAATTCGTCCAACATGTCACCATGCCAACGAAGAGCCAACAAGGATGGGTTTTACTCACGAGAGTGAAAAGTAACCGCCCCTGTGGCGGGAGTATTAAAACCAATGTTCGATCTTGTTTCTGCGCGAATATTTTGTGGAAGCTCGAGGGTTGAGCAAATATTTGACCGCTGCAGTGTATTTCATGTATTTTGACTTATCAATTCTTATTAATAAATCTTTATGCTAAATTTCCATTTGGACCGGATCCTCGTCCTTCTTCAGAAATTCTGGTACACGTAAAATTCTTAACAATTGGTGACCCCGTACACGTGATTTCTGATAGGAGGACGGAGGAACGAGTATATTCACAGGACTGAAAGGTTGATTCTGCCGCTTGACTCTTGCATGGGCCCATCTACAAAAGGTAAGCCATTCCTGTTTAATCGAATTTGGCGTAGGATTATGTAGAAATATTAGATGTAAGGGTCAACGGCCATCAACCCGTAAGTCTATTCAAATCTGTAAAAGTTATTGATAAAAGTAATATCCAATTGAAAACTTTGTTGAAAATGATAAGTCAAAAGCAATGTCTGTGAATTGTGTGTGATTGTTTGTGATTGCCTTAAAAGCCAGAGGAAGGGAGCCTGGTAAGCGCGCATTAGAAATCCGAGAGAACGGCCGGGGTACATGCTTAGGTTTTGGATGTATGAGACCTTGGAAGGATAGGCCGTGTCCAACATACATAGACCCTAATTTCATGTGATGCGACCAGGGTAAACCTGTGTGGATTCTTGATTTTGGGTGGGCTACTCTGTTGAACATGTATACATTTGGAAACCTGATCTAGAAAAGGAGGTATTGGGACGCCTGGAAAAATTTCAGTAAACGTTAAAGGTCCGGATTGGGTCGGCCGAGTTTAGACTCAGTAAAATTTTAAATAAAAAAGACCGCGGGGCGGCAACAGAGTAATAGTCTCTGTTAGGCACGAAGATAAACATTAAGACTTTTTTAAAAGCCAGCTGAAAATAGTTGTAGGTAATCTACTTGTTACAGCTGTGGAAGTAAGGACTTGGTAACGCTGACGTTGGCGTGACGACGGACGTAGATGCGCCATTGGAAGTGCTTTCAGTTTTTTCTCTCGTACTTAATAGCCAAAAATAGGAATCAATTGGAACATAGGTATAGTCGAATTGTGTGAAGATACACTTAGGAAATGTACAGAGGCCTACTGTAAATATTTTGAAATAGAATGGTGTTGATAATTTGAGTCCGTGGCAGCGACTCGCGCAGTGTGTGTTTTGTGATAAACTGTAAATAACGAATTGCATAAGATTGGGTTGTTGAATTGGGAGCAAGCGAGCTCAAGCAGTGTGGTTTTAAACAGGAGAAAGCGTCCATTAGCGCCAATTCTGTAGTGACTGGGGAATGTGGGGAGGATTTTTAAACTGGAAAAACTTATCAGAAAGGTCTGTTTGAAGTAACACATTCAAAGTATAAGTGTCCGCCTGAAAATGGTAGAAGCCTGGCTCTATATTAAGTGAATTAAGTGTAAGAAAACAAACAGATCTTTGAGTTTTACTCTGTGGCAAAGGGGGTGGGGAACTGTGTGTAAACTAATTGTGTATCGTGATTGGACTGGAGCAGCAGACTGCGTCTAGACCTGTGTGAGGAAGTTGTTTCCTCTTATGAACAAAAAGTAACACTGGAAACAGAGTGGAATTGTCTTAATTTACTCGATCCAAACCAACTAAAATAAATATTACAATCCAAATAGGAAATACTCTAATGTTAAAATGACTAGTAGTTAAAGAAGCGAAAATTAAATAAATCTCCCTTGGGATTTGTAGACAGAATCCCCTGATCCCCATCAGTTTGAACATTAGAACATCAGACCAGGAAAAGTAACAGAGAGAAGTGAAATCAGGCACCAAACTAAGATTTGCATAAAATTAGAATCCTCCTTGAATTAGTACATGGCCTTTAGCTTCCTTTCCTTATTTACATAAATGTTCTAGTTTCATTCATTTCTTTAAGCAAATTTTTATTTTTCAACATAGATTCATGCTCGTTGAAATATCCAAGTTAGATCAATTTTACGTTTTGTTTTAAATTTCTTTTCTAGATTTCCACAATAGGTTAATTTCTTCTGCTTCTGTTTAGAATTTATTTGTAATTTTTTAGAACTCCCTAGTTTCATTTATTACATTTTATTTAGCAAACTTCTAATAAGAAAAGAGAAATCATAATAAAACTCACAATAGATTCATTTTACATTTTTGTTTCAAATTGTATTTGTTATTCTAAGAACTTTCGGGTCTCATAGATTTTTATTATCTTTAGTTTCAAAAACACCTACTGATCACAGTCTAGGTTAGCACAAGGGTAGACAAACAGCCCCTAGAGTTGTTCCTAAACAAAATAACAGAAGACTGGAAGAATACGATTTTCAAAAGAATTGAGCCCACCACAGAACCAAAACCAGGTAGACTCATTGGGGTTAGCAAAGAGAGAGATTCAGACTCAGACATCTCCAACGAAGAATTAAGAATCCTCAAGTTACATTCAAAGCCCATGGCACCCCCTCCTTACAGGGCACCTAACTCCCTCTGTCCGCAAGTACAGGCCCCGGTCATGCAGGTAAAAGGAGGGATCCTTGAATTTGATGAAATTACTGTAGCAACCCAAAAACTGAGTGAGATGCTGTCAGATGTCATGGTGGCGACTCAAAATGCACAGCAAATGCTGAGCGATGCAGTTCAAAAGGCTGTCGCTGCAGCATTGAAGAATCCCCCAGTGGGAGCCACGCCTCCACTCACAGGGCCAACATCGCTGATGGGACCAGAACCAGGTACGCCACACCAATACCCCATGCAGGACCAAAGACCACCACTGCTTCCACTTAATCCTCCAAAGAGAGGACGGAATAGGAGGAGACCAAGAGGACACAGAGGTTGCCACAACTGTGGAGAGCTCACACACTGGGTCAGAGATTGTCCTTCCGCGGGTCCACCAGCACCCATGCCTTATGGCTCACAAAGAGGAAGAGAATCATCGTACAGTAGGGGACCATCACACTCAGAAGGATGGAGAGGGAGGAGCAATGATGGGACCCAGAGAATCCAACTTCGGGTGTTCCCACCCCACCACACCTTCAACCAATAGGCACCGGCACAAAAGAGGGAACAAATTGAGGCTCCTAGAGTTTTGAGGAATATAGGAAAATAGTAACTTCAGCCATAACCAGTTTCAATACTAGTGTTGGGGTGTACTTGGAGTGTAAATTGTATAAATATCTTTTGATGCGTTTGATGTTGGGAAAGCGTTGTGGTACGTCTTTGGCGACAAAGTAAGTGTTTAGTTGTTTGAACATGTGAACGAATGTTCCTTTGAGTTTTATCAGGGTTTCCGGTGACTGGCGTTTCCTTTCGGTGACGGATGCGCAGCCTGGCAGGCTGTTTGGAGGCAGATGGACGTGGTAACGTATGAAAGTTGCAGAAGGCGCAATATTAAGTTGTTTGGAAGGTGTAGGCTACGGAATGTAGAAAGTGGTGACTGATGGAAGCTTTGGGAAAGTACAATTTTCATATGCTTTAGTAAACTATGTGGTTGGGTTGTGTATGTCAGATTTGAGGGTTTTGTGGAAGTTGATAGAGGGATTTGAGAAAGTGTGGAAACTATAGGTTATTTTTGGAGTATTTTAGTCATAAGCACCTGTAATTAGAATGATGTCGTTTTGTTCCATGTCCTGACAACCATTCCCTTGCAGCTAGCCTATTGCGTTGCGATTAGTACAGGATTTTAGGCAGTTGGACTGCGAGATGGAGAAGTTGAGTGCTCCTGTATATAGTTAAACTTTATCTACCTCAACATGAAGCTGGAACTTATCAAGGAAACCTGATCACCTTCCTCGGTAATAGCCAAGCTTATTTAATTAAATATTACATGTAGTTCAAGAAACATTTGAATGTTATATAGGCGTTGATGATAATGTGTAAAACCGTAAGGCCCCAAGGGGGGTCTCACGGAAAAGTAGGTCTGCCTTAATCAAGGCCTACCACGTGGTACCTGGCTGTTGCGTGCTGAGCTATTCGCTAGCACAAGTGGGTACGTCTGAAACCTAGTGATGAATTAGGATTTGGTACAATGATTTTCTAATCTGGTAAAATAATCTCATGGTTAACGTATTATTTTCACTCTCCTCATATATTGAATAGGTGGTAGAATGAAGTTTATCCACATGGTGATAAACTTGAACATTAAGGAGACACGCTGTGTCCCAAGAGGACTGAATTTGAATCCAATATAGTCATAAATCTTAAAAGGGTAATAAACCTAAAGCAAGTAGATGTATTTTAAATGCTGAATTGAGTTTGGTTAATTAATATATTTTCACTTTGTTTTTATTTACAATTATATCTGGGATAATACTGGTGTTTTCAAACCAATGCCTGATACTCGTTAATGGAGTAAATTCTAAAATGGTAAATTGACAAATGCACAAATGGGGTATAGATGTGGGGTATTAAGGCCTACATTGAGTTTCCTTTGGATTACTTATTGTACCTTGATTTTAGTGATGTCATGCATCTGGTTTCTGTCTACATTACCATTCTTACGAGTTTTCTTAATTTCCTAATTTCCAAAAATGTGTGGAGCCCAGAGCTTCAGGAAGGGGGGTTAAATCAAAATCGCCTATTACTAAGGGTTACATTCAAGTGTACAGTCTGGTCTCATCTATGGTCATTTCACCAACACAAGTACATTCAGTTTTGGGATAATCAAACAATAAGTGGAAGCTAAATACATTTTCCTCTCAGTAGCTTTAATGTTGACATTTATGATTTCGAATCAAATTGTAATAAGGGTGGAGACCTTAAGTCATCCAACATTGTTAATTGCTAGTACAAATTTGATGTCTTTGCATGACATATACATGAAAGTAGCGATTTTGGCTGTCCGCCATTAATTTGAATAACATAGACATACATCTGGAGTTGAGAAAATGCCCTAGACGTTAGGAGGTAAATTGAGTCATGATGTTTGTTTAGTCTCAAATTCGTTTGGCCGTTGCCTGTGGAAATGCAAAATGTGTATATGCTAATTTGGCCTATAGGTTTTCTGGGTTCCTTCACACGAGCGAACGTGGGGCATATTTGTTTTATTTTCTGATTTACATAAAGTTTTTGTCATTTTCATTTGTTTTTGTTACATTTGCGATTAGAAAGTTTTTACTGTATGATTGTTGCTTTCACTTGGATTGTAAAAGCAAAGGGGGGAATATATGAAATAATTGTCTATAATGAAAAAGAGTTGAACTTAAAGTTCAAAGGGATTTAAATAGGTATTTAGAGAGTTACATGAAGAATTTTGTTTTTGTTTCATAGTTATAGCAGATAATTGGTTGCTGAAAAAATGTCCGTTCACAGTTTATCTAATTTGGTTTTCTGAAAAGTTTGTTTTATACAAAATCTAAGTAGAATACATCTTACCATTTTGAAATGGTTTAGCAAAAACAACTAATTTGATGGGATTGTTCAGGTATTTGATATTTGATTAGAAGTAATCCTTTTAATCTCATCCACTAGGGAATAAGTGGGTAAAAAGGTGCAGGGAGCACATTTGGTTATTCGTTACAGGTTTATACTGAGAAAGTAATTCTGCTTAAAGAGAGGTACAGACCCCATGGCGTGCCCAACTCACTGACACAAAACAAGTGAAATGGGTGGGGGGCTGTTCGAAATAGGTCTTTGTCTTGTTTGAGCTATTAAGCAGAGAAACAGACTAAATGGGGACATCAAATTGGGTATTCTAATTCCAGGTTTATTTACATATTCAATACCTCTTCATTATTTTTATTTTTATCATTTAAGTGAAACAATGGTGAATTCGAACACAATCAGATGTAAATTATATAGGTGAACTGAGAGTTGTCCATGAACTACTCTTTGAGAGTGATACTTCAATGTAAACAAACTATCTTAGCTGATGAGTAATTGAAACAGTGACAGGAAATGAGAAATTATGTACTGTTGTTATTTGTTGGTTGGTAAACTAACTATAGAAAAGAGTGGAATTGTTGTTTTGCTACACTAGCAGAACAGAAGCACCAGAAATGTTAATGTTTTAACGATACTGTTACTAATCTATTTAGTCAAAGGAAGAAGAAAGACATTGGGAATACGGTTTTGAGTGTTTGATGGAACTGGGTTACAAGCTAATGTACTGGACCTATTTGTGATGGTGTACTGTGCAGTTACAACTAATCTTCTCAAGGATGATTCACACTTCAGGTACCGGACATTTGAAAACAATTCGACTGGTTGGAGCCCACAGAGACTGAGCTTGGCTTAAAGGACAAGAGGCAGGTGGGCAGAGATAAGATGGACACACAAACACACACTCACATCCACACAGACTGGTCTACAGCTGCAAGCAGAGTCTACACTGAGGCGCCGCACATCTACAGAGAGGTCCCGGGTTCCTGTGAGCTGGACTAATCCTAGTCCTGACGATTCTGCCGTGAGATGGAGAAGGCAGCATCCAACCGAGCAGATGGGGGCTGAAGGAAAGCGCCGGTTCTGAACAACATCTACAGGGGCGCGGAAAAGATCTACTGCACAACATCATGCTACGCTGGTTGGGTCCATACCAGGTAACATCTCATCGGCTGTCCAGGTAGCTGAGAGAGGAACCTGCAGATTGACGACACACTCTACAGGAGGGCTTCGGAGTTCAAAGCCTGCAGCTATGGAGCTTTTGGGCTAAAACTGGTCATCTTGACATTCACAAGGGAGGACACACAGATTCTCCTGGCCTGGCTGATAAAGCAGCTGGAATGAAGACAACAACAGCTGCATTGGAGCTATGAAGGACAACACCTCGGAATATACATCAGATTTTTATGTCCTGTTACACCGGTCTACAAAGAAATGGTTCACAACTGACTATCTGACATTTGGAGGAGCAGTACATTTGGGATGATCTAATTGGAGTCCAGAGAGAGACTGAGTACTTAGTTGACCATGCGGTGAACAAGTAGGTTTTGATTGAGATAATGGTGAATTTGGATTAGACACAGCAGAACCAGAAAACCTTGGTCTCTCTTTCTGGTCACCTTGGATGCAAGATGAGGAGATGAGGAGAAGAAACTGAATCTCTTGTATAAATCATGGTGTACTCTATTCTTTACAACTTGTTTACATTCCAGCAATCTACCATGAAGTATTTTTACAACTGGTCTACAATAATTGATGTTTACATTTGTCATATTTCTGTTTAGGTAATGATCTTATTCTCAGTGACATTTATAGTTATTTTCACACCATAAATGGTGTGAAACGGGGGATTGTTGAGATAAATGTAGTTTAAATAATGCTGATTTAATAACCATGTATTCTTATGTTTTTGTTTTATTAAATTGTATGCTGCAGCCAGGTTAGGGAAATATGATTGAATACAATAACCATAAAGTTTAGAACTCCTTAAATTACACTCAGCCACACTCAGACTTTACACCTGGCTCTGATAGAGAGACAGGATTAAAACCCCACAATTAACATACAAATGAAACTGCCCCCTATACAGCACAAAGAGACCTTCTGTCTCCAGCCCCCTGATGTTATAGTCTAGGTTAGGACAATAGAATGTAAATTACTGTAACCTGGTTAAGATTTCACACCTGTATGCAAAGAACCTGTTGATCTATGCTCGAGAGTTAGTGCATGTCCTTCCTCATTGGATAGCGAAAACCAAGAAATTCGTCCAACATGTCACCATGCCAACGAAGAGCCAACAAGGATGGGTTTTACTCACGAGAGTGAAAAGTAACCGCCCCTGTGGCGGGAGTATTAAAACCAATGTTCGATCTTGTTTCTGCGCGAATATTTTGTGGAAGCTCGAGGGTTGAGCAAATATTTGACCGCTGCAGTGTATTTCATGTATTTTGACTTATCAATTCTTATTAATAAATCTTTATGCTAAATTTCCATTTGGACCGGATCCTCGTCCTTCTTCAGAAATTCTGGTACACGTAAAATTCTTAACAGTAGCAAAAGCTTTACATCTAGAAAACACTAAAATTTAAACTTAGTCTTTCTTACAAAAATAACGATGTATATATGTTGTTTAAATTATTTTGTTTGCCTGAACAAGTATGCTGCTAGTCCAGTAGCTAGAGTAAGTGTTAGCTAGCACATGCTGTTTTGCCTTTGTTACAGTACACACTGTGGCTAGCATGTTTTGTGCTGTGTTGCTACTGTACTGGATTTAAGGCGATTGTGATTTCTAATTCTCTGAACTGCTGTACGTTTTATGTTTGAGGAACATTCTGTGTTCACTTGAATCACAACACCCAATGAATACATTTTATTTTTAACAATTTCACTGTTCCACATTTGGCTGATAATGTTTCCCCCCCACAGCATAGCTACTGTATATTCCTAACGTTAACAATCCGGTTTTGTTGCAGATACCTTGGCCAGAGCATAACCGATTATCTTCACCCAAGAGACCTACTGTTGGTCAATCGTTTTGGTTTTAAAGGTAAATACATTGTTACCCACACAGCAAAAGGACTCCGCGGTGGAACCGCTGCGGAGGTATTGCGGCTTTCGGAACGGACTCGCGAAGCGGAACTGTATCGGTGTCTGTTAGAGCTCAGTGACGGATCCGCAACGAAGGCGGATCGCGGACCCGCCGCGGCTCCGCGCTGCATCTGTTCCGCATCCGCGATTAAAACCTTGCCTCCGCGGCGGGTCCATTTGGGACCCGCTAATTGATACATACATCCGCCACGGATCCGTAACGGCCTCATAAAATTCCTGGCTCATCTGGCCCGGGTCCGTTTTGGACCTGCTTTTCTCATTTTCAAAATCCCTAGGACTGTTCTTGCTGTAGGATAAAAATAGGATAAACTAAACCATAGGATTTCTATCACTAGGCCTAGTCTAGGTTACTCCAGCAATATAGACCTAATCTTAAATCTGCATTGCCTTGTATTTTTAACCTAACAATATTGTCAATAGGCCTAACAGAAAAGGTTCAAGTCAAGACATCAATTCACTGTACAAAAGTAATCACTACTTAATGGAAACATAAAATTGTCATTTACATTTATGGAAAGTTACAAGTTCTTTCTATTCCGTTTTTGTTAAGTAGCCTACGTTGGCTAAGCTGCTTTACATTCATTTTGTGGTCAAAACCTAATTTAGTGCTTTATAGGCCTAGGTCGGTGCAGACATAAAATATTTTATCCATTAGGCTAAAACTTCAATGAAATGCACAGCTAAAATATCAGAAAATTAATAACTGGTGAACGACAAGAAGTTCAATAAAAATATTGTTTATTGCTTATTTCTCCTATTACTCCGTTTGTGTGGCTTGAGGCGGGACACGTCTCCTCGTTGCCCGATCCGCTGCCAGGTTGAACCACCTGATTGCATGCTTGGTGACCTCTGCGTCCGTGGCTGACCGTGTCACTGTGTTTTTCCTCACAGCACCTGTAATCAAACAGATAGATATGATTATGGTATGTGGCATCCAAAGCCAAGTATGCTTACACAATACAATATGAGATAGGTATTAAGGAGATTAAATAAAAAAAGAAACATGACTATAAATTATTATAAAGTTATAAACAGGGTTGCGGTGGTTAAAATAAGAGGTGGGTAAACTATGAATTTGTGATCAGGGTAAGGTTTGCCACACCTTTCGCTATCGGATGTTTAAAAAAGACATCCAAAATGTTCAAACAATATCAGTGGTATTAAATGGTTTTTGATCAGAGCACAATTGTATGTGGATAAATCAGTATTTTAAGTTTGGTAGGGTCCTACATAGATTCTATTTGGAGGTAAACTCTTAACAGATGGATAAACTCTATTTCTGACATTTGAGCTGTGGGTAAACTCCATTTACTTGCGTTTAGTCTCTATTACAGCCCTGGTTAACATTACGTCAGTTAGCAGATGCTTTTATCCAAAGCAACTTAACATTCAAGCTATATGTTGCAGCAGAGACCTTAGTGTTAGATTAACCATTCCAAAAGCAACACTAAATTAAAATACAACTCACATGGTCATTTACAAACCAGACAACTGCATTCCATCAGTGTTTATTATTATTATGGAGAGCCAAGACAAATGTACGCGAGCGAAGCTATCACAACCACCAGGCAGCCAATACATTTGCGTGCATTTACTTCGATAACATGACAATCCACTGTGATTCCAACCCCCAAATTTCGACCGTAGTTGCGCTCTTACGCACAAATACAGGTATGCCACTGTCTTGCCCAAGACTGTGCCGGAAATTAGCATCTCCACGAGGGAGATTGTCACTCACTGACAGAATCTAACCACTGGGAAAAGGCGGATCAGGACAGGCCTGTTCAGGGCTGTTCAATAGAACATTTGCAATAATCATGGACAATCAATAAACCTAAAGGCAAGATTCATATTAAGTAAGTAAACTCACCACGCTCTGTCGAGCTGGGCCATTTGACGGTTCCTTTAAAAACATTTCAAATGCCTCCACTGCCTCCAATTGTTCCAGGGGAAACTGGAGATTGTCCGGCATCTCAACATCTGGCCCCGGGTTGCTGTTCAGCCTGCTGCTGAGGTAGTTCACCTTTACCACAAGCTGGTCTTGTTGTTGTTTAATGGTCTCCAGCAGGCTAAGGATGTGGACCTCAGCCGCTGTTGACACACAAGAAATATAGCTAAAATGTAGTGGATAAAATTTATCACGTTTCAGTGTTTATACTCATTACTCATAATACTAACCTTAGTTATTGAGAATAGTTAATGACAAAAGTTATGAAAATATGTGATGGTTGTGGGATGTTTTTCCAAAATCTGTGGCACAGAATGCCCCTATGGATTTGTCAGTTAGTGCTCACCAGAGCAGGGAATGGTATCGGTCACTCCTCCCCCTCGCCATGTTGGTCTGTAGGCCAGGCTTGAAGATGGCGCCTCTGTTCGCCTCATGTTGAGGGCCGGTGCGGGAGGTGGAGGGAGTTGAGGAGGGACTGCCGTTCCTGGCCCATAGTGAGTTGGGTGGTGTGAGAGAGTGGGAATTATTTTTAATTAAATGGTAGTCATCTGTTAACCATGACTTATAATACACTTTGGGGCCTTCCAATTCACTAATATTTCAGAAATCAGTCCCTACCTTGAGTAACTCTCCTCATGTTAAATACAGGTGCAGGGAGTTGAGGTGGTGAAGGGTGTTGGGGTCCGGCCCCATGGTCAAGTGCTAAGGGAGAGAAATTGCTATTAAATGGTTGTGATCTGTTAACCAATGGTATGCTGCGAGCTACAGGGCCAAACAATGGCAAACAAAAAATCTCTGGTCATGGGGAACATGAATTTGTATGTTTCAACATTTTGGTATGAACTACCTATTTCAACCCCATGAATGGATTGCCAGTGAAAAACAATTAATCTAGACGGGGCCCCTTTACCTAGACAGTTTCCTCCAGGTTGAGGAGTAGTGACTCTGCTGCATGGCACTCAGTGAGATGGTGGAGCTGGAGGAATGGATACAAGGAGAGGGGAATATCTTTAGCACTAACAAGGTAAACCATATCTATATTATTAATATTATGATTTTGTTATTTTGATGTTGAGAGATTATTCCTTACTCTGCCAGTGTAATTGGTTTGGGCTTGAGGCTCCAACTGATACACCAGCCGAATTTTCTGGCTCTTCTTCACTCTCATCAGAGTCCCCAAAACGATGGCTGTTAAGTAACCATATCATTTTGGTTATTGCAATCCCAAAATTGCCAAATATACATATAATACATATAGTATTTTTGAATGCTACAGGAAATAACCTTCCTATTACTGTAGAAACACAACAAAAACAAGACCGAACCGACTTACATTGGCTTCCTGAATCATTTCTCTGGCAGCTATCCCTCCTGCTCTGCCTCAGACTGTAGCTCAGAGGCGTTGCAGCCGGTCTGATATTGATTCATTAGCCTGATGGCGTCTTTGTAGTTGTCTAAAATGAAATATGTTAAAATGAACATGAGTTTCAAATTAGCTGTAGAGCTGCACAGAATATTATTATTGATGATGATAATTGTTAGTATCATTATTATTTTTTATTTAACCACGTTGGTCTCGTTGAGAACACAATATCTCTTACAAGAGAGACCTGGCCAAGAATAGCATCAACAGATATAAATTGAACATTTTAAAAATTGCAAGGCAAAGACAATTTCATGTCCATTTTCAGAAAATAAAAGGGTTTGTTATTCCAAGCATAAGGAGAAGCAACCATGAAATTATTTTTAAACAATAATTTTATGAATATGCATACCACAAGTTCTGACGACCTTTACGTCATATCTTGGCCAGTTTGGCTCATGCTTCTCCTCGTTAGCAGCTGCCCGTTTCACACGTTCACCTGGGCCAGTACACCATCACGTCATCATACCAGTCAACTGGCACAAAAGCAATGTCCTCGCTTGCCTGAAATTCAATTAGATGAAAAGGCATCCTTAATGTAGAAAGAAAGAAAAAGGGTATTTATTCATCATCAAAAAAGGAATAACATGGACTAAAGCATGCACAAGTATAGGCCTACAATGTATACAAATAAGCAAGTTAGATGGGCTGAAAGTTAACCTGAATGGTGCCCCAAGGTGGGAAGAAGTATAAGGAAGGTACTAGACTGTTTATTAGACCCCAAATGAAACAAGAAGCTAACGTTAGCTAACGCTGCGGTGACTGTCCCTCTGCCTCTGACTCCCCCGCTGCATGGAGTATTCCTCCGTATTAGCTAGCTAGCTAGCTAGCTAATTTTACTGTTTTAAAACTATTTTCTAGGTTAGTGGGGGAGCCTACCGCTCAAAACCAACATGAAAAACGTAGCTAGCTAGCTAGTAATGTTCACTCATTACTAGCCGCTCATTTTAAACGGTGTGTAAAATGAGCGGTGATGTTAAATCTCCATTTGTACTGTGTATTTGCTGAATGGTTTCAAAGTAATGGTCGGTAGCAACCATTAGCAGAAAAGCCCGTACTTCTTGACGTTCAAACAGGCGCCAATACCCATTAGTTGTCTGAACCGACTTAAACAGTGATTAAAATGCCGAAGCTTGATTTTCATTATAAAGAGGATGGCAGATAGACACTACACATGAGACCAAACTTGACAAAATGCAAACTTAATGCACAGCTAGCTAGAAACTAAACATGCTAAAATTTTACCTGCTAGCTATCATAGCAGACAAGTGCTTCACTGGCTGTAATATTGACCCCACTTCATTGACTGAAATACCAGTGCCAATTTATCAGCTATAGGTTTGCATCGCAAACGTGAACTCAAACATATAGCTATATATAGGCATTATCAATACTTGCGAAATGATGCAATCGCGCCTAGCAGCATGCTAGCTAGCAGCTACATGCTGCTAACATAGCATAAGCTACATAAGGATAGCAGCGACACATTAAAACAGACCAAACCAGTCTTTATCACACTACCATAACATATTCTGCCGAAATGACTATCCCATTTTAAATCAAATGGGCTACAATATCATAAAAATCTCTCAGCTAGCAATAGCATGTTGCACAAGTCCTAATATCAAACAACGTCATTACAATCATTATACATGATGAGCAAAAAAAACACAAAGGCCTATGTTTGCTGTGAATGTCGCAATAAATCAATACACTTACTCAGATAGTTCAGCGTAACCGTGTCCCAGGAAAGAAAATCTCCACTGATATGACTCTTGTCTCGGCGTAGCAAGAGCACACCAAGAGGTTGTAGTTCAACCTTTACAGTAAAGGCGCGTCCACTTCTACGGATCCGACACGGATCCAGTGTCGGACAGTAGAATTCACCGCGCTGCCCGGAGGCGGAGCGGATCCGACACGGGTCCAGTGTGGGACAGTAGAATTCACCACGCTGCCCGGAGGCGGAGCGGATCCTCTGGGCGGTGCCAAAACGAATGTGACAGTCACGCGGGTTTCGCGACTTGGATGCGGATCCGCGTAGGCGTCTACTGCTGTGTGGGTAGTCACAATGTTTAGTTACTGGGCCAAAAGGAAAATAATAATGAAAAGATTTGAGAGGGACAAACAGGACATTCACTTGAATCACTACATTCTACAGAAGTTGCATTGATTCCAGAAAACCAGGAAAATGTTGAGCCATCTGTAGACTTCAGAGTTGGTATGTAAAATGTATTGCTGTGATGCTTAATTTGTGATCCTGTAACTAAACTGTACACTTTGTTAGATTTTCAAATTTCTGTTCCCTCTTTCTCAGAACCAGGTTTCTCCCTAGTAATCCAGACTCCACTTCAAAGCCAAGAGTTTGAGTACAAGTAAGTGATGTTATTTGTGATGTTTTTTGTCTTGGAAGCTATTGCTTCTATTTAAGATTAGGAATCCTTTTATCCATAATCTGTTTTTCTTTAGGGCACTTGACTTTCTGGATAAAAGGTGTGGAGGTGTGTTGTACATATCATTAGCTTTGCACAGTTCAATTATTGTTTCATTACTGAATATGCAATCTCTGCAGTGAAATTAAAGCTGTTATGTTTTTTTCCCCCAGTTCGTCAAGTACTAAACTTTACACCCCCAGCAGAAAATGTACCCTGGCAGCAAATGGGTGAAAAGGCTGGAGGTATGTAATACGTTGCGCTAAACTGTTACATTTAAGTCCAATTCATTACATGTATGCAATAACTTCAAACATATTTTTACGTCAATGATTATCAATAGGAGAAAGTCATCGCTCCGTTATTGGCCCTTGGACTCCCCTGGCATCGCATGTACAGCATGAAGTTTTCAGCAATGAAGGTATATTCTAGGCCTATGTCCTAATGTCCAGTTTTTTAACAGTTTTGAAAATAACTGTGCCTTTAGTTTTCCAGAACGAGAACCAAGCCCTGAGGGAGGAGAACCAAGCCCTGAGGGAGGAGAACCAAGCCCTGAGGGAGGAGAACCAAGCCCTGAGGGAGGAGAACCAAGCCCTGAGGGAGGAGAACCAAGCCCTGAGGGAGGAGAACCATGCCCTGAGGGAGGGGAGCCATGCACGAGCAGGTGAGAACATGCACTCTTTCTTTAATTTTACTTTTTTGTGTGTAATGTAGGTTCAGAATGACCATATGCCTTTCATTTTGTAGCTTCGGGTGACAGCGGCTCGCTTCAAGAGCAGGTGAAGCTATTTGGGACAACGCTGAAGATGTTTGCTCGCACTGGGCAATCAGGTACAACTTGCAAACAACACCTGTGGTTGTTGATTTAATTCCCACTGGGTCCACATGTACGTGTATTAGACCTAGGTATAAATGTCATTGTTTAGTAATTGAGGGACCAGGACTGACTACTTTATTCTTTTATTCTGGGAACCCCTGTAGGTGCAGATCAGACCCTAGTGCTGCGACGTCTTGGAGAGTTTGGCGATGTTGTGCGTAGCATGGAAAACAAAATGGACACTATGCTGCAACATTTCAGTGCCAATGTGTCTGTTGGAGAGCTATCCCTGCCAGGGGATGTTACTCCCCCTAGACACCCAGGAAGATTTGGTGTTTCTTGACAGCATTTTGAGGGAGGATAAAGAGCTCCAGGAACGATTTGTAAGTGTGTTGCTTTCGTTTATAAGGCCGTAGGGTAATCTAAAAAGTCAAATTAAGTTTGTACACTGTATATTCTACAGTCTAAATCCACAGCCTGTCACATTTTATATTTATGTATGAGAAGCTTGCGAGAAATGTAATTTAACACATTTTCAGCTTCGGTTTTTGGCTATCAAATGTGGGAGGGACCTGAAGACAACAGTGTGGAGAATGCTTCAGAGTATTTTCTCTAATAACCTTGCCGTTAATACAACCTGGACTGGTATAGGGGATAAAACCTGTTTTAGAGACCTGTTCCTGAAGACCATTGTTCAAAGTAATTTTTTTAAGTAGATGCCCTTATGCCTTATGCCATTCAAATGTAATGACAGATCTGTATTTTCTACAGGGGCCCTCCGGAAGAACCCGGCAACCCAGGATGCCACTGATGAGGCGGTCCAGGTTAACGTTACACGTTACCTGAAAGGAGCATCAGACTGTGAAGGAGGAAAAAGCCGCCCAGCTGAGAAGGACCCACAGCCAACCCCTTAAACCTAGGCTGACTACTGACACCCCAGCATCCCTGAACTGGAACACTTTCTTTATCCTGCAGTCAGTAACATCAAGAAGCCAGAAGTGCCAGACTACACTCACCAAACCCACCCTGTTTTTTTTTTTGTATTAACTTTAGTATTGGCTTATTTCATTCCATCTTAACGATTCTATTATAGTTTGTAAATCCTATTTCATACCTGTTACTTGATATTGCGCATTAACTAGTACCAACATTCTACTTTCATTTCATCACTATGCTTAACTGTTATTCAATTAATAATAGCTTGGAAATACTATTTCGTACCTCTGATACTTGATATTGCACAGTACCTGGTACCAAATATTCTACTTACTCTGTTTTTAACATCAGCATTTTTCATTCCATCACAGTGCTTAACTGTTATTCTATTGTTAAATATAGCTTGTAAATCCTTGTGCCACAGGTCAGCATTGCAGTTATAATGGTCTGTTCTACAACTGTTTTTACCTCTGTATTTTTATATATGTATATCAAGTTTTGTTTATCACAGATACAAGAGACACATCTTAATGCAGCATGGTGTAAATATTGTGCTCCAGGTCAGCAATGCCATTATAATGGAATATTCTACTCTAGAGCTTTACTCAATGGCTTGAAAATGTGATGTTCTACCTCGTTTTATTTGGTATCCTGCACATTCTTTGGTACCAAATATCCTCATTACTTGTTATGTTTACTGGTAATTATTTTCATCCCAGAGCTGACCTCTATATTATTAACAATGATTGTGTTTGTGTTATAATTTGCTTGTATGGCTGTTCTTTTTTTTTTAACCAACATTTTATTGGAAACCTGCATGTTCTGTGTGTATTTATGTTTATTTTTTTCTGCCTATTATTTATTTCAGTGATCTGACACATCTTGTTTTAATGACAGTTACTGTACTTTGAAATGTGGAATTAAAACACCAAATGGAAATTTGTCTGGTTTGATCAATCATTATTCTCGATAAACTGCATGCTATAAATATTAAATATATATATAAAAGCGGCAGATCGCTCGAAAACCTTTTGTATAACGGCGGTGGAAAGGCGGTTGGACCACGGGCCGGACGCAGAACACAGGCGGTAGGAGTGCGACTGCCGCTTTTAAAAAGCGTCTGCCGCCGGCGGAAAGCTGGCAAACGTGTTTGCGATTTAGACATTCTGACGCTTCTACTGTCTTTGGAGGACCGCCTCCGGTCCGCCGACTCATTGCTATCTGGGTACACTCACTACCCAAATAAAAATATTTTTCAGGTGTACACAAGCATATACACGTACACACATACATATGAACATACATATAAAGAACAATAATTTATTTTACTCACCAATCTAAAACGGGATCCTTTCCTTCCAAGAACAATTCTTCCTCGCCAGAATAAAAACTTTGTTCACTAAGAGAGTCCTTGTCTAGCTCTCGGTCACTCTCTCGCTGAATCTCCTCAAAAATCTCCTCCAAGTTTGTGTACTTGGTCTTGGATTTCGCTTTCCCACTTTTAGGAGCCATGTTCAAATTCGAAATGTTTAAAATTATCGAAATAACAAGAAGAAGTAACTACTAAGTACTAGCAACAATGTGCGTAACGAAAATACTAGCTCGCTCTGATGCTCTCTCAATTCGAAATGATGCAGGGGTGTCCGGTTGAGCACACCTCTAGATTCCAGCCCATTCTTCCCACAGTGCACATTCCCACATCACAAGAAAGGCCAGCTCATTGGCTATCTAGCTAGCTATGTTTCAAATTAATTGGTCGTCATTGGAGGAAGATATTGTCCTTCAAGTTTGTCTTGGTCCATCTTATTGGTGCGTAACGTGAGGCGCGCTACTAGGGTTTACTGAGGTATTGCGCAGCCAATTCGCTGTGTAGAATCTCGGAATAAGGCTAGTTATCTTCCTGAGTGTCTAATCATTACAGACATACCAAATGTCACGGGGAAAATACTTGTGTTACGGTCTGGATAGCATGAATAGTTTGGTTGCATGTTGATCGAGTCATTTTTCATTCTGTGACGCATGGATACTATGAAAATTAAAACGGATTTTACCAAGCAAAAATATGCTTCCCGTCCTCTCTGGGAACAGAGGGATAAGAAATCTGCGGAGGTTCAGTAATGTAAGTACAATATTTTCCGTGATACATGAAAAATGAAACCGAGTGCCTACAGTAAAGTATTTTGTTCTTGTTGACTGTCCTGAAACAATTGCACCGTGTTTGGTCGTCGTAATAGCTTTTTTAAATTGCATATTATAATTAGTTTAACGAGATTCCAAGCTTTCTGGCGATATAAGACATGCCTATGCCAAAAAAATATATATTTTACGAATCGTCGCAGTTTTTACCACATGCCGCAAATGAGTATGAACCGTCCCGTAGACGGGACGCCTGTATGGTTCAGGTTAATATCTGTTTTTTTACAATCAGAACTCAAATCGCAGTGTCTGCCAAAATGTTCATTCTTACCTTCATGTGCAGAGCTAAAACTTACTTCTGCCTTCTTGCCCTTAAAATCCTACCTTTGCCTTCTTGCCCTTTAAAATAAATTGAAATTGACAAATAAAATTGGAAGCAACATGCTTTAACAAATTATGCATCTGGGTTAAGTGAATGAACCCACACTTACCTATGTAGCCAACCTACATGGTGGCGTGGAGTACCTCTCTGGTGCCTTGGAGTACTGTGCTTGCTCCATACTAAAAATAAACATAAAAGTTGGTGAACAGGTAAATATGGTGAAACCAAGTAAACATTGCAGCAATTACGAGATCAACATGTAATTCACATACCTCCAGGGCTGCAATCCACAGGGTGTTGTGGTGTAGATGTGCATCCTTGGGGTGGTATAGGGGCCCACGCTGGAACGATTTTCACTCCTCTGGCGATACACATGTCCGGTCTCTCACGTGTCTAGGAAAAGTTAAGGTTTTGTAAGCATTTACCCTGCAAAACATCTTTTCATTCCAAGTTTCAAATTGTTATTATGTTTTCAAATTCACCTGCATGCTTGATGAGCTTATAAGGCTGAAGATAGCCTCCCAGGTGTCTTCAGGTGTCTTCTGGCAAACTTGTCGTGGCTGCTGGTGATGCTGTTTGGTGGCCAGTAGCAAAGTCCTCCTTTGAGCCACAGGCATGGAACTACTGCCACACAGTCATCCTCCTCAGGGAACAAAACTACAGAAAACGTCATCACCTGAAAGCAATGTTTAGAAAAGAGGTTTATAAGACACATGTGTAATTCTCTATAGCGCCATCTATGGACACGGCGGTGTTTAAACACAGTAAAGAACTGTCCCCCATGAAGCATTAAAGTCGAGTCTATAGATGAGTAGTTGAACCGGTACCATGCAGTGGAAAATGGCCATTAGTTCAGGAAAATGTTATGGTAAGTAATGTCGAGATGTGTTTACTGTAGATGTCGACACAAAGGTCCTTTACACAACCAATAGTGCAATAGTCAAAGTCTATTTTATTTCAAAACTTTTGTTAATGTTGTCTGAAGAGGTATTTTATGATGAAAGTTTTGATGAAAGTGTGCCAATTTTAAGCTAGGCTCTGAAATATGCCTTTCCCGCTAAACTGTTGCAGCAGATACAGCAGACTAAAGCGCATGCCTTCTTTTCGGAGGCTAGCCGCCAGCGTAACGCAGTCGGGCCACTGATGGAAAGCCACCTGTGATGCAAATTAGCTTATGCAAATTGAGATCTGGAGAAAAGCGGCAAAAGCTGGTGGCCTGTTGGCTGTATGACATTATAGCCGCCGGCGGCCCACCAGCAATTGCTCACTTGGTATGAGTTAAGAAACCTGTTTAAGGGCTTTCATCATCATCTTAGTTAAATATAATGTTACATTAGCATAATGTCTTACCTTTTAACGTGTTGAGAGAGCAAAATCACTTTTGAATTGGCGAGAGATTTTTCTTGAGAGACGTTTCCATAAGTTCTTCAACAAATGACTGAATGGTAAAGAGAGAATAATGAAACTCTATAACTGTTTTTGGATACCTGTTTACCAACCTATTTTATAGCTTTTTTGACATTGGGTCATTAGGGTCAAGAGATGTCCGGTCAGATTTGAGATAGATGTACGATGGTGTCAAGCTTTCATTTTAAATATCCCAAAATTTTAGATTAACTAATCTGTTATTGGCCCCAATGTTTCAAATTTTTTCTTTGTCTAAAAAAGTTGTGAATATTGTAAAGCATAAGAGAAATAACGGCCCAGTCATCCATGAGGAAGCCAAATATCTCTATAAAATTATTCACTTTGTTTGCTACGTCACCATAAACCGGACAACCAGTTACAGGTGCTGGTCATAAAATTTGAATATCATCAAAAAGTTGATTTATTTCAGTAATTCCATTCAAAAACCTGTATAATGTATACATTCATTCCACACAGACTGATTTATTTGAAGTGTTTATTTCTTTTAATTTTGATGATTATAACTGACAACTAATGAAAACCCCAAATTCAGTATCTCAGAAAATTTGAATATTGTAAAAAGGTTCAATATTGAAGACACCTGGTGCCACACTCTAATCAGCGAATTAACCCAAAACACGGAAGTGACATTATGCGAGGGAGTCCGCGTTCATGCTCAAATTACAATGGACGTGGATGAAGAAACCGAGCATGCCGATGATGGCCCACAGGCCTATAATTATGAGCCTCCTAGGCGAGATAGAGGTCAGGCGGAGGAACAATGAGCAGAGGAGAGAAGTAGAGTTGTGTTGTCAACAAAACCAGTGGCGAATAGGGCAAGTGACTTGGTTACTGAGTTACTGTGTAGCATGGTGGCTAACGCTGGTTCGTCTAGGCTAGTACATTGGTGGTACACAATAAATCTGCTTCAACAAACATACTTTCGACCTTGTTTTATATTAAACATACATGTAGATTGTCTTAATTTAAGCCAGCAACTAGGGAAACAGGGTGTATGGGCTAGCTGCCTGTCAACAGCTCATAGCTAGCTTAATGAAATGCGGGGGAAACGGGGGTGTTTGGGCTAGCTAGCTACCAACAGCTCATAGCTAGCTTAGCTCAGTCTCTCCCTCTCTCTCTCTCTGTATACTGAAGCCCTGATGCTAGGAACTTGCAGTCAGCGCATTTTTTATCTAGATGAGGGAATGGTTTCATTTTAGCAAATCAAATCAACAGCTACCAAATGTTTGCTAATGCAATAACATGTAGCTATGTTACTAGTTAGATGGTGGATTGCCCAATACATACACGCTCAAATCACTTCTTTATTCTGAAATTATTAGACTAAAACATTATGAAATCAGGCAAATTAAGTGTTAAAATAATTAAAAGTAAGCCTTACCCTGCTAAGAGCTCTTTTTCAGTGCATGAAATTTCTGCAAGTGCTAGCACTCCGAGACTCCAACAAATCTCCAGGTCTATAACTCACCGGAGTGAAATGAGCGCCACAAACGACCGAGTGTGTGGTGACAGACTCGGCAGTGAAGTCTGCTCTCTTCACCTGCACAAAACGCACCCAAAAACGAATGCCCTTGCTTTTCCTCGAAGGAAAATTATGTACACGATTTACAGACAGGTTGTAATTTGTGCAACCAGCACAAATACAATAATTTACCATTATGACTTGACTTCTCTAAAACTTTCTCTATATCTCACTCTCTGTATGGTGAAAAGCGAGGCGGGAGCACAACTTATTGTTTGCCTCTGCCTATGTCATATGACGCGTTGCTAGCGGGAAAGGCATATTTCAGAGCCTAGCTTAAAATTGGCACACTTTCATCAAAACTTTCATCATAAAATACCTCTTCAGACAACATTAAGTATTAATTCAATTATGAATTCAACCTGCACGTTGCCCTATAAATGGTCTCTCAGTCTAGTTCTGTAGGCTACACAATCATGGGGAAGACTGCTGACTTGACGACCATTGACAACTTGCACAAGGAGGGCAAGACACAAAAGATCATAGCTAAAGAGGCTGGCTGTTCACAGAGTTCTGTGTCCAAGCACATTAATAGAGAGGCAAAGGGAAGGAAAAGATGTGGTAGAAAAAAGTGTACAAGCAATAGGGATAACCGCACCCTGGAGAGGATTGTGAAACAAAACCCATTCAAAAATGTGGGGGAGATTTACAAAGAGTGGACTGCAGCTGGAGTCAGTGCTTCAAGAATCACCACGTGCAGACGTATGCAAGACATGGGTTTCAGCTGTCGCATTCCTTGTGTCAAGCCACTCTTGAACAAGACACAGCTTCAGAAGCGTCTCGCTAGGGCTAAAGACAAAAAGGACTGGACTGCTGCTGAGTTATGTTCTCTGATTAAAGTAAATTTAGCATTTCCTTTGGAAATCAAAGTTCCAGAGTCTAGAGGAAGAGAGGAGAGGCACATAATCCACATTGCTTGAAGTCCAGTGTAAAGTTTACACAGTCAGTGATGATTTGGGGTGCCATGTCATCTGCTGGTGTTGGTCCACTATGTTTTCTGAGGTCCAAGGTCAACGCAGCCATCTACAAGGAAGTTTTAGAGCACTTCATGCTTCCTGCTGCTGACCAACTTTATGGAGAAGCAGATTTCATTTTCCAACAGGGCTTGGCACCTGCACACAGCTACCAGTACCTGGTTTAAGGACCATGGTATCCCTGTTCTGAATTGGCCAGCAAACTCGCCTGACCTTAACCCTATAGAAAATCTATGGGGTATTGTGAAGAGGAAGATGCGATATGCCAGACCCAACAATGCAGAAGAGCTGAAGGCCACTCTCAGAGCAACCTGGGCACACCTGAGCAGTGCCACAGATTGATCGACTCCATGCCACGCCGCATTGCTGCAGTAATTCAGGTAAAAGGAGCCCTGTACATGAGTGCTGTACATGCTCATACTTTTTATGTTCATACTTTTCAGTTGGCCAACATTTCTAAAAATATTTTTTTTGTATTGGTCTTAAGTAACATTATAATTTTCGGAGATACTGAATTTGGGATTTTCATTAGTTGTCAGTTGTAATCATCACAATTAAAATAAATATACTTTTGAAATATATCAGTCTGTGTGTAATGAATGAATATAATATAAAAGTTTCACTTTTTGAATGGAATTACTGAAATAAATCAACTTTTTGATTATATTCACATTTTATGACCAGCACCTCTATGTATGTATATACACTCACCTTATTAGGAACACCATACTAATACTGTGTTTGACCCCCTTTCGCCTTCAGAAATGCCTTAATTCTACGTGGCATTGATTCAACAAGGTGCTGAAAGCATTCTTTAGAAACGTTGGCCCATATTGATAGGAAAGAGAGACCAATCTTGCAGTTGATGGAGATTTGTGGGATGCACACCCAGGACACGAAGCTCCCGTTCCACCACATCCCAAAGATGCTCTATTGGGTTGAGATCTGGTGACTGTGGGGGCCATTTCAGTACAGTGAACTCATTGTCATGTTCAAGAAACCAATTTGAAATTATTCGAGCTTTGTGACATGGTGCATTATCCTGCTGGAAGTAGCCATCAGAGGATGGGTACATGGTGGTGTGATGGAAATTCCATGTATCGACACTCTTAAAGGAGTAAGAAACAGAGACATAGTTCTCTTGGCACATTCTAACAGTTTTATTAACTATTATGCAAATATGAGAGACGCGTCAAACGTTTACAGACATAATCATCCATACATGAACAATCCGTATTTATTACATAGAAAAAGGGGTGTGGTAAGTTGTTGCCCATCGGTCTCATGTCAATCAAACACATGCCCTTTGTTCTATCACATGTCCTGGGCTTGACACAAGGGACATGTTGTCTTCCCCCACCTGGTTAATTTTCTCAACCCTTGAGGGAAACTTAAAGCATCTAGACAACCTACAGGTCGGCAGATGATTAACCATACAACCTAATGGTGCCTCTTACAGACATGTGTGTCACAATCAAAGTAAAGATTTACATACCAGCCAATGGAAAGACATTTCTCAAATGCACCTTAGTTAAAAAGTTCCATAACAAAACCGAGAGGATTTTTTTGGAAAAATACAACTTTAGTTTTGCCTAGTGATTACGATATTATCATATGTGTATTATTAACATGATATCAATATTTAATTTTGGTGAGCTTGTGCAAATTGTAGCCTCTTTTTCCTATTTGTAGTGGAGATGAGTGGTACCCGGTGGGGTCTTCTGCTGTTGTAGCCCATCCGCCTCAAGGTTGTGCGTGTTGTGGCTTCACAACTGCTTTGCTGCTTACCTCGGTTGTAACGAGTGGTTATTTCAGTCAAAGTTGCTCTTCTATCAGCTTGAATCAGTCGGCCCATTCTCCTCTGACCTCTAGCATCAACAAGGCATTTCCGCCCTCAGGACTGCCGCATACTGGATGTTTTTCCCTTTTCACACCATTCTTTGTAAACCCTAGAAATGGTTTTGCGTGAAAATCCCAGTAACTGAGCAGATTGTTAAATACTCAGACCGGCCCGTCTGGCACCAACAACCATGCCACGCTCAAAATTGCTTAAATCACCTTTCTTTCCCATTCTGAGTTCAGGAGATTGTCTTGACCAGGACCACACCCCTAAATGCATTGAAGCAACTGCCATGTGATTGGTTGATTAGATAATTGCATTAATGAGAAATTGAACAGGTGTTCCTAATAATCCTTTAGGTGAGTGTATATATATATAGTTAGGTCAAATTGTGTTATTTTGGCTGTTTACCAAAATATACAGCTCTGGAAAAAATTAAGAGACCACTCCTAATTTTTCTTAAATCAACATCTCTACATATGGCAGCTATTCCATTCCAGTGTCTGTTAAATTCCAACAAAGGTACAACTCATTTTACTTAATGAGGTACTGATTAGGTGATTACCTGAACCAAATCTTATTTAACGAGGAAAAATATAAAAACCACTGCTGTGGTCATCACTATCCTCTTACAATAGGACCAGTTGGATGGCAAAAACAGAAGTAGTACTTCAAAGGTAATTTGAATAAAAAAACAACTATTCAGCATGACAAAAGAGTTGAAAAGAAAAGCTTTGAGTGAGGAAAATAAGTGTTAAATTCTGGTTTTATTGGCAGAGGGATACAGTGAACGTCAGGTTGCTTCCATCCTGAAAATGTCAAAAATGGTGGTTCATAAGAACAAGGACAAGCAACAGACATTGGGGACCTGACTGTCAACTCATTCGAATGTCACTCAACAACCGTAGGATGACATCAAGTGACCTACAAAAAGAATGTCAAACAGCAGCTGGGTCCAAATCAACTGTTAGGAGAAAAAAAGAACGCATGGGTGAGCTCTGCAACACTGGGTGTTCCATTCCATCATCGTCTTGATTCAGACCTGCACCAGCACCAACTGAACTGGTATCAACTTCCAGCTTGAAAGCCTTCCCAAATTCTGGTGCAGAAAGAAGGTTCTGGGTCGAGAGCCAGTACCAATCGCCAGGGTGGTACACGGGCGTCGCCCTGCGATGGCGGTCAGCCTGGTGTTTGTGGCGTGTCCGGCATGCTGGAGGCACACGTGGGCCGCGTTCCACGTCTCCTCCGCATGCCGGAATCATTGGTCCACTGCAGGGGCCTTGGTCTGGCTCGGATGCCACGGTGCCAGGCCCGGCTGGGACCCTAGCACACACTGAAAGAGGGAGAGGTTAGTGGAGGAGTGGTGCAGTGAGTTCTGGGCGTACTCTGCCCAGGGCAGGAATGTGGACCACTCACCCAGCCGACCCTGGCATTAAGACTGCAGGAATCTGCCCACCTCCTGGTTAACAATGCAGTCCGTCTCCATCTCCACCCCTGTTGCAGAGAGGCGATATCCCAGAAAGGAGACGGATTGATGGAAGAAAAGCAGCCTTCGGAGCCCCCAACAGACCAAAGTGACATGTTGCTCGCGGGAGGCTGATTACACCAAGATGTCGTCGATGTACACCAGAACCCCGCAACCCCATTAAAGATCTTGTTGATGGATGCCTGGAACACTGATGGAGCATTCATGACCAGGTATTCGTAATGGCCAGATTGTAGGCACTTCGGAGATCCAATTTCATAAAGAAGCACGCGCCATGCATAGATTCCACCACAGAGAAAATGAGAGGGAGTGGGTGAGTGTACTGTACAGTAATTTGATTGATTGCACGGTAATCTATACATGAGCGCAGACCTATGTCCTTCTTCTTTATGAAAAAGAAACTTGAGGATGCAGGCGAAGTGGAGGGACGGATGTACCACTGCCCTTGCCTTAGAGAAGGCCTGTGATGAGTTGGAATATTCAATTGGAATGGGAATATTGGAGGCGCTGTTAGGACTTACCACCATGGTGGCATTCAGCGAAACTGGAATACACCTTCCCAGACACTCATGCGACCACCCCTCAATGGACCTACGGGGCCAAGAAACAGAAGGGTTATGTACAGACAACCAGGGAAGCCCTAACACAACGTGACAGGAGGTGGTGTTTATAACGTACAGTGGGTAGAACAAGTATTTGATACACTGCAGGCACAGAGAACACTGGGGCAACAGCAAAGCGCCCAGGAAAAGGAATAACATAGGTTTCAACAGTCGTCAAACAAACAATAACTCATAACTCCCCCTATCAAACAGACAGACATATACCAAACCTAATCACGCACAACAATGAACAGGTGCACCTGGTGTTGCAGAGGGAGGAGGCGGTGGCTTCAGAAGGCCAGTGACACCGACCGCCGGAGCCCAGGCACACCAGCAGGGGGAGCCCCAGGGGAGGGAGTCGTGACAACTACAGAGTAATGTTTGACACACACATGTCCAACAAAAAACATAGACAGACTGAGTAGTGGGTCTAGCACAGATGAAAATTTCCTGCAGAACGTGCGGTAGTAGTGAGAAACCTACAAAACTCCTGCCTGGTTGTAGGTATAGGAAAAACTGTTACAGCATCCACCTTAGCTGTAACAGGACACACTTGTCCACACTAGGGCTGTCACAATATCAGATTTGCACTACACGGTTATCGTGGTCAAAATAATTCACGGTAACGATACAAAACATTTTCGTCAAGTGATTAGGCTACGATAATTAATTCAAACACTAGTGGATAAGTCCAGATTTGTAGTTTAAGCACATGCATAATATGTCCATGAATAAGTTAATAAAAAAAACGTTTTGGGAAAAATACAACATCCTTTTTTCCATGTAAATAGGCAACAAAAACTGTGCTTCTTTGCGGATCTATCCTGGGGGTTCTACTGGGGCTAACGAGTTGATTTCAATGCCAGTGCATAGGTCTAGTCTTCTTGTTTAAGTACATGCATTTGTCTATAAGGTATCAAAAAACTGTGATGGTAATTTTATCGATCAGAACTCTTAAGAAGGAAGTACAGAGACGAAATTCTCTGGGCACAATAAACAGTTTATTAATTATTTATTTATTATTACTTGCAAATAAGAGAGTCAACCGCTTACAAACATAATCGTCAGAGGAGTCTCTAACTCAATATAGCTCATTCAACAGTATATATCACATACAAAAAGGGGTGTGGTAAGTTGTTGCCCATCTGTCTTGTGTCACAAAGGCTTTACCCAAAGGGCGGGCTGTCCCCCCACCTTATCCTTCCTGCCATAATGTTTACTGTTGTGTTTACCTAAAGGGGCCAACTGATCTTACTTCCCCAAGGACCACATTCCTGAGGAACAAAAGACTGACACCTTTCGTTACCTAGGCAGGAGGACATGGCCCAAATACCTAATAATCCTCTGATATTATACAGACATGTGTGTCACAATCAAAGTAAAGATTTACATACCAGCCAATGGAAAGACAGACATTTCTCAAATGCACCTTAGTTAAAAAGTTCCATAACAAAACCGAGAGGATTTTTTGGAAAAATACAACTTTAGTTTTGCCTAGTGATTCCGATATTATCATATGTGTATTATTAACATGATATCAATATTTAATTTTTTTTATATCACGGTTATCGTCAATACCGTTATATGGTGACACCCCTAGTCCACACCCAACCAGTTCACCCAGATAAGTTACTGTAGCTTGTCCAAACTCACATTTAGCCAGGTTTAGGGTCAACGAAGCTTTAGCCAAATGTTCAAACACAGCACTCAGTGTATGCATAATTATGATCAGTTCAGGTGTAGGATTGAATAACTAGGTCATCCAAGTAGGCGATAGAATCAGGAACATCCACTAAGACCTTACCAACTAGGTGTTGGAACAAGGCAGGAGCGTTGTGCATTCCAAAAGCCATCACAGAGTATTGAGGAAAAATGTCAAGGCTCACAAAAGCAGAGATATCAGATGCATAAGGGATTAATGGTACCTGCCAGTAACCTTTCAACCAATCAAGGTTACTAACAGAAGTGACAGACCGAATAGTGTCTATACAGTCATCAATATGAGGCACAGGAAAGGAATCAGGCACAGTAACAGTGTTCATTTTTCTTCAATCAGTACAAAATCTGCTCGTACTATCCGGTTTCGGTACCAAAAGACAGGGTGAACACCAGGGACTACAGTTATGTTTTGCCATTTTATTATCCATCAAATAAGCAACATTTGTTTCCATTGTCAATTGTTTGGTTGCATTGATATGGTACGGATGCTGCTTGATTGGAGCCATCTCTCCAACATTTATATCAGGCTCCAGCACTTGATGTGACTAGAGACTAGGTAAAACATTGAGCAATGTTGCAGTATCAGTCCGTTGTTCTACATTCAAATGTACCAAATGAGAGTGAAGAGACTGCAGCATCTCAGAGTTACATAAGCGTGCACCCTCCTGGGGGGTATTACCCAGCAAGTAATGCCGTAGAAGCCACTGAAGAGACATTGGGCCCTGCTGTTTGATTGGAGGGTTTCTTTGGACAGTACCTGACATGATAGGCTTTCAGCAAGTTGAGGTGGTATACGTGAGAGGGGTGCCTGCAACCAGAGTTTTTTTATTAACAAAGTCGGTTTCACATAATTTATTTTCTACCACATATGGACTGAAGAAACAGGCAGAGAGATGACCCAGGAATTGGCTACAAAACCAAAACCTGGTCACCAGTGTGAAAAGAATGACAAACAGCCCTTCTATCATAAAGATGTTTCATCTATGTCTGGGAGGAGGAAAGGGCCTTTTTGGCTAGGGCATGTGCATTATGCAAGCGCTCACAGAGTTGACTCACATTGTCTAACATGCTTGTTTGTGGGGGACATGAGTCGTTCAAAATAATCTGCTCTTTTAACACTTTCAATGGACCTCAAACAGTATGAACAATGATGAGATCAGCTGGACTGAACCCAAGAGGTTCATGTACAGTATCAAGGATAGCAAACAAAACAAAAGTTACACCTTCATGCAAATCTTTCTCTGTCCATGCAATATCTCCGTAACAGCGCTTTAATGGTCAGGTGCCAGCGTTCCAGAGCACCCTGACTCTCTGGATGATATGCGCCTGACACCTTGTGAGAAATGGACAGTGTCTTTAATACACTTTCCAATAGCTTTGAGAGAAAGTTTGTTCCCTGATCTGTTTGTAGCACTTTAGGAAGACCAAAAGTAGAGAAGTAGTTCATCAAAGCTTTGACAACAACTTTGGATGTAATTTTCTGAAGGGGGATCACCTCTGGATATCTTGTAGCACAGCACATTATTGTAAATAAATAATGGCAATGGTCCAGCACAATTGACTATCACCCAATCAAATCTATCATCTATGGGATGAAGAGGAGCTGGTGAAATGACTTGATTTGGCTTTCCTGTAACTTGGCATACATGAAAAGTACGACAATATCAAGATAAATCAAACTTTAATCCTGGCCAAAAGAAATGTCTAAGTACATGGGCGTATGTTTTAGTAATTCCTAAATGACCTGACCATGCCTGATCATGAGGCCAGCGAAAACACATGCCTACGGTACTGCTTAGGAACAACAACTTGAACCATAGTTCTCCACTCACACTTAGAGCTGTGGGTGCTCCACTTTCTCAGCAGGAATCAATTTACCAGGAAGTAAGCTACTTTCATCCGCTGAACTGCTTTAGGCGTAAGAAAAGACGAGAAACACTCATACTTGCATACTCCTTTTGACTGGCAACGAGTGCCTTTCGGATGGCTACAACAGGCACACAGTTAGCAGTGGGAACCTTGTCCACAGAACAACTAATTGTCTTCATAAAACTGCCACTTTTCAGTTGTTTAGGAGACTGCAACTGTCTGCGTCTCAACACAGGACAATCACCAATAAGGTGACCTATGTGGTGACAATAAAAACACTCACAGACTTCTCTCTGGGCAGGAGGAAGATCAGAGGAGCGCACAAGAGAGCGAACAGGATGAGTAATAGGAGGTACAGGTCTCCCCTAAACACGAGGAGGGAAGGCTTACAATATTATTTCAATGGGGGAACTAAGGCTATGTTTTTGCCCATGTTTAACATGTCAGGTGGAGGACCAAGGGGTGTAAACATTCTAGAAGATGCTGGACCTCCCTGCTGCTCAAGGAGAAAGGACCGGTTTACTAGCCTTTAAATCAAGCTGATGAATTTTAACTGCCGTTCATATTAATACTTAACATTTATAACTACATTTTTTTATATTAACAAAGACAAATACATGTTAAGTAAGACCTATAATTCATTGTTAATATTTACTGCATAATTAACAAATGTCATTTAATGTACCCTTATTTTAAGGTGTTACCAATTCATCTGTTGTTGAGAGAGCACCCTAGATGAATATGAACAAAAAAGTATTGTATTCATATCCCAAGTGTACAACCAGCGTGAACAAAATCTAACTGATGTACAGTACTTTGCAAAAGCCTTAGGCACCTGAAAGTCAAAATAAGGACATACAGTGGATATAGTCTACACATCCCTGTTAAAATGTCAGGTTCTTGTGATGTAAAATTATGAGTCAAAGATAGATCATGTCAGAACTTTTTCTACCTTTAATGTGACCTATAACGTGAACAATTCAATTGAATTTGAGGGGGAAAAATAAGATATAAAAACTAACAATAACCGGGTTGCGTAAGTGTGCACACCTTTAAACTAATAATTTGTTGAAGCACGTTTTGATTTTATTACAGCAGTCTTTTTGGGTAGGAGTCTATTTAGCATGGCACATCTTGACCTGGCAATATTTGGCCACTCTTCTTTGCAAAAGCGCTCCAAATCTGTCGGATTGCGAGGACATCTCCTGTGCACAGCCCTCTTCAGATCACCCCAGATTGGATTCAATTGGATTCACGTCTGGGCTCTGGCTGGGCCATTCCAAAACGTTAATCTTCTTCTGGTGAAGCCATGCTTTTGTGGATTAGGATTCAAGCTGAAGAAAAACAACCCCAAAGCATGATTCTGCCACCACCATGCTTCACTGTGGGTATGGTGTTCTTTGGGTGATGTGCTGTGTTGTTTTTGCACCAAACATACCTTTTGGAATTATGGTCAAAAACTTCAACATTGGTTTCATCAGACCATAAAACATTTTCCCAAATGCTTTTTGGAGACTTGATGTTTGTTTTAGCTGGGCTTGGATGTTTTTCTTTGTAAGAAGTGGCTTCAGTCTTGCCACCCTACCTCATACCCCATATGAAGAATACAGGAGACTGTTATCACATGTAGCACACAGCCAGTACTAATTCCTGCAGTTCATTTAATGTTGCTATAGGCCTCTTGGAAGCCTCCCTCACCAGTTTTCTTCTCGTCTTTTCATCAATTTTGGAGGGACGTCCAGTTCTTGGTAATGTCTCTGTTGTGCCATATTTTGTATATAGTGCTGTACGCTGCCTGCTGTTACCTACCTTGCTACCTGCCAAACTACATAAACTAATTGGTCAAATTCTACTTTAAGAGTTTACCAACGCAATATTTTTTATCGGTGGACCTCTTACCCAAGCAAGCCTCCAGAAAATTGGAGCGAAAGTGGCACTCCACCAAGTTGGAAGTATTCAGACAAGCCTAGATAGACAGGACGCTACAATACCGAAAATCACTCACATCTGCTCGATCAGCTTATTTCTCCAACCTGAGTGAGGTGAACAAAAACAATCCAAAATGTATCTTTGATACAGTTGCTAAGTTAACAAAAAAGCAACGCTCAACAAGTGAAGTGGGTCTTCACTTTGGCTGTAATGAATACATGAATTACTTTGATGAAAAGATCATCACCATTAGAAAACAAATAACTGACTCCTCCTTAAATAGTTATAGTCCCCAAAATCTCCTGTTCCTCCAAAAAATCGTAGAAAAATGTATTTCCCAACAACTGAATGCCTTCCTGAAAACAAATTGTCATGGTGCGGTGAGCAGCAGCGCCACCGTGCCATATTTCCACAAGTTCCCATATTCTCACGAACACATCCCGGACTGTCACATGTTTCCCATCTTCCACACCAGGTCCCAATCTAGCTCGTTTGTATGTGTATATATGTTTCCCCTCTGCTCCCCACATTGTGGATCATTGTTGCTGTTTGTAGGTTAATCGGTGAGTGTTGTTTAATGTACTGTTTGAATGTTTATTGTTAAGACGCATGTTGCGCACTTTGATTTCATTCAGTCATTAGTATTGTTTTCCGTTCGTGTTTGGTTTGTTTGTTGTGTAATAAAACCAACGAATGTGATATCTGCCTGCGTCTGGTTCCCTCCAACACTACACCAAGACGAGTCGTTACACAAATAACATTTATGGAATGCTCCAGTCCGGTTTCAGACCCCATCATAGTACTGAGACTGCACTCGTGAAGGTAACAATGAATTTCTAATGGCCTCAGACAAAGGTTCCGCATCCATTCTGTTGCTTCTTGATCTTAGTGCTGCTATTGACACTATTGATCACTCCCTTCTCTTAGGGAGACTGGAAACACATATTGGGCTACATGGACATGTTCTAGCCTGGTTTAAATCGTATTTGTCTGAAAGATATCGTTTGTTAGTATGGATGGCATATCCTCTGACAAGTCAAAGGTATGTTTTGGTGTTCCTCAAGGCTCGGTTCTGGGCCCATTATTGTTCTCACTATATATGCTGCCTCTGGGTGATGGAATCCGGATTCACAATGTCAATTTTCACTGTTATGCTGATGACATACAGTTATATATTTCAATGAAGCATGGAGAAGTCCCAAAATTGCATTTCAAATATTAGGAAGTGGATGACAGAGAACTTCTTGCTTTTAAACTCAAGAAAAACAGAAATGCTAGTTTTAAGACCCAAGAAACAAATAACTTTGTTAGCAGATTTCATTGTGAACCTCGGTCGTATCCCAAAAAACTAAGAAACCTTGGCGTTACCCTTGACCCTGGCCTTCACAAATGTTGCTGACCTTCACAAATCAAGGAATGGCTATACAAATAGCTATGGGCCTGAATATACCCATCTTCACAATTAAGGCAATAACTAAGAAGTACAAAACAACAAAAGCTGTGATGAACCTGCCTGGAAGGTATTGAATGTGTTTTTTTCTCCCACGCACAGGAAAAGGATAGTTCAAGTGGTAAAAATAACTCCAGGGATCCCAGTTGGAGAATTGCAAAAGTCAGTTACATCTTGGGGTCACCAATTCTTCAAAACTACGATTAAATAGCACCTCCATGCTTTTTTGGACTGGTTGCCAGAAGAAAGTCACAGCTGTTACCAAACCATTAACGTAAATGCCTGGAGTTTGCTAAATGTCATTGCTACCAGGTTCTATTTTCTGATGAGACAATAGAGAGGTGGGCTTGTTGTTAAAAGGGACATGGTCATACAGAAAATAATCTAATTCCCAGTGTGAAGTATGGTGGAGGATCTGTAATGTTGTGTGCTGTTTTACTTCTAAAGGTCCTGGGAACCATGTTAGGATAAATGATAACACATACTCCAAGTACCAACAAATGTTAGGCTGAAACCTGTCTGCTTCTACAAGCAGGCTAAAAGTATGCATCTTCCAGCAGGACAATAATCCACAGCATGACTCCACATCCACGCAAAAATGGTTGTAACCATATAATCAAGTTATTGAAATGGGAATCTCTGATAAGGGGGAGAACACAAGTGAGAACCAAGGAATGTAAAGATCTGTAGAGTTTCTGCATGGAGAAATGGTCTCAAATTAGTTATTAGAAATATAAGAAATATTTTGTTCATGTTTACCTAGGGTGCCAATAATTCTGGAAATTCACTGTGTTTGAGCACCCTTGTTTGATTTAATGCTTCCTTAAATACCATGAATCAATAACAATAGAGGATAATTAAACAATTGATTGCAGTACCTAGGGTTATAAATCATATAACAAGGAGACAAATTAACTCATGAAATCTTTTAACAATTCGACTACTTGTGATGGAACTATTACAGTGTCTATAAATGCTGTGTTAATCAGTAAAGTCAGAGACACAGGCAAGCATATTCCATAATTCAACAATGTATTTATTTCACACAGTTTTATACAAAGTTACTCAAGAAGACATCGAAATAAAAAATTCAACAGTCAATAAAATCTCACTGACTTACAGTACAGTATACAAATAAACTGCACATATACACTCACCTAAAGGATTATTAGGAACACCTGTTCAATTTCTCATTAATGCAATTATCTAATCAGCCAATCACATGGCAGTTGCTTCAATGCATTTAGGGGTGTGGTCCTGGTCAAGACAATCTCCTGAACTCCAAACTGAATGTCAGAATGGGAAAGAAAGGTGATTTAAGCAATTTTGAGCATGGCATGGTTGTTGGTGCCAGACGGGCCAGTCTGAGTATTTCACAATCTGCTCAGGTACTGGGATTTTCACGCAAAACCATTTCTAGGGTTTACAAAGAATGGTGTGAAAAGGGAAAAACATCCAGTATGCGGCAGTCCTGTGGGCAAAAATGCCTTGTTGATGCTAGAGGTCAGAGGAGAATGGGCCGACTGATTCAAGCTGATAGAAGAGCAACTTTGACTGAAATAACCACTCGTTACAACCGAGGTAAGCAGCAAAGCATTTGTGAAGCCACAACACGCACAACCTTGAGGCGGATGGGCTACAACAGCAGAAGACCCCACCGGGTACCATTCATCTCCACTACAAATAGGGAAAAAGAGGCAACAATTTGCACAAGCTCACCAAAATTGGACAGTTGAAGACTGGAAGAATGTTGCCTGGTCTGATGAGTCAGAATTTGGCGTGAACAGAATGAGAACATGGATCCATCATGCCTTGTTACCACTGTGCAGGCTGGTGGTGGTGGTATAATGGTGTGGGGGATGTTTTCTTGGCACACTTTAGGCCCCTTAGTGCCAATTGGCATTGTTTAAATGCCACGGCCTACCTGAGCATTGTTTCTGACCATGTCCATCCCTTTATGACCACCATGTACCCATCCTCTGATGGCTTCTTCCAGCAGGATAATGCACCATGTCACAAAGCTCGAATCATTTCAAATTGGTTTCTTGAACATGACAATGAGTTCACTATACTGAAATGGCCCCCACAGTCACCAGATCTCAACCCAATAGAGCATCTTTGGGATGTGGTGGAACAGGAGCTTCATGCCCTGGATGTGCATCCCACAAATCTCCATCAACTACAAGATGCTATCCTATCAATATGGGCCAACATTTCTAAAGAATGCTTTCAGCACCTTGTTGAATCAATGCCACGTAGAATTAAGGCAGTTCTGAAGGCGAAAGGGGGTCAAACACAGTATTAGTATGGTGTTCCTAATAATCCTTTAGGTGAGTGTACATATTATCCCAAGCAATGTACATCTACATTTCCATATCTATTTTCACTTATGATTAACCAGCATAGCCATCATTATATATTGCTATTGAACAGTATAATAATTATGAGATTTATTTTGGAAAATAATTTGAAAAACCCAGGCATTCTCATAATCCATTTTGATGACTATCAGCTACCTGTTAGTCATATTCATATTCACATTATTACTATGATGCTGACATTGGTCTGCCCATGTCTTGAACAAAGACAACCAGCATAAATATATCAACACTTCACTGCTGTTTAACAAACCACTACTGCCACTAATCTGAATCTTTTTCCTTTTGAGTAATTTAGCAGACAGTTTAATCTAGAACGATTTATAGTAGTGAGTGTCATACTAGCTGACCATGGGAATCGAAGTGACAGTCCTGAGGGTTTACGTGGCATGCTTTACCAACTGAGCTACACAAAACCCTATATTTTGCCCCACAAGTAGTCTTAATTTATGGTGCCAGGTTTGTCAGTCAAGGTTCAATCTAGGTTCCATGCTGTCTTCAAGCATAGTTTTCATTTTCCAACCTCTATGTCTGGGTGCCAAAAGACAGGCAGACCCACCAGGCTGTGGCCTTCAAGCATGTGACATCTCTGTCTCAGCAGACCTTTGTTCTGCTTTTCTCCATTTTGAAGTAGTGTCATTTGTTCTGGAGCTCAATCTTTCCTTACTCACTGTATTCCAAGCTCATCAATCCCAGTGACCCTGGTTTCTTTGTTCTGATGTGGATGGCCCATCCCTTTGTACCTCTCAGATGTTCTGACCATAGATCTATGGAGGACAGAGATGAAGGTCAACAACACAATCACAAGGGAATATTGTGGAACTAAATCAAATAGTGCCTGTGTAGGAGCTAGAGCTGGTTTTATGCTCACCTGAGGAAAGTCAGCAGGTTTGCACGAGAGATCTTTACGACGCTTTGGGAAGAGTACTGTGAACTATACACAAGAAGCAAGAGAGATAGAGCAGGTCAGATATGTTTAAAGTGATATCATAAAACGATGATCCAGGCAAAACATGGTAATGAGCCATATTATCATGACACAGCAGTTATTGATTTGATAATGAACTAACATACCCATCAAACAAACTCTTATGAGAACATTCTCTAGCAATACCTTTGATCAAACAATACCTTTTGATCAAAACACTAAAGAATCTGTTGACCTTTTATTGGCCAACTTGCCAACCTACAACTTTATTGTAGTGAAATGCAATAAATGCTTTACTGACATTTACAAGGGTATAAACTAAACAATACTGTCTTTAAAATGTAACTGACCCTAAGAGGAAACATTCCAGTTTATTTCCCACTGAGGAGCTATGGGTTAAACCACTCTCTAGATGTCTCTAGGTGCTGATATTTGTTTCTTTATCATCCTTAGGAACCATTAATCCCTGACTAATGCTACAATACTCCTACACCCTTCACTCCTTTCAGTCAACTGTAATATGTTGTGGGGATGGAAAAAAACAACTCTGGATTACTCTGCCCCCTCAGGCACCCTGTAACATTCTGGTGTAGATTGATTCCACTCTGAGAGGGAACGCCTGTGTGATACACACAATAACACTCCATCAGGCTAATAATAGCATCCCAGAGAATTGAAGTATGCCTTCCGACCACACCTTTTGCACCTTAAAGAGGTTAAATGTGGAATGCCTCCTGCTCCGTGTCCTTACATAACTGACAAATAAAACTTGCACATTCCGTTGTGATTGTGTATATTTCTGACTGCTGTGATAATGTGTGTGCCTTTGCAGTAGCCTTAGCCTCACCTGTCCTGACAAAAGCTGGTGCAGATGCGATCATCAGAGTTGGCACATGTACATCGACCAACGGACCTCCGGCGACGAGACAGAGGGCTGCCCAGGCCATACACAGTGGTCTTACTTCAGGGAGAAAAAAAGAGATCTGTCAGTATTATCAGTCATCTCCAAGAAGAACATAATTTTTTTCCAATGGATTAAAATCTCTACTTACTACATAAATCAACTGTCTGAGCTGCTACCTGATTAATGCACATACTAAACATCTTATCAATGTGATATTATGTGTATATGGACACATCACTTCATATGGCGTGCAACAACACAAAGTATCAATCTGTATATCACAATCACTTTCTATGATGTAAATTCTTTGTTGTCATTGTATAAATGAGAATTGGTCTTCAACAGGCTTACCGGTTTAAATAAAGGTGAAAAAAACCAATTCCAGACATGGACAGTTGCAGGAATAATGTCATGTTGTAACAATGAACACCTTTAAAAATGTTGACTGATTATGTTTGTAATAATGTTGATAGAAATCAGATGGATTACATAATATCCACATTCTTCCTTGATGACTAATAATGTCGACAAAGCTGTTTGTATCGCATGTTGCATTGTACTGTCTGTTCCTTGATAGAGTGTAGTGCGGGTGTCTGCGCATGTATTTCTCTGAAAATGCATGTATTTCTGTGAGGTTTTTGTGCCCACCTTGGTGTGTTGACCCAGATTATGTCAAGATGGCAGAAGTAGTGACACTCTGAATCTAGTTGGTTGTTGCAGGCACAGCGCTTGGTCCGCAGTCTGTGAAGATCATTGGAGTCAGGTTTGTCTGAAAGTGGAAATCCAGAACCTGCAGGTTTGACAGAAGGAAGGAACTTTAGAAAACAGTTCTGGCGCACAAAGACGATACAGTCACCATTAACGCTAGAGAAAAAAAATTCAGAGCCTCCACCTTTACATGGAAAGACAGTTATCATCTGTTATCGCTGTTATCAGCCTACTCAAAGATTTGGAAGGGTGTGCTAATTGTAAAAGGCAAACATACATTTGAAGGACACCTCACATGTTTATTGACTTTCCAAAGCAGGTCAATATGAGAAGAATGTGTGCAATGGAGCATTAACTCATTATAATCTAATTTGTCATTCAATGACAAATCTGTACAACCAAAGAGCAAATATATGTTTGCACAAGTTCAAGTTGTTTTGACAACCCAGATCACTCAAATATAAGATCATCTATTTGATGTATGAGATGAAGCTCCAGAGAATATATAAAAAAGTCAGACGTTTCCCCTTACCGCCTGGAGGATTTGATTTAGGTGAGATGCATTAACCACTAGATTACCTGCAGTCCCTCTCAATGTGTTTTTGTACCTATGAGAATGTCCCTACGAGAATAATAGAACCATTATCTTTGAAAATAATCAGTAGAAGACACTTGGTTGTGCATTTTCAATGCTTCAAAAGGTGTGATGAAGTGTATTTTTCCTTGTGGAAGAAATAACTAATCCTAAGAGAACATACTGTATTACAATGATAGCAATGTGACAGACTTACCGTCCTGGATGCACACACGCACTGAGATGAGAAGGAGCAGGCTGGCATGTGCTGACATGGTCTATTTGTAAAGCTCACAGTGAAATATATGATCCTTAAATAATGTGCTATGGCAAATTATTCAAGCCTCTTCTACTTTGCTGTTTGCTTGTTTATCTGCAGGTGTCTGAGCGGTGGCCCTACACTTATAGCCTGCTTCCCCTATGATGTCACAGTGGAAGCCCTGCCCCTGTCTGCTACAATAATAGATAACAGAACAGTAGATGGGCTGATGTCATAGAGCCCCTATAAATCAGAATGGAGCTATTTGACAGCCATCTTACCTGAGACTTCTAAACAATCTACAATACAAACACAAGGTAGAAGTGGCATTTCAGTTATTATCACAGTTACATTTCCTTAATATATATAAATAGCCACTGTCATGTATAGCATAATACATAAAATTACTGTACTTTTCAGAATATTAACAAACAAATCCATTTGAAGTACTTTTCAATAATTTCTTAATTTAAGAGTACAAAATGGCTATGTAGGAATATACAGGATAGTACTTTAAATACAGTGCAAATATATCCTTCTTTATTTCCTAAATAACAATTAACTGAGGTTTTAAATGATAATACATGTATGTATTGTATATACATAAATATTTTAATTTCATTTCACTGTAGAAATCACTTTTAGTAATAGTACGCTAAACAGAGCAAGCTAGCTCACTAAATTTGGTATGCTAACAGCAGCTCTGTAATCGGACGGAATAGGAGTAATAAGGCACATTTTTGGTGGACAAAGGCTACCCAACATCACCATATGCTGATTACATAAAGTAATTATGTTTTTTAGACAAAAAAAGTGTTGTTTCACATATGTTGTATGCAACATGCTGTAGCAAGCTAGCTTTTCTGTAGCAAGCTAGCTGGGACCGTTATAATAATAATAAAAAAATACATAATTCTGATACTGTTAAGTTACGTAGCTCAACAGCTACTGTAAGGTTAGGCTGGATTAGTTTTCTTGTTTCACTGATTAAAAACATGGTATGTACAGTTAAGTATGTTATCATACATTTCTACACTATTACTGATGCGTGAACAATGTTTCCCACCTCCTTTATATCGTTCATCCTTTTTCTGGACCAAATTACTGCTGCACAAAATACCACCATGACTAGTGTTAAATGGCTTCACTTATCCGAACTGGTCCCAAGTAAGATGGCAGAGCTATTGAGACGTCATATAGAACTATATGTCCCATCTATGCTTCATATCTATGTCTACAATGTTGTAAAACTCCTTCTAAGGGTTTTAGCTGCTGAACATTCTAAGAATTGATTCTATAAGTTCTCCACTCCAGCCTATAGCTCACCAGACCAACAGCAGACAAGGAAGAGTTTGGTTATCATTTTTAGGTTGTGGCATTCACTTTCTAAATACACTGTGTGATGTGTAACATACTTTTTCTGCCATATTTTTCTGATGTTTGATATGCAGAGAACCTGTTTGGGAAGGAAAGAGAGGGTGGGAGTGGGAAGGCCATGTGGAAAACGAGATAGATGGCTCCAGATTGCCTGCTTTGCATGGAACGGAGGCAGGGTGCTTTGGAAATAATTAAAGGGTAACTGAATGCAGAGAGGTGCTGAGAGGTGGTGGAGGGGAAATGGGTAAGCATACCATATTCTGACTATCTGCATAAAGCAGAGTGTGTGAAAGTTGGCTCAGTTTGACAGTGATTAACGGCTGAAATGAATCTTCCATTGGGTGTTAACAGAATAACTTTTAGATTATTTACTGATGATTGTGTATTTGATTTATTTTAGAATGTACACTACTGTTCAAAAGTTTGGGGTCACTAAGACATGTTTTTGAAATAAATTAAAATTGTTGTCCATTAAAATAAAATAGATCAGAAATACAGTGTAGATATTAATTTTAAACATTACTATTGTAGCTGGAAACTGCTCATTTTCAATGGAATATCTAAATAGGTGTATATATCTAAAGAGGCCCATTTACTAGCAACCATGAGTCCTGTGTTCCAATAGAATGTTGTGTTTGTTAATCCAAGATCATTATTTGAAAAGGGAAATTAGTCATTAGAAAACCATTTAACGGTTGTTAGCACTGCTGAAAACTGTTGTGCTGATTAAATAAGCAACAAAACTGGCCTTCTTTAGGCTAGTTCAGCATCTGGATCATCAGTGTTTATGGTTTTCGATTACAGGCTCAAACTGTCCAGAAACAAAGAATTATAATCTGAAAATGGTCTATTCTTGTTTTAAATAATGAAGTCAATTCACTGGGAGAAACTGTTAAGAAACTGAGGATCTCGTACAATGACGTGTACTACTCCCTTCACTGAACAGCGCAAACTGGCTCTAACCAGAATAGAAAGGAGTGGGAGGCCCTGGTGCACAACTGAGCAAGAGGACAAATACTTTAGAGTATCTAGTTTGAGAAACAGATGCGTCACATGTCCTGAACTGGCAGCTTTTTTAAATAGTACCCACAAAACACCAGTCTTGGCACCAACAGTGAAGAGGTGACTCCAGGATGCTGGGCTTCTAGACAGAGTACTTCCTCAATTTGTGATTTATCTATTGGCAAGCCTAAAAGATTAGAAAACCCTGTGTGCAAACTGCCGGTCCTTTTCTGTGTTTCCTCTCTGGACACCTCTACCTGAATCTTCTCAAATAATAAACACGTTATATTACCTATCTGAAATTGTCTAACTTAATATATTCAGAAATGTGTCAGGAGGACCATGCATAGATATGTAATTAATATCTATTCTATAAAATTACCAAATATCTCAACATGCCTAAATGCTGCAAAAATATAAGCATCCTGATATTTCACACCTAAAGTACTACACTTTGTCTGTAAAGCCCTTTTACACAAATTCCCACACAATCTAACCTCTTCATTAACATATAAAAGCAGTTCCTATGAAATAAGATTGTTGTATTTGCTAAATCCCTTCTGTTTCCACTGATCTTCCTGGACAACATCTCCTAGCCTTCTCTAATTATTTTCCCATGTTGCTCTTTTGTCTATTGGATTCCTTAAGTTTGGGTGTATCTTACTGTAGCACCTCTGATGCTAAATTAGAACAGATTATGGCTAGACCTCCAAACCTAGGTTCTAAGCAGTAGAATGGATTGACTCACTACAAAAGACTTGTATAAGAAAAGGTAAAACAGCTGGCACATTTAATACAACATTTTTCACAATTATGAATTGTCTTCACATTCAATATTCGTGGTTGTTATCCCAAGAATATTTTTTAAAAAAAAACTCCTTTTGGGAAAAACACAAGAATAAAATATTTGTCCTTCAGTTTCTCACGCCCGGGTAGTATGAAATAAAACAGTTCAATCTTATCTGAATCCGTTGTCTTCAATCCAAAAGTTCAGTTGCTCCGTGCGAAAAGGAATCCAAAGCGTTGGCCACACCGCTTCCAAACCAAGCGTGCCGCACAAGCCCTGAAAAGTGAAGCCAAAACGTCTCGATCGCCCCCTGGGGAGTGGTCCCAGTATAGGTCATAAACCCCGCCTCCCCATGTTATTCAATGGGACGCGAGACCAATTAAACAATTAAATTACCCTTCAAATATCTTTTTTCCGAAGCTGGTTTCTGTCATTTACTGTAGTTTGTATCACGCTAATGTAAATTCAAGAGTTTGTTTTTAAAATAAGTTGGTTTTTAGTTAGTTATTTAATGCTCTAAAAACGGTGGTGTGACGTTGTGATTGACAGCTATCTGAGCCGAGGAGCAACTGAAGCGCCAACAGGCTTTTTTCGCGATCTTTGGAGGACTAAGGAGATTGGAGCTTTAAATTTAATCTCTAAATTTCTATAATTGATATAATTTCACATGGACATAATGGGTTGTTCTGCAGTAGATTGTGCTAACCGATCTGGCATTTCAAATCGATCTTTGAATTTTTTTCGGTACGTAAAATTTATAAGCTATTTAATTAGTAAATAAATGTAATGGGCTAGGTAACGTTAGCTAAAAGACAACGAGCCTCGTTAATAGCCATGTTAATAGCTAGCAGGTGATCGTTAGCTAGAAGTTACCAATTATTTTTGTATTAGGCCTATTCTAAATTAAGGTTAAACATTATGTAAGTTAGGCTATAACAAATCGTATTTTAATGAGGTTGGAGTGGAACGGAGCAGACAGAGTTCACAGGAGCAGGACTCCACTTCCAAAACAGTGCAGCGTGTGCTTGCGATTGATTACGGTATGCGCATTCTGCGAAGGAGAGTGAGGGCGGGGCACAGGGGTGGGGCCGTTGATTTTGGCTTTACTTCCTGCTCGCTACTGCTCATAACTACTGCGCAGAACTGGTCCCAATATCGCTATCTGCGCAGACGCAAGTCCAAGATGTCAGCGCCATATCGGGACACTGGCGGCTTCAGTTTTCACCAATGGAAAAGAGCGAAGGGGCGTCGTCCATTTTTTTTACAGTCTATGTTCCAAACGTTTCCTCTCTGCAGAGTACTCATAGGGACTGGCTCGCCATCAAAATTGAGCTCAACCATAGAATAGAATCCAATCTAAAACCAATCTGCACATAACAATACATAATCAGTACTAATTACTATTATTGCATTATACATATCTAATTAGTCAGTTTTCCAAAACCAACAATATTTTCCTTTTCACTAGAACCACAAAATGGCGACAGTAGGAAAAGATTACGTGTTAGACATACCTATAACACGTTACATGGATGTTGGATTTTATCAATGGTTTATCATAGCAATTCAAATGCTTACTAATTTACCTTTAGTAATGAAATTATACATATTCATCCTTCTGACAAATTTCTAAGTTCTATGTAGAAAAATAACAAAAGAAAAAAAAAATCAAATGACCCGCTGAAATCGAACTTTAGCTCAAAAGTTAACAAGATGCATACACCAAGTGCATTAATTACATTCGGAACTCTCCGTCAGCAATTTTACAGTGGTGATCTTCTTGATCTAGCAAAAGTTGTGGCGCGAAGAACCCATTCAACCTACGCATTACGTCAGCTACCCTCCGCATTCTTATAAGTTAACCCTTTAGTAACTGCATAATACTATATGTGTTACATTACATTACTCCTCCATGAACTGCCACCTTAACGTGGTGGAGGGGTTTGAGTACCCGAGTGACCCTAGGAGCTATGTTGTCTGGGGCTATATGCCCCTGGTAGGGTCTCCCAAGGCAAACAGGTCCTAGGCGACGGGTCAGACTAAGAGCGGTTCAAAACACCCCTTAATGATGAATAATTATTTGAGTTCCGTGACGTCGCCCGGTATGGCGCAGCCGGGGCCCCACCCTGGAGCCAGGCCCGGGGTTGGGGCTCGCACGCGAGCGCCTGGTGGCCGGGCCTTTCCCCATGGGGCCCGGCCGGGCATAGCCCGAAGGAGCGACGTGGGGCCGCCTTCCCGTGGGCTCACCACCCACAGGAGGGACCATAAGGGGTCGGTGCGTAGAGGATCGGGCGGCAGTCGAAGGCAGGGGCCTAGGCAACCCGATCCCTGGACACGGAAACTAGCTCTAGGGACGTGGAACGTCACCTCGCTGGCGGGGAAGGAGCCTGAGATAGTGCGTGAGGTTGAGAGGTTCCGACTGGAGGTAGTCGGAATCACCTCTACGCACGGCTTGGGCTCTGGAACCACACTCCTTGAGAGAGGATGGACTCTTCACCACTCTGGAGTTGCCCATGGTGAGAGGCGGCGGGCTGGTGTGGGTTTGCTTATAGCTCCCCAGCTCTGCCGCCATGTGTTGGAGTTTACCCCGGTGAACGAGAGGGTCGTTTCCCTGCGCCTTCGGGTCGGGGATAGGTCTCTCACTGTTGTTTGTGCCTATGGGCCGAACGGCAGTGCAGAGTACCCGACCTTCTTGGAGTCTCTGGGAGGGGTGCTGGAAAGTGCTCCAACTGGGGACTCTATCGTTCTACTGGGGGACTTCAACGCCCACGTGGGCAACGACAGTGACACCTGGAGGGGTGTGATTGGGAGGAACGGCCCCCCTGATCTGAACCCGAGTGGTGTTCAGTTATTGGACTTCTGTGCTAGTCACAGTTTGTCCATAACGAACACCATGTTCAAGCATAAGGGTGTCCATCAGTGCACATGGCACCAGGACACCCTAGGCCGCAGGTCGATGATCGACTTTGTTGTCGTTTCATCTGACCTGCGGCCGTATGTCTTGGACACTCGGGTGAAGAGAGGGGCGGAGCTGTCAACTGATCACCACCTGGTGGTGAGCTGGATCCGATGGCGGGGGAGGAAGCTGGACAGACTCGGCAGGCCCAAGCGTACTGTAAGGGTCTGCTGGGAACGTCTGGCCGAGTCTCCTGTCAGAGAGATCTTTAACTCCCACCTCCGACAGAGCTTCGCCTGGATCCCGAGGGAGGCTGGAGATATTGAGTCCGAGTGGACCATGTTCTCCACCGCCATTGTCGAAGCGGCCGTTCGGAGCTGTGGACGTAAGGTCTCCGGTGCCTGTCGAGGCGGCAATCCCCGAACCCGGTGGTGGACACCGGAAGTAAGGGATGCCGTCAAGCTGAAGAAGGAGTCCTATCAGGCCTGGTTGGCTTGTGGGACTCCTGAGGCAGCTGACGGGTACCGACAGGCCAAGCGGACTGCAGCCCGGGTGGTTGTGGAGGCAAAAACTCGGGCCTGGGAGGAGTTCGGTGAGGCCATGGAGAAGGACTATCGGCTGGCCTCGAAGAGATTCTGGCAAACCGTCCGGCGCCTCAGGAGAGGGAAACAGTGCCCTACCAACGCTGTTTACAGTAGAGGTGGCCAGCTGTTGACCTCAACTGGGGATGTCGTCGGGCGGTGGAAGGAGTACTTCGAGGATCTCCTCAATCCCGCCGTCACATCTTCCATTGAGGAAGCAGAGGATGATGGCTCAGAGGTGGACTCGTCCATCACCCGGGCTGAAGTCACTGAGGTGGTCAAGAAACTCCTCGGTGGCAAGGCACCGGGGGTGGATGAGATCCGCCCTGAGTACCTCAAGTCTCTGGATGTTGTGGGGCTGTCTTGGTTGACACGCCTGTGCAACATCGCGTGGCGGTCGGGGACAGTGCCTTTGGGATGGCAGACCGGGGTGGTGGTCCCTCTTTTTAAGAAGGGGGACCGGAGGGTGTGTTCCAACTACAGGGGGATCACACTTCTCAGCCTCCCCGGGAAAGTCTATGCCAGGGTTCTGGAGAGGAGAATACGGCCGATAGTAGAACCTCGGATTCAGGAGGAACAGTGTGGTTTTCGTCCGGGCCGTGGAACACTGGACCAGCTCTATACCCTCTACGGGGTGTTGGAGGGTTCATGGGAGTTTGCCCAACCAATCCACATGTGTTTTGTGGATTTGGAGAAGGCATTCGACTGTGTCCCTCGCGGCATCCTGTGGAGAGTGCTTCGGGAATATGGGGTCCTGGGTCCTTTGCTAAGGGCTGTCAGGTCCCTGTACGACCGAAGCAGGAGCTTGGTCCGCATTGCCGGCAGTAAGTCAGACTTGTTCCCAGTGCATGTTGGACTCCGGCAGGGCTGCCCTTTGTCACCGGTTCTGTTCATAATTTTTATGGACAGAATTTCTAGGCGCAGCCAGGGGCCGGAGGGTGTCAGGTTTGGGGACCACACGATTTCGTCTCTGCTCTTTGCGGATGATGTTGTCGTGTTGGCCTCTTCAAACCAGGACCTTCAGCATGCGCTGGGACGGTTTGCAGCCGAGTGTGAAGCGGTGGGGATGAGAATCAGTACCTCCAAATCTGAGGCCATGGTCCTCAGTCGGAAAAGGGTGGCTTGCTCACTACAGGTTGGTGGAGAGTGCCTGCCTCAAGTGGAGGAGTTTAAGTATCTAGGGGTCTTGTTCACGAGTGAGGGAAGGATGGAACGGGAGATTGACAGACGGATCGGTGCAGCTTCTGCAGTAATGCGGTCGATGTATCGGTCTGTCGTGGTGAAGAAAGAGCTGAGCCGCAAGGCGAAGCTCTCGATTTACCGGTCAATCTACGTTCCTACTCTCACCTATGGTCATGAGCTTTGGGTCATGACCGAAAGGACAAGATCCCGGATACAGGCGGCCGAAATGAGCTTTCTCCGCAGGGTGGCTGGGCGTTCCCTTAGAGATAGGGTGAGAAGCTCGGTCACCCGGGAGGAGCTCAGAGTAGAGCCGCTGCTCCTCCACATCGAGAGGGGTCAGCTGAGGTGGCTTGGGCATCTGTTTCGGATGCCTCCGGAACGCCTTCCAGGGAAGGTGTTCCGGTCCCGTCCCACCGGGAGGAGACCCCGGGGAAGACCTAGGACACGCTGGAGGGACTATGTCTCCCGGCTGGCCTGGGAACGCCTCGGTGTCCCCCCGGAAGAGCTGGAGGAAGTGTCTGGGGAGAGGGAAGTCTGGGCATCCCTGCTTAGACTGCTGCCCCCGCGACCCGGCCCCGGATGAAGCGGAAGAAGAAGAAGTGTTACATTACCATTTTCTTCAGTTTAAGTCAAGATAGAAAACTCAGGGTCAATCACTTTATTGTCTTTCAAAAATATCATTCTAGCATTTAATTGTAATTTACAGGCATACAGTCAAGGAGCATGGGTGGCATGTCCCCCGAGGTTAGAAGCAGGTCAATTTGTCCCAACAAATAATTACAACAATTTGCTAAAAATATATAATCTAACGTCCCCTCAATATCAAACTCACTCCTACAACGTGCAGTCAACACAATCATTTAATTGAAGCTAAATGTAAATGGGTGGTTGACATATAAGCCTGAATCTGTAGTCATCTTTGTTCTTGCCTAACTAGTTAAGCTAAAGTAGCCTTGTTTACGCAATGTTGCTAGTACATGTAGAAATGTAACTAGTTACAGTAGGTAGCCAAAGCTTTACATCTAGAAAGACTAAGTTTAACTTTTGGTGTTTTCTTACAAAAATAACGATGTATATAGGTTGTTTAAATGATTTTGTTTGCCTGAACAAGTATGCTGCTAGTCCAGTAGCTAGAGTGGCTAGCACATGCTGTTTTGCCTTTGTTACAGTAATGTTTACTGGTAATTATTTTCATCCCAGAGCTGACCTCTTTATTTTATTGACAATTATTTTTTTTAAGGTCAAGTGTTATTAAAGTTGCGAGCAGCGTTTCAGGGGGCCAAGCGGGGCACAGGAAGCATCTCACTGCATGCTCTCACTAGAGAAATGTTTTGCTATTTAAAAATGCCCAATGCTGCTAGTAGTCAGGATGTCCAATTGAAGGAGAGGAAATCAAAACAAAACAAAAAGACCTTGAAACCAGAAAAGGAACCAGGCAATCCTAGTTCAGGCGATTAGGAGGAATGCATATTGTTGTCGCTGGCAGGTTTAAATCCCTGGTTTTCTATGTGGTAGACTGTCTTTATTCATTACACTATTTAAACAGCAGAATGCAAATTTTACCTCAGCCATTACATTTTTGCTGAATTAACGTGGACAAAGCATTTATCAACGGAACTAAAGAGTAGTCTTGCACAAAGACTATACACTTATAACGTAAACAATGACTCCAATCACTCCATGGCTGATTTGTGTCTTTGGAAAACAATAACAGTATATAAGGATCACGTAAAACAATGATTCTAAATATATGAGAATCATGGTATTACAGAGGGGATATATATTGTTGTGCGAAGGTTGAAAAGTACAGAGTGGTTGTACATTTCTAAAATACAATATTTGGATCATCTCAAAGGGGAATTGAACCTGGGTCAGAATTTTGCAGAACAGGGATGTCCCCACTACACCACAGGGGCTACTGGTTGACCTTACAGCTCTCTATCCTCTCCAAATGTACACTTTTACCCCAGCTATTACAATTTTGCTGAGATAAAGTGGGCAACAAAACGTTTGTAATGGAACTAAAGTGTACTGTTGTACAAAGATTATTATAGATGGCTAGCTAATAGCTATACATCCTACTTATAACGAAATCAATGACTCTAATCACTCCATGGTTCCTTTCTTTGGAAAACAGTAACAGCACGGTAATAAAAAGGTCACGGTAATACAATTATTCTCGCAAATAAATGAAAATCATGGTATTTCAGATATGTACTGTTGTGTGAAGGTTGAAAAGCACCTAATGGAAAAGCATTTTTGAGATACAGAATTTGGAATGTCTGGGAACGGAATCGAAATGGGGTCTGTGATGGCAATTTCTAAAATCCAAATAATTCTATGAAAATGGTAGGTAAGACAGGAGAAATCAATTGCGCAATAAACGGTTTTAATGAAACTTGCAAGGAGAAAGTATACAGGTTACAAAGTAACGGTGGATAGTTTCTAAATAAAAACATCATTTCGACAGTATTTATTACATAGGAAAAAGGGGTGTGGTAAGATGCTGCCATCTGTTTCATGTCAATCAAACACCTTTCCCTTTGTTCTATCACACACGTCAAATGCTATCTTCCCCCACCTTATCCTTCCTGCAATAATGTTTACTGTTGTGTTTACCCAAAGGGGCCAACTGACCTTACTCCCCCTGTTGTATATCTTCTCCTATCCTGTCCTAAAACCCACTGATCTCCATCTGGACAGACAATAGATGCCCCCTATGCAAATACCAGGTCCCACACATTCCTGTACCTATCTTAACAGTGGGACTCACTCCTTTATACAGTCAGAATACATTGTATAAGAAATTTCCACAACAATCCATCCTCTTGATACCATGTCAAACCTTGGTATCAAACCTTAAACAGTTCACTCATTAGGATGTAGACTGCAACAAAACAGTACTCTTTAACAACATGACCCAGTCAATATTATTATCCTTAGTGATTAGAGAACTGAGCAAACTGAAATGTCTGGATCCTCCTTTACATTCTTCTAGATCATTACCTTCCGTATAAGCACCAAGATCACACATTGTCATCATACAGAATCATAACATAGTACAGCAAAACTTTTTTCTTTATGTTAAAATCATCATAAACACCTATCACTGAATGCATCCTTCAATTTATCACTGTTACAAAGTTCTCTCATGCCAATTGCTCAATTCACTGAAAAGTCCTCTCCATGGTTCCATTTGGATGTTCTTCCAAAGTCATCTCAACTGTTCTGCTCCTTCAAACGTCAGACAGTCAGTTATGAACCATTTCTTTGACAGGTCGATGTAACAGAATGAAAAAGTCAGATGTATATTCCAAGGTGTTGTCCTTCACAGGTCAAATGCAGACACAGCTCTTGTTGTCTCCATTCTAGCTGCTTTATCAGCCAGGCCAGGAGAATCTGTGTGTTCTCCTTTGTGAATTCCAAGATGACCAGTTTTAGCTAAAGGTTCTAGAGCTAAAGGCCATGTAGAAAGTGACTGGTTACGAGCACCAGAGAATTCACTTTTCCCTCAGTGACTTCAATTCACTGCGTCTAACCTTCCAACACTGAAATCCTCGTGTAGCGTGTCGTCGATCCCAGGTTCCTCTCTCAGCTACCTGGACAGCAGATGAGATGTACCTGGTATGGACCCAATCAGCGTAGCATGATGTTGTGCAGTAGATCTTTCCTACGCCTCCATCCTCTCGGTCGGAGGTTGCCTTCTCCATCACATTGCAGAACCATCAGGACTCGAGTCAGTCCAGCTCACAGGAACCCAGCATCCTGTAGACGTGCGGCACCTAGACGTGCAGCGCTCCAGAGTAGTAGGACAGTCTGTCTGTGAGATCCATCTCACCTCAGCCACCTCACAGTTGTCCTTTTAAGCCAAGCTCAGTCTCTCTCTGGGCTCCAGCAAGTCCTCTATTGTTGAATCGCTTTCAAGTGTTCTGTATCTGAATGTGTGAATTATCCTTGAGAAGATTAGTTCCAACTGCACAGTACATCATCACATATGTCCATCACGTTAGCTTGTTGCATCTCGCTGATACATTAGAACCACACACTATCAAACACTCAAACCCTATATTTCCAATATCTCTCTACTTCTTCTCTCCATCTCTCCAAATAGAGTAGAACAGTTGAAATCAATAACAGTATCGTTAAAACATTAACATCTCTGGTGCTTCTGTTCAGTTAGTGTAGCAAACTAACAATTCCACTCTTTTCTATAGTTGGTATAACAACCAACACAAAGAACAGAAGAACACAATTTCACATTTCTCATTACTGTTCCAAAAACTTACATTGAAGTACCACTCTCTAAGAGCAGTTCATGAACAATTCTCAGTTCACCTATATAATTTACATCTGATTGTGTTGTATCGGAACTACAATCAAATTCACCATTGTTTCACATAAAGGATCAAATACCTTATTTCAAATAAAACATTTCACACCATCTTGAAGGTCAGCTAACATAACTGTTATTTAGCCTAATTTCTCTACAAGATGAAACTCAGTGTGAATGTCTCCAATTCTCTTCTTATTATCCTAGCACATCAAAGACACTCTGAAATCCTGTCATAAATCATGACCCCCCCCTTTTTACTCCTTTACCACCACAGGGCTCTCCCTGGAGTGGGGGGTTGGTCTATTAACCTAAGACCAGACCCTGGTCTTGAAGAAGGGTCACCTTATCAATAATATCAATGTTATCTTGAGAAACAACCCAGGCATTGACAATAGTAAAACAACCTTTTTTCCTCATCATTCACCTCAAAGAAACCTCTGTTAACCATTAACTTTACAATGATTGCTTACTAGGACAGAACTTAAATTAGAATCAGAATACCCAATTTTGATAACGTCTGGTTCTCTTCTAAAGAGTCCAAACAAGTTAAAATCCATCTCAAACTGGGTTTTTTTGTTTCAGTGAGTGGAGTGCTCCAGTGGGTCTGTACCTCTCTTTATGCAATTTAGACTATGTAAGACTTCTCAACTTGTTTACCAGAAATATAACTCGATGCAGAATTATTTTCTCAATATCAATTAAACCATGGCAACATTTTGTAAACATGTAAGAAATAACTAAATGTGCTCCCTGCACGTTTCTACCCACTTATTCCATAATGCATGAGATTAATATGATTACTTCTAATCAAATATTAAACTAACTGAACAGTAACACACCCATCAAATTAGTTATTGCTTAGCTAAACCATTTCAAAATGACAAGATGTATTCTACTCAACCATAACCATGTTATATTTCAAATAAAACATACATTTCAAAAACCCAATTTGACAAACTAGATTATTCATGTAACTTCTTTAAGTACCTATTTAATTTGCTTTGAACTCTAAGTTCAACTCTTTTTCATTTGAACTCCAAGTTCAACTCTTTTCCACTATAGATAATCATTTCATACAATCCCCCCCTGCTTTCAAGACAGAAAATGACTTCAAGCTTGAAAGCAGAACCATTACAGGACCGAAAATGAAAAGAAAATTCTAACATGCATTCAGTAAATGTCGCAAACTGAATATCCAACCAAAACAACCGAAAATAAGAAACATCCTTAAAGGAAATTAAAAAAACTGTACCACACACACGGTCGCTCGTGTGAAGGAACTCCCAAAGTAGCTAATCAAAATTTGCATTTCCACAGGCAACGGCCAAACTAATTTGAGACCAACAAACATCATGACTCAATTTACCTCCTAAACTCTAGGGAATTTTCTCAATTTTAGATGTAAGTCTACGTCATTCAAAATAGTGGCGGTCAGCCAAAATCGCTACTTCCATGTATAAGTCATGCAAAGACATCGAATTTGTCCTAGCAATTAACAATGTTGGATGACTCAAGGTCTCCACCCTTACTACAATTTGATTCGAAATCATAAATGTAAACATTAAAGCAACCAAAAGGAAAACTTATTCAGCTTTCACTTAATGTTTTATCATCCCAAAACTGAACATGTGTTGGTAAAATTACCACGTGTGAGAACAGGCTGAACACTCGAATTTAACCCTTAGTAATATGCTACCTTGATATAATGTTAAGGGTGGCGGAAGCCATCCCAGTGGACCTGCCCACCCTTCCTGAAGCTCTGAGCTCCACACATATATGGTGAGCCATTAACAAGGCCAAATGTTCGTTTATGGTCCCCAGACCATCCTCTCAATTTAGCCTACATCGTTCGTTAACTGAAGATTCTAGATTTAGTGTCCAACCTATCTAATATTTTTGCAGTTTGTAAAAATGTGCTTATCATTATCTATACAACAACTCAACATTATGGTGGAAATTAAGAAACTCTTAAGAATGGCAATTCAGGCAGAAAACAGATTTATGACGTCACTATAATCAAGGTACAATAAGAAATCCAAAGGAAACTCAATGTAGCCTTAAACACCTTTACATCAATACCCTATTTGTTCACTAATGTACCATTCCAGAATTCAAATTCCATGAACGAGTATCATGCGTTGGTTTTAAAAACCAACGCATGATATTGGTAAATACATATAAGAGAAACTATATTATTTAACCAAACTCAATTTAGCATTTAAAATAGGACGTCTAATTTTAGGTTAATTTAAACGGGGAATAAACTGGCTTTGGCTATTTGGGGAATAAACGGGCCGTAGTCATTTTACACTCTTTTGCAGGCTATGACTATATTGGCTGAATCCAGTCTTCATGGAAAACAGCATGTTATCTTAATACTAAAACTTTCGCTATCGTCTGCTTCCCACTCCAAACAAGGAGAGAGAAAACACTATTTTAACCCCTCATTACGAAACCACAAGACCATATTTTACCAAATCACAGAATCATCATTATACCAATTTCTAAGCTATCCCTCTAATTATATTTCGGACAATATTCTCTTAAACACTTAAGTTAGCAGGCTAACACTCCCCCGTGTGCCAGCCATCAGGCAAATTCAATTTCACAATTTCAGCACAAAGGGAAAAGCCAAAAGAGTAGGCCTCGCATAATAACCATGTTAACAACGCAATGTAAGCGTTCGCCCAAACGCACACCAAACAAGAAGAAACATTGCGATTACAAATACTTCCAAGTTAACACCAACCTCGGTAAACGAGATCCAATATTCTATCAAGGAATATACAATGCAGCCAATCGGATCCCTCGTGCACAGGGAATACCAAAATGGACAAATGCATTTACTAGACCGACCACAACCGGACAATGACAAATGCCCGTGACTCGGGCCATAACAAACACAAGTGGCGCGTGCATATACAACTTCTGTAGCATACTGATCCAAACCATAAGCTGACTAACAATTGCGGCAATTTTACAGGAGCCTTCTACAGGCACTGAAAGTATGAGATCCAATCTCAATTGCATATTTAAGTCCAACCTAAATTGCAGATGTTCAAGCAGTCCAACCGCTTATAATCCAGCACTAATCGCAACGCAATAGGTTAGCAGCATAGGAATGGTTGTCAGGCCTAACTACAGTCGCTATTAACCAAAACACCACACTTCACAAACACACATACAGGAGCACGCTATACTCTATCACGCAGTCCAACTGCTGCACGGGAATTGGTGTCAGGACATGGAACAAAAACGACATGTTTCTAACTACAGCCGCCCTGACTGCAATACTCAAAAAAACTTCTAGTCACCATACTTACTCAAATCCATCTATCAATTTCTACAAAACCATCAAATCATCAACCACATTGTTTACTAAAGCATATGAAAACTGTATTAAGGAACAATCTCACCGGTTGATGCTCCCTCTGGTCCCCTGTCTGACCGTCCGCACCCCTCCCTCAGGCGGTTCAGCGTTCCTGCGTGTTCCCGTTGAATCACTGGCGGCAAGGCCAAAGAGATTACGGGTGTGTACACCTGGTGTGTACAACTCCCCACTTTTGGAACTTTTCTTGAAACTCGTAGACATGCTCAACACTTCCAAAGCGGAGCAGAAAACGGCCTCCAGCGGCCCACAGCATTTCCACGTTCACAACGAAAAGGTCCACAGAGCTTATGACTCCAACGATGCAGTGTCCCGATCGGGCCTCCAAGGAGACCCACCTATCGGTCCAGCTGAACTCCGCGGGGTGGGGTGACGGGCGATCAGAGGAGAACGAGCCATCTAACCTGAGCAAAAAAACTACAACACAGATCAATATACTCCACACTGTCTACACACCGTAGCCTACGCTTTCCAAACAACTTTTCATACGTTACCACGTCCATCTACCTCCAATCAGCCCGACAGGCCGCGCATCACCGAATGAAAACGCCAGTCGCCGGAAAACCTAATAACACTCAAAGAAACATTGTTCACATGTCCAAACACCATATACGTCAGTGATAATTTTTGCCGGTCCAGCGTAAACACGAGAGACTGCCAAAGATTTACTGTCGCACGTCCCCATGTTTCAGATTTACCCAGTAAATCTAATTTATACTCAACCAACCAGAAAGCGAAGTCAAGCTCGTCAGCCCACAAATGAGATTTTAAAAAGGTCCAACCTTTTACTGCAGATTTTAAACTATAAAGTCCAACTTTAAGTTTTTAGACCGAATTGCGTTCTTGCCTCCAAATTCAATTTCCGCAGGAAACCTGTACTGATCAAGCACGAGTCACAGCTCCCGTCAGGCACTCTTTCTCAGCCCGTCAAAGGATAAGCCTTTTCTGGACGATACTAGAATTCCAGAGCTTTCTCTGGCCGTGCACGGTTAACCTGTTAGGAAAGGGACTCAAACCGATCAGGATTAGGATCCCGGACGTGCCCCCAAATTGTGATGGCAATTTCTAAAATCCAAATAATTCTATGAAAATGGTAGGTAAGACAGGAGAAATCAATTGCGCAATAAACGGTTTTAATGAAACTTGCAAGGAGAAAGTATACAGGTTACAAAGTAACGGTGGATAGTTTCTAAATAAAAACATAATTTCGACAGTATTTATTACATAGGAAAAAGGGGTGTGGTAAGATGCTGCCATCTGTTTCATGTCAATCAAACACCTTTCCCTTTGTTCTATCACACACGTCAAATGCTATCTTCCCCCACCTTATCCTTCCTGCCATAATGTTTACTGTTGTGTTTACCCAAAGGGGCCAACTGACCTTACTCCCCCTGTTGTATATCTTCTCCTATCCTGTCCTAAAACCCACTGATCTCCATCTGGACAGACAATAGATGCCCCCTATGCAAATACCAGGTCCCACACATTCCTGTACCTATCTTAACAGTGGGACTCACTCCTTTATACAGTCAGAATACATTGTATAAGAAATTTCCACAACAGGTCACAATAGTGAAGGACTGGGATGTTCCCACTACACCACAGGGCCAGTTGGCAGACAGAATTGTCTCATCGGGTTGTGATCTATAATACCTGATATAGCACACAAAGATGCATATTTTGAAAATCCACCACAAACATTTACAATAATATAACTTTTAAAGACAATGGTCCAGTGGTCCTTTACACCAATTGTCAACCAAATCTGTTCAGTGGTTTCAGAGGAGATGTTGTTTAAGTGTGTTTCTATTAACGGCAAAATCGTGAGAAACATCTCTGATGTTTATAGCGCCCCCAAGAGGTATTTCTGTATGGGACCTTTTCTCTCTATTCTTGAGAGACACGTACGTTTTGTCTCTACGACATTCGGTTCATGAGATCTGAGCTTCACTTTTTCCATTTTCGACTGAGTGCTACAGCGCCACCATGAGGAGTATGGGTACCATGTCTATAATCAGGTAAAGTTTGGAGTGTTTTGAACCAAAGGGAACCGAGCTATGGACCTCTGAAAATGGCCCTGGAGAATAATAATAATAGTAAAACGTACAAACATAAAAGGCTTCCAGCAACTTCGTTGCTTGACCCCCTAATAATTTGCTTGTAAGGCAGTTTTTTTTCAACCAAAATTTAATTGGAAACCTGCATTTTCTGTAGTGTGTATTTATATATATTTTTTTCCCCGTTATTTATATTTCAGTGATCTGACATTTTCAGTGACAGTTAATGTACTTTGAAATGTGGAATTAAAACGCCAAATGGAAATTTGTCTGGTTTGATCAATCATTATTCTTGATAAACTGCATGCTATAAATATTACATTTTATATATATACACACACATGCATGCACGCATGCACACACACACACATGCGGCAGATCGCTTGAAAATAGGGTTTGCCTCCGACGGACCTTCGGTATAACGGCGGTTGGCATGCGGGCCGGCCGCGGAACAACGGCGACAGGAAGGCGGCTGCCGTTTTTTAAAAGCAGCTGCAGCTAGCGGTGAGCCGGCAAACCTGTTTGCGATTAAAACATTCTGACGCTTCTACTGTCTCTGGAGGACCGCTGCTGGTCCGCCGACTCATTGCTATCTGGGTTGTCACACATCCATTAAATCACTCGGTCACCTTGGGGAGTTAATTTGCTCAACTTGTGACAAAGACATCAAAATACACCGGTGCACGGCATTAATTAACTATGCCATTGCTCTGTGTATGTATGTAACTTAAGAGGGATATTGAAGGTGCTGAATACTCCCTTGTTATTGATGAAAGCACAGACGTATCATCTGTCAAGCAACTGTGTGTGGTAATCCGCTACTTCAGTATAACACTGAACAAAGTTGTGTCTACATTTTTGGGTTTGATAAACTTGGAGGGTGAAACAGCAGAGGCAATTGCCTCCACTCTGACCCGTTTTCTACAGAGTATTGGACAGGACATCAAAAAGTGCATTGGATTAGGTACAGATTAGGCTGCATTGTCATGGTAGGGAAGAGGAATTCACACTCACCTTCTCCAGAAAAACCCAAATCTGTTCAAGTGCGTGTGCCATTCCATACAACTGGGTGTAAGCAAGGCAGTGGAGACCTCCCACGCAACCTTGAATACTTGGTCTCTAATTCTCACAACTGGTTTTCCCACAGTGCTCTTCGCCGCTGTGTGTATGCAAAGATCTACAGCCTCATCAATCCTGGTGAAATCCCTTTGATGCTTGTACAGATGTCAGGTACATGGTGGCTTTCCATCCATGATTGCTGTTTGCGCATACTCAATCAGTGGGAAGAACTGAAGCTTCACTTTCAGCTAACCAAAAACCACCAGAGATGTTATGATGCTGAAATCCTGCACCAGATGTACAGTGATCCTGTTAACAAACTGTACCTGCTGTTTTTAATGCTTTTTCTATAAGAATTCAACAGGATCAACAAGCTGTCCCAGCAGGACAGGGGCAATCCATTCAAAATGCAACAGAGACTGTATGACTGTGTTCAGTCCGACTGTCATCCTGTCACAAACAAAACCACAGCTCAGCTCAGTCTTAATGCTGAAGCTCTACTCTGGTGATCTTGCAGCTCTTGAAACACAGTATCAGGCTGTTGCATATATCCCATGGACAAACAAGGAGGACAGCCAGGCAGAGGCCTTTTGGGTTGAAGTGCTCAATTACAAAGAGAGCAGTGGAGACCCCACTTTAAAAAAAACTTGCCCTCTTTTCTCTGTCATTGCTTGCGATGCCTTTGATCAATGCTGATGTAGTGTTCTCACAGATGAGCCTAGTCAAGTCCAAACTGAGGAACAGAATGGGACAAGAAACTCTCAGCAGCATATTCCACATAAAATAAGGACTGAGAAGACAAGGCATATGCTGCAAGGACTTTGCCTCAAGCCAGGAGACGTTCCAGCGCTTCAATAGTCGCATGTAGCCTGTGAGTGGAGCATCAGAGAGCAGGGAGACGGATGCAGATGAAGACAGTGAAGATGGATTTATAATAAGGTTAGCACTGTTACTGTATCTTTTTAATTAGAGCCAGGATATGATGCTAAGAAGGAAAGTTGTTTTTGATGAATGATGATAATCCTGAAAGTGCTGTAATATTTAATGGGATTCAGGGAATCCTAGGTGTCCATCTTCTAGTGTTATAGCTGAAGTATATTTTGACCGTATCCCTTATTAAAAAATCTTACCTTTTCTTTCTGCAGCACAAGCTCTGGCCTCTACACATGAAGGAAACAGCAGTGGAGGTATGAAGACACACCTGAAGACAGTACAAGTCCATGTTCTACAGAGATTGAAACTGCCTACTCTGTACCTGTCCTGTGGCGTCTTAAGCTCATATGCCACTTTGACATTTGACTTTGATTGGCCCTCTTTGGGTCATCACACTCTCCTCAACTAAACAAGAGGATAGTTACATTCTCATTTCACACACATTTTTTTTAATGTTTTGTTTTTATTATTTATATGGTTTTATTATGTTCTTGTTTGGATGTAGGCCATCAAGAACGTCTGAACGTAGAACTAAAATATGTTGAATGTTTCAGGATATTTAAGATATTTTCAGCTATTTCATAGGTTCAGTTCAGACAAATTGTTGTTAAATGTTTAATTTGCACCTTGGTACCTGAAGCAACTTCTTCATATATATGAGGCTAAAGTGTTATGAGTCTTAAAAATGTTTTAGAACAAGCCTCATCCTCACCAGTTCAAATGGTTTTGACTGAAATGGTTTTTAAACTAGTTTAGTTTATTTTGCACACTTTATTGCTGCACACTAAGATTATCAATAATTACTCCTGTTTCTGGGTTATAGTTAGTTAAAAATGGGATCCTCTCTCTAGTCCCTGCAATAATAAATAAACAATTTGTGAATTCAGGATGATATTTGTGTGTGCAAATTTTAATAATCAGAGGTTTACTTACTGTGTATATAATGTACTTGGTACATCAGTTTATATTTGATATCCCATCAGTTTTCTAATGTTAAATAATGTTAGAAGGTGGTTTATCTCACTCTTGTGGTCATTGTCCTGAAGCTCAGGGGGGAGAAAAATAAACTGTGTGTACAGTTTTGCAAAACTGCGCATAGTTTACCAGTCTGTCCACATGGATGTAAATTGACATTCTGTACCCGCAGTTTAAAATCCATCCTCACGGATTGTAAATCCGTGCACACAGTTTATTTATTTTTCACTTCCCGGAACCTGTGATGCTGTGTGGAGGCCAGTAGCAAAGTCCTCCTTTGAGACACAGGCGTGGAACTGCTGCCACGCAGTCATCCTCCTCCAGGAACAAAACTACAGAAAATGTAATTACCTGAAAACTATGTTTAGAAAAGAGGTTTAAAAAACCAGCAGCATAAGACACACACAGGCTAAGAACAATGTGGATACACAAAGACACCTCAGTAACGGAATTGTAACTAGTGCAGGTTTAGCTAGTCTATCTAAATGTACCATGCAGTGGAAAATGTTATGGTAAGCATTGGCGAGAGACAGCTGTTACTATGTGTTTAATGTCTACACAAAGGTCTTTTACACAAGCAATAGTGCAATAGTCAAATTCTATTTTATTTATAAACTACCAATGTTGACCAAAATTCTGTACACTAAGATTTAATAATATTAAAATAAATCAAATAATCAGTACAAGAATAAAACGGGTACAATAGCATCTCTATGGAAGAAAATGGCAACACAAGCAGATACAGCAGATCACAGTGCACGCCCTCTCTTCGGCGGCTAGCCGCCACCGTAACGCAGCTGGTGGAAAGCCGCCTGAGATGCAAATTAGCTTATGCAAATTGAGATCAGGAGAAAAGCGGCAAAAGCTGGTGGCCCGCTGGCTGTAAGAAGTTATAGCCGCCGACAGGCCGCCAGCAGCAAAACGTTGGCGGGCCGCCATTAATTGTTCACTAGGGAATTACTCCATTTAAATTGAATCATTAGTATTGTTTCAGTACCGCGATACTACACTTGGTTTCAGTATCGAAGTCCAAATTTTGGTATCATGAAAACACAAGAAAACCCAATGTGTCCCCTTTCCCAGATGCAGTCAATCAGGGGGTAGCCCGGGGAAGTGGTGACAAACAAACCAGGGTTTTTTCTGCATAAAGGAATTTTATTGTGCCCCCCAAAGAGGGTTTAGCTAGCTCCAAAGGAAATTACCAGCACCAAAATTATAAGAATTTTAAAAACATAGCATTTGAAATTTTCTCCAAATGTGTTTAATAGCAATTTATCAAACAACTGCTGAACTACTCTCTGTTATATCAGTTGATTATAACTTTATTATTTACAGGGAAGTTTAACATCCACATAGATAATAGTACAGACAATAATGCCAAATAACTTTTTGCACTACTTGACACTTTTGATCTCACTCAGCATGTGAAAGAGCGTACACACACTCAAGGCATCACATCTCTAAAGGTCTCAATATTTCTTCTGTCATGGTTTGAACTTTACTGCGTGTGGGAATGGGCGGCAAAAAAAACCCACTGCGGGATCGGAAGTTGTGATCGGTTGCATAGTGACATGATGGAGATGTCAGTAAATTATGTGGAAAAGAACCTCAAACAAGGTATTTACAACACAAAACCTAAAGAAGGAAAGTCTGACATTTGGAGAAGTTTCTCAATTGTTTGTGATGAAGATGGAAAGGAACTAAACTTTGTTCATTGTGACAAATGTGCAAAAATACTAATCTACAATGGGCACAAATCCGGCACGTCTGGGTTGAAGCGACACACCTGCTCTGTTCTACCCGGTCAAAGTAAGCTGGTTTTCAAGGATAAACAACATCTCCCTACACACATTAAACAAGAAACTACATAGAAACTACATAGAAATGCGGTCTAGCCATAAGGCCATATGACTTCGTCGCCAGGAAAGGCTTTGTTGATATATCACAACACTTAGTTGACGTCGCCGCTAAATATGGCAAATTTGATGTCATCATCATCATTATCTTCTGCTTATCCGGGGCCGGGTCGCGGGGGCAGCAGTCTAAGCAGGGATGCCCAGACTTCCCTCTCCCCAGACACTTCCTCCAGCTCTTCCGGGGGGACACAGAGGCGTTCCCAGGCCAGCCGGGAGACACAGTCCCTCCAGCGTGTCCTAGGACTTCCTAGGGGTCTCCTCCTGGTGGGACGGGACCGGAACACCTTCCCAGGAAGGCGTTCCGGAGGCATCCGAAACAGATGCCCAAGCCACCTCAGCTGACCCCTCTCGATGTGGAGGAGAAGCGGCTCTACTCTGAGCTCCTCCCGGGTGACCGAGCTTCATACCCGATCGCCCAGCCACCCTGCGGAGAAAGCTCATTTCGGCTGCCTGTATCCTTTCTTCACCACGACAGACCGATACATCGACCTTATTACTGCAGAAGCTGCACCGATCCGTCTGTCAATCTCCCGTTCCATCCTTCCCTCACTCGTGAACAAGACCCCTAGATACTTCAACTCCTCCACTTGAGGCAGGCACTCTCCACCAACCTGAAGTGGGCAAGCCACCCTTTTCCGATTGAGGACCATGGCCTCGGGTTTGGAGGTACTGATTCTCATCCCCACCGCTTCACACTCGGCTGCAAACCGTCCCAGTGCATGCTGAAGGTCCTGGATTGAAGGGGCCAACACGACAACATCATCCGCAAAGAGCAGAGACAAAATCGTGTGGTCCCCAAACCTGACACGCCTAGAAATTCTGTCCATAAAAATTACAAACAGAATCGGCGACAAAGGGCAGCCCTGCCAGAGTCCAACATGCACTGGGAACAAGTCTGACTTACTGCCAGCAATGCAGACCAAGCTCCTGCTTCGGTTGTACAGGGACCTGACAGCCCTTAGCAAAGGACCCAGGACCCCATATTCCCGAAGCACTCTCCACATGCCGCGAGGGACACAGTCGAATGCCTTCTCCAAATCCACAAAACACATGTGGATTGGTTGGGCAAACTCCCATGAACCCTCCAACACCCCATAGAGGGTATAGAGCTGGTCCAGTGTTCCACGGCCCGGACAAATACCACACTGTTCCTCCTGAATCCGAGATTCTACTATCAGCCGTATTCTCCTCTCCAGAACCCTGGCATAGACTTTCCCGGGGAGGCTGAGAAGTGTGATCCCCCTATAGTTGGAACACACCCTCCGGTCCCCATTCTTAAAAAGAGGGACCACCACCCCGGTCTGCCATCCCAGAGGCACTGTCCCCGACCGCCACGCGATGTTGCACAGGCATGTCAACCAAGACAGCCCCACGACATCCAGAGACTTAAGGTACTCAGGGTGGATCTCATCCACCCCCGGTGCCTTGCCACTGAGGAGTTTCTTGACTACCTCTGTGACTTCAGCCCGGGTGATGGACGAGTCCACCTCTGAGCCCTCATCCTCTGCTTCCTCAATGGAAGACGTGACGGCGGGATTGTGGAGATCCTCGAAGTACTCCTTCCACCGCCTGACGACATCCCCAGTTGAGGTCAACAGCTGCCCACCTCTACTGTAAACAGCATTGGTAGGGCACTGTTTACCTCTCCAGAGGCGCCGGACGGTTTGCCAGAATCTCTTTGAGGCCAGCCGATAGTCCTTCTCCATGGCCTCACCGAACTCCTCCCAGGCCCGAGTTTTTGCCTCCACAACCACCCGGGCTGCCGTCCGCTTGGCCTGTCGGTACCCGTCAGCTGCCTCAGGAGTCCCACAAGCCAACCAGGCCTGATAAGACTCCTTCAGCTTGACGGCATCCCTTACTTCCGGTGTCCACCACCGGGTTCGGGGATTGCCGCCTCGACAGGCACCGGAGACCTTACGGCCACAGCTCAGAGCGGACGCTTCGACAATGGCGGTGGAGAACATGGTCCACTCGGACTCAATATCTCCAGCCTCCCTCGGGATCCAGCCGGGGCTCTGCCGGAGGTGGGAGTTAAAGATCTCTCTGACAGGAGACTCGGCCAGATGTTCCCAGCAGACCCTTACAGTACGCTTGGGCCTGCCGAGTCTGTCCAGCTTCCTCCCCCGCCATCGGATCCAACTCACCACCAGGTGGTGATCAGTTGACAGCTCCGCCCCTCTCTTCACCCGAGTGTCCAAGACATACGGCCGCAGGTCAGATGAAACAACAACAAAGTCGATCATCGACCTACAGCCTAGGGTGTCCTGGTGCCACGTGCACTGATGGACACCCTTATGCTTGAACATGGTGTTCGTTATGGACAAACCGTGACTAGCACAGAAGTCCAATAACTGAACACCACTCGGGTTCAGATCAGGGGGGCCGTTCCTCCCAATCACGCCCCTCCAGGTGTCACTGTCGTTGCCCACGTGGGCGTTGAAGTCCCCCAGTAGAACGATAGAGTCCCCAGTCGGAGCACTTTCCAGCACCCCTCCCAGAGACTCCAAGAAGGTCGGGTACTCTGCACTGCCGTTCGGCCCGTAGGCACAAACAACAGTGAGAGACCCTATCCCCGACCCGTAGGCGCAGAGAAACGACCCTCTCGTTCACCGGGGTAAACTCCAACACATGGCGGCAGAGCTGGGGAGCTATAAGCAAACCCACACCAGCCCGCCTCCTCTCACCATAGTCAACTCCAGAGTGGTGAAGAGTCCATCCTCTCTCAAGGAGTGTGGTTCCAGAGACCAAGCCGTGCGTAGAGGTGATCCTGACTACCTCTAGTCGGAACTTCTCAACCTCACGCACGATCTCAGGCTCCTTCCCCGCCAGCGAGGTGACGTTCCACGTCCCTAGAGCTAATTTCCGTGTCCAGGGATCGGGTTGTCTAAGCCCCCGCCTTCAACTGCCGCCCGATCCTCTCCGCACCGGCCCCTTATGTTCCCTCCTGTGGGTGGTGAGCCCACGGGAAGGCGGCCCCACGTCGCTCCTTCGGGCTGAGCCCGGCCGGGCCCCATGGGGAAAGGCCCGGCCAACAGGCGCTCACGTACGAGCCCCAACCCCGGGCCTGGCTCCATGGTGGGGCCCCGGCTGCGCCATACCGGGCGACGTCACGGACCTCAAAATTTTTCTCATCATTAAGGGGTTTTGAATTTGATGTAAAATATGTTTTACCTCATCCAACCACTGTATCCAGACATGTCGAGGGGTGAGCCCAAGTACTGCAGGCGTCAGTGGCAGCGGAGATAAAGCATATCATTGGCGCATCTTAGAAGAGAGACGCACGGGATTGGGACTGCAGTCGATAAGCAACATTCTCTTCCTCCACAGCAACATTGCAAAGTGATTCATTCGTTAAATTAATTTGTTAACGTTGTTTATTTTATGTTACTTATTGTAAATGTCCACATAAATTGGCATAGTCTAACCTTAGCTTTAAAATAAATAACACACACAATTTAAGATTTTGGATAGGTATAGTAATTACCACACATTTCATTGGCTACTATCAAGTAACGCTGTGAGATCATGAGGTCAACAGGTTCCAAGAGTTCAGAGTTCAATAATCTCAGCTCAAGTTTTCTAGAAGCTTGCTTCTTTCATGCTTTTGCCAACTGAACCATACATTTTCTCGTCGACGTTGGCTATAAAGATTTTCACAAGTCATCAGGCACCTTTTACTTTCGCAGTCTTGGTACGCGGATTGAGGTATGTTTGTTATTACAAAATGTCGTAAAGAGTATGTATATAACATGTAGCCAACTTCGTTCTGTATATGTCAAGCTAATATGCCAGGGGGGAATGTGATGCATGTCTTCGTTTGTAGATGACTGAATACATTTACGTGTTGTTTGATGAATGAATATTAGAACAAATCGCTTTGTCACAAACTTATTATTTTGTAATCTTTTCTTTATTAGTTTTCACGGTGTCACGAGGTGCAACAGAGTTTGTGCATAAACCAGAGAAAAAGAAAAGGAAATAAACTTCTAGCACCCGTCAAGACTCTCCTGTGATTTTTTAATTACCAAGGGCTGCTACACTTATTAGTGTTGTTTTTTTTAGCACAGCCTCTCGTTGCCATTTGTTTATTAGGTCAAGAGGCGTGATGATACCAGACAGTGTTGTGTTGAGCAGGCTGCCTATGTTTGAAAGTTTTATTCTTATTTGTATTTTTTCAAACAGAATACCTGCAACATCTGGCTTTGGCTAATAATTGTAAAAACTGCTGTTTTTCATGTAGCCTAGTTTATCATATTGTTTTTTTTTTGTTTTTTTTTTGCAAAGCAGTTATTTGCCATGTGATGGTGCAAAATTTTTGATAAAAACAAAATTATATAGCCTAATATATTATATAATAAATGTTCTGTGTTCAGGCTAACTGCTTTCAGATATGCTTTCTGCACATTTACACCAGGACCATTGCTATTATTGAATCTCATTAATAAAAGCAATACAAATACACGTTTTTTCCAGCAGGACGGGAGAAGACACAAACTCAATGCATCTCTATTATTGTGCGGGAATAAATTCTCAGAGTTTTGCGGGTGCGGGCGGGATTGGACATACATATTGCGGGAGCGGGCGGGAGTGTAACACATATGTTGCGGGTGCGGACAGTAATGGTCAAAAATTCGGCGGGAGCAGGATGAAGAAAACAATCCTGCGCAGGGCTCTAGACCTAAAGCGGTCTCTTAGACAAATTTCAGTCAGGTTTCCGACCTCACCACAGTACTGAAACGGCCCTGATTAAAGTTTGAAATGATAGACGCCTGAATACTGATTCTGATAAAATAACAGTTCTGGTTCTGTTAGAACTCAGTGCAGCATTTGATACTGTAGGTCATAGAACACTTATATATAGGCTGGAAAATTGGGTAGGACTTTCTTGGACAGTCCTTGATTGGTTCAGATCTTCAATGTACATAGAAGTTGACCAGAGAACTGAGCTGCAGGACCGGGTAATAAGCAAGTGATCATGTTATAGTAAACTGGTGTCAAAAGTTTGAATGAACACTACAATTGAACGAGTCACTAGAAAAAAGGACTTCAGTCCCAAGTCACTAAAATGTTTCGTTGAAAACATGTACACTGTACATGTCTACCTCGGGAACCTAGTCTAATCGAATCTTATGAATAGCAAGGGAATAGCAATGACGTCAATGGATGAATGGGCAATATCCCCCTCATCAACCCAGACACACCTACAGTGGGGCAAGAAAGTATTTAGTCAGCCACAAATTGTGCAAGTTCTTCCACTTAAAAAGATGAGAGGCCTGTAATTTTCATCATAGGTACACTTCAACTATGAGAGACAAAATGAAGGGGAAAAATCCAGAAAATCACATTGTAGGATTTTTTATGAATTTATTGGTCAATTATGGTGGAAAATAAGTATTTGGTCAATAACAAAAGTTAATCTCAATACTTTGTTATATACCCTTTGTTGGCAATGACAGAGGTCAAACGTTTTCTGTAAGTCTTCACAAGGTTTACACACACTGTTGCTGGTATTTTGGCCCATTCCTCCATGCAGATCTCCTCTAGAGCAGTGATGTTTTGGGGCTATCGCTGGGCAACACAGACTTTCAACTCCCTCCAAAGATTTTCTATGGGGTTGAGATCTGGTGACTGGCTAGGCCACTCTAGGACCTTGAAACGCTTCTTACGAAGCCACTCCTTCGTTGCCCTGGCGGTGTGTTTGGGATCATTGTCATGCTGAAAGGCCCAGCCACGTTTCATCTTCAATGCCCTTGCTGATGGAAGGAGGTTTTACTCAAAATCTCAAGATACATGGCCCCATTCATTCTTTCCTTTACACGGATCAGTCATCCAGGTCCCTTTGCAGAAAAACTATTTTGGTTTCATCTGACCATATGACATTCTCCCAATCCTCCTCTGGACCATCCAAATGCTCTCTAGCAAACCTCAGACGAGCCTGGACATGTACTGGCTTAAGCAGGGGGGACACGTCTGGCACTGCAGGATTTGAGTCCCTGGCGGCTTAGTGTGTTACTGATCGTAGCCTTTGTTACTTTGGTCCCAGCTCTCTGCAGGTCATTCACTAGGTCCCCCCGTGTGGTTCTGGGATTTTTGCTCACCGTTCTTGTGATAATTTTGACCCCACGGGGTGAGATCTTGCATGGAGCCCCGGATCTAAGGAGATTATCATTGGTCTTTTATGTCTTCCATTTTCTTAATTGCTCCCACAGTTGATTCTTCACACCAAGCTGCTTACCTATTGCAGATTCAGTCTTCCCAGCCTGGTGCAGGTCTACAATTTTGTTTCTGGTGTCCTTTGACAGCTCTTTGGACTTGGCCATAGTGGAGTTTGGAGTGTGACTGTTTGAGGTTGTGGACAGGTGTCTTTTATTCTGATTGCTTGTTTGTAGGTGACCAAATACTTATTTTACAGAGGAATTTACCAATAAATTCATAAAAAATCCTACAATGTGATTTTCAGGATTTTTCTTTCTCATTTTGTCTCTCATTGTTGAAGTGTACCTATAAAAATTACAGGCCTCTCTCTCTCTTTTTAAGTGGGAGAACCTGCACAATTGGTGGCTGACTAAATACTTTTTTGCCCCACTGTATATAGTTTGATGACAACTCAGTAGATGAACCGATGCTCTGGCTGTATGGTGATGCTGCGGAGGACAATGTCCTTGCTAATAGGGACGATTTGTATGCTAATGACACCAAACGGCGTTTGGCTCTGGTGGTTATAGGGGGTAAAAAAGCCCTGGCGGATCTAGTGTTAACGAGGTGTTTAAACCCACTGCGCTCCACTGTAGCTATGGGAGAGATGATTCCACAGGGCCTCAGAGATATGCTTTCTGCGTGGGAACTCATGGAAGAGAACCTTGTGGCCATAATGACAGACAACAGCGCTAATGTTGTCAAAGCTGCACAGCTCAATGGATGGACACAGCAGCAGTTTTGGACACAGACTGCACCTTGTAATCGGTTAGTGCACATCAGCTTAACAGACACAAATGCTATAATATTCAATAATCTAATTGGGGATATCTGGGTGGTGACTGGCTGCAATTATTTTTTTTTATGGTAAATTGTGTATGTCTTCTTCTGATTTCTTATCTTGATGGTCCCAGAGATATAGCCAAGCATCGTTTTGTTTGATAAATTCAGTTTTTATAATCCAAGACATGCAGTCTGGCACCAGTTACGCGCGAGCGCATGGCTTTGGGAGCATGTAGCTACCTCAAATGATGACCAATGGATTTGAAACTCGCTAGGTTGAGAGCACACAAGCAACACTTTACGGCACTTTTTGAACGATCACCGTCAGACGCACACAAAGGACACAACAACAGTGCGCACCACCCCCACAAATCTTCAACCAAACTTGACTATTGCGCAAGACGCATAGCTGTCACTGCTCACAAAACTATACTCGGCATTTAAAGTTTAAATGGCTACTCGTAAGTGGAAAAGCAACATAGGAGACCAATTTGCACTATATTTTTGGAAGAAATCATGGACTGTGAGTCAAGCAACTTGGTGAGTACAATAAGATAGATTACCCAAGACATGCAGTGTATTACCATTAGCATATTTGGCTATGTTACGCTATGTTAGGCTATGCCATATAGTTTCTGAGCATTTACTTTTAATTGGGATCTAACATCATATGTGGTGATCTAACATATGATGCAAACATCACAAATTAATGGTAGATCACCACATAATATGCACACACCACATATGATGTTGGATCACATATGATGCAAAAACCACATATGATGCAAACACCAATTATGCTGTTAGATCACCAAATATGTTGCAAACACCACACATGTTAGATCATTTGACCCGCCTCCTTGTGGCGCCTCCTGTTAGTACCTTTATGAAGGAAAGCAAATTTTCCGTTCCTGGGAGTGTGTAACCCTTATATTAATCACTTTTGCACTGTTGTATGTTCTGGGTATGTATGAACTTAAATTCATGTGTCCAAATTGTCCAATTTGTCACAAAGTGGCCAATCTGGAAAGGACACTTTGGCCTTGCTTTACAAAAGAGTAATTAGATCACTGAATTTTATATCAAATGGCCATGAAACTTTACCCAGATCCTGCTGACATCTAGTAGATCAAGTGGAAAGTTCCTCCAGGTTACTAATCCATGTTTGACTTTCCCCACTGCAACTCAAACATGATGGGGATTTTTATTTTATTTTTTATAAAAAACGCATGTTTTTGGTTTGTTTTATCTTCTGCCAAATCTATTGTGTTATACTTTCCTACATTAATTTACAATTCCTGCAAACTACAGTGTCTCCTTTCAAATGGTACCAAAAAAAAATTATACTATATTCAGGTCATGAGCTACAAGCATTTAGATTTGGGTACATCATTTTAGGTGGAAATTGAGTTTTTTTGCCCTCACCTGACAGGTTAACAAGCAGTTGTAAAGGTGTAACCAATGAAGTGGCCGGTGAGTGTATTTTAGTTTTGTTTTCTTACAAACATTTACCAACATAAAACAAATGTAATCTTAAAACAACAAATTTAAATTTTCTAAAGAAACAGTTGACTGTGTTTAGATGTGGTAGTACATTAATAGCTGGCACTAGCCCTCCTACAGATAAGCTGACACTGCCCAAGGGCAGCCCATATTGTGCCCATTGTGCCACCCACACAGTGCCCTGTGAGTCACTGGTGATATATAAAAGGCCTCACACATTCATGCAAATAAACTGGTGTGTTTATCTCTATAACCACACACAGGGAGTTTATTGCCAACTCCGTAATGTGGCTTAGGGGTTTGGGCCTAACCGATGAGTGGATGGTAAATTATCTGATAGTGAAATGTGGCAAATGAGTATGGAAATGCTGGATGGTTAGATCTGTCAGTCATCAACATGAGTAGGGGCTGTGATACTGGGAGCACACACATGCAAAGTACGGCACAGAGATCTGAACCCACACTACAGACTCTCTGACCTATCGGCTACTGTACATACTACTCAACCTGTTTGTGTAAGACTTATAAAACTTACCTAAACATATTAAAAAAATCTAGTTTGAAGCAAAGGTACACACCTCACACACCATGATTGTCTTAAAATAAAGAAAAACTTGTACCTTGTAGTACTAAAGTGTATATACAGCTCTGGAAAAAAGACCACTCCAAATTCTTCTTAAGTCAGCATCACTACCTGTATGGCAGCCATTCCTTTCCAGTATTTGTTAAATTCCAACACAGGCACACCTCATTTTACTTAATGATGCACTGAGGTGATTACCTGAACCAACCTAATTTAACAAGGAAAAGTATAAAAAAACACTGCTGTGGTCATCAATATACTCTTGCAATAGGACCAGCTGGATGACAAAAATAGTGCAAGTAGTACCTCAAAGGTAATTTGAATAAAAAAATTACTATTCAGCATGACAAAAAAGTTGAAAAGAAAAGCTTTGAGTGAGAAAAATAAGGGTTAAATTCTGGCTTTACTAGCTGAGGGATACAGTGAGCGTCAGGTTGCTTCCGTCCTGAAAATGTCAAAGACCTCAGTTCTTAAGAACAAGGTCAAGCAACAGACATTGGGGACAACAAAGATACAGACTGGCAGAGGGCGAAAATAAATGTCCACTGACTGAGATGACCTTCAACTCATTTGAACGTCACTCAACAACTGTAGGATGACATCAAGTGACCTACAAAAAGAATGGCAAAAGCAGTTGTGGTGATGTGCATGGCGAGGACTGTTCATAACAGGCTCCTAGGGGCAGGGCTGAAGTCGTGCAAAGTTAGAAAAAAGCCCTTCATCACTAAGAAGCAAAAAAGAGCCAGGCAGAAGTTTGCAAAAGACCATAAGGTTTGGACCATAGAGGAATGGAGTAAGGTCATCTCTGACAAGTCACATTTTCAGCTTTGCCCAACACCCGGTCGTCTAATGGTTAGACGGAGACCTGGAGAGGCCTACAAGCCACAGTGTCTCACACCCACTGTGAAATTTGGTGGAGGATCGGTGATGATCTGAGGATGCTTCTGCAAGGCTGGAATCAGGCTGATTTGTCTTTGTGAAGAACACATGAATCAAGCCGAGTACAAAGTTATCCTGGACGAACAACAGCTTCCTTCTGCTCTGACAATGTTCCCTGACTCTGAGAATTGTTTTTTCCCACACAGCCAGGTCAATCATGATGTGGATGGAGGACCACCTGATCAGGACCTTGTCATGGCCAGCCCAATCGCCAGACCTGAACCCCATTGATAACCTCTGGAATTTGATCAAGCGGAGGATGGATGGTCACAAGCCATTAAACAAAGCCGAGCTACTTGAATGTTTGTGCCAGGAGTGGCATAAAGTCACACAACAACAATGTGACAGACTGATCAATCAATCAACCAATCAAATTTATTTATAAAGCCCTTTTTACAACAGAAGTTGTCACAAAGTGCTTTACAGAGACACCCGGCCTTAAACCCCAAGGAGCAAACAACAGTAGTGTTGGATTTCAGTGGCTAGGAAAAACTCCCTAAGAAGGCCGAATTTTAGGAAGAAACCTAGAGAGGACCCAGACTCAGAGGGGTGACCAGTCCTCTTCTGGCTGTGCCGGGTGATATATTAAGAGTCCAATTGGAATAATTAATACATTTCTCTGGCCTAAATCCAGAGTCTATTTGATCTTAGACTAGGTCAAAAGTATGACCAGGTGGACAAGGACAGGGACAGCAACGGGCCCTCTAAACCAGATACTCCGCAGGTGTGGACCAGGACCTCATGTCCTCCTAAAGTTTAAAACTGGAGGAGACTGAGAAAAGTTAGAAAGTACATTCCTCATTTCCCCCAGCACAATAGTATAGCAGCGTAACACCTTGGAACTGAGACGGGGGGGTCCGGCGACACTGTGGCCCTACCCGGGGGAGGCCCCGGACAGGGCCCAACAGGCAGGAAATCCATTCACCCACATTGCCAGGCATCAACCAAAGGGACACCACCAACTGCAACCCCCCTGAATGAGGGCCGAGTATTGGCAGCAGTGTACAGCCCAATTGCACAAGTGCGCAACAGAGAGACAACAACATGCCAGTGACTCTTCCCCCGAAAGGCATTGGAGGGAGGGCATCCCAGTGGCGACGAGAGCCCACCTGGCAAGACAGCAAGGGTGGACAGTATCAAGCCTACTGGTCACCTTCACGCCCCCGGGCCAGGCTACACCTAATTATAAACCGTGCTGTAGAGATGAGTTTTTAGTAGACACTTGAAAGTTTGCACTGAGTTTGCATTTCTAACCTTAATTGGCAGATCATTCCACAGTAGTGGAGCTCTATGAGAAAAGGCCCTGCCGCCGGCTGTTTGTTTAGACATTCTAGGTACAATTAAAAGGCCTGCATCTTGCGATCGTAGGTTACGTGTAGGTATGTATGGCTGGATAATTTCAGCAAGGTAAGTAGGAGCAAGTCCATGTATTGATTTATAGGTTAACAGTAAAACCTTAAAATCAGCCCTAACCCTAACAGGCAGCCAGTGTAAGGACGCAAGGACAGGAGTAATGTGTTCAAATTTTTTTGTTGTAGTTAGGATTCTAGCAGCCGTTTGCAGCACTAATTGAAGTTTATTAATTTGTCTGGATAACCAGAGAGAAGAGCATTGCAGTAATCTAGTCTATAAGTAACGAAAGCATGGATACATTTTTCTGCATCAGTTTTTGATAGAAAGTTTCTAATTTTTGCAATGTTTCGAAGATGAAAATAAGTAACTCTTGAGACATATTTTATATGTTCTTCAAAGGAGAGGTCAGGGTCAAGGGTAACGCCAAGGTTTTTTACAGTTTTTTGGGATACGACCATGCAGGTGTCAAGGTTCACAGTGAGATCTGGTAACAACGCTCTTTGTTTCTTGGGTCCTAAAACAAGCATTTCTGTTTTCCTGGAGTTTAAGAGCAAGAAATTCTCTGTCATCCACTTCCTAATATCTGAAACGCATGCTTCCGAAGTAGCTAATTTTGGGGCTTCTCCATGCTTCATTGAAATATATAACTGTGTCATCAGCATAACAGTGAAAATGGAGATGGAGAGCATGCCAAGACGCATGAAAGCTGTGATAAAAAATCTGGGTTATTCCACCAAATATTTATTTTGGAAGTCTTCCTAAATTAAAACATTAGTATTTTGTTGTTGAAAAATGTATGAATTTGTTATCTTTGCATTTGTCATGGTGCAGTGAGCAGCAGCGCCACCGTGCCATGTTTTCACAAGTTCCCATATCTCACGAACACATCCCGGACTGTCACATGTTTCCAATCTTCCACACCAGGTCCCAATCTAGCTCGTTTGTATGTGTATATATGTTTCCCCTCTGCTCCCCACATTGTGGCTCATTGTTCTTGTCATGTTTGGATGTCGTGTGTGTTGCCGTTATTGTAAGTACTTGTGTCATTTCATATCGTCGTTTTTGCTGCTTTAGTCAGCCCTTTGCTTTGTGTGTTTTGTGCTCGGTGTTTTGTTTATTTCTTATAATTAAAGTATCAACACCGACTACCCCTGCCTGCACCTGGTTCCTTGTCCATGCAACACTGCACTACACCACCCTGTTTGTGACAGCATTGTTTTATGTCTGAAAACAAAGCATATTTTTTTGGTTATTTTGACCAGTTCTTGTTTTCTACAAATAAATACTCTGAATGAAAATATCTTTATTTGGAATTTATTTATGTTATCAATAGTTTATAGAATCAAACAAATGTTCATTTTACTCAAACACATGCCTATGAATAGTAAAACTAGAGAAACCAAATTTTGTAGTGGTCTCTTAATTTTTTCCAGAGCTGTATAAAATATTGTATTTAAACAAAAATATTTGTATAAATAATGTCACCTCTATATACTGAGGTGATTATTGGGTATATTTTCTCCACTAGTGATTCCCCAACATCAGGTAACCTTGTTCCCTCACTAAATTAATCAGGTATACTATCCTGTGTATACTGCATTTAGGCAGCAGAAGGGACAGTAGGACTTGGTGATTTGGCTGCCAAGGGACTGTTTGAGAAATATTTTTTTTTAATGACATTTTATTATAATACATTTATAATAAAACACACTGCTCGGGTGTGTTCCTTTTGTTTTGGCAATATGTTGGGCAATAACTAGAGGGGATTATTGAACAACTGAGTATTTTTGAATTGTCACCCCGGGGTACAGAAAAACATGGAATAGAATATTTTAAGTTATTAAATGGATATTTTTCCTACCCAATACTTTCATCATGTTGACTATTGAGTATGAGAACACAAATTAAGTAGAACATTAACACAAACTGTAACTTACAAACATTCTCAATTTCTCAAATAAGGCACAATTCAGAAATGCTACAATAAAGAAAAAAAAAATCACATAAGATAAACATACAACGTGTAAGCTGATTAGGAAATCAGATGTTCAAATTATTTAGCAGTCGAATAGTTAAAGCTAACATAAATGAATAGTTTAGTTATCTTTTTTAATAGTACATTTATGCTCCTTCCTTGTCTGAGCTGATTAGGCCCTGTCACACGTCTGAGTCTAATTATCATCACTGTGTGTGCTAGGGAGTAGTTCTCTAGAAGTTGCGTTTTGGCCGGTGAAAACTCTTAAGGTGGGGCCCGTTGCTGTCCCTGTACTTGTCCACCTGGTCATATTTCTGACCTAGTCTAAAATCAAATAGACTCTGGATTTAGGCCAAATTTTTTTATTTATTATTCCAATTGGACACTTAATATCTCACCCGACACAGCCAGAAGAGGACTGGTCACCCCTCTGAGCCTGGGTCCTCTCTATGTTTCTTCCTAAAATTCGACCTTAGGGAGTTTTTCCTAGTCAAATCTAGATTTTAGCAGGACATGTACAAGCTTCTCAGCATCCACATTGGACAAGAAAGACCAATATTCTTCAATCAGACAAACAATATTTGGTGCCATTTCTACACCACAACGTATCATCACAGGGGAATCGTGGGGTGATTCATGGGTTTCAAATGCTAGATTGTTTGGATATGCAATTTAAATATTTCTTTATCAGGTTCTCATAGCATCAACTGTCAGAGTAAATCCACCATAACTACCAGAAGGAACAAAAAAACAGTTCCTGCTATATTTCCCCATCCAACAGATGAATGTGTGACATGGTGTTGAAATTTCCATACTGCTGCATGGTAGTCCAGAGTTCCATGTACATTCCTAGACCAGACAGAGGTTATAAGTCAATTTCTAAAAGGAGCACAGTTGCCGGCCTTCTCAGTCACTACAGCAGCAGCAAACCACAACGCATCCAGATGAACAGCCTCCATCTTCCAAACAACAAAATGGAGTGAAAAGCCGGATAAGCACTCCATGCAGATACTCCCTGACAGCCTTTTCTCAGAGTAGTTTGGCTTTTGCTGCTGCTATTTGTCTTTAATTAGCTACCACTCCCCATGTACACTTATTTAATATGCTCCTCAACCCAAACTCCCTTACTCTTACCAGTCTATGAACTTTCATAGGTGAATCAACAAGCCACTCTCTCTGTCCTCCCTGCTGCTATTTGGGACACAAAACTTTCTACAGATGTTTTATGTGCAAGTCAAAAATACTCCCTTCTTTGACCTATTTTGTGCTCTGCTCCCACTGTCTTTGAAACTTAGTGCATCTTTGTGAACAACAACAATCAAACATGGATTGATACAGTATTTTTATGGACAAGGGTGTTTTGGTTTATGCAAGTATTCTTTATATTTATCTTGTCCAAAAGCTAGTTTGAAATTTACCGCATAGACAAGGTTAACTTTGTATGAATGTTTGATTTTCATATGCATGAATGTGTATGGCATTTGAAATGCGAACTTCTGACTTGGCGATTAGGTAGGTCCCCAGGGGCTTCAAACACACTGGCCTTTAGGGTTCCACTTCCACCCTTTGCCCACTGCCTGATAAATGCTATGTATGTACTGCTACTCTATGTAGTTCTAACTTAGCTAATTACTAGCTTAGCGTGCTACATTTCACCAGAGACCGATGCTTTAAAAAATGTCAATCAATCAAATCAATCAATCAAATGTATTTTACATCAGCAGTTGTCACAAAGTGCTTTTACAAAACACCTAGCCTTGAAACCCAAGGAGCAAATAACAGTAGTGTTGACTTTCAGTGGCTAGGAAAAACTCCCTAAGAATGCAAAAATTTAGGAAGAAACCTAGAGAGGACCCAGGCTCAGAGGGGTGGCCAGTCCTCTTCTGGCTGTGCTGGGTAAATATATTAAGATTACAACTAATAATTAATAAATGCTTGTGGGCTAGAGTCTATTTAAACTTAGTCCAAGTCGGAAGCATGACCACATGGACAAGGAAAGTGACAACACGGGTGTAAATGTTGTGATAAATTGCATTAATATTCTCCTACACAGTATTATATTTGTGTTATCAAGACATTGTAGTTCTACAGTGCCACCTTGTGGGCTGATCTGCTTTTATTTTGAAAGGTGCTGTTTTTCTGTTTTTTGTGATGCTAAACTTCCTGCTACTCTCTCTTCACAATGTGGTGCTCACTTATCGTCAGAAGAACGGTAAAAACTTAAACACAGTAGTTATTTATCATGTTCATCCATTTGAATCCTGTAAAGAAAGAGTTTACATGGTGATTTACTTTATTATTTTGTATTGTTCGAACCCGTTATTAGAGCTCCTATAAGAGCTCCCACCTGTGAGGGTGTGTCGAGCTAGAGAGCATGCTAGCTGATGGCGGAAACTCTGATGGCGCCCTTGGAGTGCAGAATGAGGTATGAAGGAAACATTTGTGGAGTGTGTATTATTATCAGAAGGGATTTGTTTAAGGAAAATGTCATTACTTCATTTGTTTATGGGTTAATTCCACATCATCAAGATAAAAGCAATAATAATTAATAATAATTATAATATATTGTATTTCATTTAAAGGAAGCATGGGATATTTTATTTATTGTGATATTGTGATATTTGGTTATTAGTTAAAATGGTTTGTAATGGGATGATTAATATGTGAACACGTTCTATGTGCAAATTATTTGTGAAACCACATAGAAGCATTTTTTATTTCTTCAGATTTCTCCTGTGGTTCACGGTGTTCATGGTGCTCGTTGAGAGGAAGAAATAAATCGACACCTGTTTGAAACTCTCTGCGTCTTTGATCAATAAATACAAGGGGCTGCTACAACGGGGGAAGGGGAGGTGTCAGCACAGTGGCAACCGAAATTGTCAGGCATCTTCTAGATGTGCAACAGAACTAGGAGGACCTTGGACAGGGACACCAACGGGTCCTTCAAGGAAGGTACTCCGGCAGGTGTTGGAGGGAGGGCATCCCAGTGGCGATGAGAGCCCACATGGCAAGACAGCAAGGGTTGACAGTATCAGGCCATTCTGGTCACCTTCATGCCCCTGGGCCAGGTTACACCTAATCATTGGCCGTGCTGTAGGGATGAGTCTTTAGTAGACACTTGAAAGTTTGCACTGAGTTTGCATTTCTAACCTTAATTAGGGATAGGGCAAAAAAAGTCAATTTCCACCTAAAATGATTTCCGCCAAATCTAAATGCTTGTAGCTCATGACCTGAAAATAGTTGAAACATATTTTTGGTTCCATTTGAAAGGAGACACTCTGTAGTATGTAGGAATTATAAATTAAAGAAAGTAAAACAATACATTTGGCGGAAGATAAAACAAACCAAAAACATGCGTATTTTTTTCCTCAATTCTTTAATTGTCTGTGGGCAAGGCCAAACATGGATTATAAACCTGGAGGAACTTTCCACTTGATCCACTAAATGCCTTTATGGATTGGCCCTTTGTGCCACATTGGACACATTATTAATTTTCAAGTTCATACCTACACAGAACATGCAACAGTGCAAAGGTGATTAAAATAAGTTACACACTCCCAGAAATGTTATACATGATGGAAAATTAGCTTCCCTTCATAAAAGTACTAACAGGAGGCGTGACAAGCAGGCGGATCCCATGATCTAACATCATATGGATGGTGTGTAAGCGTCACAGTGGGGGTCAAGAGCCAGAGGGACCTCCTGAATCACTGTTGGCGATTCAGGGAGAAATATGGGGATGAATAGGCCATAAGAAACAGCCATAACATGTCATAGCCAAATCACATAAATAATTGGTTACAGATTAGGGCATTATGAACTGAAATCTACTATAATGATTTGACCCAATTGGCAGTAAGACCCGCAGAAACTGTCGTGTTGGCCCCTTCAAACCAGGACCTTCAGCATGCACTGGGACGGTTTGCAGCCGAGTGTGAAGCAGTGGGGATGAGAATCAGTACCTCCAAATCCAAGGCCATGGTCCTCAATCGGAAAAGGGTAGCTTGCCCACTTCAGGTTGGTGGAGAGTGCCTGCCTCAAGTGGAGGAGTTGAAGTATCGAGGGGTCTTGTTCACGAGTGAGGGAAGGATGGAACGGGAGATTGACAGATGGATCGGTGCAGCTTCTGCAGTAATGCGGTCGATGTATGGGTCTGTCGTGGTGAAGAAAGAGCTGAGCCGCAAGGCGAAGCTCTCGATTTACCGGTCAATCTACATTCCTACTCACACCTATGGTCATGAGCTTTGGGTCATGACCAAAAGGACAAGATCCCGGATACAGGTGGCCGAAATGATTCAAGGAATCTTTGTAGTCAGAAAATATATTAGTACAGCTTTTGAAACTCATTGTTTGCGGAGCAAGTGGATTTCTTGTTTTAACAGGTAATGTAATAAAACAGTGATCCGATAATCCAGGATTTTGGGAGGAAATTTTTAGATCTACAATATCTATTTCTCGTGACAGGACTAGATCTAAGGTGTGATTGTGCCAGTGTGTTGGACCTGAGACATGTTTGATAAAACCCATTGAGTCAATTATGGCTTCAAAGGCTTTTTGAATAGCATCATTGTACTTTTCCATATGAATACTGAAATCACCAAAAATTAGAATACTATCTGCCATGACTACAAGTTTAGACAAGAATTCTGAAAACTCATTGAGGAACATTGTATATGGCCTGGGGGGCCTATAAATAATAGCTATGTAAAACGATTTATCAGCCTGGTTAAACTTCAAAAGAATGAAAATCAGGGATGTGTTTGAGTGTAAATGTATATTTACGGTCATAAATATTACCAACACCCCCTCCTTTGAGATGCACGGGGAATATGATCACTAGTATAGCCAGGAGGAGAGGCCTCATATAGGGCATTGAATTCGTTGGGCTTTAGCCACGTTTCACACAAGCCAATAACATCTAGTTCATGATCAGAGATTAATTCATTTACTGCAACTGCCTTTGGAGCAAGGGATCTAACATTTAGGAGTCCCATTTTGAGATGCGAGGTGATAGTCATTTTTATTTGTGACCATAGTGGAGGAAGGCTTTATCTTAATAAGGTTGCTATTGCTATCCATAAAAAACATACCACTATACTTCTTTCTCCTTTCTTCCTTAGCTTTCCTCCTCTTTCTATAATGTACGCGGGATGCAAACAAGTTGAAAACAACATTAACAAAAATGAAACATTTATAAAAACGCTGCATTTCAGTGAACAGTCAACTACCCACAACACCACAGCATCAGCCCAGAACATAGCAGCATTAGCCCAAAACACAAGATTTGCAGAAACACTGCATTTCAAATGACTTAAAACGGAAGTGCTCCAGACCACTAGGGACAGTGTCAATTGGAATTAGTTTGGTTTCCAACAAAATATACATTTCACTTCATACTGGTGGACTGACTTTAGGCGAGCTTATGTTATTTTCATTATTAACTAGCTATGGTGAACACTTATCAGACTTTTTTTTTTGCAATGAGCAAGTTTACATTTCTACCCCGAGAAGGTGGTAGTAATGAACATTGATTCCCGATCGATGAAGAGGTGAGAAAAAGGTGGTTGGTGGCAGTACATTATGACGTTAACATGTTGTGCCATACACATTTCATCGCCAGTGACTTCGCTGAGGGGAAAGTTGGAGGACGGTGATATCTAAAAAAAAGTATGGTTTCTACCATGTTCACATGGAATAGTCATATTCAAAATAGACCTTTGGGAAAGGTGACCTAAACCCCCTGCCCCTATAGAGGTACACGAACACGGCAAGAAATGTTCACTACAACGATGGAGTGTGCAGTTTCTGATTAAATCTAGACGCAAGATTACTGTGCAGGCCAGAATCCCGCAGCCCTGGATATGGCCTTAATAAAGCAAGAGAAATTCAGGAGGTTCAAACAAATCTGGAAAACCTGACAACAAAACACCACTTTCGTGTACAGTAGTTAACTGGGATCTGATGAAGACAGTGTCATGGGTTGCAGGAGTAAGGAACCAGAGGTAGTCAGTGTTGACCCTTTTAATCAAACAAACAGAGCACAAACAAAACACAATGAAAGAAAAGGGCTGACTTAAGCAGCAAAACAAATACATGTACTTACATATAACGGCAACACACACGAAAACAAAACAACCGCAGCAACCAGTGAGGTGAGGTGAGGTGAGGTGAGGTGAGGTGAGGTGAGGTGAGGTGAGGTGAGGTGAGGTGAGGTGAGGTGAGGTGAGGTGAGGTGAGGCAAAGACAAAACCAAAATGAACCACACCTGGTGTGGCTACACAGGGGACATAAATAGGGTCCCCAATTGGATGCAACGATCTACACCTGCCTCCAATTGGGGAGACCAAAAGGATCGGAGGTGGCTAAAGGTGCCACCTTCCGTCCTGTCCTGACTATGGCCCTAGCCCAGTGCAGAGATGGCTAGGGGCATAGCCAGGACGTGACACATACACTCACCTAAAGGATTATTAGGAACACCTGTTAAATTTCTCATTAATGCAATTATCTAATCAACCAATCACATGGCAGTTGCTTTAATGCATTTAGGGGTGTGGTCCTGGTCAAGACAATCTCCTGAACTCCAAACTGAATTTCAGAATGGGAAAGAAAGGTGATTTAAGCAATTTTGAGCATGGCATGGTTGTTGGTGCCAGACGGGCCGTTCTGAGTATTTCACAATCTGCTCAGTTACTGGGATTTTCATGCACAACCATTTCTAGGGTTTACAAAGAATGGTGTGAAAAGGGAAAAACATCCAGTATGCAGCAGTCCTGTGGGCGAAAATGCCTTGTTGATGGTAGAGGTCAGAGGAGAATGGGCCGACTGATTCAAGCTGATAGAAGAGCAACTTTGACTGAAATAAACACTTGTTACAACCGAAGTATGCAGCAAAGCATTTGTGAAGCCACAACACGCACAACCTTGAGGCAACACGACACAACACGCACAACCTACAACAGCAGAAGACCCCACCGGGTACCACTCATCTCCACTTCAAATAGGAAAAAGGGGCTACAATTTGCACAAGCTCACCAAAATTGGACAGTTGAAGACTGGAAGAATGTTGCCTGGTCTGATGAGTCTCGATTTCCGTCGAGACATTCAGATGGTAGAGTCAGAATTTGGCGTAAACAGAATGAGAACATGGATCCATCATGCCTTGTTACCACTGTACAGGCTGGTGGTGATGGTGTAATGGTGTGGGGGATGTTTTCTTGGCACACTTTAGGCCCCTTAGTGCCAATTGGGCATCGTTTAAATGCCACAGCCTACCTGAGCATTGTTTCTGACCATGTCCATCCCTTTATGACCACCATGATGGCTACTTCCAGCAGGATAATGCACCATGTCACAAAGCTCGAATCATTTTAAATTGGTTTCTTGAACATGACAATGAGTTCACTGTACTGAAATGGCCCCCACAGTCACCAGATCTCAACCCAATAGAGCATCTTTGGGATGTGGTGGAACGGGAGCTTGGTGCCCTGGATGTGCATCCCACAAATCTCCATCAACTGCAAGATGCTATCCTATCAATATGGGCCAACATTTCTAAAGAATGCTTTCAGCACTTTGTTGAATCAATGCCACATAGAATTAAGGCATTTCTGAAGGCAAAAGGGGGTCAAACACAGTATTAGTATGGTATTCCTAATAATCCTTTAGGTGAGTGTAATACCTAATAATGAATAATCATTAGACATTATACCTCCTCCTTGTTATCTCTCCATCTGCCAAACACATGAGAGATAATACCTGAGAGGTACACTACGAAGCGAGGTAAGTGGCTTATCGATGTAACTTCAGGAGTAAATGATTGACATCGGGTGTAACTACCCGATTTACCCGTCACTATGAAAGTTGAATACGTTTTACCCGAAGTATGCCGTCATGGCAATTTACGCTGCATCTCTACACTGTTCCAAGCAGGTTATCTTCAAGGTTAACCCGATGTTACCAAACATAAGCACCGCCCATCCACCCACAAAAAAGGCCAGCACATTGGGAAGACCCAATCGACATTGCCGCACTGATTGTGAGAGGCCCACTCCGCAGGGCGAGTGTGTTTAGAGACCATGGAACTCCTCTAGTTTACCCCGATTATGTTTTCTAATAAAGATATCGATTCTCATCGGAGGGAATTCTAAATATTTGCCGGCTTCTAGGGCCAGGAAAATAAAGCATTTCATTGCCGTAACTTGACTATTGCAAATTACAAGTAAACCTTTGGACTGGAACTTACTTACCGGAGTAATGCCCTCACTGTTGAACAGACAACGGTGCCTTGCTTTGCGATATTTTGCCAGCGGACATTTAATGTATTCCATCAGTTAAGCTGAATATATGAGCAATAATAATTCATTTTCAGGTAGGCTATTTGATCATTAAATTCATACAGGTAGCCCCACAACCTAGGTGCTTTATGGAGTAGCCTATATCTTAAAACATTAACAGTAAGCAATGGGTCAATTTTAGATATTTAGGCCGGGCTTTACATTTCAATCACACTAAAAATAAAAGAATCACACTAAAAATATACAAATTTATTCTAGTGGCGATGCACTGCCAAAAAGCCTTCCTGGATTTGTTGGTCGCCACAGTGTTAGATTTAGCCGTTAACCTTGCTTAAAAACCCTCATATCTTGACATTATAAACGTTTTTGTGAACATGTGCAACTCGAATTAACGCAGCATTAAGCTGGCTTCAGCAAACAGCACTTGACATCCTTATTGCACCATTTGCACTGTGAAACACATATGAACCCAGTAGCACCAAATGTGGCATGGATTAATTTTTCTAACTGTCCATTATGGTAAACTTAATATTTTTGAGATTGCCTTACATACCACTTTTCAGACTTTTACTACAGTGAGAAATATGAGCTTACAAATGTGGCCAATTCAATAGCACCACCTTGTGGAGATAGCTTGGTTCATTTGGGCATTTCGTGATTGCAAACACACCTACCAAGTCAAAAATGTTCCCAGTGAGGAGATAGACCTATGTACCAATTTTCAAGACTCTAGGTCACATGGGGTGGGCATGGTGAGCTTGCAAAAAGTGCAACTTTGGAGGCTTGTGACAGCGCCACCAGGAGGCCAATTAGCATGGCATTGCATCAGAAGTAGTGGGCCATGGGTCTGTACTACCATGCAAATTTGGGCCCTTTTGCGCCATTTTATCTCACAGGAATCTGCAAAAAACACCTTAAAGCATAAAGCAGCATTTAGCGGGTCTCAGCATTGAAGCCACTCCTAGCCAGATTGCACATTTTTTTAACTTATATCTATAGTTGCAAGCAATACGACATCTATGTTTTTTCCTTTCCTATAGTGCCCCCATGTGGCCAACTTGAAACATCATTCAAATAAAGTTAAAACAACCCTGGTCATGTGCACCAAATGTATTCTCACTGAGTGACAAAGAACCACAGATATTGTTTTATGGCAATTATGCCACCACTGTTTGGCTAAACGGAATGTACTTGCATGTTACATTGCAATCGTTTTCAGGACATTTACCTCAAATGGTATTATAATAAAATATTGTGCATCCGATAAATATGGATACTTCAAATGTCTGACTGACACTATGAGATCAGTATTACACTTTAAGTACCAAACAATGCAACTAGGTAGTTGCAGTTTCAGAATCGAATATGTGTAGCTTGATTGTATGATAAATATAACTGAATGGATATTCATCAGTCTACCCCAGCGCAGAGCATATTAATTAATTCACCTTTTGCTTGTTGTACGATAATGGGGTCGGAAGAGAAAATCATTATAATTTTCAAAGGTATGTGTATTTACATCAATGATTGAGCAAACTATTTATTTAATAATTGTTTAAATGCGAAGATCAAAAGACTATTACAGGTGGCAAAAAACAAAACAACTTTCCAGATTTTCATTTATTTGGAAAATGCCCTCCCTATTCTTACTGTAAAAGTATGTTGAATTTTGGTAGGGCATGGGCATATAGCCTATGTACCCATGTGATATTGTTAAATTACAACTCAAATTTAGTTTTAATTTAACTGCCATGTCTACAATTAAAAAGGTAAACTTTTAGCCCTCAGTTTGAAGTGGAGCTTGAAACAACCTATCTACCAAAGGGTCATTTTTAATAGCTAAATCATTGGTTATAATGTTCATGTCACCAGAATGATTTAAGGTGAACTAATGCCAGTTTAGACTGACACTCTTCTAGCATTTATTTTTGATGAAATAATCATGGCAACGTTGCATTCTACTAAGGCTTGAAAGCATGACACCATCTCTAAATGGTCAAATTATGTTTAGCTAAACCGTATGTTATATTGTTCATGTCACCATAATGATTTTAGATGGACTGTTAGATTAAACTGAGGTTAGTTAAACATATTTCCATTAGCTAATGTTACTAGCTAGCTAACATCCATAGCATCTATCGCTAACATGAGCCTTTTTTTGGCTATGCTAGGTACTTTTTTTTAAATGAAATAATAATGGCAACGTTGCATTCCACTAAATATTTGCCTATAGTAGCAAGTCACTGTACAAAAAAAATACAGTTGATTAATTAGCTACTGAGCATCGATTTGCTACTGAGGCTGGAAAACATAACACCATATCTTAAAGGCAAATTATTAATTGCTAAACTGGCTGTTATAATATTTATGTCATCAGAATAATTTTAGATGGTGTAACTAGCCAGACTACCTGACGCTCTGATTGAATTAAATAGGAGCTCCAAGTGATCTTGGCTGAACCTGTAGGTGAGCACATACCGCTGAACTAAATAATAAGCTTGTTTGAAAACCAATCTACTATCAGATGTTCTGTTGCCTTTATTTTAAGTGGGGTGGTTATGAGACATGAGAGGTAACTTACTTTTGTTAGGGTGAATTACACGTGAATAATACACAGTGTTGGGCAAGTTACTTGGAAATTGCAGTGAGCTAAGCTATTAGTTATTCTGTCATGAATAAAGCTTCACTACACAAAAGCTACCACCCAGTCAAATGTAGCAAGCTAAGTAACACAGACACAGCAGTAGGCTAGTTCATTACATAGGAAGCTACTTTAAGTTGTGCTAATTTCACATGACAAGAAAAGTAGCTTGCATGGTAAATAAAGGAGTTACTACTACTGAAAAGTTACTTGATTCTGGAAATAGTGAAGCTACTGTTGAGATAAATGTAGTTTAAATAATGCTGATTTAATAACCATGTATTCTTATTTTTTTGTTTTATTAAATTGTATGCTGCAGCCAGGTTAGGGAAATATGATTGAATACAATAACCATAAAAAGTTTACATTACACTCAGCCACACTCACTCAGACTTTACACCTGGTTCAGATAGAGAGACAGGATTAAAACCCCACAATTAACATACAAATGAAACTGCCCCCTATACAGCACAAAGAGACCTTCTGTCTCCAGTCCCCTGTTGTTCTAGTCTAGGTTAGGACAATAGAATGTAAATTACTGTAACCTGGTTAAGATTTCACACCTGTATGCAAATAACCTGTTGATCTATGACCGAGAGTAAGAGCTTGCCCTTCATGGTACAGCGAAAACAAAGAGATTCGTCCAACATGTCACCATGCCAACAAAGAACCAATAAGGATGGGTTTTACTCACAAGAGTGAAAAGTAACCGCCCCTGTGGCGGGAGTATTAAAACCAATGTTCGATCTTGATTCGGGGGCGAATATTTTGTGGAAGCTCAAGGGTTGAGCAAATATTTGACCGCTGCAGTGTATTTCATGTATTTTCATTTATCAATTCATATTAATAAATCTTTGTGCTAAATTTCCATTTGGACCGGAGCCTCGTCCTTCTTCAGAAATTCTGGTACACGTAAAATTCTTAACACTACCACCAAAATACTAAGTTACTAGCTAAGCTAGTACTGCCCAACAATGATAATACTGTCTTTTATTTATATAAATATATAATTAGCTGGCCAATGTTATACCAGTAATATTTGCTTTATTTCTACAATAGCATTATTGAGTCAGTTGTAATCTAAGTCAGTGTTATAGAATGTGACTTATCAAGTCTCAGTTCGCTGGATGAACACCGGCTGGTGCAGTAAACATAGCCTAGCTAGCTGGATACGATTTCAGTACAGTAATATCAAAGATCCTTGCTCCTTCTCAACTCTCTGGTAATATTCTAGTCACAAAATACAACCAATAATACGGTAATGTTAAATCTTACTTGTGAAAAGTAATCCCCCGAGCCCTGCTTTCGATGGTCCACCGATATGAGCAGGAGTATGCTGCACAGTGCTCTGGCATCGTTGCTTCTGCTGCTTTGCAAATAGGAGTATGACCGGTCAAAGATGGCGGCCGTATTACTCGCGCCCCAGCAGCCAATGCGACGTCTACTCTTTATTATGTCTATGTGCTTGAGCACCTGCCCCTTTGCCCCTTGAAGGCCCTTTTGTGAAGGCCCCTTAAAGGCCCTTTTGTGAAGGCCTGCACAAATCTAACTATTAGTAAAATTAATGAATAATAATTTATTCGTAAATAAAATGAACCACATGATGACCTTTCACCTGACGACCTCATCCAGACCGGGACGATTTGCCGCATGCGCGTTTTTCAATATCGCGCACTACTTCCAGAAGGAGAGGATCTTCAATTACCGCGGCTGCTGGTAAGTGCTGTTTTCAGCAGAGCGGTGTGTTTGTAATGTTTACTGATTATTATTATTATTTTACAAGAACGACGTGAAGAGAGCATGGAGCTGTGGTGTGTGTGTGTGTGTGTGTGTGTGTTTGTTTTTGTGACTTGTCAGGACATTTTGTCCCCACAACTATACTAAAACCTGAACAAGGTGACTTGTGGGGACATTTTTCATGTCCCCACATTTCAAAAGTCATTTTCTGGCTCAGGGTTAAGTTTTAGGGTCAAACTTACAATTAACTTTAGACTTAGAATTGGGGTTTCTTTAAGGTCCAGGTGTTGTTGGTTAAGTTTAGGGTTAAGGTTAGCCATTATATCTAGGTAAAGTTTAGCCATAAATGTTACTTTATTGAGGTTAAGGTTAGGGTTAGGTAAGGTTAGGGTTAGGGTTAGGTAAGGTTAGGGTTAGGTTAAGGTTAGGGTTAGGGTTAAGGTTAAGGTTAGGGCAAGGGAGCATGGAATTTAGTTTTTCTGGTCCCCACATTTCACAAAAACAAACATGTGTGCGTGTGCGCGTGTGGCCTAGAAGTAACGTCTAGTTTGCTGTTTTTTGAGGAAGAGGGGTCTTGTCTTTTAATGTTATTTGACTAAAAACTATACAAATAATTATCACAACACTGGTAAAGGCTTATACTGATTTTCTCATCCTCCGAATTAGGCTATACTTAGCCTATCAATCCTGTTTTATTATCCTTATCATTTAAAAAAAATGTATAAATTCAGAACAGGATTAAAATATAATTATATTTTATGTGACAAAAATATATTTTTTCTACAACAGCAACAGTAGTGTTTACAACAGCAACATCTCCATAGCCTGTAAACTCAATAATATATGTCTGGAAATAATAAATGTAAAAATATCAATGTCAATATAAAATGAACAATATACCTGACTTGACACCAAAGTGCAGAGTGAAGGAGATATGGCCCTAAAGGATTTCAGGTATGAAGGTATGAAATGTCCCTTTGTTTGTGTGTGTTCTGCAGTGCAAAGAGAGGAGAATAAAACAAAAAAAGAAGGAGCTGCTTGAGGCAGCAAAAGGCAGTGGATCAATATCCCACTGGTTTATGAACAGCACAACAGGTAAGAATAACACATGTAGCTAGTGGTGCAACGGATCGTCATTGATCCGTGATCCATTTGGATCAATGGTTCGGCACACGATCCGCGGATTGATTTCTGAAAAAAAAAAAATTGTGCGCATGTTCAGTCCACACACAGTGTGGTCATGGCGAGCGGAGGAACGGAGGAGCTTGAACGCCCTGCGTCATTTAAACCCCCTGTATGGGAGCATTTTGGCTTCCCTGTCAAATATAATGATGAAGGAAAGAGGTTAGTGGATAAAACCATGACGGTGTGTAGGCACTGTGGCACAAGAAAGCCATATGACAGTGGAAACACATCAAGCATGGCCCCGCATTTGAAGCGACATCACCCCGGTGTTTCACTGACAGGAGTGAAAACGAAAGCTGCTCAACAACCGCTTATCACCGCGACATTTAAGCAGCCCCTTGTTACACAATCAGACCGGGCTAAAGCCATCACAAACGCTATCTGTGTGTTTATAGGTGCAGACATGAGGCCATATTCGGTTGTGCAAAACAAGGGCTTTAAATACATGCTGAAAGTGCTTGAGCCACGTTACGACATCCCGTCGCACACCCACTTCAGCGAAAAGATTGTGCCAGATCTTTATGAGCAGGAGAAGAAAAAAGTTGTGGATGAACTATCCCGAGCGTCCTCTGTTGCGCTCACGATAGACGGATGGACGTCCAGGGGAACGGAGAGCTATGTGACGATAACCGCTCACTTCATCACAGCAGACTGGGAGATGAGAAGTCCGGTGCTGCAGACACGCCCCCTCTACGAGAGTCACACAAGCACTCATCTTGCGCAGGTACTGACACGAGCAGTGGAGGAATGGAAGATAAAGAGGCCCAGTACTAGTAATATCCCAGTCACAACTGATAATGCCAAAAATCTAATAAATGCAGTGAATGAGGCAGGACTGGGTCCACAGAAGCTTTGCACATGTAGTGAATTTGGCATCACAGAAGGGAATCTCAGTCAATAGGATGGACTGCCTCCTTGGGAGGATCAGGAAGGTGATTTCCTACTTCCACCTAAGCACAACAGCTGCTCATGTGCTTAAGACAAAGCAAGAAATACTAAAGCTGCCTACTCATAAGCTCATACATGATGTCCCAACAAGGTGGAACTCCACTTGTGACATGTTGGAGCGTTATCTGGAGCAGCAGGAAGCTATATACTCTGAATTGACCAACAAGACCCTGAAGAAAAATGTCTAAGACATCATCACCCTGTCTGAGGAGGTCCTCCAGGTGCTTAAACCCCTCAAAACTGTTACATCTCTGCTGAGCACTGAAACTTCACCATCTGTGTCAATGATCCTGCCGCTGAAAACAAGGAAGGCAGCATCATCACTCGAGATGTCAAGACTGCCATTAGAGAGGACCTGCAGCCCAGATACACTTCACCCCCTACTCTACAGGACTACCTTCACAGATCTACTGCCCTGGATCCGAGGTTGAAGTCCCTGTCTCACATGGACCCTGCCCTACGCCAGAGGACATACATTGACCTCACCACTGAGATTGTGAGCAGTCTGGGCACTGAAGACTGTGATGAGGTAAAGAAAAAGAACATTATTTAAAAATGATAAATGTAAATCTAAATAAAATAAAAACATTCTGTAATAATGGCTTTTATTAAATGTTATGGCCACATTCTTCACGTCTATGAAACATGAAAATAAATAATAGGTTTAATTAACCAACAATTTTTTTTCTGCAGGGTCAAGCTGCAGAGCCAACAGGAGCAAACTTGGACACATCTCCTCCACAAAAGAAGTCGGCGATGGCAGAGCTTTTTGGAGAGACCTTTGCCAGCAAAGACATGGACAAAGGCATGACTCCTGCTGACATCATCAAAGAGGAGGTGGCATCCTACATGGCAGCAAGCGGCATTACAGTGGATGGTGATCCACTGACATGGTGGAAAAGCAAAGAGTGTAAATACCCTCATAATGCCAAGATGGCAAGATGCTATCTTGCTGTGCCAGGCTTTTCAGTTCCTTCCGAGAAAGTGTTCTCAACAGCAGGGAACATAGTGACTGCAAAGAGGTCCACACTCTCCCCAGACAATGTAGACATCCTTGTCTTTTTGAAAAATAATTTGAAATTATAAGCTCAGCTATGCTTTGCTTTCTTTCTTTTATTCTTCTTTGATGATGTGGACATAGGCTTTATTTCACTATCCATGTTTCAAGGAAGATGATGTGCCTTCTTATGTTGCACTTGAAGGTAGTATTGATTAGGTCCAAGAGTAGTAATGATGGTTAAAAGAATAGATTCATGTTGAAATTGGGCACAAGCGACAAAAAGAGTGCAGGATGAAGCAAGCCAGGAGACAGAAACTGGAGAGAAAGAGGGAAACATAGAGACAGAAACAGTGCAGGGAACAGCAAGCCAGGAGAAGGAGACAGAAGCCAGAGAGGGGCTATTCTCTAACCTACTTGGACCACCCAACGGACCCTGCCCATGTCCTACAATTCAACATAAAGTACGATGAGGCCTTTATCCGAATGTGTGATAATATTGGACCCTGCCAACCAGCACTGTCATTTCCAAAGAATGTAGAGGGACGGTAATTTCAGAAGAAGTGGTATGAGAATAACCCATGGCTAGTATATTCTCCTAGCACTGATGCCATGTTTTGTTTCAGCTGCCATCTTTTTTTAAATGATGAAAGATACAAGAGTCACACTAACTGTAAAACTGTAGGGTTAAATCGCTGGAGGAAGGCTTTGGAAAAAAATTAAGAGCGCAGTGCCTCAGAGGCTCACGTGTGGTATGGTGAGGTGGAACTCCTTCAAGAAAAAAATACTGGAGGCAGCTTTTGAAGTGGGTGACCTTGAGTCACAAGCTGCAAAAGACAAAGAGAGGGAGAGGAACACAGAAGTGTTGTCTCGTTTGATTGCCATTACTCTTTTCCTGGCAAGACAGGGCATGTCTTTCAGGGGAGATGATGAGACTTCATCAAGCCAAAATCAAGGGAATTTCTTGGAGTTAGTGGAATTGTTCAGCAAGTATGACTGTGTAATTAAATTACACCTTGATGCCGTAAAAGAGAAGCAGGGAACCCAAAAAAGACCACTTGTCTCGCTCCTCTCGAACAGAATCCAGAATGACAGAATGGCAAAAAAGTATTTATTCAGCCACCAACTGTGCAAGTTCTCCCACTTAAAAAGATGAGGCCTGTAACTTTCTTCATAGGTACACTTCAACTATGAGAAAAAATGAGAAAAGAAAATCACATTGTAGGAATTTTTTATGAATTTATTGGTAAATTATGGTGGAAGATAAGCATTTGGTCAATAACAATAGTTAATCGTAATACTTTGTTAAATACCCTTTGTTGGCAATGACAGATGTCAAACGTTTCCTGTAAGTCTTCATTAGGTTTTTACACACTGTTGCTGGTATTTTGGCCCATTCCTCCATGCAGATCTCCTCTAGAGCAGTGATGTTTTGGCGCTGTCGCTGGGCAACACAGACTTTCAACTCCCTCCAAAGATTTACTATGGGGTTGAGATCTGGCCCCATTCATTCTTTCCTTTACACGGATCAGTCGTCCTGAACCCTTTGCAGAAAAACAGCCCCAAAGCATGATGTTTCCACCCCCATGCTTCACAGTAGATATGGTGTTCTTTGGATGCAACTCAGCATTCTTTTTCCTCCAAACACGATGAGTTTTTGGAGTTTTTACCAAAAAGTTATATTTTGGTTTCATCTGACCATATGACATTCTCCCAATCCTCTTCTGGATCATCCAAATGCTCTCTAGCAAACCTCAGACGGGCCTGGACATGTACTGGCTTAAGCAGGGGGTCACGTCTGGCACTGCAGGATTTGAGTCCCTGGCGGCGTAGTGTGTTACTGATGGTAGCCTTTGTTACTTTGGTCCTAGCTCTCTGCAGGCCATTCACTAGGTCCCCCCGTGTGTTTCTGGGATTTTTGCTCACCGTTGTGATCATTTTGACCCAACGGGGTGATATCTTGCGTCGAGCCCCGGATCGAGGGAGATTATCAGTGGTCTTGTATGTCTTCCAACAACAGCAGCAAATGCACTTAAGATTGATTTAGGGTTTTACCAGAACATTTTTGACATTAATTACTTCATATTTTTGTTGTGTAAATGTAACTCTTATTTGTAATTCAGTTTTTGCCATGAAAATAGCCACATATGCTGCTAAGGCATTAAATAAAACTATACTGTACAGTTCGAAACGGGCCACATTGATTTTGAATAATGACAATGTCCTATACAGAGTTTACTATAACAGCTATTCTTTACTATTCTGTATAACAGAGAAGAAAAAGCCTTCAGATTGGGACAACTTAAGACACTTCAGTTTGTAATTTCAGAGTTATTAATAGGTGCAAAAAAATGTTTTTACTTTTGACCTGAAAATTGTCTTTTCTATTCTGATTCTTTTTCAAAACTGCATAACAACATTTGCTGCCATATAAATACAGAAGCATCCGTATCGATACACGGATCTGAAAGGAATGTGTCACAATATATGATGTATTGATATTTTGAGCAAAGCCCTATTTAAAGCCTTGTTTCATGTGCCCCTTTTATACTTTGAGCACCTGCCCCTCCAAAGGTCTCTGCACGGCCCTGGTTTTGCTGGATGTAGCACAGTGCCTCATGATTTCACATTATATTTGTAAGTACTAAATACTAAATACTCTCCTGAGTATTTTGGACAATACATTCACAGCGGTACTGAAGAGTTTTTCCGCAAAAAGTATCCAATGTACATTACAGTGGGGGGATGGAAAATAAGGCCTTTACACACTGCATTGTTCCAGGCTAAGATTGGCCCTGGGTTAGCTTAGCATGTTTTCACACAAGAGTTAAATAACCCTAGGCTAAGGATTCCCACTTGTGTTCCTAAGCCCTGGGCTAATGGAAAATTCTGACACAATACCATTTACATTCTATGATAAGGTGCAAATGTTTTTTTTTTTTATATTAGATTATGTTCTCTACGTAAGCATTACATAGGCTCTAACTATTTTTCAGTGTGCTCCACCTTATAATATTCTTTAACTTATATAAAGTATTATTGAAAGTGTAATTTTGTTTCATTTATCATTTCCCCCACATAATTCTTCCTATGAAAAGGAAGCCTACAAAACACAAATTATAGACAAACCAACTTATGAAAATCACAAGTGTTATTGTTGCTGATTAATCTCTAATGTAGAGTCTTACTGTTTCTACCGAAGTTAAATAAATAATAGGCCTGCAAGCATAGAGCGGTATAGTTGTTTTTAATGGTTTAATTAGTGCAATTTGTTTAATACCAACTCTACCTCCAATATCTTGGAGGTAGTAACAGCTGGCCACAATAAATGACATGTGGTTACTTAATCAGAATTCGCAATTCGATTTAACAAGAGGCTTACAACACTAGTAATTACAGAAATATGAATACATGGCAAATGAAACCATCAAGGATGTACACTACCATGCAGTGTGACAGGACGCAGCAACACAAATAGACATGGCAAAGCCCAAATCAATGACATTACAGGTCCCAAAGAAATTAGAACTACTCAATGTTCCTTCGGCGCTGTAAGCCAAGTGTACTTTTCGTAGTTGATTGATTGAAAGTGCCACACATAATTTCACACAAATCCTTTCCCTGACTGATACAGTTGGTTCCTTGCAGTTTCCATGTTTTCTTGAATAAGGCTTTGCCAGTAAATCCTCCAACAAATCAATTTATTCTCCTCCATTGTGCGTTAAAAAGACAACAGGGCTCAGTACAAATCTAAACAATAGATCTAATGCAAAGCACTATATATAACAATATAAACCTCACAAAAGAAAGTGAAAATAAATCTTAGATGTTCCTATATGGCGTCCTAACTAGTTTTATCTCATTTAAGTAGCGGGCTCTCCGATCACACCACCTCAAAATTGAGCATGCAGGCAAGCTAGAAGACTGCTACATGTTGACGGACAGGCTCATTAGGGTGAACTCGAAATCTGATTGGTTGAAAAATATGACAATCAACAACCTCCTCCCCATTTGCTTCAACAGAAGATGGGATTAACTTGAAATTCTATAGGTCTCAGGATAGATTTTCACCCGGAGAAAGCACATTTGAAAAATCTGATTGGATAAAAGCTCTGAAATCTGAGCTGCAGTGGAAACAGCAAAACCGAGGGAGAGAAAAGCAATGAAACTACATTAGTAGACTAATGGGAACGAACTTTGTAAAATACATCTTGCGTTAATAAAAATATATATTAAATTATAAAAATAATTCTCATATCACTAGGCCTGCAAAACAGGCCTCTGGTCAGCAGCATTTTGAAAAATATCTTATTGTATACCAAATAATATTTAGTAATTATTTTGTAATTATTAGCAACATAAAATGTTAAGTAGCGTTTCATCAATTACCATTTCTGAAATTTCCAAGATAATTACAAAATACAAACCAATTCCCAATTATCGTCTTCCTTACTATTTAGTTCAATTGCATTATAGTTTTTATTCCATCCATCATCTTCCGATTATCCGGGGCCGGGTCGCGGGGCAGAGATGCCCAGACTTCCCTCTCCCCAGACACTTCCTCCAGCTCTTCCGGGGGAACACCGAGGCGTTCCCAGGCCAGCCGGGAGACATAGTCCCTCCAGCGTGCCTTAGGTTATAGTTATATAGTTATATATAGTTTTTATTGATATTGCAAATGACAGACTAGAGCGTTTTACCTACCTTACTTGCCCTCCGGTAAAGAAAAAAGACTGATCAACTTAACATTACACTCCACACATGTGGTCTTTCACGATTTGCAAATTGTATGCTAAAGATTGTTTATCAAACAAAGTCAGATACAGGTTACTCAGAGACATGAAGGTAATCAAGATTTGAACTTCTGGTCAAATTGGTGAATCATCTTATTCAACCATCTATGATCGCAGACATTTGGTCCCAGAATTCAGTGGAATGAAAACAAAAATGGCTGCGTACTTAAACAATAATTACCCAAACAAGCTCAACATAACCATTAAGGTGATCGTATTTGTCGATTACTAAATATACTAAATATATCGGAAATTATTATATTTCAACATCTTTAGTGAAATTGTCAATAATCATGTAAATAAAGGTATTATTAACACACAAACCATTGTCTACTGGTTAGCATATGTTTTATTAAGTGGAGTGATTCTCAGGAAAATAACACATCTTAGAAGTGGCCCGGAAAAACTGAAAACTTTAGTCATCGGCGATTCCATTACCCGCAGTATTAGAAAAAAAAAATCAGCCAGCGATCGTACACTGTTTACCGGGGGCAGAGCCACCGACATAGCCGCAAATCTGGGGATGGTGCTAGCGAAGTCTAAAACCGGCAAATATAGAGAGTACAGAAATATTGTTATTCACGTTGGCACCAACGACGTTAGGATGAAACAGTCAGAGGTTACGAAGCAGAACGTAGCATCAGCGTGTAAACTAGATAGAAAGATGTTTCGGCATTGAATAATTGTCTCTGGCACCCTCCCAGCTAGGGGTAGTGACAAGCTCTATAGCAGACTGGCGCAACTCAGTCACTGTCTGAAAATAGAGGTCTGCCGTCGCAGGAGGTAGAGTTTGTAGATAACTGGCTCTCTTTTTGGGACACTCCCAGAAATAGGGCCAGGCCTGATCTGCTGAGGAGCGATGGACTCCATCCTAGCTGGAGTGGTGCTCTTCTTTTATCTAGAAACATTGACATGAGTCTCACTCCTATAGCCTCACCATGAGATAGGGTGCAGATCAGGCCGCAGGCTGTTAGCCAGCCTGCTAGCATAGTGGAGTCTGTCGATAGCATAGCCAGAGTAGTTAGTACAGTTTTACCTATTGCCACTGTGACTCGTTACAGGCTGAGAAAAGTTAAACAAGGTAATGCTAACTGTAAGCAGCCAAGTCTAATACTTTAGGCAGCGGAGGGCTGCTTGACGGTGCTTGTTAATGGACGCGCACACTTGAGTTGTTACTTAGTTCATTGTCCACACATAAGTTAGTATGCTTGGATTGTAGTTTATTTTACCGTGACTGGTCTTCATTTCCCATTATGCAAGAGTCCATCAACAGTCAATAAATCCATAGTTCACCAATACATTTTTTCTTCCTGCACAGCATGGCATGACATAACTTAGCGTAGCATAGTGTAGCGGTCAAAAAACTGTGTGCACCTTCCCTCAAGCAACACCTATCGTCTGAAGGAAGGTTCCTACCTAAATTCAATTACCAAATACCCAAAAAGAGCCCCCTAGTGGACACACTTGATAAGAGTTTAGGCAAAGACAAAAAATGGCTCTTACACTAACAAAAACAACCTTATTAAGATAGCCTTCCTCCACCTCGGTCACAAATAAAAATAAAAATGACTGTATCACCTCGCATCTCAAAATGGGACTCCTAAATGTTAGATCCCTTGCTCCAAAGGCAGTTGCAGTAAATGAATTAATCTCTGGTCATAAACTAGATGTTATTGGCTTGTGTGAAACGTGGATAAAACTGGATGAATTCACTGCCCTAAATTAGGCCTCTCCTCCTGGCTATACTAGTGATCATACAAAAGCAGACAAAAGCAAGACTCAAATGTGTACAAAAAATGAAATATTGTTCCCCCAGCTTGTGTCAGTATAAAACAAGGAAATAAATAGAATAAAAACACAAAACACAGCATATAGCATATATAGGAGGAGCTTGGAGCTTGGGCACAGAGTATTAAAGTGTAGTGGAGAGTAGCAGCTTGTGCAGAATAGCAGCACAGTATGTAAAGTGCAAGTGCAATGCAGTCATGTGTTTAGTCCAAACAAAGTGCAGTTCAGGCAGGTAGCTGCACAGTAGGGAAGCATGGCAGTGGGAGGGGGCAGAGTCTCTATGTTGCAGACATTTGGTCCCCCATTTGGCCCTTTTCTCTTTTCCTATCGGTATCGGTTTAGCATGGACATCTGGCTTTTGTTATTCCCTCTTCTTATAGTTCTGCACCTATCCCAGTCATCAAACAGCTCAGACTTCTATGTCGACCCCGTTACATCCAGAGAAGTTCTCGCCGCAAGTTTGTTTTCTTCCACCACGGACAATCCATTCCATCCATCTGGTCACCTGCACGCTCTGTCGCACCTGTCTCACGTCATCAGAATACTGCACCCACTGGATCACATAGGGCTGAACGCACCGTCTAGCTGCACAGAAAACCCGGACTGGACTACACCCCACCGACCACACGCACTGCTAACCAGGACAACCTCAGATCTCTCCAGCCTGCCCCCCTCCCACCACCCTCTCACAATGCCAACTTTGCCCTCCTCAACACCTGATCGCTCAACAATAAAGCCCCTGCCCTCCATGAACTAATCCTAGACAACACTCTGGACTTCCTTCTGCTCACTGAAACCTGGCAACAACCTAATGATTTCTTCTCCCTCAACCAAGCTTCCCCCCTGGCTACAACTACATCTGCAAACCCCGCCCCTCCCGCCGTGGAGGTGGCCTCGCTGTAATCTTCAATCAAAACTTTCGGATCACAGAACTCACCCTCCCCTCCGTATCATCGTTTGAATATCTAGCCTTCAAAGCTCTTTCCTCCACGACAGTCATCCTCATTTACAGGCCACCTAAACCAAATTCCTCCTTTCTCTCTGATTTTACTGAACTCCTCACACTAGCCTCATCTCTCTCTCCACGTCTGCTGCTACTCTGTGACTTAAACATCCACATGGACTCCCCCACCTGCAAGCTCTCATCAGAATTCACCATTTTACTGGATAACTTCTCTCTCACCCAACATGTCACATTCCCCACCCATGAAAAAGGACACATCCTCGACCTGGTCTGCTCCAGTAACCAACCGGTGCTCGACCTCCATCCATCCCTCTTTCTCCTCTCTGATCAGAAACTGATACGTTTCACCATCCCTTCTCCAACCCCACGCCCCCGCCTCCTCAGAGAAATCACCTTCCGCCACCTTAAATCAATCGATCCCCACCATCTCTCTGACCTGCTCTCCACCACTCTCCACCTGGACTCAACCCTCACCTCACCTGATGATCTCACAAACCACCTCAACTCCACCTTGTCTACCTCCCTCAACACTCTGGCACCCCTCAAAACAAAAACTGTCACTTTTAACACATCTTCACCCTGGTACACACCTGCACTCCGGAAAATGAAAAAAACTGGCCGCCAACTTGAACGTCTGACAAAGAAATCATCCCTCACAGTCCATCATGAAGCCTATAAACTCCATCTCACTGCCTACAAAGACGCCCTCATTGCTGCCAAATCTGCCTACCTTTCCACCATCTTCACCGACCCCTGCCAAAACCCCAGAACCCTTTTCTCCACAATGAACAACCTCATCAAGCCCCGGACCAACACCCTACCGACCTCTACTCCGGATCTCTGCAACTCATTCCTCCACTTTTTCGCTGACAAAATCAACATAATTTACCAATCTCTATCCCCTGTATCTCACCTCTCAGTATCTACTCCAGCACCCACCATGGACCCTCCACTCCCCATCTCTCCTGACCTCTCGACCCCTCCTCCTCACTGCCTCCTCTCCCAGTTTGACCCGGTCACTCCTTCTGAAATCTCCAAACTCATCAGCTCTTCCAAACCCACTACCTGCTCCCTTGACCCCCTCCCTACTCCACTCATGAAGTTCTGCCTTCCCGTCCTGTGCCCCTACCTCACTAACCTCTTCAACTCCTCACTGTCCCTTGGAACTGTCCCCTCTGCCTTCAAAACCGCCGCTGTCACCCCAATCCTTAAAAAACCTGGTCTGGATCCCTCCTCCCTCAACAACTACCGCCCAATATCCAACCTCCCCTTTCTGTCTAAAACCCTGGAACGCATAGTCGCGACACAACTACAAACCCATCTTCATGCTAATAACCAATTAGATCCCCTCCAATATGGCTTTCGCCCCCTCCACAGCACTGAAACCGCTCTCCTCAAAGTTCTAAACGACCTCCTCACCTATGCTGACACCGGTTCCCTCATCCTCCTCGACCTGAGTGCAGCCTTCTATACCGTGAGCCATAACATCCTGCTCACCAGACTCAAAGACCTCGGTATCAAAGGTACTGCACTCAGCTGGCTCCACTCCTATCTATCCAACAGATCCCACTTCATCTCTCTCCATAACCACACCTCTGCCACAGCCACAGTCACTCAAGGTGTTCCCCAAGGCTCTGTACTCGGCCCCCTCCTCTTCATCATCTACATCCTCCCTCTTGGTCAGATACTCCGCCACTTTAACCTGGACTTCCACTGCTATGCCGATGACACCCAAATCTACCTCAGCACCAAATCCCCCCACAATCCTCCCCTCTCCCACATCAACTCCTGTCTGTCAGCTATTAAAACCTGGATGCAACACAACTTCCTCAAACTCAACAGCGACAAAACAGAATTCCTCCTCATAGGCTCCAAATCCACACTCAGCAAAACCAATAACCCCACTCTCACCATCGATGGCACCACTGTCTCCCCATCTCCCCAGGCCCGCAACCTTGGCGTTATCTTTGATTCTACCCTCTCCCTTGAGCCTCACATCCGTCAAGTCATTAAAACCTCCTTCTTTCACCTCCGCAACATCGCCAAAATCAGACCCTCTCTCACACCCACCGCTGCTGAAAGACTCATTCACGCCTTCATCTCCTCCCGACTGGACTACTGCAACTCACTTCTCCTCGGCATCAGCTCTACCAACATCAACCGACTCCAACTGGTCCAAAACGCAGCAGCCCGACTCATCACCCGCTCCAAATCCTGGCACCACATCACTCCAGTCCTAAAACAACTCCACTGGCTTCCTATCTCCCACCGGATCACCTACAAAATCCTGGTCCTCACCTAAAAAGCCCTCCACCATCTGGCCCCCTCATACCGTACCAACCCTCACGGTCCCTCAGATCCTCCTCAGCTGGTCTCCTCTCCATCCATAAATCCCACCTCCGCAGTTTTGGGGACAGAGCTTTCTCCAGGGCAGCTCCCAGGCTCTGGAACTCCCTCCCCCAAGAGATCCGCACCTCTGAGTCCCTCACCATCTTCCAGTCCCACCTCAAGACCCATCTCTTCACCTCTGCCTATCCGTAGCCCAACGCCCCCCTCCCTTCTCACCTGTGTCTAATCTTGTCTTGTTTTGTTTGTTTTGTTTGGTTCTGTTTTTATCTACCTGCATTGTAAAGTGACTTTGAGTCCAAGAAAAGCGCTATAAAAATAAAATGTATTATTATTATTATCAGATCATCCATGTTATGCTGTGTTCCAGGCACAGTAAGTTATGACTTACTGTGCCTGAAGCCGTAAGTTACGACTTCAAGTCGCGACTTGGTAGCGTTCCAGGCAAAGTCACCACAAACCCTTCTGGCTAGCGTTTTGACGTTAGCTAGCGCTAGCTGATACTAGTGATTTCTAGTCGGTGACATATTTTGGGCTTCATTTAATAAACATAACCTGTAGTAGTACACAAACATATGTGTATTCATTCCAATGTGTGGAATTAACTTTACGTTGCCTATTTATGTATATTAATTTCTACTTCTCACGCCGTCTGTACAGCATCAACAGGGGTCGCCATTGTTGTTTATGTGTGTATGACGTCAAAACTTTAACTGTACAACGATCTGGTACGAGTAGTAAGTTACGGGTTCTGGTGTAAATAAATATGAGATAAAATCTACTCTATTTGAGTACAAGTTTGTTTTAACCTATTTTCATTTTGGGCCTAAGGTTTTGGGCATTTGGCATATTGATGGTTATGAAAGGTTACTAATGTGATTGCTTCTGTAAATTTAATTAATGCTTTTTCAATGAATTCATTGAAATAAAAGTAATTTTTTAGAATTTCTTTGATTAGAATATTTTCCTTGGTAATGCTTCGTGTAGAAAGCTCACTTCTTAAATTTCAATCTTTATGGTCTTAAAATGTCTTAAAAAGGTCTTAAATTTGACTTACTAAAACCTGCAAGAACCCTGTAAGAAGCCCTCCTGTGCTCCACTCATTACTGTATTAACTGCACCTGTTTGAACTCGTTTCCTGTATAAAAGACACCTGTCCACACACTCAATCAAACAGACTCCAATCACTCCACAATGGCCAAGACCAGAGAGCTGTGTAAGGGCATCAGAGATAAAATTGTAGACCTGCACAAGGCTGGGATGGGCTACAGGACAATAGGCAAGCAGCTTGGTGAATGGAAGTGGAAGAAGTTCAAGATGACGGTCAATTTCCCTCGGTCTGCGGCTCCATGCAAGATCTCATCTCTTGGGTCATCAATGATCATGAGGAAGGTGCGGGATCAGCCCAGAACTACATGGCGGGACCTGGTCAATGACCTGAAGAGAGCTGGGACCACAGTCTCAAAGAAAACCATTAGTAACACACTACGCCGTCATGGATTAAAATCCTGCAGCGCACGCAAAGTCCTCCTGCTCAAGCCTGCGCATGTCCAGGCCCGTCTGAAGTTTGCCAATGACCATCTGGATGATCCAGAGGAAGAATGGGAGTCATGTGGTCTGATGAGACAAAAATGTTGCTTTAAACTCCACTCGCCGTGTTTGGAGAAGGAGGAAGGATGAGTACAACCCCAAGAACACCATCCCAACCATAAAGCATGGAGGTGGAAACATCATTCTTTGGGGATGCTTTTCTGCAAAGGGGACAGGACGACTGCACCATATTGAGGGTAGGATGGATGGGGCCATGTACCGTGAGATTTTGGCCAACAACCTCCTTCCCTCAGTAAGAGCACTGAAGATGGGTCGTGGCTGGGTCTTCCAGCATGACAACGACCCGAAACACACAGCCAGGGCAACTAAGGAGTGGCTCCGTAAGAAGCATATCAAGGTCCTGGAGTGGCCTAGCCAGTCTCCAGACTTGAACCCAACAGAAATTCTTCGGAGGGAGCTGAATGTCTGTATTGCCCAGCGACAGCCCCAAAACCTGAAGGATCTGGAGAAGGTCTGTATGGAGGAGTGGGCCAAAATCCCTGCTGCAGTGTGTGCAAACCAGGTCAATAACTACGTATGATCTCTGTAATTGCAAACAAAGGTTTCTGTACCAAATATTAAGGTCTGCATTTCTGATGTATCAAATACTTATGTCATGCAATAAAATGCAAATTAATTACTTAAAAATCATATATTGTGATTTTCTGGATTATTGTTTTATATTCCGTCACTCACAGTTGAAGTGTACCTATGATACAAATTACAGACTTCTACATGCTTTGTAAGAGGGAAAACCTGCAAAATCATATACTTGTTCTCCCCACTGTATATACCTCTTGATGCTTAAGATTTTGAGTTCCGTGACGTCACCTGTTATGGCGCAGCCGGGGCCCCACCCTGGAGCCAGGACCGGGGTTGGGGCTCGTATGCGAGCGCCTGGTGGCCGGGCCTTTCCCCATTGGGCCCGGCCGGGCTCAGCCCGAACGGGCGACGTGGGGCCGCCTTCCCGTGGGCTCACCAGGGGCCGGTGCGAAGAGGATCGGGCGGCAGTCGAAGGCAGGGGCCTAGACAACCCGATCTCTGGACACGGAAACTGGCTCTAGGGACGTGGAATGTCACCTTGTTGGCGGGGAAGGAGCCTGAGATCGTGCGTGAGGTTGAGAGGTTCCGATTAGAGGTATTCGGGATCAACTCTACGCACGGCTTGGGCTCTGGAACCACACTCCTTGAGAGAGGATGGACTCTTCAGCACTCTGGAGTTGCCCATGGTGAGAGGCGGCGGGCTGGTGTGGGTTTGCTTATAGCTCCCCAGCTCTGCCGCCATGTGTTGGAGTTTACCCCGGTGAACGAGAGGGTCGTTTCCCTGCGCCTACGGGTCGGGGATTGGTCTCTCACTGTTGTTTGTGCCTACGGGCCGAACGGCAGTGCAGAGTACCCGACGTTCTTGGAGTCTCTGGGAGGGGTGCTGGAAAGTGCTCCGACTGGGGACTCTATCGTTCTACTGGTGGACTTCAACGCCCACGTGGGCAACGACAGTGACACCTGGAGGGGCGTGATTGGGAGGAACGGCCCCCCTGATCTGAACCCGAGTGGTGTTCAGTTATTGGACTTTTGTGCTAGTCACAGTTTGCCCATAACGAACACCATGTTCATGCATAAGGGTGTCCATCAGTGCACGTGGCACCAGGACACCCTCGGCCGCAGGTCAATGATCGACTTTGTTGTCGTCTCATCTGACCTGCGGCCGTATGTCTTGGACACTCGGGTGAAGAGAGGGGCGGAGATGTTAAATAATCACCACCTGGTGGTGAGTTGGATCCGATGGCGGGGGAGGAAGCTGGACAGACTCGGCAGGCCCAAGCGTACTGTAAGGGTCTGCTGGGAACGTCTGGCCGAGTCTCCTGTCAGAGAGATCTTTAACTCCCACCTCCAGCAGAGCTTCGACTGGATCCCAAGGGAGGCTGGAGATATTGAGTCCAAGTGGACCATGTTCTCCACCGCCATTGTTAAAGCGGCCGCTCAGAGCTGTGGCCGTAAGGTCTCCGGTGCCTGTCGAGGCGGCAATCCCCGAACCCAGTGGTGGACACCGGAAGTAAGGGATGCCGTCAAGCTGAAGAAGGAGTCCTATCAGGCCTGGTTGGCTTGTGGGACTCCTGAGGCAGCTGACGGGTACCGACAGGCCAAGCGGGCTGCAGCCCGGGTGGTTGTGGAGGCAAAAACTCGGGCCTGGGAGGAGTTCGGTGAGTCCATGGAGAAGGACTATCGGCTGGCCTCGAAGAGATTCTGGCAAACCATCCGGCGCCTCAGGAGAGGGAAACAGTGCCCTACCAACGCTGTTTACAGTAGAGGTGGGCAGCTGTTGACCTCAACTGAGGATGTCGTCAGGCGGTGGAAGGAGTACTTCGAGGATCTCCTCAATCCCACTGTCACGTCTTCCATTGAGGAAGCAGAGGATGAGGGCTCAGAGGTGGACTCGTCCATCACCCGGGCTGAAGTCACAGAGGTGGTCAAGAAACTCCTCGGTGGCAATGCACCGGGGGTGGATGAGATGTTGGACTCCGGCAGGGCTGCCCTTTGTCGCCGGTTCGGTTCGTAATTTTTATGGACAGAATTTCTAGGCGCAGCCAGGGGCCGGAGGGTGTCAGGTTTGGGGACCACATAATTTCATCTCTGCTCTTTGCGGATGATGTTGTCGTGTTGGCCCTTTCTAACCAGGACCTTCAGCATGCACTGGGACGGTTTGCAGCCGAGTGTGAAGCGGTGGGGATGAAAATCAGCACCGCCAAATCCGAGGCCATGGTCCTCAGCCGGAAAAGGGTGGCTTGCCCACTTCAGGTTGGTGGAGAGTGACTGCCTCTAGTGGAGGAGTTTAAGTATCTAGGGGTCTTGTTCACGAGTGAGGGAAGGATGGAACGGGAGATTGACAGACGGATCGGTGCAGCTTCTGCAGTAATGCACTTCTGCATTACATTTACCAGTCAATCTACGTTCCTACTCTCACCTATGGTCATGAGCTTTGGGTCATGACCGAAAGGACAAGATCCCGGATACAGGCGGCCGAAATGAGCTTTCTCCGCAGGGTGGCTGGGCGATCCCTTAGAGATAGGGTGAGAAGCTCGGTCACCCGGGAGGAGCTCAGAGTAGAGCCGCTGCTCCTCCACATTGAGAGGGGTCAGCTGAGGTGGCTTGGGCATCTGTTTCGGATGCCTCCGGAACGCCTTCCTGGGAACCACCAGGGAGGAGACCCCAGGGAAGACCTAGGACACGCTGGAGGGACTATGTCTCCCGGCTGGCCTGGGAACGCCTCGGTGTCCCCCCGGAAGATCTAGAGGAAGTGTCTGGGGAGAGGGAAGTCTGGGCATCCCTGCTTAGACTGCTACCCCCGCGACCCGGCCCCGGATAAGCGGAAGAAGATGGATGGATGGATATTGTGATTTTCTGGATTTTTGTTTTATATTCCGTCACTCACAGTTGAAGAGTACCTATTATAAAAATTACAGACTTCTACATGCTTTGTAAGAGGGAAAACCTGCAAAATCAGCAGTGTATCATATACTTGTTCTCCCCACTGTATACACCTCTTTTCAAGATTTTATTTTAAACATGGTGAGCGTGTTGAGCTTGCAAATGTGGGGAACCTCAATAGCGCCACCGTGTGGTTGATAAAAAAAAATGTGCAGTCATTATTGTCGAATCATCTTTGTTACCATATCCACCTAGTAGCATTCTTGTAGGAGATGTCTTTTTATGTACAAAACCACACCCCTGCATGCGTTCATCTGTCAATGGCGGCTATGTTTTTCAACATATTGGCCTGGCTGATATAAGCTTTGAGGACCTTGGTCGCTAGATGCCAAATATCAAATTATGTGAAGATCGGACATTTGGTGCCAGAGGAGTTCATTTTTAGTGTTTTTCAAAAAATACAAAATGGCAGAAAATCCATCATGGCAGACTTTATGGGTCCCAATGGCAAATATTTTCATCATGAGGAGATACACCAATGTACCAATTTCCAAAACTCTAGGTCACAAGCGGTGGGCGCGGTAAGCTTGCAAAAAGTGCAACTTTGGAGGCTTGTGATTGCGCCACTATGAGGCCAACATGCATGCCCCTGCACAAGAAGTTGTGGCCCTTGGCCCTTTACTACCCCTTTAAGCTATTTAATCTCACAGAAATTAGCAAAAAACACACTTTTGACAGAATAATAATAATAATTAAAGCTGCAAGCAGTATTTAGCGGGTTTCAGCATGAAGTTATTAGTAGCCAGATTGCAGTTTTTCCAATAGGACACAAATCCAACTCATGTCCATAGCTGTAAACAATTTTACATGTATGGTTTTTCCTTTTCACTAGTATCCCCATGTGGCCCAATGGAAACATCTTTCATATAATCTAAACTCACAACCCTGATCATGTGTACCAAAGGTGCTCACACTTAACATTGGTCACGTGATGCTACAGAAGTAGCATTTGGAGCGTTTCTTATTAATTCAGAATTGCAGAAAGAATATTTCAACCAACTTAATGGGTCCCAATTGCAAATATAATCCTTCAGAGGAGATGGACTTGTACACCTGTTCTCAAGGTTTTATTTTAAATGCGGTGGGCATGGTAAGCGTGCAGATGTGGGGAACCCCAATTGCGCCACCATGTGGTTGATAAACAAATCTTTGCAGTCATTACTGTCGTATCATATTTGTTAACATATGCACCAAGTAGAATTATTATCCCATTATCCTTGTAGGAGATGTGTCTATATATATATATATATGTGCAAAACCACGCCCCTGCCCATGTTCATCTGTCAATGTCAGCCATGTTTTTTAACCCTTGGTAGCCTATGGGGCTTTCGGCCGGATTTCACTACTGGGACATTTTGGGTCCTAGATTCATTTCTGTAACAGATACAACCTATTATGATGTATCCTGGTAATACCAACCCCTCTGGCTACAATAAAAAAACATAAAAACAGACTTCTGGGTCACTATTTATAAAACTCATCTGTTTGAAAGGCAAAAAAATTGTTTTTGGAAAACATTTCTGCCATTCAGCATTGTAGATGTAGTGATTGTATGAGTTAGTGAACTGTTGTAAGCTGTTGTAACCAATGTAGATGTATTGATTGTATAAGTTAGTGAACTGTTATAAGCTGTTGTAACCAATGAAACAAAATATTAATTGTTTGTAATATGAGCTGAAACTGAAGGAGCAAGTAGGAGAATAGGAAACCCTGTTCAAGCCGTTGCTGGGGAGAGAAAGATTTAGTATGTCTGTCTTTTGAGAAACAGGACACAGGTTAGAGACACACACACAAAGTCTGACAGGCCAGACAGAAACCAGGAGGGGACAAGAAGATGTTTGCGTTTATCCTTATAAGGAATAGAACTGGAACTGGACCAATAGCACACTTGTTTTGTGAATTTAACGACTCTATCTTTTGGGCGTAGTAGAAGTATAAAATGATCTGTTGAATGTTGATCCTTAGACATTGTGCGGCGACACCTTGTCTCCAAAAGCTTTTGTAATAAATGGAATATGCGGTACGGTAATTGACCTGACTCCTGGTGTTTTATTCTCCTTTCCAACAAACCAACTCGGGGAAGTGTTAGACTTCAACAATTTTGGGGGCTCGGTCCGGGATTGGAAAGAGGAGAAGGAATTCGATCTGGTCCAGACAACCTACGCGAGATTCACAGGTTCAGAGCCGGCTCATGATAAAGGTAAGCAGAGCCTGTTATATCTAAATCTGCATATTGGCTGTGAACTAAATTGTGGACCTGTGAAAAACGTAGTGGGACTGGTTTAAATTCAGGGGGTCAGAGGAACGGTCTGTGAGTTAGAGTCTCACTATAAGTCGGGTTAGAGGCCCGTTACCGGTGTGTGAGTTAGAGTCTCACTGTAAGTCGGGTTAGAGGCCCGTTAATCCTTCTAGGGTTGACTACCCTACGCCACTTCCCAACGGGGACGGTGGAGAGTTGCGAGTTAGAGTCTTGGCAACCAGTCGGGTTAGAGGCCCGAGGACTTAGGGGCACCTCGAAATACTTATTGTGTGTAAAGGTTCAGCTGGGTTAGAGGCCCAGGGAGTTCGGAACTCCCCGAATTTTTATAAGAGAACTGGGTTTAAGTCCCAAAAAGTGTTGGGTCAGGGACCCGTTAATCATTTGTTAATTATTCTGAGTCTGGGACTCACAGTAACGTAAGTCAGGTTGAAATGGACGGGGAGTTTGAGAGAGAAGTTGATGACGATGGGTGGGGTGCAGGCACGGGAAAGTGGAAACAATTGGGGATACAGGTGGCAAATGTAATGACTGTTGTAGGCAGGATGGACCCAATTCAGAAAGAAAAAGAAGGGATAGAAGAGAAATTGCGACAAGTGGTGAGTGAGGCAGGATTAAGGATGGAGGAAAGGAGACCATTACATGTTATTTTGTGGAATAAGGAGAAGGATTGTTCCAAAAATCGAGATAGAGTTAGAGACAACAAGGAAACAGCAAATTTGGTCAAGAGAGGGAAATATAGAGAAAAGGAGAAGGAATGGGAAAAGCACAGAAAATAATGGTGTAAATTAGCTGTGTGGTGTCAGGGCGTAGACCATTTGAACAAAGAGAAAAAGGGACAGAAAATTAAGGAGGAGAAAAAGGGAGGAGAGATAGAACCCCCAGCATATGAAGATGACCTTGTGCTTGGTACAGACCGGGCACCATTATATCCAGTGTTTAGAGAAGGGGATATTGTCTTTAGACACACAGAACAGCAGGCCCATAACTCAATTCACAGGAAAGCAAGATAAGAAAAAGTTGAGTAGGAAGGCGGAGTCAGAGAGCGAGACAGATGCTGAGGGGGAGGAGAAACCGTTCAAGGCAAGGGCAGTGTGAGAGTATGGGAGATACGAGGAGAGGAGGCGACTAGGAGATAATAGACAGGATGAGATTACAGGGGCCAGAAAGAAAAGATCAGGCCGTACTAAAGGCAGGTTAGGTGAGGACTCAAGGTCGGGGTCGGACGATAGTGACACAGTGAGAAGGACAAAAACTAGGCAGAAAAAGGGAAATTCACATAAAGGACGGGTGGTACTCACGGGGCAAGCAGTAGGGAGATGGACTGACTCAGACGAAGACCCTGACGCAGACATTAGCGGAGATGGGAGCAAGGGAGACGCAGACGTATACCCTCTGCCGCGTACGCCCCCACCAGAACATAAACTACACCATGACGCAGTAGAATCAATTCAAAAGACTCAAAATAAAACGTATACGCGGTCACAAGCAGGGGAAGCTGGTTGTGCTGGGTTTCAGCTGCCTCTCTTTAGAGTGGGAGGCGGCGAACCGCGATATAAACCATTGGGGCCGGGAGACGTACAGGCACTGGTAGATAAATTACCCCCGATGGGAGAGGGATGTGGACTATGGTTGTCACAATTTGATAAACTCACAGCTGGTCAAATGTTGGCACTGGGGGACTGGAGGGCAGTAGCCGCCCGAGCCGTGTCCGCCCAGGCTATGACTGAGATAGAAAAAGGGGCCGCCACTAGGCGGAGCCCTGACGACACTCCTTTCAGTCAGGTGGTCGGGCGCATAGCCACGTCCCTGAGGGAACGATTTCCCTTGCCCGCTGGGGCCCCGATGCCCAAGTTACCTTGGGAAAAAGAGCAACACCCTAGACAGTATCTAGAAGTATGTAAAGAAACATGGGCCAAACACACAGGGCACCACCCGGGGAAGGGGGGTCTGCAGCAGGAGTGGTTTAGAAGGGCGGTCTTAGAGGGACTTCCAGAGAAAATAAAAGAGGCAATGATGGCAAATCCTGACTTGCCGGGTAGTGAATCACATGTATGGGAAAGACACATAGTGCATCATTTACAGAAGGCTAAAGATGAGGAGACAGAGAAAGAAACAGATACAGGGACTGAAAGAGAACCTGTTGCGCTTACAGCTGGGTGAAGCCAAAGGGAGTTTCAATGAAGGGAAAAAGAAACACAGACAGATGGCAGCCCTAGGCTCAGGAGAACCTGACACACCCGATTTATACCCTGTTCCCACATGGGCACCCCAACCTCACAGTGGCCGGGAGGCATTCACCGCGCCCTATCAATCAGGGAGGGGAGGTTATGGTAGGGGGAGGGGCGGGGTAGAGGCAGAGGGGCTCCAGGAGCCCAAGTCCCATACGGAGCCTGCTTTACGTGTGGTGACCCGAACCACTGGTCCAGAGACTGCCCACAGAACACTGCAAGGGGCAGAGGATACCCAAACCAAGGGGCAGCTCCAGTTCCCAACCCACACGCCGTCACACCACCTAGTGCACCTGGACAATACCCACTCTCTTATGAGGGAGGGTGGGACCAGGCATGACGGTCTACAGGGAGGGGAGGGGACAGCGGGGGAAGGGCAGACCCTATGCTGTCCCTGAATGTCGACGGGAAGGACTTCCCCTTTCTGGTTGACACAGGTGCCACGTTTTCCACCATCACCACCCCTCCCGTCACAGGACTACTATCCTCCAAGACAGTGGAAGTTGTGGGGTTTGAAGGAGTGGGACAGACTTTGCCAGTGACATTTCCTCTTAAAACGATACTGGGTAAACAGGCCCTCAGCCATCCGAATGTGGTGTCGGCAAACACACCAGTGAACTTATTGGGGAGAGACTTGTTGATAAAACTGGGGGCTAATATCTTATGTTCTCCAGATGGACTAACTGTCACGTTACCAGACGGGACATCGGCGGTGTGCGGACCTGAAACCACACGCAAAGGGCAGTATCTGGTACAACCGGTGAAGGGTGAAATAGCAGAGATATACTGGGGACTATTGACACTGGAAAAGCCGGACAAACAGGGTATTTTGTCCCAGTACTTCAAATGGAGGCCGTGGATCTCCCTCCTCGAGCCGTACTTTCCTCCGCCAGACCCCCCACATGTAACCCTATTTTATGATCGGCAGGGCGATGAGGTGTATAGAGAGGGGTTTGGGGATGTAGTGTGTGGGGACACGTGGCAGGTCGGGTCTAAATTCATATATGTAGGCCCTGAAGGGGTAGCGGCAGATGTACAGTTGACAGAGGAGCAGGATCATTGGTACATGATGGCGGAGGAGTCCGTCCCGTATGTGTCACTGGCCCTGCATCCTAAACACCAAGCAAAAGACCTGGGGCCCATGGTTAAAAGGGCGGTCGAATGTACTGATTGGACACTCACTCAGGCGCCAAAAGTATGGTACTCACACAGCTATAAAACTTAAAAATGGTTCACCTGCATTGACCTGGCTAACGCTTTTTTCTGTCTCCCACTAGCAGAGGAACTTCGTGGTATTTTTTCTTTCACACATAGGGGTCGACAATGGCGATACACGAGACTACCACAGGGGTTTGCGCTTTCCCCTGGTATATTCAACCAGGTACTGAGAGAAGCGCTGCAGGGATGCTGCCTGCCGACAGGGGTAACTTTGGTCCAGTACGTAGACGACCTGCTGCTGGCGGCCCCAACGGTGGCCGCCTGCATCCAAGCTACAATGACGGTCCTCACCAGACTGGCAGAGAAAGGGTTCAAGGTGTCAAAAGAAAAGCTACAGCTGGTAAGGACTCAGGTCTCCTTTCTGGGCAGAGTAATCTCGCAGAAAGGAGCGGGGCTTTCCCCAGCTCACTGCACAACCATCCTCCACCATCCTAAACCCACTACTGTTCAGGAAATGCTATCATTCCTGGGGCTCACGGGGTACAGCCGCAATTACATCCCTAACTATTCAGGGCTCACAGGGCCACTTAGAGCGCTAGTTAAGGAGCAGGGAATGCGTAAACTTAAAGCCACTCTCAATTGGACTTGCCCGGCTTTTGCTGAAACAACAACTAGCCACCGCAGCTGATCTGGCCATACCTGACTACACAAAACCCTTTTTTCTAGATGTTTCTAAAACAGGACAAGTCATGAACGGGGTCCTGTTTCAGAAAAAAGGGGGAGATAGGAACATCCTTATGTACATAAGCGTAGGATTTGACAAAACCGAAAAAAGGCACCCCACCATGCAGCGGGGGTAGCGAGACTCATTCAAAAATGCGCACACATAGTGATGGGGCATCACCTTCAGATACTCACAACACACAGTGTAGTGGCGTATGTAAATTCACAGATGTTCACTATGACTTCCCTCAGGCAACAACACCTAAGCAAAATTCTCGGGGCTCCAAATTAGATTTTCACACATGAAGGGATAAATATTGCAGACCGAATGGGGACGGGGCTACCACATGAGTGCGCGCAAGAGGTAGTAAGGGAGAGTAAGACCTGAACCGATCTGGAGGCAGAACCCCTCCCAGGGGCAGAGGACCTCTTCACTGATGGGTGCTGTTTCAAACACGAGACGGGCTGAGGGCGGCCTTTGCGGTAGTGAAACTAACACCAGAGGGTTTAGTCACGCTGAAAGCAGAGAGGCTCCATGGGATGCAATCAGCCCAGAGAGCAGAAGTGAGAGCACTAATAGAGGCCATCAGACTGGCCCAGGGAACAAGAGTAAGCATTTACACAGATTCGGCATACGCAGTAGGCGCAGCGCACGTGGAGCTAGGACAGTGGTTAAAAGCTGGGTTTAGAACAGCAGGAGACAAACCGATTAAACACGAGGCAGAGATGAGAGAACTAGCTGAGCCCTAGACCTGCCCGAAAAGGTAGCCATCATAAAATGCAAAGGACACGATAATTCAAATAGTGTAGTAGCTCAGGGAAACCAAGCGGCAGACACAGCAGCAAAACAGGCAGCAGGGTACACTCCGCGAGTGATGGTGGTAAGAGCAGAAGAGGAAGTGGGATGGGGAGAAGGCCCTGAGAGAGACGGGCTAGTGAGACATCAAAAGGGGGCTTCCCCACAAGAGAAAACAATTTGGCAACAGAGAGGAGCAACAGAGACGAGCGGGCTCTGGAGAGGGCCAGACAGTAGAGTAATACTTCCACCAGCCATGCGGGGAGATAGATTTGCAGAAGCCCATGGTTTGGGCCATGTAGGGCCAGCACAGATGTTGAGGCGTTCCCCATGACGACGAGACCTGGACAAGAGATAGTGATAGACTATACGGACATGGGGGAAACTGTACGGGGGTGCCGCTACATGTTAGTGTGTGTGGACATGTCTGGCCGGCAAGAAGGGAGGACAGTCAGACAGGGATCAAGTGTTTAGTGAACCAGTACATTCCCAGACACGGCTTCCCAGAGAAAATTAGGTCAGACAATGGGACTCACTTTAAGAACAGTGATTTACAGAAGGTAGAGAGCTTATTGGGCCTGAAACATGCTTTTGGCACTGTGTACCATCCACAGTCCCAGGGAAAGGTAGAAAGGATGAACCAAAACTTAAAAAACAAGTTGGCTAAGATATGTGCACAGACTAAATTGAACTGGGTGGATGCACTGCCACTGATGACGATTCGATGCTTGTTAAATCAGACCACGGGGTTCACCCCATACGAGCTGCTGACGGGGAGACAGTTTCCAGGACCAGCCGCGGGGCCTGCGGTCCCGGAAGGGGAAAAGTGGCCCAAAGATCACAGAGTGTATTTTGATGAATTGCGAGCTCTCGTTTCAGAATTTACCAACAGAGTTGGAGAAAGGAGGGACCTAGACCCGCTGGACCAGAACCTGCCCCAGGCGGAGTGGGTGTTGCTGAAGGTCATCAAGCGAAAGTGGTCGGAGCCAAGGTGGACGGGTCCTCATCAGGTGGTGGAGAGAACGAGTCATGCGGTCCGCCTGAGGGACAAAGGAGAGACCTGGTACCATTGGAGCCAGTGTACACCAGCGCAGGAGCCAGGAAGGTCGCTAACGGACCTCATCCAAACCGGGAAGGAGGAGCTTTCCCCAGTGTGGACTGAAGGCCGGACCGGTGCCAGGAGCGGATCCCAGGACACGGCGGGACTACGAGCGAGTGAAGGAGACAAAGGACAGCGCCAGGGGAATAGACTCTTAGGGGAAAGAACTGAAGAATACTGTAACAAAAGGGGGTATAGGACACAGAGTGGCTCATACCACTCATACCAAGATGACAGGGTTACAGAGAAAGGTCTGAGGAGATGAGAATAGAATGAAGTGGTACATGGACATTGGTGGAATAATGATGTGTGTTGTATGTTGTTACAGGTTTCCCAGGTTGGCATCGGGTCTTCATTCCCCCAGCGAAGAGGTTCGCGACCCCACCTGAGGACCCCTGTTTGAGGAAATTTGGGAGATTTAATTGGACTATGTCAAGGGGTCGCATAAGAGCATTCTGGGATAGATAATCCGCTGGAGGAATGGATGATCTCGATGTTCGGCCAGTGGAGAGGTTTGATAATGTCTGTTCTTTTATCGCTTGCTACATTTGATGCTATAATGGTCACTTGTGGGTGTTGTTGTATCCCATGCATAAGAGGGCTTGCCATGAGAGTGATCTCTACAGCCATTGAGAAGGCTCCAGGATCGCCATCAGGGATGCTGATGCCTCTACTGGAGCAGCATGACCCGGGAGAACTGGAGCTTGGCGAATAGGGGTGATCTCTCTGGGGAGAGATCAAAAGGGGGAATTGTAGATGTAGTGATTGTATGAGTTAGTGAACTGTTATAAGCTGTTGTAACCAATGAAACAAAATATTAATTGTTTGTAATATGAGCTGAAACTGAAGGAGCAAGTAGGAGAATAGGAAACCCTGTTCAAGCCGTTGCTGGGGAGAGAAAGATTTAGTATGTCTGTCTTTTGAGAAACAGGACACAGGTTAGAGACACACACACATAGTCTGACAGGCCAGACAGAAACCAGGAGGGGACAAGAAGATGTTTGCGTTTATCCTTATAAGGAATAGAACTGGAACTGGACCAATAGCACACTTGTTTTGTGAATTTAACGACTCTATCTTTTGGGCGTAGTGGAAGTATAAAATGATCTGTTGAATGTTGATCCTTAAACATTGTGCGGCGACACCTTGTCTCCAAAAGCTTTTGTAATAAATGCGGTACGGTAATTGACCTGACTCCTGGTGTTTTATTCTCCTTTCCAACAAACCAACTCGGGGAAGTGTTAGACTTCAACAGCATCAAGATTTATTTTTTAAAGCATTATGAGATTTTGTGTCAATGGTATTTCCTCATACTCTCATGCCTTTACTATCAAATTACACTGTAATTGGGTTGAAAATAATGAAATAATTATATAATAGAAGGTAAAAAATATAGGCACCCCCAAAAAATTTGGTTCTTCAACCTAGAAATGAAACACTATAACATGAAAGATTATAACCCAATATAACGGTTCCTTTAGGTTTAATGACACAAAACGGCCAGCAGGTGGCAGCACTAGATCGCTAGTTACGTTTGGACTTATATATTTTATAAACTCAGAAAAATTACCAACTTCTTCCCAAAAACTCAAGAACATCCCCATACTATTTTGACTAAATATTATTTTTTATATCTTATATATAATACAAACGATGTATTATGGTTCAAAACATCATATATAGTGATGTACACCCTTGTAATATCTATCCTTGTCTACAGATGAGCCTTTCTAAGATGCATTGGCAATGTCGTTGCCTGGTGAAAAGTTCTCATAGCAACCCAAACTATACAACTATACAACCCATATTATACACGGACAACCCCAATTATACACGGAACGCTTCACGAAAGTGGCTACAAATAATATACCATTGGAATCGGATGATTATGGCAAATCTATTTTTCAAAATATTTATGCAAATGAGCACTGTCCGCGATATCGCGGATGTCGACTTAGAAGCTAGAGTTTTTTAAAAACTTTTGAAGACCATCGTTTGTAGATGCCAAAAATGAATGTACGTGAAGATCGGTCCTTAGTTGCCAGAGGAGATGATTTTAAAGTGTTTTCCACAAATTCAAAATAGCCACCAAACCCTTAAAGTGAAGTTACTCAGTCCCAATTGCAAATATGTTCCTCATGAGGAGACAGACTTCTCTTTTCATGGCTGTATCTCAAATGGGGTGAGCATGGTGACCTTGCTTATGTGAAAAACCTCAATAGCGCCACTGTGTCCTTGGGGTCATTTTTTCCATATGGTTCTTGTCAACATACGTACCAACTAGCATTATTATACCATTATCCCTGTAGGAGATGTGTCTATATATGTGCAAAACCATGCCCCCTCACATCTTCATTGGTCCCTAGATAGCTTCCATGTTTTTTGACATAATGGTCTGGCTTTTGAAGACCATGGTCCCTAGATGCCAAATATCAAAATACGTGAAGATCAGACATTTCTTTGTGTTTTTAAAAAAATTCAAAATTCATCCACTTTGGCAACATTAACCTAATTAATCCATGAACAATATAGAGAGAAGTCTTAAAAATCTTAGTTAATGTCACTACAAAATACATTTTTGTTTGTTCACATTTTCAATATTTTCTAAATGTATCATTGTTTGATTTTTCATTAAAATCACTTATGATAATTTTACACAACTCAGGTATTTATTTCTGACATTCAGTCCCACAATTTCATTATTAAAATATAAATTAGGTAAACTGATGCAATGTTTTGTCTTCTCCTTTCTCCTGTGTAAAAAAAGTATTTATTGGCATTCTTATTTATTCATTATCTTATTAGAAGAGATTTGTACTCTATATGTTTGATCAATTACACCTATGCTGAAAAGCTAGTCTCTCTCTCTGTCTCAAACTTATAAGGCCAGTGTCTTGTGTTCAGGGGCAGTGATGAATGGAATGTCGGAATGTTGGTAAGAGAAACATTCCTCTGCCTGTGCCATAAAACTGCCATAAGAAACTGTTCTCTAGGAGGAAGCTCTTGAACAGCAGGGGGTTATTATTACTTACATCCTACAGGTGAACAGAGCTCTATTCCTTATTGGGAAGAGCATAGTCAACTTAAGTCCCCATATAGTAACTGTCCAGATTGTTATATCTCAGCCTTTGAACAGGTTGTCTGGGCAACCGATATTCTATGATTTTCTGTCTCCTGGAGCTATTTGTGCAACCTTGCATTTTTAGACTACATTGTAGTGGCTACTATGCCTTGTATGTACATTCTGCAAATGCTAATTCCGTCATCTGTAATGTTGGAGGAGGATATAAGCTTGAAATGCATAATCAGAAAAATCTGTCATACTTGTAGCTAAAATATATTAGCTAAATTAATATAAAAGCTAGAATTGGGATGGGAGGTGTAAAGATACATTGAGTGCCTGAAATTAAGGTCTACTGGAGGAAATGGAAGGATTCCGTTGGGAAGGCCCCAACCAAGTCCTGCTGACCAGTAAAACAGCAGAAAAGATAACTCATATGGGTTCCTGTAAAGGAACGAACCACTGACTGACAAAGGCCGGTGCAATTGGCCTGAATGGACGACATGACAGCTCCACATCTCAAGGAAAGGACACCTGGATCCAGGCCAGCCAATGCCGACCATATCAAAACCAGCAGCCTATGAGGACATGCTTCAAGGATCTGTACATTCTAGCTCAAGGAAGGACGAGAATCAGCGGACCCACCAATGCAAACAACCAAACAATTCAGAAGGCCTCATCAGGGATGAAAGGGAGAAACGGACATTATCATAAGTAACTGCACTCACACCACCTGCTAGAAGCTGAAACACACACACACTCTACGCCAGGTTCATATGTTCATTGAAAAAGGGGAAAAGTATATCATATTAACTGACATTAGTCAACAACAACTAAAGATTAATAAAAATTTAATTTTTGATAACATCCCAAGCTTTTCTATGTCACTCAGAGGGCCTCATCTGCGATGAAAGGGAGAACCAGACATTATCTGCACTCACACCACCTGCTAGAAGCTGAAACACACAAACACACACACACACAGTCTATACCAGGTTCATTGAAGAAGAGGAAAACCATTGAAAAAAGGGAAAACCTGAATATAAGTATTGACATTAGTCAATAACAACTAAAGATTTGTGAAAATTTAATTTTTGATTACATCCCATGCTTTTTTATGCCAACTGCAAGGTAACAGAGTATTTATAGATGACAACCTAGACTTCCCTCATTGGTTTTACTCAGTGTATATGTTTATTACCCTCAATACAAATAACCTTGAATTCTCTCGAACTGCATTGTGGGATTGTTTGAGTTTACGGATTGTTGACGTGCTGTACGCTGCCTGCTGTTACCTACCTGGCTACCTGCCAAACTTTTTTGAATTTACTCTACATTCACCTAAAGGATTATTAGGAACACCATACTAATACTGTGTTTGACCCTCTTTCGCCTTCAGAACTGCCTTAATTCTACGTGGCATTGATTCAACAAGGTGCTGAAAGCATTCTTTAGAAATGTTGGCCCATATTGATAGGATAGCATCTTGCAGTTGATGGAGATTTGTGGGATGCATATCAAGGGCACAAAGCTCCCGTTCCACCACATCCCAAAGATGCTCTATTGGGTTGAGATCTGGTGACTGTGGGGGCCCTTTCAGTACAGTGAACTCATTGTCATGTTCAAGAAACCAATTTGAAATGATTCGAGCTTTGTGACATGGTGCATTATCCTGCTGGAAGTAGCCATCAGAGGATGGGTACATGGTGGTCATAAAGGGATGGACATGGTCAGAAACAATGCTCAGGTATGCCGTGGCATTTAAACAATGCCCAATTGCACTAATGGGCCTAAAGTGTGCCAAGAAAACATCCCCCACACCATTACACCACCAGCCTGCACAGTGGTAACAAGGCATGATGGATCCATGTTCTCATTCTGTCTACGCCAAATTCTGACTCTACCATCTGAATGTCTCAAGACTCATCAGACCAGGCAACATTCTTCCAGTCTTCAACTGTCCAATTTTGGTGAGCTTGTGCAAATTGTAGCCTCTTTTTCCTATTTGTAGTGGAGATGAGTGGTACCCGGTACTTCTGCTGTTGTAGCCTATCCGCCTCAAGGTTGTGCGTGTTGTGGTTTCACAAATGCTTTGCTGCATACCTCGGTTGTAACGAGTTATTATTGGTTATTTCAGTCAAAGTTGCTTTTCTATCAGCTTGAATCAGTCGGCCCATTCTCCTCTGACCTCTAGCATCAACAAGGCATTTTCGCCCAAAGGACTGCCGCATACTGGATGTTTTTCCCTTTTTACACCATTCTTTGTAAATCCTAGAAATGGTTGTGCGTGAAAATCCCAGTAACTGAGCAGATTGTGAAATACTCAGACCGGCCCGTCTGGCACCAACAACCATGCCATGCTCAAAATTGCTTAAATCACCTTTCCCATTCTGACATTCAGTTTGGAGTTCAGGAGATTGTCTTGACCAGGACCACACCCCTAAATGCATTGAAGCAACTGCCATGTGATTGGTTGATTAGATAATTGCAGTAATGAGAAATTGAACAGGTGTTCCTAATAATCCTTTAGGTAAGTGTATATTAACTAATTGGTCAAAATTCTATTTTGAGAGTTTGACCAACGCAATACCAACGTTAAACCTGAATCCTTGCTAAAACCAACTGAGACTTTAAACAGGTTTTCCCCACTGGAGTCGGAGTCAAGACCCAAGCCGTCTTCGGAGGGGAATGATCGGCAGGCATGTTCTACCGGTCGCCTTTAAAAACTAAAAACTTTAGTGATCGGCGATTCCATTACACGCAGTATTAGACTAAAGAATCAGTCGGCGATCGTACACTGTTTACCGGGGTCAGAGCCACCGACGTAGCCGCAAATCTGGGGTTGGTGCTAGCGAAGTCTAAAACTGGTAAGTATAGAGAGTACAGAGATATTGTTATTCATGTTGGCACCAACAACGTTAGGATGAAACTGTCAGAGGTTACGAAGCAGAACATAGCATCAGCCTGTAAACTAGCTAGAAAGATGTGTCGGCATTGAGTAATTGTCTCTGGCCCCCTCCAAGCTAGGGGTGGTGACGAGCTCTACAGCAGACTTGCGCAACTCAATCGCTGGCTGAAAACTGAGTTCTGCCCATCGCAGGAGGTAGATTTTGTAGATAACTGGCTTTCTTTTTGGGACTCTTCCAGAAATAGGGCCAGGCCTGATCTGCTGAGGAGCGACGGACTCCATCCTAGCTGGAGTGGTGCTCTTCTTTTATCTAGGAACATTGACAGGAGTCTCACTCCTATAGCCTTAACATGAGATAGGGTGCAGGTCAGCCTGCAGGCTGTTAACCAGCCTGCTAGCATAGTGGAGTCTGTCAATAGCATAGCCAGAGTAGTTAGTACAGCTTTACCTATTGCCACTGTGACTCGTTCCAGGCTGAGAAAAGTTAAACAAGGTAGTGCTAACAAAAACAACCTTATTAAGATAAAGCCTTCCTCCACCTCGTTCACAAATAAAAATGACTATCACTTCGCATCTCAAAATGGGACTCCAAAGGCAGTTGCAGTAAATGAATTAATCTCTGATCATAACCTAGATGTTATTGGTTTATGTGAAACGTGGCTAAAGCCTAATGAATTCACTGCCTTAAGTGAGGCCTCTCCTCCTGGTTATACTAGTGATCATATCCCTTGTGCATCCCGAAAAGGAGAGGGTGTTGCTAATATTTATGACAGTAAATATAAATTTACTCTCAAACATATCACTGAGTTTCATTCTTTTGAAGTTTTACACATGAAAGTTAACCAGGCCGATAAATCGTTTTACATAGCTACTATTTATAGGCCCCCCAGGCCATACACAATGTTCCTCAATGAGTTTCCAGAATTCTTGTCTAACCTTGTAGTCACGGCAGATAGTATTCAAATTTTTGGCGATTTCAATATTCATATGGAAAAGTCCAATGATCCTCTTCAAAAAGCCTTTGAAGCCATAATTTACTCAATGGGTTTCATCCAACATGTCTCAGGTCCAACACATTGCCACAATCATACCTTAGATTTAGTCCTGTCACGAGAAATAGATATTGTAGATCTAATAATTTCCCCCCAAAATCCTGGATTATCGGATCACTGTCTTATTACATTTACCGTTAAAACAAGAAATCCACTTGCTCTGCAAACAATGAGTTTCAAAAGCCGTACTATAAATTCTCGGACTACAAATAAATTCCTTGATATTCTTACAAGTTCGCTCATTAACAACAGAGTAAATAAATCTGTAAATGATCAATGGACGATCTAAACTCAATACTGCGAAACACATTAGACATAGTTGCACCACTAAAAATAAAAGAAATACGCAACAAGAAACTTGCTCCCTGGTACACAGACAATACTAGAGCACTTAAGCAAGCCTCCAGAAAATTGGAGCGAAAGTGGCGCTATTTAGACTAGCCTGGATAGGTAATACCGAAAATCACTCACGTCTGCTCGATCAGCTTATTTCTCCAACCTAAATGAGATGGACAAAAACAATCCAAAATTTCTCTTTGATACAGTTGCAAAGTTAACAAAAAAGCAAAGCTTAGCAAGTGAAGTGGGTCTTCACTTTAGTTGTAATGAATACATGAACTGCTTTGATGAAAAGATCATCACCATTAGAAAACAAAAGTAGTTAGTGTAGGGTATATTGTGTCAGAATGGTGATTTATGGCCCTGGGGGGCGGGACTTCCATATTGATGTGACAGGTGGGCGGGACATCCGGTTTGTAGGGTGGAACTTCCGTTATGACGTATGTTAGGGTGTGACTTCCTGTATGACGTATGTTAGGGTGGGACTTCCTGTATGACGTATGTTAGGGTGGGACTTCAGGAGTGACGTATGCATGTCCGGTGACTTTGTGATTTATGATTACATTGATGTGTCAGTGTTTGGTGTTTTACAACGCCTGATGAGCAAACCAGACTAGTGTTATAACAGGTGGGTTATGATTGATGATTAACAAATGGGGCTTAGGGTTCCGGAATGTTAAATTCCCAGGCTGTAAATAAGTGTTGTGTCGGCGGTAAGGTGTTTGGTGTACAACAAATGGTGTTCGACAAATATAAAACCCAGGTGTTTTATCTTCTGACAAGTGTTGCAACAGCTGGCATACAAACGGTGTTTGTTAACCTTTCATGTTTTATGGGTTGACTGGCGTGGTATGTGTATTTAAAGCATGCCGACATCGGGGTTGGTCATTCAGTCTTGCGTGAGCGAACTTACCTACACATTACAAAACATGGAGGATTGTGCGGCGATCAATGTTTTGGGTGAAACATCGTTGAAAGCTAACATCTTAAACGCAGCTCAGCGATTTGGTAAGAATTTGCAAATGGACCGCAGAGATGCAATCAACATGCCAGCCCCAAAGAAACCAATGCAGAGTTTAACCCGAATCCATCAATTACACCCGGATATGGTGGCACAGGAGTGGAAATTGGACGATGGTCGGATCGGGGGATACATCTTCAACCCAGAACAACCGGAGGTTGCATTTTATGAATTACCCGAAGGCCAAGTGTTTAAGGCTGGTGTGACTGATCAAATGGTTTTTAATGCCAGTTTATGGGTCACCTTTTGAAAAGTGTTTTATTTGGGGCCCACATAATACAGTAGATGTACTGTTTAAAGTTGTCGAGGGGCTGAAAGAATATGACTCTGTCAGATTGGAGTTATTTCCGGAAAATATCAGCGGGTTAGTTTGTGACTGCGGACTGTTCGACTGACCTAAGACACCGAAGCCCCGCCTTAAGCCAACACCTTCATCAGCACAGCATAAAAACCGACAGACCGCCAGTGACATTCAAGCAGTCTGAAGAATTTACGAAACATGTCTCAAGATTACAACCAAGCGGTGATTGAAGAACCCAAGGCTGAGGACTGGCTGTGTGATGCCTGGGATGACAACGCTGAAGCCTTCTACGGAACCCCTGACCCAGACAGCTCGATTCCACCGGCATACCCAACAAGAAACTACCATTGGATTGACAGGGTTGGTGATCAACTAGGTCCTCTTAACCTGTCATACCTTTCAAATGCTAACAAGAGTTATCACAAAATGGACAAACAACTTGCACCAAAAATTTTAAAGATCATCAAAGCAACAATGGGTATGATTCTGGAAAACGTTGTTGGGGCTATTCTACACAAAGCATGCATCGGATGCGAAGTGGACCACCCGAGCCAGACAAGACATTCATGTCTCGAACCGCCTGAGTATTTTTTTGAGGCCCATTATGATGACATTGTGGCGACAGTTTTAACACCGCGACTGAAACATGTGTAGGTCAAGGCTTTGAACGCATCTGGTTTTCACATACCGATGACTGATGTTCACGAGGCCGCTGAGAACTTTCTGCACAAGCTCAAGTTGGAGCCGAACATTACACAGAGACTGAGAGAGAACAGGGATGAGTACATGGACAAATTTAATGAGGATGTTGTATGCGACGCAGCGGGGTCATGGTGTGATGAAAGCAAAGAGTCTGTTGTCTAAGGCCAGGGTAGCTTCAGTTCTCATGTTAACATGTATATAAACAAAGACTATGAGAAATCTGAATGTTTGTGTAACTTTTCTGAATATATTGGTTGTGTAATTTCGAAAACTCAAATAAAACATTGTTAAACATGTATTAATTCTCATTATTGCTCGACCACTCTACGATGTCTGAACAGGTTATGAAAAGTATTTACTATGACCCGGCAAACCCTGGTGCTTATGTGGGTAGAGAGGGTTTGAAAAGAGCATACTTGGAAAAAACCGGGGAGATCCTCAAAAATGGTGAGGCCGATGACTGGCTGCTCGCTCAGGATACATACACGCTACACAGGCCTGTAGCTATACATTTTAAAAGAAATAGAGTTATTGTTCATGATATAAATTCACAATTTCAGCTGGATTTGGTTGACATGAGTGCTTACAGTGTGGAAAACGATAACATGAAATTTATGTTAACATGCATAGATGTATTAAGCAAATACGCATGGATTCGCGTGCTGAGAAATAAAAGCGCTGTAGAGGTAAAGCGAGCATTTGAAGACATATTAAAAGAAGGAAGAACACCACAAAAAGTCCAAACGGACAAGGGGAAGGAGTTTTTTAATTCACATTTTGAAATGTTGATGAAGAAGTACAACATAAAACATTTTGCTACAGGAAATGATGTCAAAGCGAGTATCGTTCAGAGGTTTAATAAAACAATTAAATCACGAATGTGGAGGTATCTGACAGCAGCCAACACTCACCGCTATGTTGAGGTTATTCAAGATTTAGTTTGTGGGTACAACCATAGCTACCATCGGTCTATTAAGATGAAGCCTGCTGACGTTTGTGAAGAAAATGTTAGATTAGTTCTCAACCTGTATGGCACAACATTAACGAGAAATGGTAATCAAAGCTACAAGTTCCAGGTTGGGGATACTGTGAGACTCTCAAAGCTGAGAGGTGCGTTTACAAAAGGGAAAAAGGGTACACAGATGAATATTTTACAATAACAGACTGCATTCCTCGGGTACCTCCTGTATATAGAATAAAAGATTACGATGGTGATGTGATAGTTGGGACCTTTTATGAACAGGAATTGCTGAAAATAATCGTGGCTAAGGATAAAACGTTTAAAGTGGAAGCAGTTTTGAATGAGAAAGTACAGAAAGGGAGGAAAATGTGTCTTGTGAAGTGGCTTGGTTGGCCTGAGAAATTCAACAGCTGGATACCATCGGAACAAGTGGTTGACCTAGAAACTGGATAAAACTCCAGGATTTACAGGATCACGTCATTTACATTGGCTTCTACATATCACTGCCCAGTAACTCATCGAGACATGTCTATCCAAGCAACACAAGTTCGTGCTATACCACTAAATTTGCCAAAGGTATAGATTTGAAAGGCGATTGGGAAGTATCTTTGATAGAGTTCCAATACCCGCATACGTGGAAAACTTTTACACGGGGCGAAAACGCATTTGAACTACTTGACTTGAAAAACGACAAAACTTGGAAATATGAACTCGACACCGGTTATTACACCAGCATATTAAAACTAGTGATAGAGCTCAACAGTCATATAAAAACACATGGTTTATAAGTGGGGTACGGTGAATTTAAAAATAGAGTGTTTCTAAAAGGTGAGCCCCAGTTTAGTTTGAAATTTAGCGCAAAACTGGAACAGATATTGGGGTTAAAACCAGGTGAGCGGTGGTCCGCCACATGGTACGGAACATACCCCACAGATATTTTGGCGGGGTTTAACACCCTATACATCTACACAGATATAATTGATTATCAATGTGTTGGTGACAGTCATGTCCCACTGCTGCGAACTGTACATATTACAGGGAGAAAGAACGAAGTTGTCACAGTGACGTACGACAAGCCACACAATACGTACCTCTTAGTAAGAGACAATTTGATGAGATCTGTATTGAAGTAAAATCTGATCAAAACCAGCTGGTTTCATTTGTAGTGGGGAAGGTGATTGCAAAATTACACTTCAGACCCGTCAAACAATCTTTTAGAGTTTAAGATGCAGCCGCAGAAGCTCTATGATGATCCTCGAAGGTATGTTGAATACTACACAACACAGGCCGGTAACGGTTTACCAGGGTATCATGGTAGCTCAGCAATGTATGGGGCCGGTCTAGGGGGCCTTTTCCGAGGGCTTTTCTGGATGGCAATACCTTTGTTGAAGCGTGGGTTCTCCATAGCAAAACCACATCTGAAGAGTGCGGCTAGGAATATAGTCGGCGATGTTGTCAACAGTGTTATGTCACGACAAACAAAACAGCAGGATGGTTCTGGATTGATGGTTATGTCTCGAGGTGTTAGAAAGAGACCACCTGGTAGGCGGAGCCTACCCAAGAGTAAAAAACGCAAGAATGAGACAAAAACAAGAGCCAAGGTTAAAAGAGGACATACACCCCGGAGGACACTCAAAGGGAACACGACAAATCTGATTAAGAATATATTTTAGAGAGATGGCACTCCTACACCATATGTCTGGCGAATGTATGAAGACAGAGTTGGATTTATTTACAGTTCCATTCACACAGACATCTATTGAGAAAAATACATACATTGAAATACCGACCCTATCAGCAATATCAGACGCAGCCCCTCTGGAGTTCTTTATTGCCAGGAATGGCGAAGACTACGTTGATCTAAACAATACTTTGCTGTACCTACGTGTAAAAGTCACTAAACCGGACGGAACTAATATTGATGCCGGAGCACGTGTTGGGGTTATCAACTATCCAATAGCCACCCTATTTTCACAAGTGGATGTCTCCTTGGGTGATCGTTTAATTAGCCAGAGTAGCAACACATACCCCTACAGAGCCGTTATAGAGAGCATTCTGAATTATGGATGTGATACATTAAAGACACAGTTTTCAGCTGGGTTGTTTTACAAGGATGCTGCAGGTCACATGGATGTTATGGACCCTGCAGGCGAGAATGATGGACTTGCGAAAAGGGCCGCCTATTCGGCGGATAGCACAACATTTGAAATGATTGGCCCTGTTCATAGCGATATCTTCTTTCAAGAGAAACTTATTTTAAACGGCGTTGACATAAAGGTTAGGATGGTGCGCGGTAAAGATGAGTTCTGCCTTATGGGGGTCGGGGATGTGCGTTATCGTTTGCATATACTATCAGCATCACTATTTGTCAAGAAAGTGTCTATTTCGCCAGCCGTGAAACTTGGACACGCTCAAGCGCTACTCTCAACCAATGCCAAGTACCCAATTGAAAGAGTGTGTATGAAGACATTTAGTGTACCGGCTGGGGGTCGTGTTTGTAACCAGGAAAACCTATTTTTAGGACCTCTGCCAAAATGTATTGTAATCGGATTGGTGGACAATGACAGTTTTACCGGAAGTTACACAAAGAATCCATTTAATTTCAAACATTATAATTTGGAGTTTATGGCTATGTATGTAGATGGTCAGCAATTTCCTAGCAAACCATTCCAACCAAATTACACAACAGGGTCAGGAGTGCGTGAATTTTACCAATTGGCCTTAGCTTCAGGAAAACACCTAAAGGACCAAGCCTTGGCTATTGACAGGTCGGACTTCTTACACGGCTATGCCCTTTATGCATTCAACTGCGCGCCAGACGAGGAATGTGGTCAGCACATATCCTTGATCAAGTCAGGGAATGTACGACTTGAGATGAGGTTCAGACAACCACTACCCCACACAATTAATTTAGTTGTTAATTCAATCTTTGACACCATTATCGAAGTGTCAAACCGGCGACAAGTCATGGTAGACTACTATTAGGAGAACTGTGTGGAAATGAATACCGCAGAGTTGACCAGTGTGGTGAACCAATTTTCATCTAGGACCCATTTCTATGGTGTGCTGGCAAGTGACCAACTAATTAGGGTGCCTGCCCGAGATGTTGCATCAATGATGACTGTTAATACACACCCAAGCAATCACCATGGGGAGCACTGGCTGGCTATTTACATAACGGATGATGGCATTGGAAGGTTTTATGACAGTTTTGGAAACCCCCCAGATTTTACATATTTTCCCAAGTCAATCAAGGACTTTCTGAAAACCTGTGAGAATGTGGAATACAGTTCAAAACAAGTACAGGACCTGGTTTCAACCATGTGTGGACAGCATTGTTTGTTCTTTCTCTTTCTAATGACAAAAGGTCTGAGTTATAAAGATTTTATGTCTTTTTATGCTGATGATTTACGAGAAAATGATGCCCTAGTCTCAAAGTTTGTAGCTAAGATGTACCAGAGTAAGCGTGATAAGCAAATGTTTAATTGCATACAACATGCTCAATCTTGTGAAACGTTGAATTTGTGCCATGGTTGTTGAAGAAATAGAAAAGCCAATCACGTGTATGTCAACTTTATTATTCAAAAATAAAAACATTTGTAAAACCACATCAATCTTTACATATTATTTTTCATACAACATTTATTCAAGATAAAACAAACATACACATTAAAATGGAAGCCATTTTGCGGGGTCCGTGGTATGAGGTTCAAAGAAAGCTTTGGTTGTTTGAAAACCAGTTGCTGGTGGTGTGGCTAAATCATCCATTGTGTCACCAGAATTTTGTTTATACAAATTGATTTTACGTCTTACATGCGCATTTGGAATAGTTGTAAAAGGCATGTTGAGACATGCCATGGCCTATAAAAACACACCCCACCCCAACGGTCTTCTAACGTCAGCAATTTTATTGGTAGCTGTCACACTTTTAACAAGATCCAATAGGTGCGAGCCCTTGATTATCTCTCCTTTGAAAACAAATTCACCATTTGAATTCCATGAAGTCAAATCTTTAGACCTGTGCATTCTATTAAGAATATATTCAACATTCTTTCTACGCCTCGCAGGCACATTATCCAAAATTTCATCAACAAGGTCAACATTTCGGTCAACAGTTTGCTTATTCTCAGTCACGTTTACTGCATCAGACCCTGTCTCAGACCCGGGTAGACTTAAAGTCAGTGTGTTTGTATCAAGCTCACCCTGGCGCGTCAAAAATCTTTGTAAAATGGCAGAGTATCTTTTAGCTTTCTCATGTAAATCCATATCAGGCTTCAACAGTATATTGCGAATCGATGAGTCCAAATCATTTTCAACAGACTGTCTTACATCGGTGCTAGTCGTTTTGGATTCCCGCAGTTTTTCTAACTGATGTTGTGGCACCAGAAACATTTTCTGAGCATGCTCCATGTTGTTTAACCCTGTCTCGATGCAATTAGACTGGTTAAGAATGGAACTGCAACGCTTAGTAACGGCAGTAGAAAACCTCCAGATTGGTTGATGGTTTTTCTTTTCCGTGCAACTGAAGTGTTCTTTCTAGACGTATATAATTTTGGCTTTTTGTCTCTTTACTTTTCGGAGCTGCGACTCGGTTAAGGGTATATTACCGCGCCTTAGATTAAGTGCTATTTCACAGAGTGATAGAATGAGGTCGGTGGATGCTGATTCTAAAATAACTTTTCGTTGACTTGCCGGTGCCTTAAATATCATTTTCAAAAGTGGTAAATTTCTACGAATGCGTTTAGACATGATCAAACTTTCTTAGGAATGTACACGACAGGCCATTCCCCTGAAAATAACCCTGTTCTCAGACGGTAGTCTTCTGGTGTTGTAGCTTTAAAGTCAATAAGTAAATAACCAAAAGGCGGATGTGTTGCATCTTTAAAACTCTCCATGAAGAATCGAGAAAGACCGGGGTATATCTGTCTGCCTAAAATACTAATCTGCTGATTGTCGCGGGGGTTTTTAAACAAGATGAGGTAGTTTGTGTTCAAGTTAATAGTTCTACTAGATTTGCCTTTAACAAAGATGTTTTGGACGAGGTAAATTGCACTCAGGTTATGGTGGTGTGAATATTGTGTGAAAACTCACTCCATCTCCAAACTCTCTGATGCACTTTTCATTAAATCGTCAATAATTAAAAGGTTGTTTTTCTGAATCGGTAGCAGATTGTCATCACACAGCGATGTTGGTAGACCTTCTATAAAATGTATCTCCCTTACTTTCAACAGTTCGTCATACAGCGGTTGCCAACATGAATAAACCCAGACGATATTTTGAATTTCTTTGGAGAATACAACCTCTGCATTATCCAACAACATCTTCACAAAATATGTTTTACCAGAGTTACTGGGGCCACTAATGACACAGCTGAACGGGTGTTGTAGTCGCGGGTCAAAACCGCTATCCATCCTAGACTGTGGTTTAGTACTCGTAAGGCCTTGTGCTGTAATCAGGGAGCAGTACACGCTTGTTGTACACAACTCTGAAACGCTTAGACACTACTCGGTTTTTCAACGTGAATGTTCTTTTATCTCTAGCAATTGTGTCTGCATTAGCAAGGACATGATCATCATCACCGCCCTCACCCCGCACAAAGTTGTCAACCAGTCAACAATGGTTGTGTTGTAGCTGTTGAGCGTAATGCCTTTTGCTTTGAGACAGGTCAGACCTTTAACGGTTTTGTAACCATATGTCTTTGGCCCACCACTAACAAATTGAGCTATGCTGTCACCATCCGGTAACTCATCGGTCAAGTCACCCAAGAACGGGCCCAGTGGGGGGACCCACTGTCTAGCATAAGCGGTTGTGAACGCGGCAATAAAAATGTTGCCGTTACGTGGTTTGATTGGTGTCTGTTTTGTGTAACGCCACTGTACCATCGCAACAGTGTCTGAGATGAATGAGAAATAACCAACATCTATTTCACTGGAAAAAAGGTAGTGGCTAAACTCCTCCGGATCTGTAATTAAAATTGTGTTCATAAGGTTAGTCCGCTCACCCATCTTACCCCAAAGACTATTCATTGCCAATTTAGCTAAAGATCGCCTAGCACTGTTTACAACAATGTTTTCCTTGTCAAGCTGCACACCCTCCTTTTCATGATATTCACGGATATACCGGTCTTTAGCCTCATCGTCAACCACAGATGGTGGGAAGCCACTAGCTTCCTGCTTGTGCTTCAGGAATGTTCTCATGTAATCTGCAAAAAGATCATCTGATGTCCTGGTGAAATCCCAGACTTCAAATATTTCCACAATGCGATAACCTTTCTCAACAGCCTTAACCAGCTCAATAGAAACCCAGGTACCGGTTAAAGATCTTTCTGAATCAGTATGTGAACAATCAGTTACCTGGTTTTCAGACTCTGCACATAATCTACACAATGGAAAGAACAGCTTACCGCCAACCCTGTGTGGTAAAACGGGGTGATAAAGGCCTTTCGGTAGACACACTGTAGCCTTAACAATACCAAAGTAGTTGTCTAGTGGTTTGAAATCTCGAAAGATTATGTCTGGATGCCCAATCGGATAAGTCTTTGTCTTGTTGCAGAATGGGTAAAGACTACAGACATCGTTATACTGAATAGTCTCCCCTTCTCGAGCTGTAAACTTCAGATGAATCGCATTAGTACGACCACCAAAAAGAGCATCCAGAGGGTCAAGGCGCTCTGGAGCACCAAAGGTCTTCAAGAAAGCTTTGACATCTGCGGATGTGTTTTTAAGCCGGTTCCACTCACACTCCCATATGTATTGAACATGTACGTTGTGTTGTTCTTTCAAAGCCTCTAGCTTTGTCAACCATTGCTGGTGCATCAACCCATACAGAATCTTTGTCATTGGATTGATGCTTGTTGAACAATGACACTTTGGGTGACCGTGCCAGAAACAACATAGAAATTCATAGACTGTGCTAAAACCATCGCGTTCAGCATATCCATCAACGTAGTAGGCACCGATTTTCACTTCACCCCTGTTCAGGGCGTGCTGTATTGATATATTCTCATCGGAGGCCACATATTCAAGCCACTGGATTGAGCTGTTTGAGAATGTCTTCTGACAACGGTTGTAGTTGTCTGAGGGGACCAATCTGTTGCAAAAGACTTTCATGCAAGCCGAAGCAATCGTAATTGACCGGAATTGGTCAACACCACCACACTCCAGGAACTCAAGTCTGTAGCGCATACAACCCTCTCTCAAGATGACCACATCATTCACGCAGTAAGCCTTTATTTCATCCTGCATGACAAAGGAGTCTGCGGAAACAGTTGCATACCACTGCAAAAACTCATCTTTTTCTTTAGCCATCATGGTATTCACACCATAGTAATGCGGTTCCGGATGGGGGCCAACACAGTTCTCATTCTCCTTGATGTTAAATTTGTAAGGAAAGTAGCCTTTTTTCGAATCCTTAAAACCCATAGCACGTGGCAAGGCTGACAGCTTCATTGGTAGAAAGCAATGACTATCAATGTATCTTTGATTGAATGTGCTGTCTGTAAAAATCATGAGCTTGCTACCATTAGCAATAAGTGTTGTGCCAATACCATTGTTAGCAAGGTACTGCATCAATATGTAACCATCGAAACATTTAGAGTTGTGTGCTATAAATGTGTAGTCATTATATTTCGGTTGCCTAAACTTTTGAAAAAAAGCAGTGACACAACCATCTCCGGCTGAACACCACGTCTTGTTATCAAAGCTTATTGCACAAACAAAATTTGCAGTGTGTACACCATTCAAAATATGTAGCGCTCACTGGGGTCCTCGGGCTTGGAGGGTTTTATAAAACACTGATGATTCATTTCAACCGCCAGATCCACGTTACAATTGGGGCACATGTTAGCAATGCCTGTGTGCTTTATAGTTGGTAATACTGACATTGTAATAGCGACCACAATCGACACAGTATTTCTTCTGGTCACACCTGCTAACCCAACGATCCACACTTTTGTGGTGCTTCAAACGTTTATGCTGGCTATAACAAAAATCTGAATAACATATCCGTTTACAGTCAGGGCACTGCTTTGTGTTACGGGGTTGGGTATGACAATCTTCATGAAGACAGACACTACAGCTATGTTTACAACCATGATCACCACGTGTGTTGAAACCGGTATAGCACCAGTCACAAACATAAGACACACCCAGAAAACCCTTCAGATTCATGATACCGTAGAAATGGTTATCGTGTAAGTACATAAAGACAGCTCTAGGGTGGGTTTCCTCGCTGTTTTGAAACTTGGTAAAGTGACCATCCCGTGTTCGGTGAAAGACAACAATTTTACACCCTGTCATTTCTTCAAACCTAACGATATCTGTGAATGACACACATTCATCTAACGCTAAACCAGCCCCCTTATGTAGCTCACGACCACTAACCAGGGCCTCAGGATATGTGTACTGCGGGTTCAACATACCCATCAAACAAATGGAAAAACATGCAGAATCATTATTCACAGCCACATATAAATGTCTTCTTTTTTTATTGATAATCTGATCTATCAACAATGTTTGAGCTTTACGTCGCGGGGCACCACCCTCACGGTTTTTGTCAAATTGTACCACCAGTTCTAGTGATTCATCAATCATAATCTCGGCATTACTCTGCATAACACTTTCAAGTAAATTACCAAACGTGCGTTCATTATATTCATCAGCTCTCATGGTCACATGTACGGGGTCTATCAGAGATTCACCAATCAACTCAATCTGCAGACGATCACCAGGCCCGTGTACAAAGTCTGAGGCTCTAACAATCAAAGTATCCAAGCCTGCCATAATACTTGCGTAGAATGTGCCAAAATCACCAACTTCACCAGCATTTTGTAAATTTATCAACTGTCGTAATTCAACATTGTCAAACGCATTACGCTGTATAACTCTAACATCGCCATCACTGCACTGAGTTTGCATCAGAGAGCTCAAAGGAGAGTCAACTAGATCGTGTGAAAAATGGGGGCTACTAAGCTCGGTTAACAAACCTTGTATCTGAGGATTATTGTGCGCATCGCTGTGTAACAAAGTAACGGTTGGTTCATTTGTATTTTGGGGTGTGGTCGATTGATTATGTGTAGAGGTTGTTGGCTGTTCCGTGTCTGGTCTGTTGTTAGCATTATCTTTCGCCATTTATCTTGTTTAACGTGTAAATAACAATCCACTTTTCAGATTTAAATATTGTAACTCAAACATACATTCACATACAGCACAGTTTTGAAGAGTTGGCTGTATTACCTTCAGCTTTCAAGCCTGAAAGAAAACAAAAATCCCCTCACGCTGTGCAGCCACAAGGAAGGGTGTCCGTAACTGACCCCATTGTGGTAATGTACTTTGTATCATCACCCCCGGCTGTCCTCAATCTGTTGGAATATAGAATGTTGTACCAAGGGTCAGTATGTATAGTCATAATTGTTAATAACACTTTAGAACAAGACTAAAAATGTCTGTAAATAATTAAACTTACACAAAGTATCTGCTCAGGTTGTGTAAGATCACAGTCTGACCGCCCAGTCCAACTGACGCAGATGCCGGTCACTTTAACTAAATATAAATAGGATTAACAAGTGTATACAGGTAATTAAAGCTGATTAACAATAATGTCAAAAGTCTACTTACCAAGATTTGGAGGTCCAAAAATGTGTTTACCAAAAACAGTCAGTGTTTAATTCCGCTCAACTTAAACCGGAGATTTAAACAGGCAATATGAAAGACAGCAAAAAATGAATGGATTACGCAATCGTAAAATTGATTTACAAATTCTTAAAAAGTTGCTTCACAATTCAAATAAATTACTTCAAATAAAATAACTTGTACTTACAACAGAAACGATATAAACAACAGCTGACTTTTGTGGATGCTGCGGGGTTTAATTTCGGTCTTCACATCGCAGCCGGGGCGCCTCCACCAAGTCACGCCTCTTAACTTTGTCATTGGTTACATGTCTTAGAAGTTAATGCTGACTTAAACAACCATTTTTATTACAAAACTCACAATTGCTCATACATACACTTGTTTTTATTCATAACAATATTTTAAAACCCCCAACCACGATAAAAAAAAACGGCTGCCGCCGATGGCCCGCTTGCAGAAACGTTTGATGGCCGACAAAAACGCTAGTTGGCCACCGATGGGCCAATGGCGTGTTGCTTGCTGGGTAGCAGTCTTCTGGTTTAGATTGTTAGATGCAGTGCTTTGCCTTAGATTTTTTGTTTAGATTTGTACTGAGCCCTGTTGTCTTTTTAACGCACAATGGAGAAGAAATGCATTTGGTGGCAGATTTACTGGCAAAGCCTTTTTCGGGAAAACATGGAAATTGTGAGGAAGGGTCGACTAAACCCCCAACTAGCAACCGTTCAGAGAAGGATGTAGTAGATGCAGTGCTTTCTGTTCGATTTTTTTGTTTAGATTTGTATTGCGCCCAGTTGTTTCTTAATGTACAATGCAGGAGAAGAAATTGATTTGTTGGTGGATTTACTGGCAAAGCCTTATTCAGGAAAATGTGAATCAGTCAGGGAAAGGATTTGTGTTTTAAGGATTTGTGTGGCACTTTCAATCGATCAACTACGAAAAGTAAGCCTGGCTTACAGCGTCGAAGGAACATTGTGAGTATGTTCGTATTTCTTTGGTACCTGTAATGTCATTGATTTGGGCTTTGTGATGTTTATTTGTGTTGCTGCATCCTGTCATACTGCATGATAGTACTGTACATCCTTGATAGTTTCATTCGCCATGTATTCATGTTTCCGTACTAGTGTTGTAAGCCTCTTGTTAAATCGCTTTATTCCACTGTCCCTGTGAATATGGGATGGTTATGTCGAATGAGAATAGCCTAATAGCCCATAGGATTAGGCCGCCATACATGGTAGGAATATTAGCTTTGCGTCCATCGTGCTGAATTTACTAATCGTTATTGGTAAGAATAAAGTGCCCCATTTTGGAAATCAAATGGCCGTCCAACACGTTTGTTTTGGTTACTGACCTTTATCTACTTGACAGGTAAGCAGGTTAGGACTGTAACCAGCTAATAGTTGGTTTTAACCAGCAAGGTAGTAAATAAATGTAGCCCCCATGTACTAAAGTTGTGTAGCGGCTAATGACTTTCAAGAGGGGATGATTACTTTGTCATTTAAATTATATGGGCTTAGAAAATACACTGATTGTGGCCAGCTGTTACTACCTCCACGATATCCATGCAACCGATTGTGTACCGTTCATGTAAAGGAATTGGCATTAAATGTTAAACCGTTAATTAAACCTTTAAAAACAACTATACCGCTCTATACTTGCAGGCCTATTTTTTAGTTAACTTAGCAACAGTAAGACTCTTCATTAGAGATTAGTCAGCAACAATAAGACTTCAGATTTTTTCATATGTTGCCTTCAAAATAAAGGTCTGTGGTCTCTCTATGATTTGTTGTGTAGGCTATGTGGGGGAAATTATAAATGAAACAAAATTACAATTTCAATAATAATTTACATAGGTTAAACAATATTATAAAGTGGGGCCCACTGAGAAATGGTTAGAGCTTATGTAAGCTAATGTAGAGAACAATATCTAATATATTTTGATGTTACTGTTTTTAATTTGCTTGTGCTCATTTGCTTTTGAGATTGTTTAATACATCCAACCACAATTGATGTGTTCACACTGCACCTTTGCCTAGGGCTTAGAGCACCCTAAGCCCGGGGCTGAGGGGCCACTAAGCTCAGGGCTATGCAAGTATTCACACTTGCATATTTTGAAGTGGGAATGTACCACCCTTAGCTTAGGGCTAGCTGGCCATTCTCTGGAGCAGGATTAGCACTGACTTTTCAGGGCTAGCCCCAGAAAAACGGTGACGAAATGACCAGTCTTATATTGTAACCAGTGTTAATTGTTTATTGTCGAGTCACAAAACGTGCCCTTTCACTTAATTTACATACGCACCATTACCAACAGCTCAGTTTATTTTGGTCTTTTCACTCTGCAATGTTTTGTAATTTCATTACCCACTAAATCTAAGCGTAGTAGCTTTTGCAGCTTGCTTTGGATGTAAATGCAGTAAATATGTCAAAAGAATGAAATGCAGTAAATATGTCTCTTTTCTCTTTCTTCGCGTAGTTTTAACCAAGATGTTCAACCAATTACCGACAGGGTGGGCATCTTGATCAGTCGATGTCATGAAGTCATTAATTTAATCGTGGTAGCTTAATATTGATCATGTGTCAGCGATGTAGGCTACTGCAACATTATTCGCATGCCAGAGAGAACGAAAAATGTTCAGCTTATCATAGAATGTAAAATGGTAGTGTGTCGTATTTGTCCATTAGCCCAGGGCTTAGGAACACAAGTGGGATTCCTTAACCTAGGGTTAAGCCTTAGTCCAGGGTTAATAGACTATTGTGTGAACACAGGCTAAGCTAACCCGGGGCCAGTCTTAGACTGGAACAATGCAGTGTTTAAAGGCCTTATTTCCCATCCCCCCACTGTAATGTACATTGGATACTTTTTGCAGGAAAACTCTTCAGTACCGCTGTGAATGTATTGTCCAAAATACTTAGGAGAGTTTGTAAAATTACAAATGTAATCAATGAAATCATTGGGCACTGTGCTACATCCAGCAAAACTGTATATTGTTGTCCCTCTTTATGCCCAAATGCAACACACTATACCGTACATGGAATTCATATTGCCTCATTAGTTAGAAGCTAGAGGCTTTTATTAGGAGTCTGGCTTGTTACTGCATCTAAAATTATTCTGATGACGTTAACATTATAGCAGACAGTTTATCTATTAATAATTTGTCTTTTAGATAAAGTGTTATGTTCCCCAGCCTCAGTAGCTAATCTATGCTCAGTAGCTAATTAATCCACGAATAGGCAAATATTTAGTGGAATGCAACGTTGCTAAGATTATTTCATTTATAAAAAACTACCTAGCAGAGTCAAAAAATGGCTAACGTTAGCGATAAACTCTATCAACCTTAGCTAGCTAGTAATGTTAGCTAATGTTAGAAATAAGTTTAACTAATCATTCTGGTGACATGGAGAATATAACATATGGTTTGCTAATAATAATTTGACCATTTAGAGATGATGTCATGCTTTCAAGCCTTAGTAGCTAATCTATGCTCATGTAGCTAAGCTAATTCTCTGTTTTCATTTGTACAATGACTTGCTAATATAATCAGATGTTTAATAGAATGCAATGTTGCCATGATTATTTCATCAAAAATAAATCCTAGAATGGTCTAAGCCTAATCAAGCATTATTTCACCTTAAATCGTTCTGGTGACATGAACATTATAACCAATGATTTAGCTATTAAAAATGTGCCTTTGGTAGAGAGGGTTTAAGCCTCAGTAGATAATCCATTCTCAATAGTTAAGTAATTTGTCTGTTATCATTGGTTTATACAGCTCCACTTCTAACTGAGGGTGAACGTATCAATTGTACCTTTAAATTGTATACATTGCAGTTCAATTAAAATAAAATCTGGGGTTGTAATTTAACAATAACACATGGGCACATAGGCTTTATGCCCATGCCCTACTAAAGTCAACATATGTTTATAATATGAATAGGGAGGGTATTTTCCAAATAAGTTAACATCTGGAAAGTTATTGGTTTTATTGTTGCCACCTGTAATAGTCTTTTGATCATCAAAATTGAACAATTCTATGATAAATAGTTTGCTCATTGATGTTAATACGCATACTTAAGTAAACATACCTTTGAAAATTATAATGATTATCTCCTCTGACCTCATCATTATCTTACCAAAAGCAAAAGTTGAAAGCATTTGCTCCGGCATCGTGCTTTCCTCCAGCATCAGGTATTGTAGATGCCTTGGCAGCCGATGACGGGCTCTGCAGATTTTAACACCCTCTGGAAGGACTTGCAGTCCGCAACACAGCAGCTGCCATACCAGGCAATGATGCTGCCTGAGAGGATGCTTTCAATGGTGCACCTGTAGAAGTTGGTGAGTTTTTACTGGCATGACAAACTTCTTCAGGCTCCTCAGGAGTTTGCTTGCCTGGACCAAGTGAGATCATCTTTGATGATCACACCGAGAAACTTAAATTCGGATACTCTCTCCACTTGAGCTCCATCGATGTGTATGGGGGCATAATCAACTCCCCCCCCACCTCATCTTGAAGTCCACAATCATCTCCTTTGTCTTGCAGATGTTGAGAGAGATGTTATTGTCCTGGCACCATATAGCCAGGTTCTTTACGTATTCTCTATACAGGCCTCATCATTGTTGGAGATCGGACCCATCTCCAACAACAGATATGGTTGTGTCATCTGTGAATTTAAGATGGTGTTGGAGCTGTGTGGCCACGTAGTCGTGTGAACAGGGAGTTCAGGAGGGGACTGAGTATGCAGCCTTGTGGGTCCGAGGTGTCAGGAAGGGTGGAGCAGATGTGGGTTCTGAACAGCCACTCTAAGCACGTCATGTAGATGGAGGTCAGTGCTACAAGGTGGTAGTCATTCAGGCAGGTGATGGAAGGTTTCTTCGAATCAGTGATGATGGTGGTCTGTTTGAAGCAGGAAGGGACTGCAGACCGAGACAGGGAGAGATTGAATATCGAGGTGAAAATCTCCGCTAGCTGGTCGGTGCACCCTCTAAGGACATGGCCTGGAATGCCACCTGGCCCTGGTGACTTCCGAGGGTTCACTTTTTTAAGAACTCTCCTCATGTCGACCGTGGTTATGGGCAGATTGTAGTTACCATTAACCCAGGGCTTTTGGTTGGAAAGTCTTGCCATTGTTCCTTGGAAGAACATCATCAATGCTCTTGGGGATGCATGCTGTGACAGATAACTTACAGATAACGGACTGCAATTTGCTTCTTTAGAGTATGAGTACAATTTTAAACATGTCACAAGTAGTCAGAGATATCCTCAGAGCAATGGTGACAGAGAGCAGTGCGCACTGTGAAACAGACCCTCAGAAAGCACTTCTTATCTATTGAACAACGCCATTGGTCCATGGGATATCACCAGCCCACCTCCAGATGGGAAGGAGAATTAGGTCGATCATCCCACTGTCCAGACCAAAATGATCAAATCTCCAGATCTGCTGAAGAAAGGACCGGAGACAGAAATATTGAAACAATGGAAAACATTTGATCAATCAAATGTATTTATAAAGCCCTTTTTACAACAGCAGTTGTCACAAAGTGCTTTACAGAGACACCCGGCCTTAAACCCCAAGGAGCAAACAATAGTAGTGTTGGATTTCAGTGGCTAGGAAAAACTCCCTAAGAAGGCCGAATTTTAAGAAGAAACCTAGAGAGGACCCAGGCTCAGAGGGGTGACCAGTCCTCTTCTGGCTGTGCCGGGTGAGATATTAAGAGTCCAATTGTAATAATTAATACATTTCTCTGGCCTAAATCCAGAGTCTATTTGATTTTAGACTAGGTCGAAAGTATGACCAGGTGGACAAGGACAGGGACAGCAATGGGCCCCCCAAACCAGGTACTCCGCAGGTGTGGACCAGGACCTCATCTCCTAAAATTTAAAACTGGAGGAGACTGAGAAAAGTTAGAAGTGCATTCCTCATATCCCCAAGCACAATAATATAGCAGCGTAACACCTTGGAACTGAGACGGGGGGGGGGTCCGGCGACACTGTGGCCCTACCCGGGGGAGGCCCCGGACACAGGGCAAAATATCTTACACCAGGACAAAGAGTATGAATCAAAACAGCTCAAACCAAAGGAACTTCATCTACACCAAGATCCTACAATGTAGAAACAGAACTTTGGACTTCGAGAAGAAACATCACAGCTGACTACTCCCTCTACCAACCCAGACAAACACATGTGAAACCGAGAAAAAGGCCAGAGAAACTTTAACCAGGTTTTGTAGGATTTCTAGACCTCCATATTTGCACTGGAATTGTAAATATGTTATGGATAGGCTATGGATAGAAGGTTGCAGAATAATCCCCATAAGGACCCTGGCCTTTATTTATAGAAACAAAAACATATTGTAATGGAAAGAAAATATTGTAAAACAATGGATTAGAAGTTGAATTGGAAAAGGGTGAAAATGTTTAAAACAGACAGAAATATTTGTTTAAAATGAGTGTCAGTTTGGTTAAAGGTAAAAGAAAGAGATTCAAGAAGTAAAAGAAATGTGGATGTAGTGGAATGGTGTTCTAATTAATGACCAAAAGGGGGCGACTTTAATACAAAAATAAAGAATGGTACAGAATAAGAAATATGGAGATGTCCAACAAACAAGATAAATGTGTTTCACCTTTGAAGTTACATGTGTGTTCTGAGTGTTAATTATGGTCAACCTAAGAGTTCTAAACAAGGCTTTCCTGGCACAGTTTGTGTCATAGGTCCTCACAGCTCTCGGAATAGCAGGAAGGGAGAGAAAGTTAACTGCTCGCTTGTTGGCTCAGGAATAGGCAGGAGGGATTGAGCTGGCCAACGCTGCCAACTCGCCAACTGGAGGATGTTGTGTTTCAGGAAAGTTGGACGCCACCTGACGACATCTTCTCCTGGCCAAAAGCTACTTTCAAAAGAAAGTGGATTAAGGTGGAAGAATTCAAATGTATCCTATACTGTAGCACCCCAAATGCAAGTCTGGACTACAAGACTTTCTTCCTAAATGTCTTTCCTTACTAGACAGACTGTCATGCTGGACAGTTTGGGCTTTAAAAATAAATACCTACAGTGGTCCTTAAACCCCAAATATGCCACAGACCAGGGTACAATACAGGTGTGTACCCTTCTTCAATATGTCTCCTCTTCACCTGTCTCCCTATGAAAAGATGCATGGAGAGTGCATGTCCTTAAAAACTAAAAATACTGTACACTACTGATTAAAAGTTTTAGAGCACCTCCATTTTCCCAGTTTTTATGGAATTCACACAGTTTACTGTGTGAACTCTGAAATTGAACTTAACAAATGATCAATTTGTTTAAGAAAATGTAATCTAGATTTTGATTCATCAAAGTAACCACCTTTTGAAGACATCACAGCCAAACACACTTGTGACATACAACATAAAATTATGTCTTTAGACTGCTGGCCATTCCAAGATTTGAAGCCTACTGTCTTGTTTTTCTCTTCTAAGGTAGCTTGGAGGTATGTTTTGGGTCATCATCTTGCTGAAAAGTTGAACTCTTGGGCAAATAGCCATACACCACAGGGTATTGCATGGCGCTGCAAATTGCTGTGCTAGCCGTTTTGAGTCTGCAACTCTGGATCCAGAAAAAGAGACACAGACCACCATGCTTCCACCTCCATGTTTGACAGTTGGTGTCACACACTGAGTAACCATCTTTCGCCTATTTGACGGCGTACAAAAACCCTCCGTGATGAACCGAAGATTCCTAATTTTGATTCCAATGTTCAGTAGTGCTTAGGCAAGCCATCTTAGCAATAGCTTTCTTACATCCACTTAACCTGTCAAAGCTGCAGCTCGAAATCTTCTCTTCACAGTTGAAACTGAGACTTGTTTACTTCGACCAGTTCTGCTTGAGGTGCACTCATATGAGCTGCCTGTCATTGCAAACTGCTGACTCAGAAACTTGTCTTCTGATTCTGATGTGGTTTTAGGTCTGACAGACCTCTTCCTGTCAGTTTCCTCCAATGGTAGTCATAACTATGAAAGTTAGAAATGTCTTGCTAACTAGTTGTAGTTAATCATGTGCCATCCATCCATCCATCATCTTCCGCTTATCCGGGGCCGGGACGCGGGGGCAGCAGTCTAAGCAGGGATGCCCAGACTTCCCTTTCCCCAGACACTTCCTCCAGCTCTTCCGGGGGGACACCGAGGCATTCCCAGGCCAGCCGGGAGACATAGTCCGTCTGTCAATCTCCCGTTCCATCCTTCCCTCACTCGTGAACAAGACCCCTAGATACTTAAACTCCTCCACTTGAGGCAGGTACTCTCCACCAACCTGAAGTGGGCAAGCCACCCTTTTCCGACTGAGGACCATGGCCTCGGATTTGGAGGTAGTGATTTTCATCCCCACCGCTTCACACTTGGCTGCAAACCGTCCAAGTGCATGCTGAAGGTCCTGGCTTGAAGGGGCCAACACGACAACATCATCCGTAAAGAGCAGAGAAGAAATCGTGTGGTCCCCAAACCTGACACCCTCCGGCCCCTGGCTGCGCCTAGAAATTCTGTCCATAAAAATTACGAACAGAACCAGCGACAAAGGGCAGCCCTGCTGGAGTCCAACATGCACAGGGATCAAGTCTGACTTACTGCCGGCAATGCGGACCAAGCTCCTGCTTCGGTCGTACAGGGACCTGACAGCCCTTAGCAAAGGACCCAGGACCCCATATTCCCGAAGCACCCTCCACTGGATGCCACGAGGGACACAGTTGAATGCCTTCTCCAAATCCACAAAACACATGTGGATTGGTTGGGCAAACTTCCATGAACCCTCTATCACCCTGTAGAGGGTATAGAGCTGGTCCAGTGTTCCACGGCCTGGACGAAAACCACACTGTTCCTCCTGAATCCGAGGTTCTACTATCGGCCGTATTCTCCTCTCCAGAACCCTGGCATAGACTTTCCCAGGGAGGCTGAGCAGTGTGATTCCCCTATAGTTGGAACACACCCTCCGGTCCCCCTTCTTAAAAAGAGGGACCACCACCCCGGTCTGCCATCCCAGAGGCACTGTCCCCGACTGCAACGCGATGTTGCACAGGCGTGTCAGCCAAGACAGCCCCACAACATCCAGAGACTTGAGGTACTCAGGGCGGATCTCATCCACCCCCGGTGCCTTGCCACCGAGGAGTTTCTTGACCACCTCTGTGACTTCAGCCCGGGTGATGGACGAGTCCACCTCTGAGCCCTCATCCTCTGCTTCCTCAATGGAAGACGTGACGTCGGGATTGAGGAGATCCTCGAAGTACTCCTTCCACCGCCCGACGACATCCCCAGTTGAGGTCAACAGCTGCCCACCTCTACTGTAAACAGCGTTGGTAGGGCACTGTTTCCCTCTCCTGAGGCGCCGGATGGTTTGCCAGAATCTCTTCGAGGTCTTCAACAAAGTCGATCATCGACCTGCGGCCTAGGGTGTCCTGGTGCCACGTGCACTGATGGACACCCTTATGCTTGAACATGGTGTTCGTTATGGACAAACTGTGACTAGCACAGAAGCTCGGGTTCAGATCAGGGGGGCCGTTCCTCCCAATTACGCCCCTCCAGGTGTCACTGTCGTTGCCCACGTGGGCGTTGACGTCCCCCAGTAGAACGATAGAGTCCCCAGTCGGAGCACTTTCCAGCACCCATCCCAGAGACTCCAAGTAGGTCGGGTACTCTGCACTGCGGTTCGGCCCGTAGGCACAAACAACAGTGTGAGACCTATCCCCAACCCGTAGGCGCAGGGAAACAACCCTCTCGTTCACCGGGGTAAACCCCAACACATGGCGGCAGAGCTGGGGAGCTATAAGCAAACCCACACCAGCCCGCAGCCTCTCACCATGGGCAACTCCAGAGTAGTGAAGAGTCCATCTTCTCTCAAGGAGTGTGGTTCCAGAGCCCAAGCCGTGCGTAGAGGTGATCCCGACTACCTCTAGTCGGAACCTGTCAACCTCACGCACGATCTCAGGCTCCACGTCCCTAGAGCTAGTTTCCGTGTCCAGGGATTGGGTTGTCGAGGCCCCCGCCTTCGACTGCCGCCCGATCCTCTCCGCACCGGCCCCTTATGATCCCTCCTGTGGGTGGTGAGCCCACGGGAGGGCGGCCCCATGTCGCTCGTTCGGGCTGGGCCCGGCTGGGCCCCATGGGGAAAGGCCGGCCACCAGGTGCTCGCGAACGAGCCCCAACCCCGGGCCTGGCTCCAGGGTGGGGCCCCGGCTGCGCCATGCAGGGCGACGTCATCATGTGCCATGTTGAACCAATTATTACATCAGAAATTTCCGATTATCAAGTTCTGACTACATGAAACAATTAGGGGAATCCATTTTCGTTACTGGCTGAAAGTATACAAAAGCATTTATATAAAATCTCTGGGCCCCGGTTTCTCAGTAACAAACTAAGCCCTACAAATGTTACAATACATAATTTTTTCAATGGAGATGTAATGTGAGTTTACCGAAACCCTAAAGAAATGTTAAGTGGGTTGTTAGAGGATGTCAACATAGAACTGACGCTGTCAGATAAGCTTTTGCTACTTTAATCTTATAAATTGCAATTATTCACTGATCACCTGTCAGCCCTTAAGAGAAATAATATCTCTTATTGCTGCACATTTTGAGGCAGCTTAGTATGCCTAATTCTTAATGTTTCTAACAATCATGAACAAATGAATTGCAGTGGTATTTGAAATTAGTCATCATTTAACTGGGCCTATCTTCCATATCCAACTGAAGCAGACCTTATAATCAACTGGCAGGTTGAGATGTTTGCACTACATTGTCATCTTTTTTTGCTCCAATATTACCCAGTCTTTTATCATGTCCAATTTCAAAATCAAGAACAGATGGACATCTTGTGAAGTCCATATGCTTCTAATCATATGCTTCAAAGTATTTTTCGAAAATAATACACCAGAGAAGGGTGTATTAGATGCCAACAACCATCATGGAGCTTGCCATTGCCCAACCTGCCACAAGGAGTTTAGAGCATGACATGGCAAGGCAGCCCATTCTGATATCCACCTCATCAAACTATGACAGTGCTGAACCAATTTGCACTGCCCCTGTATCTGGCATCTTCAAATGCTTTACATTTTTTGTAATAGTAATATCTAAATTATTTGTTCTGATGTTTCTTGCTAGTTAAAAGGTTTTTGGAAACTGGACCCTGGATTGAGTCTTGAAGTGGATTTTAAGATTTTCCCTTAAGTAATAGAACATGACTATTGAATTCTGGTCCTGGGAGACCAAAAGTTCAGATTCTTGTTTCTAGCAGGTAGTTAACACTCAACAGGTGTACCAGGTTTCATTTAGTTATTTATTAGGATGAAAAACAGTAGTCGTTCAGGCCTCCAATACCACAGTTCAATAGTGCTGCACTAAAACTTTACACACCACTTCTTTAAAAGAAAAGCAGATTTTCAAAAACAAGAAAAACAAAACTGAAGTAAAACACAGCCTCACAGAATTCTGGTGCACTTTTTATTGGTTCAGAGACTAGAAATGTGCTGTGTCCAAAAATTTGTAGGGCACTTTTTCCTTTTTGTACCATCCAAATGTACACTGGCCATCTTAATTACAGACACACAGACTAAAAAAAGAAAAGTAAAAAAACTTTCAAACAAGAATCACTTTTAAAGTTTAACAAAACAATAAATATGGAGCTCTCTTCTCTTTAGAGAGACACATAGAGATAAATATTTTTTAAATAAAAATATGACTTCAGTGCATTTTCTTTGCAAAGCTCTCAGTTGTTCCTTCAATATAGCTATGTATCAAAATATGATATATATCTCATATCATATTTTAAAATACCCTGACATCAAAGCATTGGCCTTAAGGATACAAACAAATATTATGCAAAATAGGAACCACCTCCATGGAAACACAAAAAGTATATCAAAACTTCACAGCCTTTTATCTTTGTCTACATCTCAAGACACAAACTTGGAGAAAAAAGGCACAAGTAACTACAGTTTGAGTAATACTGGACAAAGGGACAAAATAAAATTAGAATTATTGTTCATTAAAGATTTTGGTCATTTACAAATTCATATTACATGTATATTCAAACAGATATTAAGATAACAGTATGAACAGTGATAAAGAAGAGTTTGTGAGATTTACAGAAATAATATTGTCAAGTGCATTTTATAACAAACCTGAATATTGCAGAAAACAAATATTTAAGTTAACAATTGTATTGAAAACTGTATCAAAACTAATCAATACAAAACCCCAAAAAAAGAGTAACAACAAAAAGTGTAAAGAATGCCTGACGAATCAAAGTGGGGAGACTATTAAGTGCTCTGGTCTGGATTGGCTGAGTCTCCGCTTTTGGCTCCTCCTTCCACCAATTCTGAATCATTGGATCTGGACTGTGGCCCTGATGGCTCCTCCCTCTCAGATATCTGTCCAATTCTGGCTGTGGGAGAGGGGCCCGGCTGACAAGGTGGCAGTCCTGTGGGTCGTTCTATGCTCTCTGCTTCAGACTTGTGTGAGTGGGAGGAACTGTGTAAGCTGCCATATTGCTCTGCGTCTGTTGGCGCTGGCTCTGCATTACCCTTCTGCAAGGGTGAGGGTTCGGATCTTATGGGTGGAGTCACACTGGGAATGCACAGCACTGATTGGCTGGCTACTCTTTCCTGGTAGTCAGACCGGTGGGGCACAGGAGTTCTAAGCCCTTGATGTTTCAGGGTCTCGTCCCAGGGTGGTTCCCTGCAGGTCTGGCCCAGTGGTAGAAGCCCCTCTATTGGGAAAGAGGAGAAGGGGGGTGAGGTGGGGGTGGTGGGATGGGACAGGGGGCGAGCCTGCACCATTTGAATGCCCCCGATGGGGATCATAAGGTAGGGCACCCTGGCCTGCTGTGAATGCAGGGGCAGGTGGCTGAAGATACGGTCCTTGGACTGGGACTGGGCTGTGGAATGAGCTGGCCTGTCACTGAGGGAGAGGTGGAACGTTGGAGGGAACGACAGGCTGGGCTCTGGACTCATCAGCCATTGACTTGGTGTTCCTAATGTCTCCTGTAGGGGGAGCATGGACATCAGAATTACTCTCGACAGTCAATTAAAACACTGCACTCGTTTTCAGATTGCCTTTGGCAAAATTGGGCTTCCAATGCAGAATTGGAAAAACATGGGGAGAGGGCAAGCTAGATGCAACCACAAGCATCATTAAACACCATAGGCTCTCAGCCGTATGCTGGTAAAAAAACACAATGGGAAATTGACAAAATTCTGCAAATTTACAAAGTACTGTTAAACACTGCAGTCCTTATATTTAATTAACTCTACTATACTGAGTGAGTGGTAGCTTAATCCATAAAAGGAAATTACTAGACAATGTATAGTTTCAGAATATTCAGTATGTGGTGGCATGGCTAGTTTACTGTGTGTTTATGCACATTGAATTGGACTGTGTCAGTGTATTACATCTATTACGTCAAATTATCTAACTGTTCTGAAAGAAGAGCTTTGACTTAATAACAGGAAAAAACAGAGCACAAACTGAATCGGAAATATAACATGACATTGAACCCACTTGTCTGTGATCACTGGTTATCGTGCTGTAGCTGTCCCCGGGCATACAAACGGGTGAGCAGCGGGGTCTGTGCTGAACCCTCAGGGGTGAATGAGATGCCCGGACCTGCGACGCCTTTTGCCGGCTGGGAGACATTGTTTGGAGTGGGGAGAGAGGACGCATGGAGGACACTGGGGAGAGAGCTCTGATCGGGGAAGGTCCTCTTTCGGGGGAGGGGGAGAAGTGTCGGCTGGTGGTGGCCAGCTCCAGTCTCGGGGAAAAGCTTTGGATGGGAGAGCAGCTCTCACTGCTTGGGGAGAAGGAAGGCCTGGGGGAGGGGTCCCAGCCCTGACGGGAGAACAGCACCCTCCTGCTTCCCGGAGAGCCAGCATGTCCACTGGCCCACCGTCTCAAGGAGGGAGAAGGTTCCTGGCTAGGGCAAGGGCTGGAACTGTGACCAAGTTGGGGTTCTAGGTTGGAGAAATCAGAGGTGGTCTGCCGGGGTACACTGCTGGAGCGCTCCCCAGTGGATGGACGGGTGTCGGAGGAGCAGGAGGAAGGCGGCTCATCGTAGGACGAGGACCCTTCCTCTTCCTCGTCGTAGTCATCGTCCTCTGAATCCTCCACATCTGAAAACTGGTGCTCATCCTGGTCCTCAGAGCCACACACACGATCTTCACTACCCCCTGAGGACAAAAGAACAATATAACATTTAGCCTAATTCTCCAAATGTAAACACACACACTTTGAGTTTCAGTTCGCATTAGTTCTCCAGGTTGCATTTGAATTATTAACACACAAGTCTTTTTCAGTCATCAAAAAGCAAAGTGGTCCAATACAGAGTGAATCAGGGAGGTTATAGTGCTTGGTCTATATTTGTTCCAGATTAATGCAAGACATACAGTTGTGCTCAAAAGTTTGCATACCCTTGGAGAATTGGTAACATGTACCATTTGTAAAACTTGAGTAAGCAGGCAAAACACATTTTATTTCTTATGGGATTCATATTCAACTGTACGTTATAACAGATTGGCACAATCATGAAACAAAACATGGCAACAAAGACTGCATTCTCTTAGCATCAATGACAGCGTGCTTTTGTAATAGTTGTCTATGAGGTTCCGAATTCTTGTAGGTGGTGTAGCTGCCCATTCGTATTAGCAAAATGCCTCCTGGTCATGCAAAGTCTTTGGTCGTCTTGCACGAACCGCACATTTGAGATCTCCTAAAAAACTCATTGACTATTTATACAGTAATTGCAATTTAAAAATCCACAGGTGTGGGAAATTAACCTTTAATTACCATTTTAACCTGTGTGTGTCACCTTGTGTGTCTGTAACAAGGCCAAACATTCAAGGGTATGTAAACTTTTAATTGGGACATTTGGGTGATTTCTGTTATCCTTATGATTTAAAAAAGAGCCATACAACTATGTTATGATAAATGGCTTCATATGATCATTACTCTTCAATAAAATAAAGGTTTTTTTTGCATGATCAGTCATATTTTCTAAATCAATGCCAAAATGTCACAATTTTTGCCAGGATTTGCAAGCACAACAGTAAGCCACAGACAATGTCGCTGGCCAGAGTTAAGTCTTGCTGGACATACAAATACTAATTAATACACACAAACACACAGGCAATAGGCAGAAGGACCAGGACAACGTGACTTCACAATCCAACACAACATTCTATAGACCAGATATTATAAATAACAAGCAAACTCATCCAGCTGGTTCCCTTCATAAAGTAAAATGGCGGGATTTTGAATGTGGTGTCCTTGGCTCAGTGTTGAGTGCAGTCTGCTACCGGGAAAGAGAGAGAGAAAGGCATGGGTGGCATTGAGCCTGCACAGAGCGGAGTCTGATGTGAGCGTCTAGAATGCTGCTCTTTATGGGCCAGGACTGCAGATGTCAAAATACATACTATATAGTACAACACTGTGCATAGCTCTGCACCAGAAACACTGACTCTATGGAGTGAACTCTATGGAGTGAACTGGATAAAAAATTTTTGCATGACCGAAAGATGGGAAAGGCAACATATTGTGTTCCACATGGCTGTAATACTGTATAGTTATAGTTGGTGGAGCATGTGGCTGATCTACATGGTCAAATGTATTTGTAATTCTGTAGACACCTTTCGGATTAAGTGCCTTCCTCAAGGGTACAACAGATTTTGACCTTGTCACTCTGGGATTTAAACCAGCTATGGTTACTGGCCCAATGATCTGGAAGTTTAGAAAACTAACAAACATACTTTCATGAGCAAAGTGCTTTGCATTGAAAAAAAAACAGATTTTTCACCTTGTCTTCTTAGGGATTCAAATCAACTCCTCGGAATGAGTGGAGTTTGATTTGCTGGAGTCAAATTTACCATAAAGTGCCACTAAAAATATCTAATAGGTTATAGTTTTGGGTTATAGAATAATGATGAGCGGTATAGGTTATTACACAAAAACAAAAGGTAATTACAAAACATCCTGTAGGATGTTTTTCCAAGTGTGTAATTACATATTATATTTGTTTTGGTAATAATACAATGCCTTGTTATACATGTAAATAAGGTGGTGTAGATGGGCAACACCACCTCCTCCTCATTGACTCTCAGTACTGGTTCCCCCCAGGGCTGTGTGCTGAGCCCGCTCTTGTACTCTCTCTTCACCCACGACTGCCTGGCAACACACGTCTCCAACACCATCGTTAAGTTTGCTGATGACACAATCATCATAGGCCTGATCTCTGATAACGACGAGTCAGCCTATAGAGACGAGCTAAGATCACTGACTTTGTGGTGTCAGGATAACAACCTTCAGCTCAATATCAGCAAAACGAAGTAAATTATTGTTGACCACAGGAAGCAGCGGTGGGGAGACCCCATACACATCAATGGGTCTGCAGTAGAGAGTTCACAACATCAGGTTCCTTGGGGTCAACATCAGTGATGACTTGAACTGGTCTCATCACTCCAACGTCGTGGTGAAGGAGGCCAGGAAACAGCTCTTCTTCCTACGTCGATTAAGGAGATTTGGCATGGATTCTAGGATACTCTCTAACTTCTATGGCAACTTCTATGGCAGCTGCACCGCCTTGAACTTGTTATCCTCAGCAAATGTAAAGCACTTTAGAGGGTGATTAAAACAGTAGATCGCATCACAAGGTCTGACCTGCCATCCCTGCAGGATCTCTACACAGAGAGGTGTAGGAGGAGGAGCAAACGGATCATCCCAGCCACCCATGCCATGGACTGTTTACCAAGCTGCGGTCAGGCAGAAGGTACAGGAGTATTAAGTCCAAAACAAACAGGCTACGGGACAGCTTCTTTCCAAGGCTGTAAGGATGCTCAACTCGGGAACCCCTCTTCCCTTCCATCCATAGCCCCATGCACACCTGTGTTATTATTAATTGACTGTTTCTTCTTATTTTAAAATGATAATTACTGTTACTTTTTAACTTTTAACCGCACTGTCGGGAGTAGAAAACCCAAGCATTTCAATGCCATAGCTTGATACTGCAAATGACAAATAAACACTTTGAATCTTCAAAATAAAACATTTTGGAATTACACTTTTACATTTGGGTCGGTTGCATATAATAATAACTAGACCAAAGATATAGACTTTGTAAAAACCCAAGTCTAGAATGTAAAAACCCAAGTCTAAATCTGATGATGTATTAATGTTACTGTCATCAGCATCATCTACCGCTTATCCAGGGCCGGGTCGCGGGGGCAGCAGTCTAAGCAGGGATGCCCAGACCTCCCTCTCCCCAGACACTTCCTCCAGCTCTTCCGGGGGGACACAGAGGCGTTCCCAGGCCAACCGGGAGACATAGTCCCTCCAGCGTGTCCTAGGTCTTCCCCGGGGTCTCCTCCCGGTGGGACGGGACCGGAACACCTTCCCAGGAAGGTGTTCCGGAGGCATCCGAAACAGATGCCCAAGCCACCTCAGCTGACCCCTCTCGATGTGGAGGAGCAGCGGCTCTACTCTGAGCTCCTCCCGGGTGACTGAGCTTCTCACCCTATCTCTAAGAGATCGCCCAGCCACCCTGCGGAGAAAGCTCATTTCGGCCGCCTGTATCCGGGATCTTGTCATTTCGGTCATGACCCAAAGCTCATGACCATATGTGAGAGTAGGAACGTAGATTGACCGGTAAATCGAGAGCTTCGCCTTGCGGCTCAGCTCTTTCTTCACCACGACAGACCGATACATCGACCGCATTACTGCAGAAGCTGCACCGATCCGTCGGTCAATCTCCCGTTCCATCCTTCCCTCACTCGTGAACAAGACCCCTAGATACTTAAACTCCTCCACTTGAGGCAGGTACTCTCCACCAACCTGAAGTGGGCAAGCCACCCTTTTCCGACTGAGGACCATGGCCTCGGATTTGGAGGTAATGATTTTCATCCCCACTGCTTCACACTCGGCTGCAAACCGTCCAAGTGCATGCTGAAGGTCCTGGCTTGAAGAGGCCAACACGACAACATCATCCGCAAAGAGCAGAGACGAAATTGTGTGGTCCCCAAACCTGACACCCTCTGGCCCCTGGCTGCGCTTAGAAATTCTGTCCATAAAAATTCTGTCGCCGGTTCTGTTCGTAATGTTACTGTGTATATTTAATAATAAAGTAGGAAATCATTTAGTAGTTGATACGGGTAGCTTCTGAACATCCATGTTGTTGGGTAAAACCCAACAATATGTCTTTAACCCAAAGAAGTGGAATAAGCTGCAAAAGCTCAGGAATGCCTTGTGCACTTGAACAAATTAAGAGCACTGGAAAAGTGTTTTCGTGTGAGATATGGTCATGTGTTTGTTTTGCTGGGCTGTTTTTGTGAAACAGTTTTTAAAACTGCTATATATATTTTAATTCATTATACATTTAATTTATTATATGTACACATTCCCAGTCAAAAGTTTGAATACACCTCACTTAATTAAGCATTTTACAAGTGCAGTCCCCAAAACCATCAAACTGGCACTGAAGACCGCCACAGGAAAGGAAGACCCAATCTCTGCTGCAGATAACAAGTTCATTAGAATTACCAGCCTCAGAAATCTGCTATTAACTGTACATCAGATTGCACCCTAAATAAATGCATCACAGAGTTCAAGTAACAGACATCTCAACATTGATCACCAATAAGAAGAAATTTGCTTGGGCCAAGAAACACGAGAAATTGACATTAAATTGGTGGAAATCAGTCCTTTGGTCTGAAGAGTAAAAATGTGAGATTTTTTGTTCCAACTGCCGTGTCTTTGAGAGATGGGTGAATGGATGATCTCCACATGTGTGGTTCCCACTGTGAAGCAGGGATGCAATGTGATCGTGTGGGGGTACTTTGCTGGTCACACTGTCAGTGATTATTTAAAATTCAAGGCACACTCAACTGACACAGCCACCAGAGCATCCTGCAGCGATACGCCATCCCATCTGGTTTGCGCTTATTGGGACTGTGATATGTTTTTCAACAGGACAATGACCCAAAACACACCTTTAGGCTGTGTAACGGCTATTTGTCCAAGAAGGGGAGTGATAGACCTGGTCTATCACTCCATCATAAGACCTGGTCTCCACAAGCACTTTACCTCAACCCAATTTTGATGGTTTGGGATGAGTCGAACTGCAGAATGAAGGAAAAGCAGCCAAAAAGTGCTCACCAAATGTAGGAACTCGTTCATGACTGCTGGAAAAGCATTCCAGGTGACTATCTCATGGAGTTGGTTGACAGAATACCAAGAGTGTGCAAGCCTGTCAGCAAAGGGTGGCTACTAATTTATATTATTGTATTTATATTAAATAGTGAAAAGAAAGAAATACTCTGAATTAGTAGGTGAGTCCAAATTTGTGTCTGGTGCTGTAATTGAAAAAAGAATGTGTTGTTAATTGAATATCAGTCTAAATCAAGGTATTTTTAAAAGTACAGATATCAGTATCAACATTGTGTAATAACAAATTAATACCTTGTTGTTTAGATCCACTTATATTTTTTGTTGGCTCTAATAAAATGTGTAAGAAAAATGTAACGTTTTGTTTGCTGATTGTTAAAGGGAAATTTCACAGTAATGTCAACTTGAACTTGAAAACCTAATTCCAATAAATAACTTGAAATACATTAATTTTGCACCTTTGCACCATTTCTTGGTTCTGAGATGTAAACTGAAACTGGTTCATTGGGTCTATTCCATGATGACAATGCCCCCATCCACAAGGCACAAAGGGTCACTGAATGGTATAAAACATATATGAATAATATGCTATGGCCTTCGCAGTCACCAGATCTAAACTCATTTGAATACCTATGGAAGACTTTGGACTGATGTGTTAGACAGCGATCTCCACCACCATCATCAAAACACAAAATGAGGGACTATTTTTTGGAAGAATGGTGTTCCATCCCTCCAGTAAAGTTCCAGAGACTATCTATGGCAAGGTGTGTTGAAGCTGTTCTGGTAGCTGGTGGCCCAACACCTTACTGAAACACGTAATGTTTTTTCCTTTAATTTGTCACCAGTCTATAAGTATTATGAGGAAATGTGTTTAATAAATAAAACACAGTTTATAAATCCTTCATAAACACATGCTTTTGCACAATGTCACATCACAATGGAGAATGAAATCCAACACTACTGTTGTTTGCTCCTTGGGGTTTAAGGCCGGGTGTCTCTGTAAAGCACTTTGTGATAACTGCTGTTGTAAAAAGGGCTTCATAAATACATTTGATTGATTGATTGATTGAATGTCACATTAGTAATGGTGGAATTTTCTCTAAATATGAATACCAAAATGTTGTACGCAGCCAAGCCTTCCTTTGAAAGTGGCTATTCATATTTCACCCTAAGAATACAGATCTGTAAACAATTAAGACAATTAAAACCACTGCAAAATTATCAGTTTCTCTGGTTTTACTATTCATAGGTATGTGTTTGAGTAAAATGAACAGTTTTGTTTTTTTCTATAAACTACTGAAAACATTACTCCCAAATTCCAAATAAAAATATTATCATTTAGAGTATTTATTTGTAGAAATTAACAACTGGTCAAAATAACCAAAAAAATATGCATTGTTTTTAGACCTCAAATGATGCAAAGAAACAAATTCATATTCATTTTTCAACAACATAATACTACTATTTTAACTAAGGAAGAGTTCAGAAACCAATATTTTGGGGAATAACACTGTCAGTAGTTAAGGTAGGATATAATGTGTCAGAATGGTGATTTACTTCCATATTGATGTAACAGGTGGGCGGGACATCCGGTTTGTAGGGTGGGACTTCCTGTATGACGTATGTTTGGGTGGGACTTCCTGTATGACGTGTGTACGGGCGGGACTTCAGGAATAACGTACGCATGTCCGGCGATTTATGATTACATTGATGTGTCCGTGTTTGATGTTTTACAACGTCTGATGAGCAAAACAGACTGGTGTTATAACAGGTGGTTGTGTTTGATGATAAACAAATGGCCCTTAGGCTTCCGGAATGTTAATTAACAAATGGGCCAATAAATAAGTGTTGTGTCTGCGGTAAGTTGTTTGGTGTTCAACAAAAGGGTGCCAGGGTTCCACTGCCATGTGGTACAACAGATGTAAACTTCCATGTTTACAATGTGCATGTAACATGGTGTTTTACCACAAGCACAGAGTTACACCTGAGACATGCTTTTTGTGTAAGATATAAAGAAGGGGGGTAGGGACTTACGATTTGGAGAGTTTCAGCCCACTTTTCATTTTAACAGGAGATGGGCCTCAAGATGATATCTGCCCTGTAGTAATGGCCCCTTAATAACCACTATTACAAACTGTAGTATATGCAGGTCAAAAATCATCCTGTGTTTCATGGTTTGTAGTCCAACACATGAGCAATGCTATTATTTTGAAGGAATAGTCATGGCCAGGGCCAACCACACATTACGCAAAGGTGGATTGTGTCGCGGTTTGGGTTTTAAAATATTGTTATAAATAAAAACATGGATTTAGGCACATGTGTATGTATGAGCAATGCTGAGTTTTGTAATAAAAATGGTTGTTTTAAGTAAGCATTCACTTTTAAGTTGCATTATACTGCAAAACGTTACAAAGTTACCCACCAGGTAGCATATAAATTTGCATGAACAACAGCGAATCGTTGACAGGTCAGGATATGTTATTTCAGGTAATTAAAACATTCGTAAAAGCGTCTTTTGAAATTGTACAACGGGGATCAACGCGAGATTGTTTTCCACACATTGGTAGAAATGTTTAATAATAGGCAACGTTGGTTACAAAAAAAAATACTGTAGTATCTGCATTCTCGTAATGACCAACTCTTGAAATCTGATTTTTGATTGCCGTATTACGGTCTTGTGTTTGTTAAATGTTTAACAGATTAATGGCAATATGGTGACAATCGCGGGCGTTTATATATAAGCAGATTAGTTTATCGTTAATATATAAAATTATATGACGTGATGTCACGGCTGAGCCGTGAAAACTAACAAGAATGGCGGTTCTAGCAGACAGGATGTATCAATATATTTGGTTGTCAAACGGCAACAATAATCAGAACTAAATAGTTACATTTTATCCAGATTTTTTATCATTGCAGCCTGTATAGTTCTAACCATAGACTGTATATAAAATGGATGACGCCCTTTCGCTCTTTTCCATTGGTGAAAAATGAAGCCGCCAGTGTCCCGATACGGCGCTGACATCTTGGACTTGCGTCTGCGCAGATAGCGATCTTGGGACCAGTTCTGCGCAGTAGTTATGCGCAGTAGCGAGCAGGAAGTAAAGCCGTAAAGCCGTAAAGCCGCGAAATCAATGGCCCCACCCCTGTGCCCCGCCCTCACTCTTTTGTATAGGCCTAATACAAAAATAATTGGTAACTTCTAGCTAACGATCACCTGCTAGCTATTAACGAGGCTTGTTGTCTTTTAGCTAACGTTAGCTAGCCCATTACATTTATTTACTAATTAAATAGCTTATAAATTTAACTTACCGAAAAAAATTCAAAGATCGATTTGAAATGCCAGATCGGTTAGCACAATCTACTGCAGAACAACCCATTATGTCCGTGTGAAATTATATCAATTATAGAAATTTAGAGATTAAATTTAAAGCTCCAATCTCCTTAGTCCTCCGAAGATCGCGAAAAAAGCCTTTTGGCACTTCAGTGGCTCCTCGGCTCAGATAGCTGTCAATCATGACATCACACCACCGTTTTTAGAGCATTAAATAACTAACTAAAAACCAACTTGTTTTAAAAACAAACTCTTGAATTTACATTCGCGTGATACAAACTACAGTAAATGACAGAAACCAGCTTCGGAAAAAAGATAATTGAAGGGTAATTTAATTGTTTAGTTGGTCTCGCGTCCCATTGAATAACATGGGGAGGGCGGGGTTTATGACCTATACTGGGACCACTCACCAGGGGGCGATCGAGACGTTTTGGCTTCACTTTTCAGGGCTAGTGCGGCACGATTGGTTCTAACACAATTCGAATCTAACGTGAAGTACGATGACATGTAACCAATGACAAAGTTAAGAGGCGTGACTTGCTGGAGGCGCCCCGGCTGCGATGTAAAGACAGTAATTAAACCTGCAACATCCACAGAAGTCAGCTGTTGTTTCAAGCGCAAGTACAAGTACAAGTTATTTTATTTGAAGTAATTTATTTGAATTGTGCTGCAATTACAAACGCTAACAAACAAGACATTTGAACTTTTTAAGAATGTGTAAATCAATTTTACGATTGCGCAATCCATGCATTTTTAGCTGTCTTTCATATTGCCTGTTTAAATCTCCAGTTTAGGTTGAGCGGAATTAAACACCAGCCGTGTTTGGTAAACACATTTTTGGGCCTTAAAATCTTGGTAAGTAGACTTTTGACATTATTGTTAATCAGCTTTAATTACCTGTATACGCTTGTTAATCCTATTTATATTTAGACCAAGTGAACAGCATCTGTGTCAGTTGGACTGAGCGGTTGTGATCTTACAAAACCTGAGCAGATACTTTTTGTGTATTTGTGTAATATTTACCCTAAGGTTGTTCTAAAGTGTTATTAACAATTGACTATGCATACAGCTGAACCTTGGTACAACATTCTTTATTCCAACAGATTGAGGACAGCCCGGTGATGATACAGAGTACGGACACCCTACCTTGTGGCTGCACAGCATGAGGGGATTTTTGTTTCATTGTTTTCTTTCATGCTTGAAAGCGGAAGGTAATACCATCAACCCATCAAAAACTGCGCTGTATGTAAATGTATGCTTGAGTTAGAATATTTTAACCTGAATAGTGTATCATTGTTTACACGTTAAGGTAGAGAAATGGCGAAAGATAATGCTAACAACAGACCAGACACGGAACAGCCAACAACCTCTACACATAATCAATCGATCACACCCCAAAATACAAATGAACCAAACATTACTTTGTTACACAGCGATGCACACAATAATCCTCAAATACAAGGCTTGTTAACCGAGCTTAGTAGCCCCCATTTTTCACATGATCTAGTTGACTCTCCTTTGAGCTCTCTGATGCAAACTCAATGCAGTGATGGCGATGTTAGAGTTATACAACGTAATGCGTTTGACAATGTTGAATTACGACAGTTGATACATTTACAAAATACTGGTGAAGTTGGTGATTTTGGCACATTCTATGCAAATATTATGGCAGGCTTGGATACTTTGATTATTAGAGCTTCAGACTTTGTACACGGGCCTGGTGATCGTCTGCAGATTGAGATGATTGGTGAATCTCTGATAGACCCCGTACATATGACCATGAGAGCGGATGAATATAATGAACACACGTTTGGTAATTTACTTGAAAGTGTAATGCAGAGTAATGCCAAGATTATGATTGATGAATCACTAGAACTGGTGGTACAAATTGTCAAAAACCGTGAGGGTGGTGCCCTGCGACGTAAAGCTCAAACACTGTTGATAGAGCAAATGATCAATAAAAAAAGAAGGCATTTATATGTGGCTGTGAATAATGATTCTACATGTTTTTCTGTTTGTTTGATGGGTATGTTGAACCCGCAGTACACATATCCTGAGGCCCTGGTTAGTGGTTGTGAGTTACATAAGGGCTCTGGTTTAGCATTAGATGATTGTGTGGCATTCACAGATATTGTTCGGTTTGAATGAATGACAGGGTGTAAAATTGTTGTCTTTCACCGAACACGGGATGGTCACTTTACCAAGTTTCAAAACAGCAAGGACACCTGCCCTAGAACCGTCTTTATGTACTTACACGATAACCACTTCTATGGTATCATGAATCTGAAGGGTTTTCTGGGTGTGTCCTATGTCTGTGACTGGTGCTATACCGGTTTCAACACCCGTGGTGATCATGGTTGTAAACATAGCTGTAGTGTCTGTCTTCATGAAGATTGTCATACCCACACCCGTAACACAAAGCAGTGCCCTGACTGTAAACGGATATGTTATTCAGATTTTTGTTATAGCCAGCATGAACGCTTGAAGCACCACAAAAGTGTGGATCGTTGGGTTAGCAGGTGTGACCAGAACAAATATTGTGTCGATTGCGGCCATTATTACAATGTTGGTATTACCAACTATAAAGCACACAGGTGCATGGTTAACATGTGCCCCAATTGTAACGTGGATCTGACAGTTGAAATGAATCATCAGTGTTTTATAAAACCCTACATGCCCGAGGACTCCAGTGAGCGCTACATATTTTATGATTTCGAGACAATTGCCAATCCGGTGAATGGTGTACATACTGCAAATTTTGTGTGCGCGATAAGCTTTGATAACGAGACCTGAGATGGTTGTGTTGCTGCTTTTTTCCAAAAGTTTAGGCAACCGAAATATAATGACTACACATTTATAGCACACAACTCTAAAGGTTTCGATGGTTACATCTTGATGCAATACCTTGCTAACAATGGTATTGGCACGACACTTATTGCTAATGGTAGCAAGCTCATGATTTTTATAGACAGTCCATTCAATCAGAGATACATTGATAGTCATTGCTTCCTACCTATGAAGCTGTCGGCCTTGCCACGTGCTATGGGTTTTTTAGGATTCGAAAAAAGGCTACTTTCCTTACAAGTTTAACATCAAGGAGAATGAGAACCATCCTGGTCCGCATTCGGAACTGCATTACTATGGTGTGAATACCATGATGGCTAAAGAAAAAGATGAGTTTTTGCAATGGTATGCAACTGTTTCCGCAGACCCCTTTGTCATGCAGGATGAAATAAAGGCTTACTGCGTGAATGATGTGGTCATCTTGAGAGAGGGTTGTATGCGCTACAGATTCGAGTTCCTGGAGTGTGGTGGTGTTGACCCATTCCGGTCAATTACGATTGCTTCGGCTTGCATGAAAGTCTTTTGCAACAGATTCCTCACCAAGGACACCAAAGCATTGGTCCCCTCAGACAACTACAACCGTTGTCAGAAGACATTCTCAAACAGCTCAATCCAGTGGCTTGAATATGTGGCCTCCGATGAGAATTTATCAATACAACATGCCCTGAACAAGGGTGAAGTGAAAATCGGTGCCTACTACGTTGATGGATATGCAGAACGCGATGGGTTGAGCACGGTCTATACATTTCTATGTTGTTTCTGGCACGGTCACCCAAAGTGACATTGTTCGCAAAGACAAATCAGCCCAATTCCAGCCTTTCTGAGGCATCCCCTGATCATCACCGATCCTCCACCAAATTTCACAGTGGGTGCGAGACACTGTGGCTTGTAGGCCTCTCCAGGTCTCCGTCTAACCATTAGACGACCAGGTGTTGGGCAAAGCTGAAATATTTTCTTTTTGTAGGTCACTTGATGTCATCCTACGGTTGTTGAGTGACATCGAATTAGTTGACAGTCATCTCGGTCAGTGGACAGTCTTTTTCGCCCTCTGCCAGTCTGTAGCTTTGTTGTCCCCAATGTCTGTTGTTTGACCTTGTTCTTGTGAACCGCCGTCTTTGAAATGTTCAGGATGGAAGCAACCTGACACACACTGTATGTTATGTTTCATTAACATAAATTGGAACCACTTACAATTTTGTAATTTTGTGTCTACACTCTCTCTATAGTTCTACAAATAACTTATAATCTAAGATAAAAAATAATCTTTGTTAAGTAATTTCTAAGAGGCAATTTCTTTCAGATTTTTATCAAAAATGTCACATCCTGGAATTGCCCTAAATACTTTATAATGTAAAACTAACAAACCCGATTCCAAAAAAGTTGGGACACTGTACAAATTGTGACTAAAAAAGGAATGGAATAATTTACAAATCTCAAATTTATATTTAATTCACAATAGAATATAGATAACATATCGAATGTTGAATGTGAATGTGAATTTTCTAATGTCATGACAAATATTGGCTCATTTTGGATTTCATGAGAGCTACACATTCCAAAAAGGTTGGGACAGGTAGCAAAAAGAGGCTGGAAAAGTTAAATGTACAGATAAGGAACAGCTAGAGGACCAATTTGCAACTTATTATGTCAATTGGCAACATGATTGGGTATAAAAAGAGCCTCTCAGAGTGACAGTGTCTCTCAGAAATCAATATGGGCAGAGGATCACCAATTCCCCCAATGCTGCGGTGAAAAATAGTGGAGCAATATCAGAAAGAAGTTTCTCAGAGAAAATTGCAAAGAGTTTGAAGTTATCATCATCTACAGTGCATAATATCATCCAAAGATTCAGAGAATCTGGAACAATCTCTGTGCGTAAGGGTCAAGGCTGGAAAACCATACTGGATGCCCGTGATTTTCAGGCCCTCAGACGGCACTGCATCACATACAGGAATGATACTGTAATGGCAATCACAACATGGGCTCAGGAATACTTCCAGAAAACATTGTTGGTGAGCACAATCCACCGTGCCATTCGCCGTTGCCAGCTAAAACTATAGGTAAAAAAAGAAGTCGTATCTAAACAGGATCCAGAAGCGCGGGCGTTTTCTCTGGGCCAAGGATCATTTAAAATGGACTGTGGTAAAGTGGAAAAGTGTTCTGATGTCAGACAAATCAAAATGTGAAGTTCATTTTGGAAAACTGGGACGCCATGTCATCCGGACTAAAGAGGACAAGGACAACCCAAGTTGTTATCAGTGCTCAGTTCAGAAGCCTGCATCTCTGATGGTATGGGGTTGCTTGAGCGTGTGTGGCATGGGCAGCCTACACATCTGGAAAGGCACCATCAATGCTGACAGTTATATCCAAGTTCCAGAACAACATATGCTCCCATCCAGACATTGTCTCTTTCAGGGAAGACCTTGCTTTTCCAACATGACAATGCCAGACCACATACTGCATCAATTACAATGTCATGGCTGCATAGAAGAAGGATCCGGGTACTGAAATGGCCAGCCAGCAGTCCAAATCTTTCACCCATAGAAAACATTTGGCGCATCATGAAGAGGAAGGTGTGACAAAGAAGACCTAAGACAGTTGAAGAATGGGACAACATTCCTATTCGTAAACTTGAGCAAAATGTCTCCTCAGTCCTCAGACGTTTGCAGTTTGTTATAAAAAGAAGAGGGGATGCAGTGGTAAACATGGCCTTGTCCCAACTTTTTTGAGATGTGTTGATGCCATGAAATTTAAAATCAACTTATTTTTCCCTTAAAGTGATACCTTTTCTCAGTTTAAACATTTGATATGTGTATTCTGTTGTATTCTGAATAAAATATTGAAATTTAAAACTTCCACATCATTGCATTCTGTTTTTATTCTTTTTTGGAATCGGGTTTGTATTTTACTTATAAAGTTGGCTGTTACAAATTGTATGCATTTTGGGCTATTTGTGTTAATAAGTTTACATTTTTCACAAAATATAAATAGTATAATTACAAACTAGAATTGAAGATATTGGCCAGGGAACTCTCATGGGTTCATTAAAATCTAATGGTATCCTGGTCGTGCCATACTGACGGTGCTCTGGAGTCTCCCATCCGGGTTTGGATATCTGGCACCTGCAAGCTTATTCCTGCTTGTTTGCTGGGGAATGCTCTTTGCAACCTAATAAGAATGATGTCAGCAATATACCTATTTGTTGGTTCTGTGTGTATGAATGAAACCAGTAACATTTTGGTAACAGGCCCAAAGCTCTAACCACACAGCTAGCTATCGGTTTGAGGAGACATGCATACAACATATGTTGTATGCAGTTTCCTTCTATTTGGTACTGTACCTGCATCCTCAGGCTCGTCCAGTGAAGACACAGAGGTTCCCATTGACTGGCACTTCTTCCCATGAGCCTTGGACTTCATGTGCTTGGTGAGGTTCCCTAAAAATATGAGACAAGAACAGCCAGATAGTCAAGTAGAATTCAACTAGATAGTCAATGATAGCTTATTATCACAGAAACTGGTCAAACATACATAAAACATAGTGACCCTATTGCAGTGTAAAGGCACATCTTCATCCTCCAGTTTTTCATCCTCCTCACCTTTGGTTTTAAAGGCAAAGTTGCAATTCTTGCAGACATATGGCCGGACGTCTGTGTGTGTGCGGATGTGTTTCCTCAGCATACTGGGTTTCTTACAGCGGATGCCACACTCTCCACACACATACCTTCCTCGGCCACGACCACGCACATACAAATACTCCTCATTGGACTTGTAGCTGAGGGAAAAGAGGTATGAGAGTTAGCAAAAAAATGCCTGGCAGATAGGCAGGCAAGCAGGAGGCAAAAAACACAGTTATTATGCTGAGTTCAGGTGGCCTTGCCAACAACAACAGCAGCTAAAGAGTAGGATGCCTGTTTTAGCCAACATCCCTAAATAGACAATGCATACAATTCAAAATCTACATTTAGCCCTGTTCTATCAAAGCCTCCTTTATATGTTGTTTTTAACACTTCTGGAAATAAAATTTCTGGAACTGTGGAACCGCAGAAGTTAAACTCTTAATTTTGAATGTCTTCTCTGTAAATTTTACTGTCTTCGATAAGTTAAAATCAGCAACACCATACACCATGGTGTACATTATATTGAAATACATAATGTTTTATGTATCATTATGATTTCAGTAATCATATTTCTAGTAAGGCAAACAGAACCCCAAACACATGCTTACACAGCTAAGAAACCGAGAACCCAGGGTACTGTTCTGGTGCATTTGCTCAGTATACAGCCTGCACTGACACAGATTTCGTGGCACGGATAAAATGATCGGCCTAACATCTCGAGTGGAGCAAGACTGGAGTTGCACTTCACACATCTGCCGTTCAATCAGGGAGCACTCAATGTATTCCGGCAAAGAAGCTGAAAAATCATCCCCACACAATTTCACAATGGCCTCATGACTAATAGAGGAGAAAAATGTGGAGAGCAACTCTTTCTTTAACTTTTTGAACCAGTGGCTGTTCATTTTAAATGTGTGTTCTAAATCCTTACAATAAAGAACAGGCACACAGCTATTCATCCTTGTATGCAAAACAGGAAGACACTGATTAAAATATCGCTGGGGTATTAATTAACAGTCTGCTGCTGATGTTGGGCCCTTGAGCCTTAAATGGTCAACCTCATTGGTCGTGTAAATCAATCTGGCTATGAGTGTCTGCTTAATGACTAATATGTAAAGGACTCATCTGCTGGTCATGGTTGAGCTATGGAAAATCCAACAGAGCCACATGTTGAGTTTCAAACAACACAATATTGATAAACACACTGCAGGTTAACAGTGGAATGAGAGAATGACAAATCTGTCATACTGTATTTCCTTCCTCCATGGAAATGTGTGTGACTGGCAGCGTGAGCAGCAAAAATACGGCTGTGACTTCTCTAATTGTTAGCAAAGGAGTTTAAACCCAATGTTCCGCTGTCACAGGGGACACACACGGCTCCTTCAATTTCCAAAGGAAAGCATTGGTGAGGAAAAGACTGCCATGTTCCAGCATCTGTTTCTCCAGCTAAATAATGCTAATGTGCTCCAGAGAGCCCCCCAGGCAGTCACTCCTCCCTCATAGAGGTGCTTTAATTGGATCAGGATAAAAAACATACAAGTCATTAAAAACACAAACAGACTGGAGCCTGACGTGTATTTATAGAAGGTGGCGATGTGTTGCGTTGTTTTCCGTCTAGGGCACTGGTTGTTGACAACACAGGAGAGAGGTAGAATGAATGACACATTGTTTCTTCAGTGTTACATGCAGTGTGTGGGAGAACGATATAAAAATGCTAAGAGCTGCTAATAAATACAATGTGCAGTATATATATACTATATCTTCTGACAAAATAGTGTGTGTAGAATGTAGAATGAACCTGTTTTTGAGAGACAGAAGGAAGTCCAGAGTAACAGCAAGTGCAGAAAACAGACAGAAAGAGGAGAGGAAGGGAGAGCAGTGGGGTGGGCAAAAGATGAATGCTCATTTGAGTTAGCAATTGGGAGAGAAGGCAGTCACAGAAAGTGAGGTAGAGGTAGAGAAAAGGACAGGGGTGAACAAACGACAGGAGAAAGCTGCAGGGCGTTTGTGAGGTGGCACATTCTTTCCTAGACTAACATTGTGTAAGGCCAGTATATGTGGCTGCCAGTGATAAATACTGTTAATTAACACCATGCCTGTCTTATCTACTGCCAACCAGGGATGACTTCATCACCTAATCTCACACACAATAAACACTTGGGCCCGTAGAATACCATTCACGCAGATGTGTAAGAGAGACACACACACATACACAGACAAGCGACCTGTATACGAATGCACGCCGCTAGTGTTCCCCATCTGTCATTTATTCTAAAACCTGTCTGTCACAATTTTTTCTATCTATTTGTGTTTCTGTCTTTATCTCTTTTCGCACACGTCCTTGTCTGTCAGAAGGAAATGCTCAATGCTCACAGCTACCTTTCCCTCATCTTTTGTCTTTCCCTTTCAATTCCCTCTCAGACTCTTCCACTGTGGTGCTGTTGGCAGATGACTATCTGTTGGCTAAACTGCAGAAGCTTCCTAAGAAAATGCACCTTTGTACATAGAGCCAAGATCAGAGGCGTGAGTGCAGAGACAACAGTGGAAAAACTCTCACACACACAAACACACAGAACACAGAGGAGCAATTATCCGTGTTCAATATCCACACACAATTATTGCCTTCACTCCAGGGATTGTAGGTGGTGGACTTCGTATCCTACAGCAGCTAAACTTCAGTTGCTGAGTGTCATTGAGAGGAAGGCATTCAGACACTAATGAGGATCTCATGAAACAAATCTGGAAGGATGTTTTCTGTTTTTCTTGCTGCAGCATGCGCGCACACACACACACACACGCGCGCACACACACACACACACACACACTCCACCTCAAAACCACACTTTTGAACTGTGAAAGGCTCGACTGTTGTATAAGTCCCCGGGGGCTAGCTCACCTGTTTCTGTTATTCTGGAAAACTGAAGGAGAAACCATTCTCCACTTTTACTACTTTCCCCCCTCCCTAATATGCCATTTATATTGAGAAGCAGTATTATTGTGGCAGCCATGTAATACTTGACACTGCTTCTTAAACCCAATACATCTCGATGCCTTACCTGAAATAGTTCACCCACAAATAAATAACAGTAAAAAGTTATTACATATAGATTTTGTTGATGCCAAGTTGATCAAGACAAATCTTGAAACATTATTTAACGATGCAGTCTGACTTGTGAAAAACAAATATTTATTTTAAACTTCCCATTTTTAGCAGGAAGTGTTATACAGAAAGTCACCACACCCTTTCAAAATGTTCACCTTTTGTTGCCTTACAGCCTGAAATGAAAACTGAATTAATTTACACAGTAACCCACTATTTAAAAGTGAAAAAATAGATGATAAAAATTATGAATCGCACTCTTCAAGTCATTTCACACATTCTCAATGGGATTAAGCTTGGGGCTCTGAGTAGGATGTTCAAGCACATTCACCTTCTTGTCCTTTTCCACATTATAGTGACTTTAGCATTGTGGTTTGGGTCAGTGTCATGTTGAAATGTGCATCATTTTCACATTTTCAACTAGCAGAGGGCTGAGGGTCCTGCTCAAGAATCTGTAGGTATTTTGCAATGTCCATTTTCCCTTCTGTCCAGACAAGTGCTCCAGTCCCTGCTGAAGAGAAACAACCCTACAACAGGATGCTGCCATCGCTGTGTTTTACTATAGGCATGTTGTTCTTTGGGTGGAATGATGTGTTGGGTTTTCACCAGGCATATCATTTTGCATTCAGACCACAAAGTTCAATTTTGGTCACATGTGACTACAGCACCTTTTGACACTTGGCCTTGAAAGGGACGGCATGATCTATGCGAGGTCTGGGTGGTGCCATATGCCTTACACTTCTTGATAATAATATAACTCTGCTCCAAGAGTTGACTAAGCCTTTGAAATATTTTTATATCCACCACCTTTCCATATCTTTATCTTGTAGATCTTTCAAACTTTGGATTCTTTGCTTGAATTGTACTACTAATCAGTGGAGTCCTCTGATCAAACTGCTTTTATTAGGAACTAATTAAAGTCACTACAATTGATCACAGATGGAAGCTGATTAGCTTGATTTGTGATCTGGAAAGTAATTGGTTGTACCTCAGCAAGTTTGTAATTACAAATCTAAGGGGGGTGTTCACTTATCCAAAAAGGGTATTTAATTTTTTTTTCAGGCTGTACATTAATAAAAGGTGAACATTTTGAAAGCAGGTAGTGACTTTCTGTGCTCACGTAAAAAAAAAGGTAAGTACATCACCTGGAAAGTAGTCTTTTTTGTTACATATTTGTACAAATGGATATTTGAGCTAATTTCAACCACATTTACTGATAAAGGCAACCCAATTTAACATTTAACACAAATAATAACTTTCTCCTATGAAAATAAACAGAAATGAAATAACCTTGTGTGTAATAACACCCCTTTGCTAAAATCAGTTGCAAAAAATTCCATACGACCAAATTCAGGTCAAGAGCTAACCGAAAGATATGAATTGAAGTCTCTAAGAACCCCAGGGTAACATCAGGGTATCAACAGGCCTCTCTTGCCACAATCAATGTTGATGTGAATGAATCAGACTGTCAGAAAGAGACTGCACAAACCTGCCATCATTAAGTTAACCATGAATTCGAAATTGTACAAGAGAATTCTTGAGGAGAATGTGAAAATCTCACAAAAGGCTGAAGCTGAATCGAAGATGGATTTGACAACAAGGCAAGACAACCAAAGACACACAAGCAAAGCTACAACAGAATGGCTTAAGAAGAAGAAATAGTGTGTCATGGAATGAACGATACTAGGGCTTGGTGATAATTCAAATAATATTGTTATTAGTTTTTAAAATAATTCAAAAATGAAAATAACATTATTGTAGATATCACAATTTTGATTATTATGCTAATAATTTATTCACAGTAAGAAAGTATATTTTATTTGGGATATACTTATGCGGACTATATGTTTATACTCTGTAAATTGACTCACTACCATACCTTAAATTGACATGAAATAAGTTTTTAATACATTGTTTTTGCCCAATAGTGCCAGTTTTATAACTAGTGGCCAAAAATGCCAGAATGCATTGTTAAGTGAATTATATTTTTGGTTGTGAACTACATGTCAAAAAAATGTCAGTGGCTTGGTTGAAGAATCGTGCATACTTCATGACTAATATTTTGTGAAAGCCCTTTCTGCTAGGACTACAGCAGAAAGTATGTTTGGATAGGTCTCTATCAAACTAGCACACCTGGATTTTGCCATTTTATCCCACTCTCCTTTATTATAGTATGACTTCTAGTCTTTGAATGGGCCAATCTGTCAAAAGCTTTGGGAAGACAATTAAATCTCAATGAAAAAGCTGACTTTGGCCTGGCCAAGGACACTTCTGTCTGTTTTTTTGTGTGTTTTTTTTATTACCTCAGCAACAAAACACAGCCTATTGTAATTTATGGGATTACATTGATATTTCTTGTTGTTAACAAGGAAGTTCCACAAGGTTACATTTTGGGTTCTTTATTTTTTCTCTCTATCGACCCATTTGGAGTGGATGTCATGGTTACATCACTGAAGTTTGGTGGTGGGGGCACAGGAAAGATCCTCAGAATAAAGGAAAAAAATGCCTTGTTGTGCCACTGGATGTCAGAATAGGAATGCAAAAAAAGATGGCCTTCATTTTTATAGAATACTGTTGTAGAAGCCACCCTTGGAATCAAAATGCAGACATTTATGGTTGCAAGCCATTAAACAGACTGTCTGGACTGATGAAATCATCTGGAATGCTCGTCTCTGCAGTGCTCGTTTCATATCAGGCAAAGTTTTGTCCACTGTTTATCACACACAGGCAAAATCTATGACATAGTTCTAATAATAACAATGAATTAGTAACAGCAGCAACCACAAAGCGGACATTCTCAGTAGGCTATTTCACAATGGTAAACAAGATGGACCAATGTTAGCAACATTAGCTAGCGTGTCAGCAGAATTAGCATGCAAATAAACCAAACTGCTCATACTTAGACAGTTTAGCTTACATCACTCTGTATTTATGCAAGTATTTAATGAATGAATGGGATATATGGTAATATTATATGTGATATGACATTTTCTTTACAAAATTATTGAAGAAGGCGTACGGATGATCCATATTCCTATAAGTTGTAAAGAGGTTACTGTCACTTTCTGCCACCAGTTCGGATCCGCCCACAAAATACATCATCACAGTTTACTAACACAAAGAGTGTCTACACATAAGTTATATCTGTAACTATCTGAAAAGTATATGCTATTCCTTAGGTCAAAAAATCTACTTATGGGCCCCATTACTTCCCAGAAGAGTTCAAATATCTTGGGATTTGATTAGATGAAAATCTGTTTCTACAATTTGGTTTATTTTACAGAAACAAATCATGTTAATAGCATCTTTTTTGTTGTGGTATTACATTGCTGTAAACAAGAACTGGATCTCAGTTCATTTCTATGTATAAATAATTGTAAAATATCTTTGTTTATTAATTCATTCTGCAGTAAAAAAACATTTTCATATAGCACCAATTCATTGTTAGCTGATCAGATATAATAAACTCCTCACACCCTTACAGTGCTCCATAGAATTGATCTTACCCGCCCTCGAAGATACGGACACGGGAAGGCTCACTCTGTTTGGAGGAGGGCCCTTGCTCCTCTTTCTTCCCCTTCTTCTTGTCCTTCACAGGCTGCTGTGGTGGCTCCTTCACTTCGACGGGGGTGCTGGGTGGGGTAGCATGTATCTACACTCAAAGACAGACACAGACAAAATCACCAACGTACCCTAATATATCTTAATTTGCAGTGATGATATAGTACAGTGTATTGTCTAGTTATTCCCAGTGGTGGAATTGTGGGATATGCATTATTAAAATAATTCATAAATAAAACAAGGTGTAAATAAGTTATTTTGGTATATTTTTGAGCTAACTGGCTTCTGCTGTATTCTTGTACATATTGATTATTTTATTGCTGTTATATTTACCTCTGAAATGCAGGGCTTCCGGCTGCTGGCTGGAACAACCTTACCCGTGGCTGGAGTAGGAGCCGTGGCCATTGTGTAGGTTTCAGAGCTATGCTTTTGCTTGGAGCTCAGCAGGGACAAAGCCAGCTTGGTGGACAAGCCTGGCAGGTTGGGATTGTGCACACTGACACTCCAGGAGGAGTAAACAGAGGTCTGTGGCTCCCTTTGAGCAGAGGGGTTAGGCTTCAAATAATTCAAGTAGCACCAGCTGACTGCGGTGGTGGTGTGGAGGCTGGGGTAAGAGGGGGCTCTGGCTCGCTCTGAACATTGGGGTAGGTGGGAAGTACTCACTCCCTGGCCCTCCTCCCCTTCTTCCTTCTCTTCTTTCTTAGGTTCAGCCTTCCCTTGCACCTCTCTTTTGTCCAGTTGCCCCTCAAGGTCCCGTTGTTCCTCTACTTCCTCCTCAACTTTCACAGTTACTACTCCTAACTCTGCCTTTTCCATCTGTTTCTCCACCCTTCCTTCCAGTTTTCTCCCAGTTCCCTGATTTTCCTCTTCCTCACCCTCTTCCTCCTTTACTCGTTTTTGCTGGCGTTGGGCTTCTGTGCTGAGCTCCAGACTAGCCGCAGGGGAGAGCATGCGTTTGCTCCCACCTACCCCTCCATAAGCCTCAGTAGACCCACAGCCCAGCTCCAGGGACAAGGGCAGAGTCAGGGGCAGGCAGCTCTTGAAATCTGGCGTGGGGATCTTCAGGTAGGATCTCTGCAGTTTGTCCTGCTCCAGCTGGCCCATGATTACCATGGCCGTGCAGCAGATAGGTTCCTGGGAGCGAGCCGATGCCAGGATCCCAGAGAGAGTGGTGTACAGCGCACTGGCATAGGAGGGCATGTTCGTCTGGAGGCGCACCGGCACCACCAGCGATATGACCGGCGTCAGCTGTGCTAGGCACGTTGTGATGATGGGCCGCGGGTAGTGGCTGGGGAGGTGGGCAAACGACTGAGGAGATGAGGCAGGGAGCACCATGGTGGAGGGCCTAGGGGGCTGCGAGGGGACTTGGATTGTGAGCCCAGGGACCACAGGGAGGTACACAGATTGGCCAGGTGCGGTGGGATACTGCAGGGGAAGCAGAGTTGAGAATGGATTGAGGGGGAGACCTAGATGTTCTGTCATGTGAGGCTGACCTGGGTGTGTAGGTATGGGCGTAGGGGAAGGGTGTGTTTGCAAGAAAGCTCTGTGGAAGATGTGGGTGGAAAGGACATCTGAGATGGCAGTGGTGACTGGTAGGAGCTGCGCTATTGGCCCTGGAGGGAACCGATATTGACTCATTGGTCGCATGGGGACAATCTTGGGCTGGTGGAACAGCTGTAAGGTCTTTCCTACTCCCTCCGAAATTAGTCTGGAGGTGCTGGCTTCACCAAGGTGGAGGGCAAGGTGGCTGGTGTAGGAAGGGCCAGCCTTGGGGCTCCCTGGTCGGGCTGACTGGCTGGATGTGAACCCTTCCTCTGGTTCATGCTCACCCAGGGTGGCATGCTTCACCAGCAGGCATTTCCTCCTCTCCTTCCAGGCTGACACAGACTGCTGTGGAGAAAGGGACCCATAGTCAAAGGACTTGCTCCTGGTCTCTACGACTGGTGGTGTCTGCTGGGGGCTGGTGGGTGCCTGCTCTGAGGCTGACCGGCGCATTTCTCTTTGGAATTGGCTGTGTCGGTGATGGCCCGAGGGCACAGTCAACATGTGGGAGACCTGGGTGCTGCCGGATCCCCAGAGGGAAGGCTCAGCAGGTTTCCCCCCTGTGTCTTCAAAGGAGGCAGAGTGGCAGGAGGTGTGGGAGACATTGCTCTCTTGACTGGGGCTTCGGGGACACAACGATACAGACTCAAAACTAGACTCACCAGAGGACTGTGCAGCTGCCTCAGCTAAACGGAGACGCTTCTTTTTTGGTGGCAACTTCTCAGCAGGGAGCTGAGCCATACTCTGGCTGCGCTGAGGCCACTGGAACTCCTCTACAACTCTCTCTGACTCTTTGGAGGAAAATGCCGGAGGTGATGCTGACACCATGTCAGTATCAGGCTCCACTGTCACTAGGATCTCTGGCACTTGTATGTTGGGCTGGCGAACAAGACGGAACATGGAGGGCGATGATTTTGGCTGCGGCTGCTGTTGCAGTGTTGGCTCGCACTCTTGAAACTCTCTAGAATCCTGGTTTTCCATGGATATGCATTCATGCTTCTCAAAAGAGCTGGTGTGTTGAATGACCGAGATGCCCTTCCTGTCTTGCTGCAGTGGCTCAGACTGTGGAGGAGCACCCAAGTAGGCCCTGCTCTGTTCCGGCAGGCTTGGTGGTGCAGTGGATGATGCAGGGCTACAGGTCATAACACCTGCAGGCCCGGGGCTGGGAGGATCCTCCTCCAGACTCTCCTCTTTCCTTCTCTTCCTCACTGCCATGGCCAGCGCTCGGAACTTATAGTGCATCATCTGTGGGCGGCCCTCCCGGCATGCTCCGCCCACCTCTCCTCTCTCCTGCTCCTCTGTAGGCTGGACTGTGCAGAGTCCTTTGGGCGCCTTGTATCCCTCGCTATGCTTGCAGAAGGCTCCGCAGGCCGCACACTCATAGAGATTAGGACCCTTACATTGCTGTTGCTGCTTCCTAGAAATGTCTCTTTCTGTGGCTGAGGAGGAGGAACCAGCCTCATCCGGTAAGAGCTCAGCCCCCAGGGGCACTTCGATGGCAGGCTGGCGCCTCAGCATACGGTGCTGCCCGCATACCCTCATCTCAGCAACCACGGCCTGTTGTTCGTCAAATGATTGGCTCAGACGACGGACTCCTCTGGGAGAGGAGGTGGTAGAGCTGCTGGTTGAGGGGTCCCCCTGGCATGCTGCTGCAGGCATCGAATGACTTCTTAGCAGGGGCAATGGGAAAGAAGACTCCTGGACCACCGATGGGTCAGCATCTTGGGCATGGGGACGGAGTGATTGGTTTGCCATACTGCTGGTGCCAGGGCTATCTCCCTTAAATTCAAACACATAGGGGTCTTTGGGGGAGGAGAACTTGGGCGACTCCAGACTGCTCTTCCTGGAGAGAGAGGAGCGCCTGGGCTTGACACTGTCAATCTCGCTCGTGTCCACCACCGCCTCGTTAATGGTGATGAGCTTGGTGATGTGCTCGATGACCTGCGTCTTGGGCACACTAAAGGGCATGTTGGTCTTTTCCTCCACCCCTGATGATGAAGAGGGGGCGTGCTGCTGATGGGGACCTCGTTGCTGCCCTCCCAGTCGCCCATACTTGCCCAGGATGATCTCAGCATAGGATTTGGCATTGGCAGTGGGAGGGCTCACCTGTGAGTCAGCTCTGCTCATCTCAGCACTCCCCGAACTGGAGAAATAGCCAGACTCTTGGCTGCCCTTGCTGCCGGGTCCCAGTGAGGAAGAGGAAGTGGAGGTGGATGGAGGGTTGTCTATGTCGACCACGGGGCCACGGTTTCTCTCGCTCAGCCTCATGGCCAGCCTCTGCTTCACGGCCTGGGAGTCATCAGGCATCTCACCCACCTCTGGCCTTGATGTTTTCACATTGCTGCTGCTCATTTGTTTGCCCAGCCTCTCTTTCCCATCTTTACCAGTCTCCTCCTCAGAGTCTGTGCTCTCCCCCTCTGTGGGCTCCTCAGGGTCCTCACCTGGGGCTCCCCCCTCAGGTCCACTCATGCTGAGCTCATCCCGCCTCGACACCAGACCCGCCTTAATGCGGTGGGCATGGGACTTGCGGTGCTTGTACAGGTTACTCTTGGTCTTAAAGGAGAAGCCGCAGGGGGTGCAGGGGTAAGGCCTCTCCCCGGTGTGGGAGCGGATGTGTTTCTGGAGAACACTGGGTTTGGCACAAGGACGGCCGCAGTAAGTGCACACATACTTCCCCGGTTTCTGGGGCTTCCTATCCCCCCTTTTTGACAAGCCGCACTCTGGGGCCTCCTGGCTTGACTGGGACAGGACACTCTGAGTGTTGTAACCTTGGGTAGATGAGGACGGTAGGGATAAGGAGGAGGTGGAGGAGAAGCTGCCTCTTGAGGGACCTGGGGTCTCTGTCGAGAGCTGCAAGACTGCTGCCGGAGTCTTGTGTTGATGCTGGAGCCTGAAGAGCAGGTCGCTGCGTTTGGGCTGACGATGGTGCAGGCGACCCAGGGCACCATGGACAGGGCGGGGGTTGGACGGCGGCTGCTGTAGCTGAGATGGATGGGATCCCGTGGGGGGCTCGGTGCCCCCAGCAGACAGATGTTGCTCTTGCCTTTCAGACCTCTTCCCATCAGCAGGACGGCTGGGCTCTGTCTCCATAGAGTGGGGAGAAGGCCTCACGTAAACACAGGAATTGCCTCTGGGAGCAAAGCGTCACACAGCCTCATGGGCCTAGACATAGGGTTGCAAGGATTCCCAGTGCGGGGGAACATCGAGAGGGGCATCCGTTCAGGACAAAAATCACAGTGGAGAACCTTTCTGGTGAGCGGGCCAAAAGTCATTCAAAATAACTAAATAAGACATCATTAAAACTTGACGCCAAGGAGCATTGAGTAAGCAGGTAAAACAAGATCCACTCTCAGCATGAAGTTACTATGTTCCCATCTGACCAGAGCCATTGTGGCAGGTCTTTCGCTATGGACTGAGGGCTAGATAAGGGTTTGGCCTGGCATTCTCTAGCACTGACAGTTTTGCTCAGTTGAGTAGAAACCTCTGAGACATCCCTTGTTCCTCTTGGGTTGTCACTGGTCAGTCTAGCACCACACCGGGTCTGCAGGAAAAAAAATAAGCAGTGGTAAGTCACAGACAATAGGCAGACCTAAAAAAAAATGCATTTGTTTCATCATCATTGTTTATTACTGAGCTTGATTATATCACATGAAGAACAGTCATCAGTTTGTTGAAGATTATGGAATTTAGGCCAGTTCTCGGACCGCTTCTGTTGAAATCTATATGCTACCTCTGGGCCTAATTCAACAGAACAACATGAACTACCATAGCTATGCAGATGATACAATGATCTTGAACCATATGACAACAGTGCAGTACTCAGCAATGCGTTACTGTATAGAGCACATAAATGCCTGGATTAATTTTTTTTTATAAAATCAAGATAAAACAGATTATTGCATTTGGCAAAAAAAATAAGAGAACTAGTATTAGTAAAGAGCTGGATCCTTGGGCCCTAAAACCTAGTGCGTAATCTTAGTGTTCTGAATCAGGTCTCACGTTCAACCGTCATATCAAAGTGGCCACCAAAACAGCATTCTATCATCTTAAAAATATGTCCAGAATCAAGGGCTTGGTGTCCCAAAAAGACCAAGAGAAGCTCATTCATGATTTTATCTCTAGTAGGGTTGACTACTGTAATGGCCTCTTAACTGGACTCCCCAAAAGACTGTAAAACAGTTGCATATAGAATGCTGCTGCTAGAATGTTAACCTGGAACAAGAGAACAGAGCACATCACTTAGGTTCTTTATGCCATGCTGTCAATTAGTGGCTGTGTGTGGCAGTGCAACACAAAGGGCAGAACCTGCACGCATAGAGCCTTGCAGTCAACTCTGCTTTAATCACAAAACACACATTCCCCATTTCCTTCAGCTTGAATACAAGATCAGATAAACTTCATTTTCATTGTTTGTTTTGACTTAGTGTCGCAACATTGCGCTTCTGCCCTAGATCTGGACCCTGCCTTCTCAGAGCAATGGGGTGTCCTCCAGACCATCCTCTGAATGGACATTTGATTAAAGTCAGAGTTTCACACTAGTTGTTTACAAACTCGTTTTTTACACTCACTGTGTCTGAGCTCTTAATGGAACAAGGATGTATTACATTTCTTAGCAAATAAGCCCAAGTCTAGTGAAGCTGACAGATGTGTGCATGTGTGTGTATACATATGCAGTTGTGCCTTTTTGTTAGGCTTTTGTTTAAGTTCTACTGTATTTTTGAAGATGTTGACAATGTATTGCGAATTACTGATTCAAGACCTTTGGAGCAGTTGTTCTCAAACCTTTCCTCTGGGAACCCAAACAATTACATGTATTTAATCTATTCCAGGATTTGCAAACCTGATTCAACAAGTCAACTAATCATCAAGCATTTAGATAGGTAATTTAGTAGAGCTAGTCTTACAATAACATTGTAAAATGTCTTAGAGAGTAAAATAACAGGAAAGTAGTAAACCGAAAGTCTTTCAGCTCAATGAGACACTTCGGCATACAGGTAATCAAGTGCAGATGACAGTCATAGCTCAGTGCTATCGCAAATACATTGCTAATGTGGTCAGTTGAACACCTGCCACGCTCATAACGCTAAGGAAATGTGTGAGGGTATGAAATGTCATAGCAATATCAATGTGGGGATAGAGTGATGAATGCAAAGTAATTAATTTTGCCTTCCAGGCCTTACATCAGATGCAGTTTTATCACTGAGCTTTGACAAGCAAGCAAGTTTATTTATATAGCACAATTCATACAAAGAAGCAATTCAATGTGGTTTGCAACAAAAAAGAAAAATATAAAAATACAACAGAACAAAAACAAATACTAGAATAAAAACAATAAAACAATTGGGGACTCTAACAACCTAAAATAACTCTATAACCACGATTTTCATGGTGCAGGTGAGGCAGGACATGTGGAGCAGAGCGAGAGGGTATCATCCTTTTATTATTTCTCTCCAACAAAAATAACTAAAGAAGAGGCACACCGCAAACTGAGGATGATGTTGGAGATTTGTGTGGCCATGCAGTTATGCTTAAAGAGGAAGTACAGGAGGGGACTGAGTACGCCGCCTTGGACTCCAGTGCTCAGGGTCAGTGCAGAGGAGGCGAGGTTGTCCATTCTTACCACCTGGAGTCTGCCCATCAGGAAGTCCTGGATCCAATTGCAGAGTGAGGTGTTTAGTCCCAGTGTCCTGAGCTTAGGAACAAACTTGGCAGGTGCAGTAATTATAGTAAAGAAGAATGGAGGACCATGGAAGTCAATTAACTAGACCTCCCATTTTTTTATCAGGACATATCTGCTGTTATATTTCCTAGATCTACACACAGAATTGTTATACTGTAACCAATCAAACCATATTCTGGGAGCAGACAGAGCCAATCAAAACATTTTCACTTAGCTGATATAGCCAACTGCTGACAGTCCCAGCTGAGGCCTTTTCACTGACATTCATCATTATCATCATCATCAAAGCACAACTATCAACACACTCTCACTCTCTCACACTCACATGATAGCTTACTCTGTCTGCTCAAGTCCAGTGTTCATTGGCTTTGAAATGGTTTGTCTAGTCCTCCCTACTCGGCTCTTTTTAATGCTATCCATCTCCAACATCTCTGGTGCTCATCACAAGAGCCAGACACTGGAGACCACTCAATACAACTGCCAACATTATATAACATTTTTGGAAGCAGGATATTATGCGGGCAGCACTCAGATTTTCTTTATCACAATAAAAGCAATCATTAAAATCTATTAGGCAACTTAGTTAACAATCTTGTCTGTAAAGAACACGAACAATATTGGAACAGACATTAAAAATAATATGTACAGACTAGATTGCTAATTATATTGTTATATAATAACATTTATTTTGAAAAAGAAAATCTGAGTTAGCCCTACTAGCATAATATACTGCTGCTAGAAGAACAGCAATGAAGCCTCGTATGTCCATCACTAACACCCGTAAATTATCTAAATATAAAGACAATTCCACGCAATGGTCAATTTGAGCCCCCAAAAAGAATATTCTGAGTTTCAAATTTGAACCCCAGTCATTATCAATGAGGTCTATACTTTCAGTGATGCTGACGGGGGGACAACTGTGAACGTTGTCACGGGCCCAGGCCTGGGTCTCCCCCAGGCCTTGGCCTGGGACTACATGTAATAGATTACTTGTAATCCGTTACTCCCCAACTCTGAGCATAAATATGCAGTAAGGAGTGAAGTTTGCTTACTGTAAGAAACTATAATGCAGCTAGAGACCAGGACGACAAAGTCAGTTCCTCCCTTGTTTACTACAGCATACACTACGAAAACGGCAAAACAAAAGAAGACTTAGACCAATTCTCTGTAGCTAGCTACCAGGAAACCTAAGCTAACGTTAGCAAGGCTAAGAAGAATAATGTCGAACTCTGAGTTAGTGCTTTTTTTGGAGCAGGTAATTACATTTTTCAAATTTTTATTCGGAACATGGTTCTCTATAAGGCATTGGTTCAGAACCACTCTGTGATGGGTGAGTAATTGCAAAATCCTGTAATTTTTTTTTTTACTGAAAAAATCCTACATAGTGCAGCTTAAAAGAAAATCACATTTAACCAATAAATTTGTCTAACTACAGTACTGTAGATATCAGGCTAAAACATTACCACCATGCAACCAAAACTAAGAGCACAGAAATGGAAGGACAAATCAAAAAGAGAACATCAAAGTATGTGTAGCAGTTAAGTAATGGCTGATTGGGACTGAGTTGGTTATGAATTGAAAAGATGTGACATAATTAATTACCTGTGTTGAAAAATATAGAGATTTAAATGTGGCCCAGGTATGAATTAAAACATTAAACAATAAAACATTTACGACCCGTTTTTTTGGACGGTAATATAATTACTATTCATTTATTTTTTGGCTCGTGGTTTGGGTCCTAAACTTTAAATTCTGTCCCAGGCCCCGTCATTCCTGTCAGCGTCCCTGATACTTTGGTGTGCAGATTATTTAACCACTGTATGTAGGACACTGAACAAAAGTCTTCACAAGTCTTCAATAAAGTATTTCTATCAATTATATTCGATAGCTTTTACAAATGGCTCACAGAGCTAATTTTCGACTCACAGTGTCAGTTATGTAGATGAGATGTAAAAAAAGTCATTGACTTCCGAAACCTTTACAACCACATTATGCATAACTGTTTTGGGATCTGTTCTTTTACAGATTTTCTTGTTGATATTTTGACATTTAGGTGTTCTAATTAGGACTGTCTCTAAAAATATATGATGAAAATACACATGGTACAGGAAATACTATTATTAGACAAATTGTTTATTACTGTTTGTGAATAGTCATGGAGGGATTCTTTTGAAAGTATAGCCCTACTTACTTTTGCTAATAATTTCAGTCTCCCCACAAAGCATGTGAATAACATGCTTCCAATCAGCTGAATTTCTCAAAGAGACAGACGCAGCCAGAGAGACAGACACAGCCGGAGACAGACAGAGAGACAGACAAAGGCAGCCAGAGAGAGAGTGTGAGAGAGAGAGCGAGAGAGAGAGAGTGAGAGAGAGAGCAAGAGAGAGACAGCAAGCGAGAGAGAGGTGAGTCTATGCAGTGATTCACTGTTCCAGGAGCTGGCTAAATAGGCCTATTGCAGAAGATGAGTGTACTCAACTTCATGTCAATAAAACTACAGATTTCAGCACCAAAGAGTAGTTTGTATTTACACATGATGGAGTTTACTTATCCAGCAAAAGACTAGTATAGCTGACTGCATGAGGTGCCAGTTGTGGCGAAGCAGGGATAGATGACAAGTTTTTAATAATGAGCTCAGCTTTCTCTGTTTTTCCCTCTCCCTATGTTCCTGAAAAACACAGCTCCGCCTGACTTCATTACACTGGAAAATAAAACAGACAACTGACAGATACTTGACTCTCATTCTATGTTCGCCCACATTTGCTAAAGGATTATCATCCATTTAGCCCACTTCTCCTAAAAGACATCAGCAGTGCAATAAACTCTATCATGAATTGTCTAGCTATGGTGTTAGCCTCTGGGATTTAATTGGTTGAAAAAGGGATCGGTTTCGTACTGTAGTCTAACTACTTAGTCAAATACCAAATTTGTCTCTTCATGCTGAATTCCCAAGACTGGGAAGTGAGTGTGAAAATAACAGTAAGAACACCACAGGAGTGAGAGACTAAGAAATAAAAAAGCATGAGTGGGAGAGACAGGAAAAGACAGGTAAAGAGTCGGAAGGATTGAGAGTTGAGAAAAAAAAAGATGCCGCTCTAAAGCCAGAGAGCGTAGGAAGACAATATATTCTGTATATAAAAAGACTGGAGAGGAAGAGCAGATAGAAGAGAGAAAGAGGAGGGAGACGGAAAAAGACGTGGAAGAAAGGAATAACTTTTTCATCCAAAATTAGAGCTGATCACACAGCAGCCATCACAGTTTAAGGGCATTAAAGATCTCTGTCATAGGATTGATAGAGCCTTTAAACAAAGCAATTAGGTGGCTTTAGGGTTGGGGAGCACCATCTGAATTATGCAGGCGATGTCTAGACTCCAGCTCATAGCAGGGAAACACACACAAGGGCTTTGCCCAGAGACAACAGTCAGTGAGAAAGCACATCGTCATCACTTACACAATTACACACATTTCAACATGTATTTGCACGGGTATATACACATTACAGTAACATGTAACAGAAGTTATTATCCAGAGAAACAGTAATTGATGATTACATTTTCTCATCTTTTTCATACTTGCCCCCTGTGAGAACCAAACCCACAACCTTGACGCTGCAAATGCCATACTCAACTTGCCATATCAACTGAGCTACATCGACTCAAAAAAGACATATGAAGACATATTTGGAAAGCAAGAGAGAAAGAACAACTAAAAGTAAATATAATTTCTCACAAAGCACCATAATGGCAGAAAAGATATCACCAGCATATTTTCACGACGGGTACCGTCAAACTTGTTCCTCAACTAATTAGTGAGTACAATCGCAATCGCTGCACATTTTACGTGAAACAATGAGATCACCATGGAAGAAAGTAAGCCTGGATTTCCATAGATACCAGCAATAACATTCTAAAGCTCAAAGTAATTCTGAAACAATGATTCTTGACAACCTTCATTACCCTAATCTCACCATCTCAGATACTGAGCTTTTAAATTATTTGGGTTATTTTTACACACATTTAAAAATGACAGTGCGTCACTTGGAGTATGACCCGGACTCTGACGATGAGTCTGTCTCTGAGTCTGGATATGAGACTGGAGATTTCTACCTTGACTCAGAAGATGACTCTGGTGTTGAGGAATCTCAGTTGCCATTGGCTTCTAGTCACTCCTAAGAAAGGCAAAGGACCATCTGAAAATTAATTTCAACAGGCCCAAGGTGTTTCCTTCTGTTTCACAGCAACTAAATAGAACATCTGAAATTACAGACAAACTATCCCCATATTAATACTACATTTTAATTGTACATCATTGAACTTCATTAGGCTACATTCTCCTTTCTTTTATCTTGTTACATTTCAATTGAGATTTTATAATAGATAAACTATGATGTTTATAGTAATTACAAATTGTTGTGCATTTGTCATTTAAGTCATCTTGGTAGCCTATGGGGCTTTCGGCCGGATTTCACTAGTGGGACATTTTGGGTCCTAGATTCATTTCTGTAACAGATACAACCTATTATGATGTATCCTTTTAATAGCAACCCCTCTGGCTACAATAAAAACACATAAAAACAGACTTCTGGGTCAATATTTATAAAACTCATCTGTTTGACAGGCAAAAAAAATGTTTTCGGAAAACATTTCTGCCATTCAGCATCAAGATTTTTTTTTTAAAGCATTATTAGATTTTGTGTCAATGGTATTTCCTCATACTTTCATGCCTTTACTATCAAATTACACTGTAATTGGGTTGAAAATAATGAAAAATAATATAATAGAAGGTAAAAAATATAGGCACCCCCAAAAAATGTGGTTCTTCTACCTAGAAATAAAACATTATGAAATAAATAAGATTGAATGTAAAATCCCATGTAATAGGTGTAATGACTCAAAACGGCCAGCAGATGGCAGCACTAGATCGCTAGTTACGTTTGGACTTATATATTTTATAAACTCAGAAAAATTACCAACTTCTTCCCAAAAACTCAAGAACATCCCCATACTATTTTGACTAAATATTAATTTTTATATCTTATATATAATACAAACGATGTATTATGGTTAAAAACATCATATATAGTGATGTACACGCTTGTAATATTTATACTGATGTACAAATGAGCCTTTCTAAGATGAATAGGCAATGTCGTTGCCTGGTGAAAAGTTCTCATAGCAACCCAAACTATACAACTATACAACCCATATTATACACGGAAAACCCCAATTATACACGGAACGCTTCAGGAAAGTGGCTACAAATAATATACCATTGGAATCGGACGATTATGGAGAATCTATTTTTCGAAATATGTATGCAAATTAGCACTGTCCGCGGGATCGCGGACGTCGACCATTACAGGAGCAGTTGGGGTTATTTGCTTAAGGGCACAAACAGAGCTTTACAACACCTTTTTCGACCCTATCAGCTCTGGGATTAGAATCAGGACCTTTCATTTTGAGGCCCAGGACTCTTGGCCACTAAGCTATCAGCCACCCCACATATTCATGAAGTGACTACATAATTTTTTATTATTCACTGTCTATGCTTCACTGCATCCAGGTAATGAAAAATCCATTCTGACAGATCTTGTAAACAAACCAGACTCTTGAGTCATTCTTTAGTGGTTCTGGTTCCTCTCAAAGTTTCCTTCTGCAGTATCACAAAGGCTTTAACGTCTCACAATCCCTTGCTTAAATTAAAGACTGATCTGGACAAAACACAAAGATAGCAGCTTATAAACAGTATAACAAATCAACGCCCCATCATTGAATGCTTATAAATGCCTTGAAATAAGATATTTGGCAAATTCCTAATATTGTCATCTGCAGTGCCTGCTAGTAAGAATACTCCCACTCAAGCAGGTGTAACTCATCTAAGACCAAAGGTCATCCCTCATGTCTGTTTGAAAATGTAGAAAGGTAGTATTTTACATGCAAAGCTGACCTTTAATGCTTCATGATGAACACTTAAAAGCAGTAGAGGACTGGTCACCCCTCTGAGCCTGGGTCCTCTCTAGGTTTCTTCCTAAAATTCGATCTTCTTAGGGAGTTTTTCCTAGCCACTGAAATTCAACACTACTGTTGTTTGCTCCTTGGGGTTTAAGGCCGGGTGTCTCTGTAAAGCACTTTGTGACAACTGCTGTTGTAAAAAGGGCTTTATCAATAAATTTGATTGATTGATTGATTAAAAGGTGATGCCTTATAAACACAAAAAAAACATTGATGTGGGATCCTCCAGGTGGCAACCATTCTACTCTGGATGAATGTGGACAGGGTTGATCAGAGCCTATTGGGTGCGGATGTACTGTAAGTGAAGCCACTGATGACTCAGCTGTGCTCTCTGTTCTAATGAAAAGTTTCTTTGATATGGAGCTGAACAACAAAACTATAAAGCTAATGTTAGCAGGAGGAAATTAAATATGTAATGATGGATACAAATATGACAAACATTAAAATAGCTTGTGTCTGTGTAAGACATAAACCCTCTTAAGTGCTTTCTAAAAAATCAGCTGTCACCCCTCTCTTTCCTCGTTTCTGCATGGTGCTGCTGGTTGACTGGTTCCCATGGTAACAGGCCTACTCAGAGCTATGGCAGATGGAGAGAGAGCTGGATATCTAAATTTATCACCCAGCATCCTTTCTGGGTACAGGCGCACACTGCCAGGAGGAAGTGGTTGAACAGCCTGACCTCCACACGCATGCAGAACTCCCCCTGACCTCAGGGCTGAGTGGTTGCTGCAGGTATCAAGTAGCCCACAGATTAAGGCCCGGCTTTCCCTCACAAAACAGTCCAAATCACCATTAAGGCATAAATAACTTGCAACTTTAAACATTTCTTTAGTCTGTAGAAGAGATATTACCTCAAATCAAAGGAATAGAGTTTTGTGATGGATTTCTCAGTTTAGTTTGTACACTTTTGAACACAGACCAAAACCTGTTTCCTATGGCGGTCTAGCGGTCAAAATTAAACACACCACTACAGCATCAGTTTGATTCCGGCTAACTGCTATTACAGCCCACTTTTTCTTCATTCGCCCATTTTCACCCTCTATCATCAATTAAGCATTAGATGACCCCAAGAACCTAAGGCTGTAATGGTAACCAGATCTTTAACCAAGAGACAAAATTACCATAATGCATTTTAGTTTAAACATTCTAAAGAAACCCGGAGGACAGGAGCTCTCAAAACCAGATGGCAGATAGCATGTAAAACCAACGAGCACCAGAACTATCTAGAGTTACAACCATTGTGGCTAGCAGTAGGAGCTGTAGACACTCACAGAGGGAATTCACTTTAACGAACTGCATACCAGCTGTCTCTTTGAGGTCTGCTCTGCAGTGCTTCCGAGCCTGTGAGCAGACAGAGGAGGATTTTGGAGGACTTTGATAAGACATGCGGTTCACAGTGATCGCTGGTTTCACTTTGATTACACAATCCCACTGAACTGCAGGTCAATTGTGCCTCCCACATCAAACAAAAGCGTCACAAAGGCATCTACATCACATGAACTGGACACAGCAGGATTGGACAGAAATGTATGAGAGGCTAGGATGAAGGTCTGGTGATCATGTTTTCAGGCCACAGTAAAAACTTTATGAATTGACCAAGGATCTAAGAGAAGTGAAGAAAAAGGATCCCATCTGATCTAGTATGACCATGGCCATCTAGCCTGTCTGAGCGTTTAATTACGCTTTCTGTGCTTTTTGTAAACTAAAAGAAAACCAAAAGTCCAAAAGCCTGTATAACTGGAAAACATTTAGACCGCACACACACACTTGACCCATGAAAAACAACTGGAGAGTATTGGAAGCTGTAAAGGGAATTTAAAGGGACATTTAAAGGGAAAGGTACCTACATTTCCCATGACAATTGTTTTAATCATTATCACTCAAAAACAGGAAGCGACACAAGCAAACTCCTACTGGAAACCTTACACCAGTCTATCTTACAACAGCCACTAGGAGAGGAATTCACCTTTTAGCAGGACAATAACCAAAAACACAAGGGTCAATTTAGTTGCTTAACGAGAGTGGCCATGTTTTGCTTCACTTGAATCTGCTTCAGAACCTACAGTAAGCCTTAAATATTTCTGTCTAGGCATTATTCCAAACCTTTCAACATGAACAGAATAATGGTCAAGTATTGCACAGTCCAAGTTTGCAAACATCTTACAAACTTACACAAGAAGACTCTCAGCTGTAATTGCCACCTAAGGTGTTTATCAATTTTGTGAATTCCAACGTGTGCTTATTGCCTTACTGCAGCAACTCCCGGCCAAGTTGGGAAATTGAGATACGTATCCTCCAAAGGACATTGTGTTAAGCCATTTTGCGCCTTATCAGAGTGCTTACTCAAAAAAAGGAAGCTACTTATATTTTAGTAGCATACGATTAATAACTCAATCAATGTACATGCACACACACAGAATAAAAACAAATAAATATTAAAATGAACCTGCAATAGAGCATGTCCAGAAAGGATGATGATTGGCATAGTTGTATGTAAGTGATTGTATGAGTTCCAGGCCCCATTTCAGTACAGAAGTAGGTTCTCTAATAAATTTATTAATATGCATGGTATGATCTTTAATACATACGAATAAAGATGACATGTTTTCATAGCATCTCACTTGGTAAAGGCCAGGGACCAGAAACTGATAATTTCTGCAACATGACTGGCACAAAAAAATACAGGCATGAGTCCATCCATCCATCCATCTTCTTCCGCTTATCCGGGGCCGGGTCACGGGGGCAGCAGTCTAAGCAGGGATGCCCAGACTTCCCTCTCCCCAGACACTTCCTTTAGCTCTTCCGGGGGGACACCGAGGCGTTCCCAGGCCAGCCGGGAGACATAGTCCCTCCAGCGTGTCCTAGGTCTTCCCCGGGGTCTCCTCCCGGTGGGACGGGACCGGAACACCTTCCCAGGAAGGCGTTCCGGAGGCATCCGAAACAGATGCCCAAGCCACCTCAGCTGACCCCTCTCGATGTGGAGAAGCAGCGGCTCTACTCTGAGCTCCTCCCGGTTGACCGAGCTTCTCACCCTATCTCTAAGGGATCGCCCAGCCAGTAATGAGTGATTTCAATTTTTTTTTTACAGAATCAGTATTGATTTAACACCATACCATCTTCTTCCGCTTATCCGGGGCCGGGTCGCGGGGGCAGCAGTCTAAGCAGGGATGCCCAGACTTCCCTCTCCCCAGACACTTCCTCTAGCTCTTCCGGGGGGACACCGAGGCGTTCCCAGGCCAGCCGGGAGACATAGTCCCTCCAGCGTGTCCTAGGTCTTCCCCGGGGTCTCCTCCCGGTGGGACGGGACCGGAACACCTTCCCAGGAAAGCGTTCCGGAGGCATCCGAAAAAGATGCCCAAGCCACCTCAGCTGACCCCTCTCGATGTGGAGGAGCAGCGGCTCTACTCTGAGCTCCTCCCGGGTGACCGAGCTTCTCACTCTAAGGGATCGCCCAGCCACCCTGCGGAGAAAGCTCATTTCGGCCGCCTGTATCCGGGATCTTGTCCTTTCGGTCATGACCCAAAGCTCATGACCACAGGTGAGAGTAGGAACGTAGATTGACTGGTAAATCGAGAGCTTCGGCAATGCGGACCAAGCTCCTGCTTCGGTTGTACAGGGACCTGACAGCCCTTAGCAAAGGACCCAGGACCCCATATTCCCCAAGCACCCTCCACAAGATGCCGCGAGGGACACAGTCGAATGCCTTCTCCAAATCCACAAAACACATGTGGATTGGTTGGGCAAACTCCCATGAACCCTCCAACACCCCGTAGAGGGTATAGAGCTGGTCCAGTGTTCCACGGCCCGGACGAAAACCACACTGTTCCTCCTGAATCCGAGGTTCTACTATCGGCCGTATTCTCCTCTCCAGAACCCTGGCATAGACTTTCCCGGGGAGGCTGAGAAGTGTGATCCCCCTATAGTTGGAACACACCCTCCGGTCCCCCTTCTTAAAAAGAGGGACCACCACCCCGGTCTGCCATCCCAGAGGCACTGTCCCCGACCGCCACGCGATGTTGCACAGGCGTGTCAACCAAGACAGCCCCACAACATCCAGAGACTTGAGGTACTCAGGGCGGCTCTCATCCACCCCCGGTGCCTTGCCACCGAGGAGTTTCTTGACCACCTCAGTGACTTCAGCCCGGGTGATGGACGAGTCCACCTCTGAGCCCTCATCCTCTGCTGAGGAAGCAGAGGATGATTTAACACTAAAGTACTATTATACAGTACAATTACACTACTATTATGCGGTTTACATGCTTTGAGGTGAATTCTTCTTAAAGGACACTCATCTTGAACTAGGAGTGGGGGAAAACATTTGATACAGTATAGTATTGTGATTTTCTTCCCAATAACATTGTATCAATTCACTGACACCAAGAATTAATTATTTTAAGGGCACTTGACCCTTTATCCTTAAGTGGTCTGTATCTAGGAGATTGCTAGGACCAGTGGCTTCGTTATTCTCAAATCGAGGACGGTAGAAAAGCCTAGGGCGGTGATAGTCCGCTTTCACCGTTTCTAGACCAAGGAAAGCAAAAAGTACGCAAAAGGAGAGGTGCACCTCAAAACATAGGGAAACTAGTCTACATCTACGAAGATTACAGCCCTGATGTCTTAGAGCAACGTTCCCATTATCGTGAGGATATGGCAAAGTTCTATAACCTGGGCCTTAAATCGTCCCTTATTTTCCCGGCTAGACTCAACCAAAGATGGAGGTAACACAATATTTTCGTCAGTTCAGGAGGCTATGGGATATTTAGCACCCCTCTTTAACACCCCGCACTAACTGTTGTGTAGCATTGCTACACACTTGTCACTCTCCTGAACTTGCTTCATTATTGCGGTTCTATTGTTCATATTTTTACGGTCATTTTACTTATATAGTTCGGAAAGTGCTTGGTGCTAAAGTGTTGGACACAGACAGGTTGATTGTGGTGTGACGCTGACTGTCGATATGATGTTACCGCTTCTTCAGAGAGACTGTGTGTCAGGTCCTGGCAGGGGTGCCTCTAGGCATCTCAGTGTGCCTGGAGGCCACAGTCAGGGCCTGACTGCAGAGGTGCCTCTTTGCACCTCTATGTTCATTGCTGTGTAATCATCCCCAGTCAGAGGCAGCTGCTCCCTATGGCTTCTGATTGGGGATCCTATTTAAGTTGCCCTGTGTCCCATAGTTATCTCATTGTTATGAGTTTGCTTTGTGTTGTGCTGCGTTTCATTTCACGGTTTGTACCGCTCCTTTGTTTGTTTTCTTTGTGAAGTTTGGAATACACATTAAAGGATGTTCATCAGCACCTCATGTCCTGCCTCACCTCAACCGTGACACTGCGTCCCATAGCTCATCCCATGGTCCGACGGTTAATGCGCGTGCACTGTACGTTTTCACGGTTGCTTTTGCTCCTGCATTTTGCAGTCACAAAATAGATTATTATTACCATTGGTTCTTCAGATAATCTTGTATTAGACTTGCATTATATAAGTTGATGACGGGTGTCTAATATGTGCATGCACGTGTGTGACTAATTTCATGATGGACTTATTTTTTTTATTTCATTATGTATATTTCTGTATGGGTACAGTAAAAAAAATTATCATTCCTAGATGTATGTATATATGCATGTACATGTCTTCTCAATTTTGTTTAGGTACTTTGTTTATTTAGGCGTTTGCTTCTTAATTTTATTCAGACTATTTTTATATGCGTTTATTATATTTTGTTGTACTCTGTTATATATCCAGCACATCACCAACAGTACCAGCTGTCATACATGGAACTATAAAAAAAACTGTGCAGTGCACGTACATTACACCCTGTATAATTAGAACCAATATGCTTTGTTTCTTGCATTGAGGCCTGCTTTGTTTCGATTCTTGAATACACACTGTGCCTTATTGTCCAATATCAAGGAATGTTTTAAGTGTCGTCCATCTCTCTTGAATGTTAGGGTTAATATGTGCTTTTTATGAGGTAATTGAGGAACATTAATAGGATATGGATATGTTCCGGAGTCCCTATATGGGATAGTCAAAGTCTTTATCAGCTTGCTGCTGTTTTGTACAGTAGTTTCTGTTCTTTTTTTGTTGTTGGGCTGGGGATGGGGATTGGGAAGGAGGAATATTTTGTCTGATTTCTACTCCGCTGTCGTGGCCAAACCTCAAGTCTCTGTTCTAATGGCTAGTAATCTTAGGTTCATAAATTGGAATGTTAAGGGGCTAAACCATCCAGTAAAAAGAATATGAAACATATGAAACAGCTAAAAGCAGAAATAGCCTTCTTACAGGAACCCCATCTACGATGAGTGGATCACTCTTGCATTCACAAAGGCTGGGTTGGGCAGCTCTTCCACTCAGATTTTCAGGCTCGGGTAAGAGGGGTAACCATTTTGATTAATGAAGATATATTGTTTACACCCTCTTCTATTGTCTCAGATACATATGGTCGTTATTTGTTTTGGGCAAACTGTTTAACACTAATGTAATGTTGGCTAATGTCTATGCCCCAAACACAGATGACATGGATTCTTTCAGAAGTATTTCTCTCTTCTTCCTTGGGGGAGACCTCAACTGTTGGCTGGACCCAATGTTGGACTGCTCCTCGGCTAGACCTTGAGTGGTAAGCAAATCTGCCACCTATATTCAGCGCTTCCTTTCAGGGTATGGAATAACTTATGTGGCGGTTTTCACATCCCACAAGTAGGGAATATACTTTCTTTTCAAATGTATACCACACATACTCCAGGATCTATTATTTTTCAATTGATAGCAGGCTCATACAAAATGTTCACTCCTGGGCATAGCATGGTATACAGGTGGTGGTCATATAATTAGAATATCATCAAAAAGTTGATTTATGTCAGTAATTGCATTCATAAAGTGAAACTTGTATATTATATTAATTAATTACACACAGACTGATATATTTCAAGTGTTTATTTCTTTTAATTGTGATGATTATATGTGACAACTAATGAAAATCCCAAATTCAGTATCTCCCGAAAATTAGAATATTACTTAAAACCAATACAAAAAAGGGATTTTTAGAAATGTTGGCCAACGGAAAAGTATGAACATGAAAAGTATGAGCATGTACAGCACTCAATACTTAGTTGGGGCTCCTTTTGCCTGAATTACTACAGCAATGCGGCGTGGCATGGAGTCGATCAGTCTGTGGCACTGCTCAGGTGTTATGAGGGCCCAGGTTGCTCTGATAGTGGCCTTCAGCTCTTCTGCATTGTTGGATCTGGCATATCGCATCTTCCTCTTCACAATACCCCATAGATTTTCTATAGGGTTAAGGTCAGGCAAGTTTGCTGGCCAATTAAAAACAGGGATACCATGGTCCTTAAACCAGGTACTGGTAGCTTTGGCACTGTGTGCAGGTGCCAAGTCCTGTTGGAAAATGAAATCTGCATCTCCATAAAGTTGGTCAGCAGCAGGCAGCATGAAATGCTCTAAAATTTTCTGATAGACGGCTGCGTTGACCCTGGACCTCAGAAAACACAGTGGACCAACACCAGCAGATGACATGGCACCCCAAACCATCACTGACTGTGGACACTTTACACTGGACTTCAAGCAACGTGGATTCTGTGCCTCTCCTCTCCGTCCTCCAGACTCTGGGACCTTGATTTCCAAAGGAAATGCAAAATCTACTTTCATGAGAGAACATAACTTTGGACCACTCAACAGGAGTCCAGTCCTTTTTGTCTTTAGCCCAGGCGAAATGCTTCTGACGCTGTGTCTTGTTCAAGAGTGGCTTGACACAAGGAATGCGACAGCTGAAACCCATGTCTTGCATACGTCTGTGCGTGGTGGTTCTTGAAGCACTGACTCTAGCTGCAGTCCACTCTTTGTGAATCTACTCCACATTTTTGAATGGGTTTTGTTTCACAATCCTCTCCAGGGTGCAGTTTTCCCTATTGCTTGTACACCTTTTTCTACCACATCTTTTCCTTCCCTTTGCCTCTCTATTAATGTGCTTGGACACAGAGCTCTGTGAACAGCCAGCTTATAGAACTAGACTGAGAGACCATTTAAAGGACTTTGCATGTGTTTTGAGTTAATTAGCTGATTAGAGTGTGGCACCAGGTGTCTTCAATATTGAACCTTTTCACAATATAAAAATTTTCTGAGATACTGAATTTGGGGTTTTCATTAGCTGTCAGTTATAATCATCAAAATTAAAAGAAATAAACACTTGAAATATATCAGTCTGTGTGGAATGAATGTATACATTATATAAGTTTCACTTTTTGAATGGAATTACTTAAATAAATCAACTTTTTGATGATATTCTAATTATATGACCTGCACCTGTAGTCATAATTATCCGATCATGCCCCACTAACACTCGACATGTATTTTCCAGACTCTGCCCATTGTAGGAGGCATTGGCACTTAGACTCCTCCCTTTTAGCAGATGAGGATTTTGTCAAGTTTATATCTGAACAAATACCTTTTTTTCTGGGGTGTGAATAAATCCGCTGAGATGTCGTCTTCTACCACGTGGGAAGCAATAAAATCTTATTTGAGGGGGCAGACCATTTTGTGCTCAGCTAAAAAACGGGGTCAAAAGAGGAAGCAAACACACCTCAGTAACCAAATCTGACAAGTGAATCAGCAATATGCTAGTGCTCCCACAGCAGACCTATATAAACAATGTATTGGACTAAAAATTCAAGCTTGATTGCTCCTTACCCAGCAAACAGTAAATCACTTGCAGAAAACTAGAAGCATATTTTATGAGCATAGCGAGAAGGTGGGGAGGCTGTTAGCTACTCAGTTACGTGGGGCCAGGGCGCAGCAGATCATTGGTGGATTACGTATGGAGAGTGGGGAAATATTACCAGATCAAAACATGATTAATGATAAGTTTAGGGAATTTTACATCTGATTCCACGCACAACACAGAAATAAAGGAACATTTCTTAACAGTTTGTCAATACCAACCTTATCCTCAGATCTCAGGTCGGATCTTGAGAAGCCAAATATTAAAGTGGATGTTGGGGTAGCCATACCCTCCTTGCAATCAGTAAAATACCTGGAATCTGATGGATTCCCATCAGAATTTTACAAAAAGTTATCTTTACAACCTTACTCCTCTCTTGGAATCAGTCTTTACAGAATCTCTTCAATCAGGGCTCCTCCCATCAAAAATTAACCAGACCTGTATCTCCTTACTTGCTAAAAAAAGTAAAGATCCATTAGATTGTGCCTCCTACATGCCCATTTCATTGCTTAACAACAAAGTTAAAATACTAGCCAAAATACTGGCTTCTCAGCTTGAGGTTGCGCTTCCCATGATCATATCCCACAACCAAACAGGGTTTATAAAAACACCATTAATTTTCTAATATACGTTGCTTATTTAACATTCTATATTCTCCATCACAAGACACTCCAGAATGTGTAATGTCGATGGATGCAAAAAAGGCATTCGACAGAGTCAAGTGGGACTACTTACTAGCCTATTAGAAAAATGTGGAATTGGCCCAACATTTATCTCTTGGATTACACTATTGTATAACACCCCTTCTGCAATTGTATTAACCAACACCTTACAGTATACTCCAAGCCATTCGATCTGCAATGTGGGAACTCGTCTGGGCTGTCAGCTGAGCCACACCCTCTTTACACTAGCCATAGAACCGTTAGCGATTGCCGTGCGTGACTGTAAACATGTTCGGGGTGTGTCTGGGGGGGGCATTGAACATAAGGTGTTCTTGTACGCAGACAACCTTTTATTTTATATTTCAGACCCGAAGACCTCTTCGGGTCTATAGTACTCTCCCTCCTCAATGAATTCAGCCTGTTCTCTGGATACAAAATCTGCACAAGGGTGAACTCTTTCCAATTAATCAACTGGCGCTTCAGTTGAAATACCACTAAAAGTAGTCAAGGACCAATTCACGTACCTTGGTGTCACTGTTACTCAAGAGTAAAAGCACTTTTTCAAAGAAAACATTGAGACACTGTTTGATCAAACTAAGCAGGATCTGGCCAAATGGTTTATATTTACTATTATTTCTTCAAGTCAGGCATTATGTGCAGTGTGAATTTCCTGTTGAGACTGCCTACCAGCTCTCTGGATACGATTCTTTCTGTAAATCCGTTAACTAAGGGGGCTGTTTCATCTATTCATAACCTGATGGCGGCCCTGACATGCTTCTCTTTGGACACTATCAAGGAAGTTTGGGAGAGGGATCTTGGTACACTACTCTCAGATGATACCTGGAAATCAATACTCAGGAAAATACACTCCTCATCTATGTGCGCCCACCACAGTCTCATTTAATTTAAGGTGGTACACAGAGTCCAAATATCCAAAGCAAAATTGTCAAAATATTACCCCGGGACAAGCCCTACATGTGATACATGTAGGAATACTGATGCCTCTTTGATACACGTTTTGGACTTTTCTGGAGATCTGTGTTCGAGACCCTCTCTGAAATGTTACAATGCGGGTTGGAACCGGACACACCTATAGCATTATTTGGAATCGCACCCCAAAACTCTGCCCTATCTGTCCTCACATTTGCCTCTCTATTAGTGGTCTAAATTGCTTAGATGATAGGGGGATGCTCCGCCCACACTCTCCCAATGGCTTAAAGTCCTTGCGACATGCTTAAAGCTGGAGAAGATTAGATACTCTTTACAGTGGTCCGGATTAGAAATGCGGACTACAGAACAACAGGTCCCGCGTTCGACTCTCCTCTTATTCAAAACACATTATGCCTTAGAATTTATTCAGCACGGACAAAAACTTCGCTGGCTGCACGATTCACTCATCTTCTTACTTGACGAAAAAGTCTGTTGTCACCTCTTTTGATAGTTACTGTATCAATGTCATTCACAAATGGCTAATAAGTTGTTAAAATGGACAGTGGCATAAGCCATACAGTTAATGGATGCCATTTGTGGAGGTGAACTTAATACACTGCGTGCACAATTATTAGGCAAATCGTATTCCTCAAGATTTCTTTTATTGTTGAACAAACACAATGCTATTAGTCAATCCAAAATATAATTGAACCTCAAACCTGAATGTTTAACAAAAAGAAAAATGAGTATTGATCTTTCTCAGGGGGAATACAGAAGTGTAAACAATTATTAGGCAACTAAATTACATGCTGAGGACTTCTTCCTGTACCACCGCTTGAATACATTTTAGTTCCTTCAACCCGAAAAGGTCCAACTACCTCATCCTTAATGATAGCAGCCCATACCAGTATCCCTCCTCTACCTTGCTGGCGCCTGACTCGAAGTGGTGCCCTGTGTCCATTAGTGATGGCCACAGGCCCATCCATCTGGTCCATCAAGAGTCACTCTCATTTCATCTGTCCATAAAACCTTTAAAAATCAGGAATTTCTTTGCCCAATCTATATGCTTCAATGTGTGAATCCTATTCAGTGGTGGTCTTCTTTCAGCCTTCTTAATCTTGGCCATGTCTCTGAACACTTGACACCTCCAGGTAGGTTGCAGTCCTGGAATATGGTGGCACTGGAGGATAATGGATTCCTGGTAGCTTCAAGTTTAATTAGACATTAGAAATATCTAATGTTGAGATGCTATACCAACACTAGATAAGCGTGCAGTTCTGTGGTGTAGTGGCTAAAGACATAGCCTCTCATGTGGGTGACCCCGGTTTGAATCCAGTGCGGGCAACAACATTTATCACTTTCAATTGATGGCTGGCTGAACTAGGCTTGCGTGGTTCCTTTTCTGGTTTATACTTCCTTAAGAGATGCACAGCTGTGGCCCTGAATAGCCTGGCTTGTTATGGCTCTCAGATGCCATTTTTCTAAACTCTATTTCTCTAAACTCTCCTCCCTATTCATTGATGAGTTGATTTATAGTTAGCAATATTATATGATGGAATCCCATCCTTGTTACTTTTTTTGCTAAAAGTTAGTAACTGTGAAGGTATAGGCAACACATCATGTACAGAACAGAATCTGTGTTACAGTACAGTTGCCTGTAAGTAATCTACTAGAATAATGGTGAAAGAGCATGAATTCACAAGGTAAAAAGAAAATGTTCCAAAAAAACTGTAATTTCTACTGTTAAATATGTGTAAGGGTTATTGTTTGTCGGTATGGAATATAAGCTGCGAGAAAAACAAACCTACCTGTGGGATCTGTTGTAGTTTCAATTGGATGCATTACTGGCACAAAGCAAAAAAAAGCATTTCTTGAGTTATCTTTCTAATTACTACAGCCATGCATAGACAGCATCATATCACTAAAAGTAGTTAAATTCAAGTTAGAGAGTGGCAGGAGACACGCAAGTTCAGTTGTCTCCATTACCACTGTAACCTCCCAACCCGATCGCTCATATGGTGTTTTTTTAGCACGTAAAGATAAATGTTGAACTTTGTGCAATTTATGCTAAAATCATCTTTTGCCTAAAACTAATGAAATGGAATGTGATATTTGCTAACATCAGTATTGGTGACGTCAACTCTCAAATGCAGATGGGTGGGAAGCGCTGGGCTAAAAAATATAGTTAAGGTTAGGTAACGCTCCTGTGGTTAAGGTTATGGTTAAGTTTAGAGGTGAGGTTAGAAAAGAGAAACAGTAAAGGGTAGGTAACACTTCTAGTGTGGTTATGGTTGAGGTTAAATTAAGCTTTAAGGTGAGATAAGAAAAACAGTTAAGATTTAGTAATGCTCGTGTGGTTAAGGTTAGAAAACCAAGATATTGCACGTCTCTGGTGAATTGAACTTGCAAGTTTTGGGGTCCGAGTGCCTGATCGCAACTCCCTAGCAAAACTTTACTTAAATTAAAGCTACATGTGCACACTACTACCCCTAGTGGCTGTATGAAACAGAGTGGTGTGGTAATGGAAGGGATTAGTTTGAAAATTGAGCAACAATATTGAACAATATAAATATTCTAGGAAACATTACACAGCTTACACATTTGTATTGAAGTGTAATGTAATGAAAGATTCTTGTAATGAAAATGTGAGTTTCTAAAATGACTTTGAATTTAATGTTTTATTTTCTTATTGGTTACTGTACCAAGGTAAGGTTTCAAAGGTTTCTAACAGAAGATCTCTTATAAGATGAGGTCAGTGAACACTGTTCATAGTGTTCATCTGCACAGATAAACGTTTTAAATGAAAGCAGTTGATAAAAAAAAAAAAATCAGTTTGGTTATCAAATAGAAAAAATAATTACCAATAAGATGAACTGAGAAGAATGAACTGCAAAATATAATTCTGAACTACAAAATGTAATCACAATACTCAATATATAACAAAATATAAAATGCTATATTATCATATCGTGAACCGAGTATCATGATAATATCATATTGTGAGGTCTCAGGCAATTTCCACCCTGATCTAGAACCAGGTCTACTAAGTGTAGGAAATATTCCATAAGGATGTTTGTTCATGCAGACTTCATGGCTCCATTTGTGCGGCCCATCAGTGCGTTCTCTAATCCAAGATACTATATTGATTTGAGGTCCAGGGATTGAGTAAACTGAACATGGATTTGTCAGACCAGGCAGGGTGTGGTCATAATCTGCAGTACCCAATCCATGACAACGGCTGATCAATTTTGCATTCCGAGACGCTGTTAAAAATCCAAGAAGCTGACAGTTCCATTACTGGAACTGTCAATCATACCATGCTCAGAGTTACCAAGGTTCCTAGTTTTGTCGATTTTAACATTCATTTTAACAGCAACTGAATGCCTTAGTTCTGGCATGGTTTATCTAGTAAACAATGGCCATGTGACTCACTGTCTATAGCAACAATCCCTTCCTGTGTATCTAATAAACTTGCAACTTAGTGTATATTAATGTTAAATAATATACCATTGCACCAAAATAAACCACAAAAAAACCCAAAGGTGATTTGATTTGTGTCCCGACATTTTCTCAAAACAGATTTCTGATTAAAAACATTATTGTCAACCTTCTGGAGAACTCCAAATAATTAGCTTAGATGAAGGTGATCCTTGTTTACGTTGTTATAGTTGTCACATCTGAGTAAGTTTCAGTTGCCTACAGGGTATAAATTACTAAACAGGGGAATTCCTGTTAGCACAGGCTTCCATAATCAAGAAGTTCATAGCCCATGGAACTGTCAAGTCCACAGGATGTGGATGCAAGAAGATACTCAACCACAGATGTTATCAAAAGTTGGCTTGAATGGATGACAAAGCACCCCACGCAACAGCTAAAGATCTACAACCTGACCTCAAGAACTGTTTCTGCGCACACCATCAACTGTAAACTAAACCAACAAGGGCTAATTGGAAGGAAAACCTCTGCTAAAAGAGACGAATAAAGCCAACATTTCTCAAAAAGCCCATCTAAATCCTACTGGGAAAATCTCCTTTGGTCTAAAAGTCCTGTAAACATATTTACAGTTAAATATGGGGGAGATTTGACAATGTTTGCTGTGGCTTTGTCTTTAGCTCTGGAACGTTTGACAGTGTGAAAGGCATCATGATATATGGAATATTCCACCTAAAATGGATCTTCATCAAAGGTTGTGGGTCTTCAAGCCGAACAACAACCCCAAACACAAAAAAAAGTGCTCAAGAATGGCCAAAAAATGTATAAATGTGAAAACATTTTTGTGAATTAACAAATGAATCAAGAAATGTGAAGAAATCCAACAAGGTGAATAGTTATTGTATAATATTAACAACACAAGCACAAAAATAATGCCAAATGTAAAAAAAAAAAAAATCACTCCAATTCAGCTACACTCGACAATAAGAAAAAACTAGAACTTAAGTAGCTGCTATGCTCACATCCCATATGTAACACTCAAGCAGACACAATCGGGAGTGAATAACAAAATCGGAACACCAACCCATTTAGAGAAGGCTATTCTATTCACAAAGGCATAATGTCTATGGTATGACTGCAGATTACATCATACATAGTAACAAAGTCTATAAATCCTTTCCAAAAGACTAATGACACTACACCCTCAGAGAGAGTGTATGAGAGAGAATGCAAGTTAAAGAAAGAAAAAGAGAAAGAAGAGTATGAGATACTTAAGGAAAACAGACTGATAGGGAAAGTAGAAAAAATTTGTGAGGGATGATGTAGAGCAGTTTACCTGGGAGATATTTGTCTAGTGTTATCTTCCATAGGAGCTGCAGATCCACTGTGAGATGTGGGGAGAGCAAGCGAATAGGAGTGTTTGAGTGGGTGTTTTTTTTTTTTTAGATAGAGAGGGAGTGAGGTGAAAAGAGAGTGATGAAGAGAAAGAGTAAACAAGTGTTAGCCCTCTAATGGTAAAGTATAAGGAAATCAAACCTAAATAGCCAACAGATAGCAAGGAGGGACCTACGAAGTTGCTACTGTAGAACAACTACTGTTGTTGTATTCATTATCAAAATCATCATCGTCATCATAATCCCCATTGCTGTAACATCAAAGCCTACATTTATGGTCAGCTTTTACATGCAAAACAGTAATGGAACTAGTACCATGACGAACTGAAACGAAAACAAACAGACACACACATTCAAAACAGAACTTGATTCCTATAACTTTCATTATACAGCACCTCTATGCACCTTCAACAAACAGTTGCAGTGTTGGAGACCATGTTACAAACAGGTTTATTTGGGGTGTTCCTACAGAGAGCAGGACACCTGAGGAGGTTACTGAGGGACAGAGGCATTGCTAGGATCACAATACATTCGGGACAGAAAGTATGGGGTTCTGAATGTAATTGCTAAAAAAAGATTCCGAAGCAAATGCTAGGGGCCTACACACAAACATTATCATAATGCATGATCGCAATTTTAGACAAATAGATCAGGGGCTATTTTTATATATAATTATTTTGGTCAAATTGAGATCCGGGACTATAGCCTAGGTCTAACGACACCACTGCTGAGGGAAAACCTTGCAATGCGTCATCACCGCCAACCATCAGTAAGCGATAGTAGTGATGAATACAATAGCAAATAACAATGTTTCAAGAACACAGGTAATTTAAAATGACTGCCTGACAGTGGTCGAAAGAATGCAAAATTCCCCCTCAAAAACCAAAAATGTATTGGCAGAAGAAATCTACCACGTTAACTGTGCACTAGTAACTGAATTCCAGAGCCATATCATCCATTCAAACCCCCGCACAGTTTGAAAAAAAGACTATTGCCTAGTGGAATTGAGAATGAGAGAAGGCCCTGCTGTTCCATTGAGTTTGCCTCACTGGCAGGGCACAGGAAGTGTGAGTCACACTCCAAAATAAACAGTTGCACACAGCAAGCCCAGCCGTCAGAGAGACAGACTGGGGATCATCTGTCTGCATATCAGCACCCGGTAGGACATTACCATTCTCCTTATGGGGTGGAAGGCATGAGATACTGTGGAAGACGCTAAGGAGGTAGCTACATTCTTTCTACGTTGGCAAAAAAACTGCCTTTGGTGCCCTCGGTTTCCTTGCGCATTTTCCTTTCCACACCTCCTTCTCACCCTTTCTCTGTCCCTCTCTACCTTTCACAGTTACTCTGCTGTTTCAATTTGCTGTCTCCTGATCCCTTGCTTTCTATGTCCTTCTTTCTAAATCAATTCCCCTCAATGCATGTTGTTGGTGATATCCCTTATGCCTAGGGGCTGTGTAGCAGCCAGGCAGCCTCTAGGAAATGTGCTCGTGTTGTGCTCTCCTATCCTGTCGACAAATTATACTGTATTGTATCTCGGGTGAATGCGATATTTGTGGCCGTCGGACAGCAAACCCAGAACACACCTACTGTACAGTGAGGGTGTTTCACCCATCCGTCACCCTTTGTCCTCTGTTGTTCAAACCAATGGGTTTACATAGAATGGGGAGTCCGGGACAACACAACCTTTGTTGACATGACAAGGAAAAAGGACGGGGATGGGCCTGCAATTTAGTGGATCTCTGGAAACCAGGTTTAAGCTGGAAGGAAGTTCAGTAATCCCTGTGAATGAATACAAGATATTGAGCGCAAACCAGGCTTGGATGGTATTCCAAATGGATTGGATTACTTAATATCAAGACAATAAAAAAAGGCATTTAAATAAATATAAAATGATTAACAAATTGATTGTTTTGGAGTATTACAAAATGTAGTTGGCCTATTCTAAAAGTTCCAGTTACAATCATTTACAAAGCTTTACAGAAATGTTGTTTTAACTGACATTTTAAGGAGGACCATTCCGCATTGAAACATTATCAGATGTCATAATTACTTATGTTAAAAGATTATTGATGTTCTGAACTCGGCATATGTTGCTCAGCATAAAATCACCAAATTACTTAAATATACTCTTCTATGTATAATGGACAATAAGACAATGTTTTTGGGGCCAGTTAGAAAAAAAAAGCTTAATAAGGTAAACTTGCATCAAGCTACTCTCTGGAACACTTTTGTAGTTGTAATGTAATTGAGCAGCCACAGATGTCAAAGAAAACTGTTGGTTTATTTGTATTATTTTTATAATTACTTCCAGTATGTGACCATTATACACATTTGGTATGCACCTATCAAAAACCGGAGAAAGCAACACCTAAAGTGCATTTTTCAGCGTAACCTTTCTATTGTTTTTGCTGAGTTGGAGCACTATAATTTTGACTAAATGACTTGTCTGTGAATTTACAGAAAGCCATTCAGCTAGGATATTTTTGGACTTCCACCCTATAAAGTGGTGACACAGCCTGTAAAAAATCCCAAAATGGTGCAGACTGAAGGATTCCTCCAACCCAGAACAGTGGAGAGTGCTTATTCAAGACGTGTGGTCTTACGGTAAGCATACATGCTCTGTGCACTGTGATGTTATGATAGGAATGAGATCCTTTTAGACAGAGCCGTCCTAGTTTACATTTACACCGGAGGGCCACTGTGTCAAGTCTGTTCCGTTTTCTCCCCATTTGAATGTGCAGTGGTTCATTTGGCTGGTGGTGAAAAACAGGTCAACCTGACAAGCAAGGCCTACCTAAAGCCCTGGAGAGAAACTGGTAAAGAAACTGGCACTTTGAGGGATGCCTTTAACAAAATCCAAAATGAGCTTTTTTTATACAGGTCCCAATATTGCCCTAAACTTAAAAAACACAAAAGTCAACACACCTATGAACATACACATAAACAACGCACAGCTCCACTATGGCAAGAAAGGGAAAGATGTTTAAGCCAGCTACCAGCTCTTGCAGCTAATCGAGTACTGTAGTATGTGAGTCTTTTGTTAAGGCTGATCAATACTTATCCACAGCCAGATCCAACATCTAAGCCTACAAAACACTGACAGACTGACCTGGCCACTTTCTCCCCCATTTACTCCGCTCCACTGCACTGCACTCCCCACACACTCATTCACTAACAACTAGTATCAGACTCAGGACTCTGTACCTTTTCTTTGTCTTTCCATTCTGTATCTCATTTGGAAAGTTGTATGGACCCAGCAGAATAATTTACATTATAAGGGCAGAAAGACAAAGGAAACCAACTTACAACCTAATTTAAAGCAGTGGTTCTCAACAGGTTTAGTCTCAGGACCTAAACTACATTTAATTTATTCTATTTTTAAAATATATTTTCAGATATTTTATGCTTTATTGGATGTTTACAGTGGGGGAAGACAATTTTTTTCTGACCGAGAAATGGGTTCGCATATGCTAAAGGGATATACAGTATGTGCACCGGACATTGTGACTTAGACTGCTGGACCAACCCAGGGTACATGTTTTGTGTCTTTACTTGGCTATCAGCAACCCATTAAAAACCTCTCGTGACCCAAATTCACATTGTGACCTACTAGTGGAAAACCAGTCATTTAAACCACCCCAAATCTGGCTTATGAAAAAAGATCCAATGTGCATTGGTTGTTTGGCACTTTATAGATTCACAAATAGTGCTGTATTTATACATAGTCCTCTGAAAAAAGAGATGATCAATGGTTCCCTATTGGTAAGAATAAGAAAAAAGATATACTGCCTAATATCAAACACTGCATCCCCTGCAACTTGACCTTGCCTCGGCCAGCCTTGAATGAATTATACCATCAGAGCAACAGTAGCAGTGAACATGCGCTGGCAGGCAACCAAAGAAAGTAAAGAAATAAGTAAACCAAACAGACATAGACTGTCAAAGTAATTTCAACTGAAACAGTAGCTTGTCTGAACTACCTGACAAAGGACAAAGTATTTACACAAAGGAAATTAAAAAAATTGACACGTCATGGCACGAGGGAAAGATGGAAGACAAAAATAGAACAAGGAAGTGACCTTTTTTAGAAGTTGTATGGGTGTCACGATAGCGGGGCTAAATATTCTCACACATTCACACTCTCTCACAATCCTCTGCTTACACTTTCAGTCTAGAGAAAACTCATGCTCAACCGATAGACCCAAAAAAAAAAGAAAAAGGAGAATCCTCTGCAAAAACAAAAAAGATGGCATACTCAACAACAAAAGCTAAAATTATCAACCTGACAGGACAACATCAACTAAGTGGTTAAAGCAACACACCATTACGTCGTGAAAAGAACAATTCAAATGGCTCGAACTGAGCTCCACTCAAATAGCAGAATCCTTGGCTTGCCTAGCTATTGCTGTACAAAGTGAAACTAAACACAACATCAGATCCCTGCAAACTGTGACTATGTTCAGCGAAGCTAATGAAGCCGAACTTGTCCCTGCACAAACACAGGCTCAGGGGAGAATCAACAGGTAAGGAGCAGTGTTTAAGTGTTTTCAAACAGCCGCAACAGGCCGCTGGATATCAGGTCCGTTCCGGTGGTGAACATACCTCCCGGCTATGCACAGTGGACGACCTGCTGAAGAGGGAGATCCGACACCATGCCTAGTTAATCTCAGTATAGCTCTCTGCACACAGTGACAAACAAATCCATTGAGACCCACTTCACAAACAGCATCAGTGCATTCATGCTCCAACCAGGCCCGTACCCCGACTTTCCCATAGTGCAGTGGTGCAATATAGGGCAAGACATTCCTGTCAATGCCCTCCCTTCTCAAAATGCACCTGGTCCAGACCCCTCATATAGCTCATTGTGTGTGAGCATGATCTACAGAGATATGATGCTGCCAACATTGTTGCCATTAACTAAAGCCAAATTCATCAGACTTCCTCTGCAAAGGTTACCCATTCCTCCAACACACACAAGCACACACACAGATGGCCCCGATGGTCCAATCCAATAGACCAGCTACTGGAGCACAAATTGCTGAAAAAGTTAATGCTGGTACTGACAGTAAAAATTCAGAACACAGTACATCGCAGTTTGCTGACCCCTGTACACTGCCGAAATTTAACTTGACAAGATTAGTCACAATATTTTACACACACTTGAGTGTTTTTTTTCTTTTGTCGATCAGAGTTCAGCCGACAAATAAGCAACTGAAATGCGTATCTATTAAATAATAGTGTTGCAAAATTAGGCTACATTATGGTGTATTGCAAAACCATTCTAAACTCGGTTTAAATATACAGAAATTTAGAAGCAAAGTTTCAGTAAATGATCTGTGTCTACAACTTTAAGCAGAGCTGTCTATTGCTCATCTGCACCCATGGCTTAGACATCCTATGGTAACAGAAAAAAATGTGCATGGTATTTGTTGAAATGTTTATAAAATTGGCTTCAAAATCCATTATTCAGATTGGAAACATGATTTTGAAATCAAAATATTTGGCAAAAAGACAGTTGGCTAAAAAATAATTGCGATCTGGCTCAAAATATTGCAATCAGGCAATTATGTAATAATTGTGACAGCCTTAATTGTAGCCTATATGCTCAGTTCACATAGACTATGAAGAGTTCATTCTGCTGACTAATTTATATAAAAAAACGTTTGTTGGATCATAGTGTTTGTGTTTTATTGCTATTTATGTCTAGTAGCTGTTCTATATGGCCGGATATCTGGAATATTAACAGTCCAAAAAAAAAAAGAGTTGAACGTAAACTCTGATAAAGCTCCCACCCACAGTGTTATTTTGACACTAGAATCAGTCAGTTTTATGTTCAGTTCCAGATTTATTTGCTCATTTATTTATTTACTTAATTTATTTTCAGTTAAACAGTTACCCTGTTTCTAATAGTCCAAGATTGTTCATTTCCGACAATGTCACTGGTATCGGCCGATTAATGGGCTATTGGCTTTTTCCTGCTCCAAACTATCGTTATTAGATTGGCCTTTAAAAATACACTATCGGTCGACCTCTAAGGCAAAGGATGACGATTTACTTCCACCTGAAGTTATGAAATGGTCACAAGCATCCTAATTAATTAGCTGATCCCTCCTGATGAGCCAGATGGAATTATGTGATCCCTTCTTTACTCATAACAAGTCCCATGCAATTGACTACTTCAATGTGCTAAAGGTCACCAGTGGCACAGCCCATGTTAAGCAGGCTTTTGGGCTCGAACGTCCACTAGCTATATCTATAGCGTCAACACCAGTCATGCTAAGCAACAAAACTGTCAAGAACAAGGAAACACATTGGTATCTTACCTCTATTGGAACGATTGTGCTCACACCACTAACAGCTAATGGCTCAGAAAGGACAGCTTGAAATGGCTAGCTTCAAAGAACAGGTAACCAATAATAACCTCAGCACCCTTAGGGGGTACATCCCAGATGATGCTATGCGCTCCGCAGCAAAGCCAAATAAACTGGCCCACTTTCTGTGACCAGGCAGACAGAAATGTGTCATCGCCCCATCACGGCTCACTGCTGCTGGGCAGGAAACAGGCCTGGCTGGCCGCACAATCTGTCTGAGAGACACTCAACGACACACATGCTAACATTGAGCACAACACCCGCACAGAGACACACAGACACCTTGCCTCAAAACCACACAAACCTTCCAAAAGAGCAGTAGCTGATAATTGACCCACAGGTCACATGACCTCTGTCAGGGGGATCAGCTCTGCATACCTCCTGCTGTAATCACCTCATAAAAATCTGGTTAGAGGAAATCTGACACTACACACCCAGTACCCTCACTTCCTCTCACCCACAGACGTCAAATAAAAACGGTACGCTTGCAATGCAACTCAGACTTCGCTACCAGAGATTCTGTAAATGTGCAGTCCCTTTTTCAGTGTACAGAAGAATAGGGGGCTAACTAATGCAAGCATGCACACACACAATCCACACAATGCTGTACCCGCACTCTTTGTTTTAAACAGGAAATACTGTATGTGGCCTTAGTCAAAGTGGGGATAAAGAGAGGGAGAAAGAAAGGGAGAAATAAATGGTTGTTAGAGGGACAATTAGAGAGAGGTAAAATGAGAGAGACAAAGCTGGAGAGAGGAGACAGAAAATGGGAGCAAGTGTATTGAGGTGGTTACATGCATTGATTTTCTGTTAGCTTTCACCAAGCTACGCCATGGCCAATCTGCTACCCAATACCAACTGACTGCAAACTGGAGTAATTCTCTGACATAGTAGGCAGGAAGCACAGCCCCCCAGGCTCCTACTTCCCCCTATGCTCGCCAAGCTGTCCCAGAGGTCATATCTCCCATCTCACCTCAAAACTGAGCTCATAGAATTCAATAACACAAGATGAGTTCTCCATAAAAAGTGTATATGATTGGAAATAGCCTGTAATCATGTTTATGGTCATACCAGGTTAGAGGTATAATATACACTGTGTTAGATTCTGCTTAATTGTATACATCATTTTCTATAAAGGCTGCCCTAAGAAAAACAATGATAGAAATACAGTAGACAGCTTCAAACCAAAACAATTACAATATTCAACAACAATCTCAGACAACAAATCCCCACAATCCATCAAAAAAACCACAAGTGTCATCCCAAACCAGAGTCATAAACTGCCTTAGAGGCAGCAGGGAGTGGATATGTAAAGAGTTTTATAGGCTTTTCCAGAAGTATTTAAACTGAGTGTTGGTTTACCTAGACTGACTGAAACTAAGAGTTAAACTAAAGGGTAAAGTCATGGCAATAGCACACCCTGTGAGATAAATAGAGACATCAACAAAAACCGATACCAGCTCAGAACAAAACCAAAGCATTGTGGATTTGTGTGTGTGTGTATAAGAGAGTTTCCAAATGTTTTGCATAACAGGCCAGGGAGCCATAAGTCTGAACAAGCAAAATACAAACAATTGAGAAGTATAAAAATACTCCTGTTAGCTGACAATATTTGCTAATATACCAGAGTTTCTCAAACCCAGTACTGGGGCCGCCCAGTGTTACTTAGTAGTCAGCCTTAGTAATACACAGGTTATTCAAATCATCCAAAAGATAAAATATTGGCAGTATTCTCCTCTCCAGAACCCTGGCATAGACTTTCCCGGGGAGGCTGAGAAGTGTGATCCCCCTATAGTTGGAACACACCCTCCGGCCCCCCTTCTTAAAAAGGGGGACCACCACCCCGGTCTGCCATCCCAGAGGCACTGTCCCCGACCGCCACGCGATGTTGCACAGGCGTGTCAACCAAGACAGCCCCACAACATCCAGAGACTTGAGGTACTCAGGGCGGATCTCATCCACCCCCGGTGCCTTGCCACCGAGGAGTTTCTTGACCACCTCTGTGACTTCAGCCCGGGTGATGGACGAGTCCACCTCTGAGCCCTCATCCTCTGCTTCCTCAATGGAAGACGTGACGGCGGGATTGAGGAGATCCTCAAAGTACTCTTTCCACCGCCCGACGACATCCCCAGTTGAGGTCAACAGCTGCCCAGCTCTACTGTAAACAGTGTTGGTAGGGCACTGTTTCCCTCTCCTGAGGCGCCGGATGGTTTGCCAGAATCTCTTCGAGGCCAGCCGATAGTCCTTCCCATGGCCTCACCGATCTCCTCCCAGGCCCGAGTTTTTGCCTCCACAACCACCCGGGCTGCAGTCCGCTTGGCCTGTCGGTACCCGTCAGCTGCCTCAGGAGTCCCACAAACCAACCAGGCCTGATAGGACTCCTTCTTTAGGTTGACGGCATCCCTTACTTCCGGTGTCCACCAGCGGGTTCGGGGATTGCCGCCTCAACAGGCACCGGAGACCTTACGGCCACAGCTCAGAGCTGCCGCTTCGACAATGGCGGTGGAGAACATGGTCCACTCGGACTCAATATCTCCAGCCTCCCTCGGGATCCAGTCGAAGCTCTGCCGGAGGTGGGAGTTAAAAATCTCTCTGACAGGAGACTCGGCCAGACGTTCCCAGCAGACCCTTTCAGTACGCTTGGGCCTGCCGAGTCTGTCCAGCTTCCTCCCCCGCCATCGGATCCAACTCACCACCAGGTGGTGATCAGTTGACAGCTCCGCCCCTCTCTTCACCCGAGTGTCCAAGACATACGGCCGCAGGTCAGATGAAACGACAACAAAGTCGATCATCGACCTGCGGCCTAGGGTGTCCTGGTGTCACGTGCACTGATGGACACCCTTATGCTTGAACATGGTGTTCATTATGGACAAACTGTGACTAGCACAGAAGTCCAATAACTGAACACCGATCGGGTTCAGATCAGGGGGGCCATTCCTCCCAATCACGCCCCTCCAGGTGTCACTGTCGTTGCCCACGTGGGCGTTGAAGTCCCCCAGTAGAACGATAGAGTCCCCAGTCGGAGCACTTTCCAGCACCCCTCCCAGAGACTCCAAGAGGTTCGGGTACTCTGCACTGCCGTTCGGCCCGTAGGCACAAACAACAGTGAGAGACCTATCCCCAACCCGTAGGCGCAGGGAAACGACCCTCTCGTTCACCGGGGTAAACTCCAACACATGGCGGCAGAGCTGGGGAGCTATAAGCAAACCCACACCAGCCCGCCGCCTCTCACCATGGGCAACTCCAGAGTGCTGAAGAGTCCATCCTCTCTCAAGGAGTGTGGTTCCAGAGCCCAAGCCGTGCGTAGGGGTGATCCTGACTACCTCTAGTCGGAACCTCTCAACCTCACGCACGATCTCAGGCTCCTTCCCCGCCAGCGAGGTGACGTTCCACGTCCCTAGAGCTAGTTTCCGTTTCCAGGGATCGGGTTGTCTAGGCCCCCGCCTTCGACTGCCGCCCGATCCTCTCCGCACCAGCCCCTTATGGTCCCTCCTGTGGGTGGTGAGCCCACGGGAAGGCGGCCCCATGTCGCTCCTTCGGGCTGAGCCCGGCCGGGCCCCATGGGGAAAGGCCCGTCCACCAGGCGCTTGCGTACGAGCCCCAACCCCGGGACGTAAAACAATGAGACAAAGATAAATCATGTGACCCTCAAATGCCATTCGGGGGCGGAGTCACTGGCTTGTTGTTGTCAAACAGTTGCGCACTTGTGCAATTGGGCTGTACTCGGCTGGAAATACTCTGCCCTAATTCAGGGAGGTTGCGGTTGGTGGGTGTCCCTTTTGGCCTCCCCTATATAGGGCCACAGTGTCACCGGACCCCCCTGTCTCAGGTCTTACGCTGCTATATTATTGTGCTGGGGGACTAGGATCAGTTCTCCTTCTCCACTATAAATCCTTATAGATATAAGGAATGCATTTTCAAAAATGTTCCTGTCTCCTGCCGATTTCAGCGTGCTGTCCCTGTCCTTGTCCATCTGGTCATGTTTCCGACCTGGACTAAGTTTAAATAGACTCTGGACTCATGCCCACATGCATTTATTAATTATTACAATTTGTATTCTTAAAATGTTCACCCGGCACAGCCAGAAGAGGACTGGTCATCCCTGCGAGCCTGGTTCTGCTTCAGGTTTCTTCCTAGCCACTGTGCTTCAACACTGTTGTTGCTGGCTCCTTGGGGTTTCAGGCTGGGTGTCTTGTAAAAGCTCCTTTGTGACAACTGCTGATGTAAAAAGGGCTTTATGAATTAATTTGATTGATTGATTGATGTTATTTTATCTATTTTAACAATTCCAAATCCCAGATATACAAACTCTATATGTAAAAAATTTATCCTTACATTTTTAATATGAAAACATAAGTAACTGAAACATTTTCTTCACAACAATGCTTACATGATATAGTTGGGACAATTTTGAGGTAAAGGAAAATCTGAGTTGTTTATTGGTAGTTCACCCTTCAATTTATCTATACTGGTAAGCGTTTTTTGCAGGGGGCTTCAAGTTAAAAAATTAAATGCACTTGTATTCCAACTGAACTAATCTCATTCCCAGAAGGTCTGGTGGAGCCTTGCTTAAGACAGAGCCTTAATAGCCTATAAGAAAACTCATTGATTGGTTGTTTAAATTTGCTGTTTCTGACTATCTCCCACTACAGTCTCCCCGGTATGTCTCGTACGGCGCTGGTTATATACCCCTTGTATAGACTGAAAAAGTTGATTGGTCATAATCCACATCAAACATAAAGGCAAGAAATAAAGAATTATAAGACATTTCAGATTTGGTCAGAATTCCGTTTACTGTTACCCCAGCTTGGCATTTTGACAGCCATGTAAATCTTGCCAGTACAAAGTGAGGTTTGTCAACATATTTGCTTCAATTAAAGCTGCAGTGAGTAAAATAATGTTTTGTCCCATGTAAACATGTTGTGTCAGCTAATGAGGCCCTCTAAGAGTTGCTTAGCAACACAGACAGTTCAGTGCCAGTTGAGTGTCAATTAATAATTTTTGGAGCATGACGCTACTTTCCAGCCAATTCTGTTCCAGCAATCCCCTTCCAGCCAATCACCTTATGCGAGGTGGGCCTTCCTCCTTGGATTATGTTATCAACGGGCATTTTACCAGTAAGAATTCCGGCTCTCACAGACCTGCTAGTTTTTCTTTAAGAAAAACAGGTAATGAGTTCTCCACTCATTACCTGTATTAACTGCACCTGTTTGAACTCGTTACCTGTATAAAAGACACCTGTCCACACACTCAATAAACAGACAGCTACCTATTCACAATGGCCAAGACCAGAGAGCTGTGTAAGGACATCAGGGATACAATTGTAGACCTAACCTGCACAAGGCTGGGATGGGCTACAGGACTATACATGGGCTATAGGCAAGCAGCTTGGTGAGAAGGCAACAACTGTTGGCGCAATTATTAGAAAATGGAAGAAGTTCAAGATGGCGGTCAATCTCGCTCGGTCTGGGGCTCCACGCAAGATCTCATCTTGTGGGGCATCAATGATCATGAGGAAGGTAAGGGATCAGCCCAGAACTGCACGGCAGGACCTGGTCAATGACCTGAAGAGAGCTGGAACCACAGTCTCAAAGAAAACCATTAGTAACACTACGCCATCATGGATTAAAATCCTGGCTCAAGCCAGTGCAAGTTTGCCAATGACCATCTGGATGATCCAGGGGAGGAATGGGAGGTCATGTGGTCTGATGAAACAAAAATATATTTTTGGTCTAAACTCCACTCACTGTGTTTGGAGGAATAAGAAAGATGAGTACAACCCCAAGAACACCATCCCAACCTTGAAGCATGGAGGTGGAAACATAATTCTTAAGAGATGCTTTTCTGCAAAGGGGACAGGACGACTGCACCGTGTTGAGGGAGGATGGATGGGGCCATGTATCGTGAGATCTTGGCCAACAACCTCCTTCCCTCAGTAAAAGAATTGAAGATGGGTCGTGGCTGGGTCTTCCAGCATGACAAAACCAACAAAACACACAGCCAGGGCAACCTAAGAGTGGCTCCGTAACAAGCATCTCATGGTCCTGGAGTGGCCAAGCCAGTCTCCAGACCTGAACCCAATAGAAAATCTTTGGAGGGAGCTGAAAGTCTGTATTGCCCAGCGACAGCCCCGAAATCTGAAGGATCTGGAGAAGGTCTGTATGGAGGAGTGGGCCTAAATCCCTGCTGCAGTGTGTACAAACCTGGTCAAGAACTACAGGAAACATATGATTTCTGTAATTGCAAACAAAGGTTTCTGTACCAAATATTAAGTTCTGCATTTCTGATGTATCAAATACTTATGTCATGCAATCAAATGCAAATTAATTACTTAAAAAACATACAATGTGATTTTCTGGATTTTAGTTTTAGATTCCGTCACTCACAGTTGAAGAGTACCTATGATAAAAGACTTCTACCTGCTTTGTAAGTGGGAAAAACTGCAAAATTTGCAGTGTATCAAATACTTGTTCTCCCCACTGTACATACCTAATTAGTGTAAGATTTTTGCACTTTATTTGCCTTATTGCACATTTTGTATTGCCATTTGTACTGTTCAATGACGATGTTGAATCTAATCTAAAAATAAAACTGCCACAGAAACAATTTTGCCACTAACAGAACCTAACATAGAGTTGGTCTATGGCAGGGTCTCTCAAACCTTTCTATTTTAGGAGGAATTTGGGTTAGTGGAAACATTTTGTGATTAAATATTTGGCCAAAAGCAAGGAGTTTGGGTATTGATGCACACTGCCAGCAGAACTACTGGTTTGGATGTGGTCTAGGATTTATAATAAACACACCGAAAGGACAAACATTGTATTTTTTTGCTGGACCGCGTAAGCGGTTATAGTAAGCCTAAAATAAAATTGTTGGTTTTGTTGAGGCTATTTCTGGTGGAATTTGAAATACGCATCGGTGTATGCTTTTTGGGGTAATATAGGCTAGATTAAAAAACCCTTGGGCAGTAAAAAAGTAGGGGTTTCCACGATTCTCTCATCTTTTCACTTGACGAAAAAGTAAGTTATCGACACCTATACTGATTGTCACAATAACTGTATTGTTCACAAATGAAAGAAAAATGAACATTTTTGCGCCATGAAATAGCTTTGGCTTGTGTTAAGTTCAAGTAGTAAGTTAGATACTAGTAAGCCTATTACTGGCTGACATGCTGTTAAAACAGCCTGTGGCAAAGGCCATACGTTTCATAGATACCATTTGTGGTGGAGGTAAATTTAACAAGAAACATTAGTCAGTTTAACACAATGCTTAATGGTGTCTAGCGAAATATAAAAATTTGGCGTGATGTTAATGCGTGACAAAATGATCTAATGTCGAGATGCTATAGCAACAATCAGCAAACATATAGCACTGTGGTGTAGTGGTTAAAGACACAGCCACTCATGTGGGAGACCTGTGTTCAAATCCAGTGAAGGCAGCGTTTATCACTTTATTGCATGGCAGCTGAACTAGGCTTGCCTGGTTCCTTTTCTAGTTTAAAGAACATTAAGAAAGATCATCAAGTAATCAATGAGTGTAGAAAAGACAAGCATTGCTTTCAATTGCAATTTTGACACGGTCACTGTTGATGTGTCTTATGAAGCTTGTGAGCATCATAGGGCAAAACAGCTAACATGACTTTCTAAGGCTCATACCTGTAATTTATGTTTAACCTTTTCATGCGTGAGTTTCAAATATTCCTTACCGACCCCCCAGCGTGAGTTTTTTTGCACGTGACTTCAGTACTCTCCAGCATTTGAACTCACGCCAGCATTTGAACAATCACCTTGCTAGGTAAGGAACACTAAATGCATTGCATTGCAAGCTTCTCTCGTTGACTCAAATTCTAAGAGCTGCAAAAGTTGGTTGATTTATAACTGTAGCTAGCTAGAAAACGTCAGCTAACCGCTAGCAAACGTCAGCTGCCTGCTAGCTACCAAATCGTGACCAGTAATTCAGTGCAGTGAAAATGAATAAACTATATAAAATGCATACAACGGGTAATGTAACTTCTAGAAAGTTTTTGCAATGGTTTTGATCGGTAGTAGTCGCTAATATAATTTGTTTTTGTGTATTAGTGTTGTCCCGATTTGAATGCTTTCTACCTGGTTAATATCATAGTATGGTCTTGAAACAATTACAATCAGGAAATAAAGTTATAAACACTATTTGTCCTAAATGTGAGTAAATAACAGCGCGGTCTGACCAGCCATTGTTACGTTACTTGTAGCTAGGCATGCTAATGGTGCGTTCTAAACATGACGTTCTAATCACACCGGTGTGATCGTACGCTTCAGGGACCACTCTAGATTGATCACACCGGTGTGATCGTACGCGCCAAAGAGTTAAAAGAGTAATATTCAAAGTGACTATAGGATAAAGAAAAGCCATAGTGGCAAACAAATGGCCGATCAAAACATTAGGTTGACTACATGACCAGTCATACAATGTAAAAACATTTTATTGTATAAAACTGTGAAATGACTGACAGTTATGACTGCCAAACAAAAAACGTAAAATTAAAGTAAAATATCCTTATTCAAATAAAGTGTAAACAAGAAATTTACAGACATTTTCATTAAAGGTTTTGCAGAGAAACTGTTGTTTTATAGATTTTTACTAAATTATGATGAAACACCTCCAATAAAGTGTTAACACATGCTAAAGATTGTAAAAGAACAATTTTAAAATCATCTCAAACTTTAACTGTAACTAAACACATTCATAGTGTTTAGATTTATTGCTTAAATATGTAAAGTAATGTAAAACCCTGTAGAAATACAATATAAATACAATATTTATTGATTCAGATTTTGTAAAATGACAGTACAAACCTTAAATGAAATACAACATTCAATATTTAAACTACTGTATTGGTTAACAGCAGATGTTTATTCAAATTCACATAAAATATAAGCTTTAAGATTACTGTGAAATATACTCAATTGAAAACATTGAAGAAATGCTAAATAAATTGAAACACCTATATGATTTTCACTGTTTCAATTAAAGTGGGGTTGGAAACAAAGTAAAGTAAAATCAAAAGATAGCACAACAGGTCAATGACTCTGTCAGTGACTGTAGAAGAGACAGTGCAACATAGCATATGAAGAACAATCTTCCTCCAAATTGCCAGTAATCAGCTGGATCCACTTATGGTGCATCTGGAAGAAAAAGAGAAAATGACACACTAAGATTCACTGAAAAGTCCTTAAAAAGTAGGATTTCATTTTTTACAATTCCTTTAAACAAGCCTAAACCAACTAGTCTGTACAGACATTTGCCATTATGAGACATTCTGGCAATGTGAACACAGTAATGTCAGATTTGAGAGTGCTAGATATGAAATATTTACCAGTTTAAATATGCACCTAATGCATGTCAGCACGCCCATTAGAAAAATGTGCAAACCCAAAAGTAGGAAGATGTGGATTCACAACAATGGACACTTTTCACAGATGTATCATAGCAAGGAAAACACAGTTGTAGCTATAAAAATAATTATAGGTACACCAAAATCAAACCAACCATTGAATCATTTTATTAGCTGCATCTGTGCTTACACAGCTATGACATGTCTGCGGGTCATGAGGGTCTTTCCCTCAATGTTCTACTGAGAATTAAATAAAGGACAGATGATGATGACATTCTTTCAGTGCATCTACTACGTTTTTCTATCACCAGTGAGGGAAATGTCTAATAAATGTACTTTGATGAGATGATTAAAGTATCATATAGGTAGTATTAAATATGATATAAATGAATATATTTAATACTACCTATATTTATCACAATGTAAGGTTTAGAAATTGTGATTAAAATGTACTTATATCTTATTAATGGCTTATACACCAATCAGCCATAACATTATGACCACTGACAGGTGAAGTAAATAACACTGATAATCTCGTTATCATGGCACCTGTCAGTGGGAGGGATATATTAGGCAGAATGTGAACATTCTGTCCTCAAAGTTCATGTGTCAGAAGCAGGAAACATGGGCAAGTGTAAGGATCTGAGCGACTTTGACAAAGGCCAAGTTGTGATGGCTAGACAAATAAGTAAGAGCATCTCCAAAACTGCAGCCCTTGTGGGGTGTTTCCAGTCTGCAGTTTCCAGTCTGCAGTTCAAAATTGGTCCAAGGAAGGAACAGAGGTGAACCGGCGACAGGGTCATGGGCGGCCACGGCTCATTGATGCACGTGGGGAGCGAAGGCTGGCCCATGTGGTTCTATCCAACAGACAAGCTACTGTAGCTCAAATTGCTGAAAAGGATAATGCTGCTACTGATAGGAAGATGTCAGAACACACAGTGCATCGCAGTTTGTTGTGTATTGGGCTGCGTAGCCGCAGACCAGTCAGGATGCCCATGCTGACCCATGTCCACTGCCGAAAGCACTTACAATGGGCATGGGAGCATTAGAACTGGACTACGGAGCAATGGAAGAAGGTGGCCTGGTCTGATTAATCACATTTCCTTTTACATCACGTGGATGGCCAGGTGCGTGTGCGTCACAAATAAGAAAATTCATAGTTTTCTGTCATCAGGTAACTTATTGCCTTTACTGTACGCGGACCGATAATGCTTGCTTACTGTTGTGCGTAGTCCATCCGTCTGATGTATTCGATCCCTCTGCAAAAAATGACTTAGTACTTTTTGACAAAACCCTTGTTGGCAATCAGAGGTCAGATGTTTCTTGTAGTTGGCCACCAGGTTTGCACATCTCAGGAGGGATTTTGTCCCACTCCTTGTTGCAGATCTTTTCCAAGTCATTAAGAGGCTGACGTTTGGCAACTCAAATCTTCAGCTCCCTCCACAGATTTTCTATGGGATTAAGGTCTGGAGACTGGCTAGGCCACTCCAGGACCTTAATGTGCTTCTTCTTGAGCCACTCCTTTGTTGCCTTGGTTGTGTGTTTTGAGTCATTGTCATGCTGGAATACCCATCCATGACCCATTTTCAATGCCCTGGCTGAGGGAAGGAGGTTCTCACCCAAGATTTGACGGTACATGGTCCCGTCCATCGTCCCTTTGATGCGGTTAAGTTGTCCTGTCCCCTTAGCAGAAAAACACCCCCAAAGCATAATGTTTCCACCTCCAGGTTTGACGGTGGGGATGGTGTTCTTGGGGTCATAGGCAGCATTCTTCCTCCTCCAAACACGGCGAGTTGAGTTGATGCCAAAGAGCTCTGGTTCTCACCCGAGAACCAGAAATCTTTCAGATTGAGAGGGGATCAAATACTTATTTCACTCATTAAAATGCGAATCAATTTATAACATTTTTGACATGCGTTTTTTTCTGGATTCTTTTGATGTTATTCTGTCTCTCACTGTTCAAATAAACCTACCAATAAAATTATAGACTGATAATTTCTTTATCAGTGAGCAAACGTACAAAATCAGCAGGGGATCAAATCATGTTTTCCCCTCACTGTTGCTATTAGCTAGCCATCTACAGTAATCTTTGTACAAGAGTACACTTTAGTCCCGTTAATAAATATTAAGTTTTTCCATGTTATTTCAGCAAAATTGTAATGGCTGAAGAACAAGTTCCATTCCTGCTTTTTAAATAGCTTAACGGTTATAGACAGGCTGCCACACAGGAAACCACAGATCAAAACCAGCCAGCAACAACAACATTCATCCTTTCTAATCGCAGGCCAGCTGAACTTGGCTTGCCTGGTTCCTTTTCAGTTGTGGGTAATTTACTCCAAGGAACACTAGATGAGACTAAGATGGTTGCTATGTCAAGAGCAGTATCATTCAATCTGTTGGACTGATCAGGATTTAAAAATGGGGGTAATTAGTATGATCTTTATAACAATAAACCCCTAAAAAACCTTCACATCTTTTGTTTCCTAAAAAATAACTGCTTCACAATCACATTCATCCTCTGATAATTTTTTTTTTTACTTACTCTTCCCTCTGAGAATCACCACCTTGCCTGGGTGAGCATGTCTCTGGAATTAGAATAAGAAGTATCAGTGAATGTATATATTATATAAGTACATGGAACTTAAACATATACATTTTGGTTCACTCCAACTTGTATTGCTTGGTTCACATTTGAATAAAATATTAATTAATCAAGGACAAGACTAGCCTAAGTGGTCTAACAATATACACAATATCTGTCGAGGTTCACATTTTGGATGGAAAAAAGCAGGTGTTAATGTGAAATACCATATCAAGCCAACAATGGTGTGATAGGGAGGGGCAAATCAAGGATTTTGTATACCATTGGACCAAAATTATTGCAATGAGGCCTATATCTAGGAGAGTCTAGGGGCATGGTCCCACAGGAAGAAAATTTAACTATGATACCCACTGACTATTAACCACTATATTTTTGCTTTTTTGTGAAGAGGCTGTGAATATCTCCCTATCCCTGTCTTTTCATAATGGCTGGGTGTCTTCCATGATAACATTAATAGGTGAACTGCTACGCTTTCCATAAAGTTGAAGATGCTTACACATCCATAACCAACATCCCACAACATATAATATCCATGGAGAAAAGGAAATCAAAACTACAGCTACTTTTCAAAATAATAAAACATGTATTTAGAACATGCATGTATTGAAACAAAATATTAAACTAGCTAGCTTGTTCACGTCCTTGAAATAGTGACTCATTATATATTGCTGTTAACTAGACAGCCTAGCTATGATAACTAGATGAGAAAACTGGCCAGCTACTAGCTACAGTAACAAACTTTTTTACAGACAATTAATTGATAAAAATATTTGAAAATATTTTAGCTGCCATAAAACACAGACTTACTACTGGCAAAGTGACTTCCTTCAGAAAAGTACAGTGGGGCAAAAAAGTATTTAGTCAGCCACCAATTGTGCAAGTTCTCCCACTTAAAAAGATGAGAGAGGCCTATAATTTTCATCATAGGTACACTTCAACTCTGAGAGACAACCAAGAAATGAAAATCCAGAAAATCACATTGTAGGATTTTTCATGAATTTATTGGTAAATTCCTCTGTAAAATAAGTATTCCCCTACAAACAAGCAAGATTTCTGGCTCTCACAGACCTGTAACTTCTTTAAGAGGCTCCTCTGTCCTCCACTCGTTACCTTTATTAATGGCACCTGTTTGAACTTATCAGTATAAAAGACACCTGTCCACAACCTCAAACAGTCACACTCTAAACTCCACTATGGCCAAGACCAATAAGCTGTCAAAGAACACCAGAAACAAAATTGTAGACCTGCACCAGGCTGGGAAGACTGAATCTGCAATAGGTAAGCAGCTTGGTGTGAAGAAATCAACTGTGGGAGCAATTATAAGAAAATGGAAGACATATAAGACCACTAATAATCTCCCTCGATCCGGGGCTCCACGCAAGATCTCACCCTGTGGGGTCAAAATTATCACAAGAACGGTGAGCAAAAATCCCAGAAACACGCGGGATTGACCTGGTGAATGACCTACAGAGAGCTGGGACCAAAGTAACAAAGGCTACCATCAGTAACACACTACGCGCCAGGGACTCAAATCCTGCAGTGCCAGACGTGTCCCCCTGCAGTGTCCAGTACATGTCCAGGCCCGTCTGAGGTTTGCTAGAGAGCATTTGGATGGTCCAGAAGAGGACTGGGAGAATGTCATATGGTCAGATGAAACCAAAATATAACTTTTTGGTAAAAACTCAACTGATCGTGTTTGGAGGAGAAAGAATGCGGAGTTGCATCCAAAGAACACCATACCTACTGTGAAGCATGGGGGTGGAAATATCGTGCTTTGGGGCTGTTTTTCTGCAAAGGGACCAGGAAGACTGATCCGTGTAAAGGAAAGAATGAATGGGGCCATGTATCGTGAGAGTTTGAGTGAAAACCTCCTTCCATCAGCAAGGGCATTGAAGATGAAACGTGGCTGGGTCAGCATGACAATGATCGCAAACACACCACCCGGGCAACAAAGGAGTGGCTTCGTAAGAAGCATTTCAAGGTCCTGGAGTGGCCTAGCCAGTCACCAGATCTCAACCCCATAGAAAATCTTTGGAGGGAGTTGAAAGTCCGTGTTGCCCAGCGACAGCCCCAAAACATCACTGCTCTAGAGGAGATCTGCATAGAGGAATGGGTATATAACAAAGTATTGAGATTAACTTTTGTTATTGACCAAATACTTATTTTCCATCATAATTTACCAATAAATTCATTAAAAATCCTACAATGTGATTTTCTGGATTTTTTTTTCCCCCTCATTTTATCTCTCATAGCTGAAGTGTACCTATGATGAAAATTACAGGCCTCTCTCATCTTTTTAAGTGGGAGAACATGCACAATTGGTGGCTGACTAAATACTTTTTTGCCACACTGTATATCAGTAAGTTTTAATTACACTGAACAACGCATAAACCAATGGTTTATAATTTTGTTCAGTGTAGCTAGCCGAATTTGTTCCCTAAGCTAGGCTAGCCTGGTCAGTTAACCTGATTAAAAACTTGACACAGAAAATTTAATCGGTCAATAACATTATGACAACAGCTGTTAGAAAACCTGTGTAGCTCTCGTGAATTTTCCCTATTCAGAAAATTATCATAACACTGATTAACTTACCATGAACCGTGTTGTGTAAAATGGTTGCGGGTCCCTCCAACTGCCAAACTTACATTTGGACATTTTTTCCTCTGCGGGCAGTTTGAACTTGAAAGAAAGCGCAGGGAACACTGCACGCCATAAGTCGGTCTACTCTACATAGGTTGCACATTCTTTTCAAGGGATAACTTTGTCTTAAATCCCCAAATATGACAACCCATAAACCAGTCATTTGTTCTCTGTTGACATCTCAAATTAAATCGAAATAAGAATTTAGCTGGTAGGTGTAAAATAATCCTAACAGCCATTAATACTGGACCAACCAAGCAGACCAGCAGCACACCCATACAAACAGATGTATTTTGAAATTAGACCGTTGAGGGGCGCGTACAGTTGCTATTGGCAGTTTCCTGGATGACAGTCAGATTAACCAATCATGCTCAGAGCAACACGTTGAGACATCCAATAGCAATTGTTTCAGTGTGGTAACATGGCAACTATAAGAAAAGATTACTTGCTTTAAAAGAAAGAAGAAATGTGTGTATTTGACAAAACATTCTAAAACGTCATCAGCAAATGAATTTGAAAGGGGTTACCTAACACCTAGGCGTTTTTCTTGGTGGATATATGCTTTGATGCTTAAAGTAGTTTTTGCCTGAACGCGTAAGCAAAGCCGGCCAAGAAGAGCAAATGTCTCTTAAAGTGCCAGAGTACATGACTGACTCTTGTTACATAGCGTAGTGGTTAGAAGCAGACCTGAAAACAACTAGTCCCACGTTCAAATCTCGCCATAGTTGTAACAAATTATGCATTATGATTTGTTTTGGATATACAAAAACTTTGCTGGATGTAACCTTCAATAGCTATGCTATATTAAGCCTATATATAAAACTGTTTACTGTTATATTGCGACTATTTCTGGTGGATTTTCAAAGTATGCATCCGTGCATGCGTTTCGGGTCAGGATAGACAAAAACTTAACTGGTTACAACCTTCAGTAGCTAGGTTATAGTAAGCCTAAACCAAAACTGTTTACGGTTATACGGTTTTTCAACTATTTCTGGTGCATTTTCGAGGTACGCATCTGTGCATGCTTTTTGTGGCATTGGCACAGTAAAGGTTTCTTTTTGGCAACTCAACCATGCAGCTCATTTTTGTACAAGTATCGTCATATAGTACTCCTTGAAGCAACCACAGTTTTTTTCCAGAGCAGCCTGTATTTCTCCTGAGGTTACATGTGGGTTTTTCTTGGCATCCTAAACAATTCTTCTGGCAGTTTTGGCTGATATATCTTTCTTGGTTTACCTGACCATGGTTTGGTATCAAGAGATCCCAGTTATTTTCTGCTCCCCATGGCTCAGTATCTAGCCTGCTCAGTGCATCCACGTGAGAGCTAACACACTCACTGACTATTTATATACAGACACTAAATGCAATTTAAAAAGCCAGAGGTGTAGGCTTATAATTCACCCTTATTTGCCATTTTGACCCGTGTATGTCACCTTGTGTGTCTGTAATAAGGCCAATCAATCAAGGGTATGTAAACCTTTGATCAGGGCCATTTGGGTGATTACTGTTATCATTATGATTTAAAAAAGGAGCCAAACAACTATATGATAATAAATGGCTTCATATGATCACTATCCTTAAATAAAATAAAATAAAATGTTTTGCATGATCAGTCATATTTTTAAAATCACTGCCAAAATATCCCAATTTCTGCCAGGATATGCAAACGTATAATGTTCAATATTATCTCTGTAAAGAACATTGGATCAGTTGTGTTGTGTTGTAACACTATATAAATAAAGTTGACTTAACTTCTTTTAAGTAAAATATAAAAACAACAATCATCAATATTTATTACTCACACAATTTCCAGAATGTGGATTTGCTTAGTTTCATAATGACAGTTTGTAATTTTCAAGTTTCTTAACAGTAGATGAAGGCCTATTTCAGTAACACAATGAATAGAAATTATTTTTAAACTACTTTGAAATTAATAAATGTTAACCCACTTGAATTCAAAATTGGTTCACTGGTAGACCTAATCAAGTGTTACCCATCAACAAACAGATCAATTGAATCTGCTGCTGCGCGTTATTCCCCCCAACTGCCTACACAACTATGCATTATGTTTCATGTAATAAAAAAAGTTTGCTAAATTTGTACCCAGAATTACAGAGTTTGAATGTAAATCTACACATAAATATAAAACTTATCAGAGTCACCTTGAAATTAAAAAGAAAAACATTCTATGGACATAAACCTTTTGAATACGTTTTGTATACAATATAAAAAAAACTGAAAACTACTGTAGAAATGTAGTTAGTTTCTGTAAAATGTAGATTTATTTTTAGTGTATGGGAACATGCCAACAATAAGGAGTAATGGGGGCCATCAATGTCCAACAAAATCTTAGAAATATAATACCGTTCATAATACTCTCCAAGCACCGAATGTCAAAGTGTCAAATACTGCATCTGTGAACTATTGAGATCCATGCAAACATGATTGTGTGTTTGTGTGTGTCCGTTACGTGTCATGTGAGCAGTGCTACCGGCTTGATTGTCTTACAACAACTCTCCAGGAATGCATAATGTTGAGGTGTCAAATATTGCATCTGTGAATATTGAAACATACACAATGTTACACGTGTGTTTGTGTGCATGAAGAGAAATAGACAAACATGTAAACACACAGTAAACATACGCACACATACTGTACATACAAGTACCGAAGGACACAAAGGACAAAGAGAACCTCGCTCCATGTCAACACCCTTCAGGGCATAGGCAAGGCCATCTTCTCTAGTCTTTTTACTGCCACGCTTCCCCGGCTAGTTTCTCCCGCCCACTTGATCTCCAGCTACACATTTCCCTTTCTCAGTTCAATGTAATTTAGACATTCCTACTGTAGCTACTTCTGAGCTAAGAGAGGGAACCCAGCCCTGCTGGTCTTGACACACTTGCACAATTTCTCAGAGTGCGCTACAGATTGATGGAAATAGCACAGTGTCGCTATCGCAATGACTGAGTAAGAAGGTTTTCTGATTTGAGGCCATTCCCCTTAAGCCAGCATCAGAACAGAAAGAAACAGGGAGCAAGATACAGTAGTGAGAATCACATAGAGAGAATGAGAGAGAGCATAAGTATTTGTAGATTGAGGTACTAAAGTGAGCAGAGAGAATACTATAGGTAGGACACACTCATCGGTCTCAAATTCTCAACACATTCATGTATTTTTGTATAGTGGTTCTGTGGATGAAAAAATCCACCAGCCAAGCATATTTTTTGCCGGCTGATATAATAAATTGCCTTTTTATGTCACACAGAACAACTCATCATTACAGCCTCAGCATACTGTAGCCAGCCTCTTGAAACTCCTTTATCTCCAAACGTCCATTTCTCACAAAACATTTTTTTTTTGGTGATTTGGCCCCTCTCCATCTTCATAATATTTTAAAACAATTTCTTGAAATTCTACAAATCCTCCAAGGATGTGTTTGTTATTTTAAAGCTAATTTCCTGAGGAAAAAAAATCCCATGAAGCTGAGAACAATGGCCCTGCAAATACTGCATACACATTCAGTGTTTTAGCTGTAGGAATAATAAATAATTATTGTGGCAACAAAACGTTCTGAGAATAGCCCAGATAATAGTTTTGGATGTTTTACAGATGTCCTTTGAAATTTTTACATTGAAGTTATTTAGGATCAAAACCACTTGTGCTGTGTTTTCCTAAAGGTTGGCTAAAATAAAGGGGTAAAAGAGGTCACTAATAGGAAAACTAGTAATACATGACTTGTATTGTAAAACAGTGAAACAGTTCCAAACCCTGGTTAAGATTTAAAAAAATATATTATGTGACAGATTTTCAGACATATACACACACACACAATGTCACTGTGAATGTACAGTTGAAGTTGGAAGTTTACATAAACTTAGGTTGAAGTCATTGCAACAAATTTTTTGTCCACTCTACAGATTTCATGTTAAACTATAGCTTTAGCAAGTTTGGTTAAGACATCTATTTTGGGCATGACAAGTAAATTTTCCAAAACATTTTGCAGACAGATTATTTCACCTATAATTCACTAAATCACAATTCCAGTGGGTCAGAGGTTTACATACACTATGTTGATTGTGCAATAGGCTAATTGACATAATTTGAGTCAATTAGAGGTGTACCTCTGGATGTATTTCAAGGCCTACCTTCTAACTCAATGCCTCTTTGCTTGACATCATGAGAAAATCCAAAGAAATCAGCCAAGACATCTGAATAGAAATTGTAGACCTCCACACGTTTGGTTCATCCTTGGGGGCAATTTCCAAATGCCTGAAGGTACCACATTCATCTGTACAAACAACAGTATGCAAATGAAAAACACCATGGGCCCACAAAGCCATCATACCCCTCGGGAAGGATACACGTTCGGTCTCATAGAGATGAACATACGTGGTTGTGAAAAGTACAAATCAATCCCAGAAGAACAGCAAAAGAACTTGTGAAGATGCTGGAGAAAACAGGTACAAAAGTATCTATATACACAGTAAAACTAGTCCCATATCGAAATAAGATCCAGACTCCGGGTTGTAACTGTCCTCTGGTCTGATGAAATAAAACTTAAACTGTTTGGCCATAATGACCATTGTTGTGTTTTGAGGAAAAAGACAGAGAATTGCAAGCCTAAGATCGCCATCCCCACCGTGAAGCACAGGGGATGCAGCATCATGTTGTGGGGGTGCTTTGCTGCAGGAGGGACTGGTGCTTGGTCACAAATGTTTCTTCCAAATGACAATGACATGACACATACTTCCAAAGTCATGGCAAAATGGCATAAGGACAACAAAGTTAAGGTATTGGAGTGGCCATCACAAAGCCCAGACCTCAATCCTATAGAACATTTTTGGGCAGAAATGAAAAAGCATGTCCGAGCAAGGAGACCTACAAACCTGACTTACTGGTTACACCAGTTCTGTCAGGAGGAATAGGCCAAAAATCACTCAACTTATTGTGGGAAGCTTGTACAAGGCTACCTGAAAAGTTTGACCAACTTGGAGTGGGATAAAATTAAATATAAGCTGAAATACATAATTCTATCTACTATTATTCTGACATTTCACATTCTTAAAATAAAATGGTAATCCTAACTGATCTAAGATAGGGCATTTTTACTAGGATTAAATGTCAGGAATTGTGAACAACTGAGTTTAGATGTATTTGGCTAAGGTGTATATATAAACTCCCGAGTTGAACTGTATATTGAGGATCATAGTCAAGTTAGGGAGAGTCAGTGTGGTGGAATCATTGTAGATAAAAGTTAAAGATATTACTACACTTTCTGCTTGATTTGAGTTGGATTAAGTCCACCAGTTAGCACAGACGTAAGCTACCTAGCAAGGCATCCTCTAGCAGATTGTATAACATGGTTTACAGCTTAAAAACCAAAACAATTTCAATGTAACACATATTGCTATGTAACCAACCTCACACACTGTAGCGGGTTGTGAAGGTTACAGCTCAGACTGCACTAAACCCACTGACAAATGAATATTCTAAAGAGGGGTGTGGGGACTGTACAAAAAATAAAGAGGCACTCCACCCAAGAGAGGATTCTACCTCCTTTCCACTCTCTTTTGAAACCAATAAACTCATCCAGATAATTTTTACATGTTTTCTTCTTTCTAAATATACATTTAACTTCTCCATGCTAACTTTTCAACTTCTACATGCTAAAAACGATCTGGATGAGTTTATTGGCTCCAAACAGAAATTTAATTGGGGCAGAATCATGCTGCCATTTTTTACAAGGATATAGAAAAACAGGGGGCACCAGGAGGGCAATTTCCACAATAGAGGTATCCCATGAGGGCACATTGTCTTGCATGTAGGAGTACATGGAGGGCAACACATTTTCTAGCATGTAGGGCAGCCTACATGTCACTGCATCCCATTATCTCCATTGGATTGGCACCCACTAAGACACTTGATCACATTTCCTCACACATAGGGGTACCCATGAGGACACTGCATCGCTGTTTTCCCCAATGAAAGGGCACACAGAGGGCACTTCATTATGGTTTTTTTGCACATAGGGGCACCATGGAGGACAATTTATCACATTTCCTCACACATAGGAGCCCCCATGAGGACACTGCTTCACAATGTTTCCATTGGAAGGGCACTCATTACTGCACTTCATCACGGAAGGGCACATTTTTTTCACATTTCATTGCACATAGGAGTACCTTGGAGAGCACTTAATCATGTTTTCTTGCACACTCGGAAACCATAGAGAGCACCTTATCAGATTTTAAATACCATAGGGGCATCCAAAAGGGCACTTGTCTAATTATTCACAAAATGTAAACGCAGACAGCAGCATTACCATAGCAAACTTTTAAACAAGGCATCTTATAGACACTGTAGAGAAACAATTATCTTACTAGGGCTCAAGCTAGTAGCTACCAGACAATTCTGCCAAAGATCCGAAAAACAAGTTTAAGACCAGACTGCCATTCGGACCGCGAACTCCGCTCTTTAGTACCGTATTCCTTCAAAAATGCACGCATTTCTTCTCACTGAAGTTACGGGTGGATTTAATCGTAATGCAAACGTAATTTCCTCAGAGTCATCATGATAGATTTTATTACGTAACTATTTTAGTACAAACATTTATCTGCCAGTGTGGAGGATAGCTTCAGAAATGTACTCGCCCAACAGAAAATCTATGAGCATTTGGCGGGTGTTAATTTCGGACCCTGGTACCAACGCTAAGTAGCGTGTGCCTTTGGTGGATTAAGTTAGAAAACGGTGTGAAAACCCCTGATAAATAGTCTCTAAATAGTTTTCTATTTGTGAGTTTAGAATTCTGACAACGGAACAATGTAATAGACGCTTATTTAGGAAAAGTCATGGAAGGAGGAGGAGCACACAGACTCTTTTACTATGGAGCCATGCTGTTGTGATACGTGCAGAATATGGTTTGGCATTGTCTTGCTGAAATAAGCAAGGCCTTCCCTGAAAAAGCTTCAATGAATATGGGAGGACCAATCATAATCCATCTTTTAACCATGTACGTTTAGCTGTGCTAGTTTGTGTGTTAGCTTGTTGACTGGGGATAGTTTGCAAATTTCACAATACCATTAGAAACCTAACATTGAATTAATTTATTGATGATTTGTTAAAAAGAGATCGCAGTGGTGAAGCATAAGTTGAAGCATATTAGTTAGCTATATTGTGGTTTGTTAATAGTATGCAAAGTTGATAGCTAAAGTAGATAGCTAACCCACTAGCTTGCAAGCTAACCTCTGTTAATTACCTGGTCCTAACTCGCTAGCAAATGTTCATAGCCCGGTTAGCTAAGGTGAATATAGCTGCCCATCAAGTTGCGAAGTTGCAAGTTAACGTTAGCTAGCTAAGTAAACTTATAATCGTCTTAGCTATCCACCTAGCAGCTAGATCTGCAGCTAGCTGGCTTAATAACTAGCTAATGATATCGTCAGCTCACTAGCTAGTTAACTAGCTAACAAATCTAGATACTTTTTGAGCTTTTATGTGTTCAGGAGTGCAGTCATTATGGCCATGTTTCAATAACGGCCAGCTATAAAAAGCACTTAGTAGACTTGCTGTAGTAGCTAACTCGTCATAGAAATTGTGACTATAAAATGGATAAGAGAGAAGGCTCGGATTATGATCATGAAGCATGGACACATACAGCAGGAGAGATAAAATGACCAGTAATGAGAAAGAGAGCAAAAGAGACAAATAACGCCAAAGAGTAAACAGAGAGAGGCAGGACCGAAGCAGAGACAGAGAGAAGGGGGTGGGTTCAGGCAGTACTTTAAATAATATTTTGTGTGGAAGTACATGCCTGCTTAAATGAAAAGTAATAATAATGATAGTTTTATGTATTTTTTTCACATGTAGTGTATGTTTTGGATTTATTTTTTTGGTGTTAATGTATTCAGTTTGCAAAATGGGTATTTTTATCCCTTGAAACTGAAAGTTTTACATTGTGATGGTGAGATGGAACAGGATCAGAGCTCTCAGAATTATAAGGTTCCATCTGCATTTGAACTATTCCAAAAAAGAACTGGCCCCTTGATTTTGATATGTCTTACTCTACGTACAACTAGGGTGAGGGCCTTGTTAAGCTATAAAAAAAATATATATACTATGTAAAACCTTTGCTAACAGGGATATGAAATCTTTGATGCTCAATATCTCTGAATCATATTGAACACAGATGGAACCTTATAATTCTAAGCTCATGATATGTTGCTGCAAAACCTGTATATATTGTTCAGCATTAATAGTGCCTTCACAGATGTGCAAGTCTCCCATGCCATGTGCAATAATGCACTCCCATACCATCACGGACACTGGCGTTTGAACTGTGCGCTGATAAAAAGGCTGGATGGTCCCTCCATAGACCAGAGGACGCAGTGTCCATGATTCACAAAAAATAATGTGTCAGACTACAGGACAGTTTTCCACTTCGCCTCAATCCATCTTAAATGATCTTGGACCGAGTGAAGGCAATGGCGTTTCTGGATCTTTTTTATACAGTCAGGTCCGGAAATAATTTGACACTGACAAGGTTTTGTTATATTCTCTGTTTTACTAAGTTACAGTTAAATAATGAATATGGGCTTATATAATTAATATGAAAGTTCAGTCTCTCAGCTTTAATATTAGGGTATTCACATCCAAAGAAAAAAAGTATGGAAAAGGCTAGGAAAGGCTTATGATCCAAATCCAAAGCATACCACATCATCTGTAAAACAGGGTGGAGGGCAGTGTGATGGCATGGGCATGCATGGCTTCCAATGGCACTGGGTCACTAGTGTTTATTGATGATTTGACACAAGACAGAAGCACCCGGATTAATTCTGAAGTGTATAGGGATATAGTGTCTGCTCAGATTCAGACAAATTCCGTGATGTTGATTGGACAATGCTTCACTTGGACAAAAACATACTTTGAAAGCAACCCAGGAGATTTTAAGGCAAATAAGTGAAATATTCTGCCATTGCTGAGTCAATCACCTGATTTCAACCCAATCAAGCATGCATTTCACCTGAAGACAGCTGCAGTAAAGGCCTGGCAAAGTATCACAAAGGAGGAAACCCAGCTTTTGGTGACGTCCATGTGTTCCAGACTTCAAGCAGTCATTGCCTGCAAAGGATTCTTGACAAAGTATTAAAAATGAACATTTTATTTATGATTTTGTTAATTTGTCCAATTACATTTCAGCCTCTGAAATAAGGGGACTGTGGATGAAAATGGTTGCAATTCCTAAAAATTTCATACAATATTTTGGTTCAACCCCGTGGATTAAACCTGAAAGTCTGCACTTCATATTGCATCTTGATTGTTTCACTTCAAATCCATTGTGGTGGCGTACAGAGACAAAACGATGAATTGTGTCAGTGACCAAATATTTCCGGACCTAACAGTATATTGTTTCTTCTTTGCATGGTAGAGTTTTGACTTGCATTTTTGGATGCAGAAATGTAGTGTTTTCACAGATAAAGATTTTCATTAGTGTTCCTGAGCCCATGCAGTGATCTCCTCTATAGAATTGTGCCTGTTATTATTTCAGTGACGCCTAAGGCCAAAATCACAGCCCTCCAATATTGGCTTTCAGCCTTGTCCCTTGTGTACAGAGATTTCTCTGGATTCTATGAATCTTTTAATTATATTATGTACCGTAGATGATGAAATCCCCAAATACTTAGCAATTTTACATTGAGAAATGTTATATTTAAATGCTTGCACTATTTGCCTGCGCAGTCTTTTACAGAGTGGTGAACCCCTCTCCATCTTTACTTCTGAAAGACTCATCCTCTCTGGAAAGCTCTCTGGGATACTCAATCATGTTAGTGACTTGTTGCCAATTAACCTAATTAATTGTGAGTTGTTCCACCAGTGTTTTTTTAGCATTGCACACATTTTCCAGTCTTTTGTTGCCCCAGTCCCAGCATTTTTGAGACGTGTTGCTTGCATCAAATTCAAAGTGGGCATATGCTGGTAAGCCTTCAAATTACAGCCCGTTACTTACAGGGTAAGAACATGGTAACAATGTAGGTGTTACGTGTACTTATACGAAGAACGATAATACTCCAAAACTACTTAGTAAACAGACAGGTGATAAAAAAGCCATTTTGAAAGTATATCATTGTCATTCTTAATCCTGCTTATTAATTTACCATTTAAATGTGATTTTACAAATTATTTTATTGCAAGAGAAAAGAAAGATAATGCGCATTTCTCTGCTTTGCGCAACTTTTCACCATGCCAACGCACGCTTTGGGCAATCAGTTCTTGCCAAACCAAAAGCTGCGTTGACATCTATCACAAAATGTATGAATTGATTATAGAGGTATGTTAGGAATCAAGCCAAAAGCTGTCCTAGCCCCCACTGCTTCTCCTCGAAAATAGGCGGCCACATAAAAAAATAGAAAGCACTCCAATGTAGGCTACTATCAGTATTACAGCTGAAAAATGAAACGGATAAGCGAAACAAATACGAGTGTCAGATTTTACCGTTGTTGAAGACAATTTAACTTTAACATTAGAAGGCATATCCAAAAGGTGCCTGGCTCACTTTGTAATGTGTTGTAATGTGCTCACCAAATGATAATTGCCCAATATGCCAATCTCATAAAATGTTGTGTTTCCAAATGTAGATACAGTTGGGAGAACAAGTATTTGATACACTGTCGATTTTGCAGGTTTTCCTACTTACAAAGCATGTAGAGGTCTGTAATTTTTATAAAAATCCAGAAAATCACATTATGATTTTTTTAATAATTAATTTGCATTTTATTGCATGACATAAGTATTTGATCACCTACCAACCAGTAAGAATTCCGGCTCTCACAGACCTGTTAGTTTTTCTTTAAGAAGCCCTCCTGTTCTCCACTCATTACCTGTATTAAATGCACCTGTTTGAACTTGTTACCTGTATAAAAGACACCTGTCCACACATGGCCAAGACCAGAGAGCTGTGTAAGGATATCAGGGAAAAAACTGAAGACCTGCACAAGGCTGGGATGGGCTACAGGACAATAGGCAAGCAGCTTGGTGAGAATGCAACAACTGTTGGCGCAATTATTAGAAAATGGAAGAAGTTCAAGATGATGGTCAATCTCCCTCGGTCTCCGGCTCCATGCAAGATCTCACATCGTGGGGCATCAATGATCATGAGGAAGGTGAGGGATCAGCCCAGAACTACCTGGTCAATGATCTGAAGAGAGCTGGGTTCCAGCAAAAATATTAGTAACACACTACGCCGTCATGGATTAAAATTCTGCGGCACACGCAAGGTCCCCCTGCTAAAGCCAGCGCATGTCCAGGCCCATCTGAAATTTGCCAATGACCATCTGGATAATCCAGAGGAGGAATGGGAGAAGGTCATGTGGTCTGATGCGACAAAAATTGAGCTTTTTGGTCTAAACTCCACTCACCGTGTTTGGTGGAAGAAGAAGGATGAGTACAATCCCAAGAACACCATCCCAACCGTGAAGCATGGAGGTGTAAAAATCATTCTTTGGGGATTCTTTTTATGCAAAGGGGACAGGACGACTGCACCGTATTGAAGGGAAGATCTTGGCCAACAACCTCCTTCCCTCAGCAAGAGCATTGAAGATGGGTCGTGGCTGGGTCTTCCAGCATGACAACAACCCGAAACACACTGCCAGGACAACCTAAGAGTGGCTCCGTAAGAAGCATCTCAAGGTCCTGGAGTGGCCTAGCCAGTCTCCAGACCTGAACCCAATAGAAAATCTTTGGAGGGAGCTGAAAGTCTGTATTGCCCAGCGACAACCCCAAAACCTGAAGGATCTGGAGAAGGTCTGTATGGAGGAGTGGGCCAAAATCCCTGCTGCAGTGTGTGCAAACCTGGTCAAGAACTACAGGAAACATATGATCTCTGTAATTGCAAACAAAGGTTTCTGTACCAAATATTAAGTTCTGCTTTTCTGATTTATCAAATACGTAAGTCATGCAATAAAATGCAATTAATTACTTAATCAAACAATGTGGTTTTCTGGATTTTTTTTACTTATAATTGAAGTGTACCTATGATAAAGAAAAACTCGGCAGTGTATATCAAATATTTGTTCTCCCCACTGTATATTGCTTTATTGGCAGGAAAAACTTTGTGAAAAATTGGTAAAGCATAATGGAATACAGTAAATGCTATACATTCACCTAAAGGATTATTAGGAACACCTGTTCAATTTCTCATTAATGCAATTATCTAAGCAACCAATCACATGGCAGTTGCTTCAATGCATTTAGGGGTGTGGTCCTGGTCAAGACAATCTCCTGAACTCCAAACAGTGATTTAAGCAATTTTGAGCGTGGCATGGTTGTTGGTGGCAGACGGGCCGGTCTGAGTATTTCACAATCTGCTCAGTTACTGATTTTCACGCACAACCATTTCTAGGGTTTACAAAGAATGGTCTGAAAAGGGAAAAACATCCAGTATGCGGCAGTCCTGTGGGCGAAAATGCCTTGTTGATGGTAGAGGTCAGAGGAGAATGGGCCCACTGATTCAAGCTGATAGAAGAGCAACTTTGACTGAAATAACCACTCGTTACAACCGAGGTATGCAGCAAAGCATTTGTGAAGCCACAACACGCACAACCTTGTGGCGGATGGGCTACAACAGCAGAAGACCCCATCGGGTACCACTCATCTCCACTACAAATAGGAAAAAGCTCAGCAAAATTGGACAGTTGAAGACTGGAAGAATGTTGCCTGGTCTGATGAATCTCGATTTCTGTTGAGACATTCAGATGGTAGAGTCAGAATTTGGCGTAAACAGAATGAGAACATGGATCCATCATGCCTTGTTACCACTGTGCAGGCTGGTGGTGGTGGTGTAATGGTGTGGGGGATGTTGTCTTGGCACACTTTAGGCCCCTTAGTGCCAATTGGGCATCGTTTAAATGCCACGGCCTACCTGAGCATTGTTTCTAACCATGTCCATCCCTTTATGACCACCATGTACCCATCCTCTGATGGCTACTTCCAGCAGGATAATGCACCATGTCACAAAGCTCGAATAATTTCAAATTGGTTTCTTGAACATGACAATGAGTTCACTGTACTGAAATGGCCCCCACAGTCACCAGATCTCAACCCAATAGAGCATCTTTGGGATGTGGTGGAACGGGAGCTTCGTGCCCTGGATGTCCCACAAATCTCCATCAACTGCAAGATGCTATCCTATCAATATGGGCCAACATTTCTAAAGAATGCTTTCAGCACGTAGAATTAAGGCAGTTCTGAAGGCGAAAGCGGGTCAAACACATTAATAGTATGGTGTTCCTAATAATCCTTTAGGTGAGTGTACATTGTAATTACACTGAACAAAATTATAAATGTAACACTTTTGTTTTTGCCCCCATTTATCATGAGCTGAACTCAAAGATCTAAGACTTTCTCTATCTACACAAAAGGCCTATTTCTCTCAAATACTGTTCACAAATCTGTCTAAATCTGTGTTAATGAGCATTTCTCTTTTGCCAAGATAATCCATACACCTCACGTGTGGCATATCAAGATGCTGATTAGACAGCATGATTATTGCACAGGTGTGCCTTTGGGTGGCCACAATAAAAAGTCACTCTAAAATGTGCATATTTGTTTTATTTAATGACATGTAAACAATGTGCCGCGGATGTCGATTGCTAAGGGTTAACGTGTTGGAATAAAATGCACTTTGGGGCATGTTGTACAAATATTATTAATTGGTTGTTTTGTGTTCCCTTTTCTGGTCCCTTTAGCCCACTGATCCAAAAGACCTGACCACCAAAGGCGTCAACATCAGATTACAAATTCAAAGTACTGAAGGTCCTGAAGTGTTCTTCCAGAACATGAGTGATGTTGCTGGAAGAACAAATTGCCTGCCATGGACTGAGGGATATCCCCAATGCCTTTGCAGTAATGATGGATCTGCTGTATGCTCTTAACATTGATTACCCGAAGGAGTTAAAATACACATTTGAGGTGATTCAGAAAATTATCATGAACTTTGGGGGTGAGGGCTGCTCTGCCAGGGTAAATAGCCTTCGCAACAACATGCTTAAGCACTGAAACTGTCAACAAAAAAGCAAAGGAAAATGTATGACCAATGAAGGGTACACAGTATCAAAAAAGCTAAATAAGGCAAATTACGTTAAAAAGCCTTTAATAGAGCTAAGAACATGGTAAACACTAAGGTAAACACTTTTCTTTTTTGTATACCAGTAAACACTAAGGTAAACACTTTTCTTTTTTGTATACCAGTTTAGCGTTTATTAAAACATCTGATTGATGTTTTTTTACTTAAGGACTTCCAGTTTCAGATGGTTAATAGTAATATTAAACTTGTTGCCATTAAAATACATTGTGATTTCAGCTGTTGCACAATGAAAATTCTAATGTCAATTTTTTTTTTTTCCAAATGAACGTCAAGTTGTTTTGGTGTCTGTTTCAACAGAGCACCTTTTCCCTTATTGAGTATAGTTGTTTCACAAAGAATATACATGGTTTTGTGTTTGTTGCTTTTACGATTCAAGAACAAGCAAATTTGTGATTTTAGCTGTTGTACAATGGAAATTCCAATGTCAATAAGTTGTTTTTTAACATAAAATAATGTCAAGTTCTTTTGGCGTCTGTGTCAACAGAGATTTTCCCTTTATAGTGCGTATTGTTTAACAAATAATATTGAGTGTTTACATCCAACAATGCATTGTTTTGTGTTTGTCGCTTTTTCAAGAACAGGCAAATCGTATCTCCCTTTATTGGAGCTTTTATGCACTTGTATTTGTTTTAGTCTGAACATGGAACATGAAGTTATAATGAACAATAACTTGAAAAATGTTTTGACATTAAGTGCCCTTTTTATTTTGGCATAAACAATTGGAACAATTTATTGCACAGGAAACATTTTATTATTGAACTGTTTAAATACATTTGTTTTATCTGAAAAACTACATTTTTGAAATGCATCTATATTTTAGAAAAATGTGTCCAGTTCTTTAGAGTTTAAGAAGTTGACAACTTCAAAGGTTAAGTCAAGTCAATGCAACTGGGTAACAAATGGGGAAAGTTAAAACAACTAAACCACGAGAGTTGAATACACTAACCGCTTTATTGTTTTAACTATCAAATGAGTTCTCTCCACTTAATAATTTGTTAAAGCAACTATAGTATTATAGTTGTTACAACTAACAAAAGCTCTTCAAACACATTGATTTGAAGTTAATTTGATTAATTATTAAATGCAAATTCGTCATTTAATTGGGTTGAAATAACTTAATCAGAAGTTAATAGATTTGGTTTGACTTAACATTGTATAATATTTTTTTACAGTGTGCGCATAATTTGTCTTTTCTCTTAAACCCTTAATTCTGTGGACAAACTTGCAGTAAAATAATTAGTAAAGTCACATTTAAATGGAAAATTCATAAGCACAAATAAGAATGACAATTATATACTTTCAAAATAGCTTTTTTTCCACCTGTTTACTAAGTTGTTATGGAGGATTATCATTCTTACATGTAACACCTTGTTCCTACATAACTACCCATTCTTACCACGTACTTACAATCTTGTTGCTACATAGTTACATGGGAACTACCCTGTAAGTAAAAGGCTGTAATTTGAAGGGTTACCCATATGTTTTTGTACAATTTGAGCACCTCAACTTTTTTGGAAACAGGTTGTAGTATGTCTTTTGAGAACGCTGTGTAGTTTCACTGTAGGAGAGTTAAAGGAGGAAGAAGAAAGAGTAGCAGAGCTGAGCTCAGTGCAGCCTACTGTAACTCTCATAGCCCTCTAGCCGGTCCCCCCGGGGGGTGTTGTTGTCAGACTGAAATATGGCATCTAACACCAAATCAGAACCCCGCCAGGAACACTTTGTGCCTGACCGTACCGTTCTCCTGGGACGCTACCTCAATCACTCACATACAGCTTCCCTATTGGCCGTTGGGCCCATCATTCAGCTCAAAGGGCAGAGGTAGGAACTTTTAAGGGTGCACTGCAATTTAGCATAAGAATGTTGACTCGGAGAATGAGAAACCCAAACTTCGTGGTGACTAAGCCACAGTCTTTCCCTACCTGGCTGACTGCTGAATAAACACAGCTGCTTTAATTTGGGATAGAGGATAAGAAGGAAAAATACCTGGACCCAAACATGGAGCACTTTCTTGGGATTGCTTTTTCAGGGCTTTTGGGGAGAGGCTGGATTACATACAGTGGGGAGAACAAGTATTTGATACACTGCCGATTCTGCGGGTTTTCCTACTCACAAAGCATGTAGAGGTCTGTAATTTTTTTTATCATAGGTACACTTCAATTATAAGAGATGGAATCTAAAAAGAAAATCCAGAAAATCACATTGTATGATTTTTTTATAATTAATTTGCATTTTATTGCATGACATAAGTATTTGATACATCAGAAAAGCAGAACTATATATTTTGTACAGAAACCTTTGTTTGCAATTACAGAGATCATACGTTTCCTGTAGTTCTTCACCAGGTTTGCACACACTGCAGCAGGGAGATTGACCGTCATCTTGAACTTCTTCCATTTTCTAACAATTGCACCAACAGTTGTTGCCTTCTCACCAAGTTGCTTGCCTATTGTCCTGTAGCCCATCCCAGCCTTGTGCAGGTCTACAATTTAATCCCTGATGTCCTTACACAGCTCTCTGGTCTTGGCCATTGTGGAGAGGTTGGAGTCTATTTGATTGAGTGTGTGGACAGGTGTCTTTTATACAGGTAACGAGTTCAAACAGGTGCAGTTAATACAGTAATGTGTGGAGAACAGGAGGGCTTCTTAAAGAAAAACAAACAGGTCTGTGAGTGCCGGACTTCTTACTGGTTGGTAGGTGATCAAATACTTGTCTTGCAATAAAATGCAAATTATTTATAAAAAAAACATACAATGTGATTTTCTGGATTTTAGTTTTAGTGTACCTATGATAAAGTGTACCCCACTGTAATTGCAAATAACAGCAAGCAAAGAAGAGATTGGGTGGTGTTTGAAGATACGGTGATACTTCTACTCATCATGCAAACTCACATTCGCACATGGCATCTCTCGCTGTCTCTCAAGGTGACATAAGAATTGATTGATAGCTCAGTCAATAAACCAAATCAGATACCATAAATAATCCAGGCCCATATTTCACCGACCACACCCCCTTCCAACTACCCCATCTGAGGTGGTGAAATCACTGGCTGTGATACACATTTGTGCAGGCTAAACACACAACCCTTGCAGAAGGGGACAACTTTATCCTCTGTTTATTTTTTAAATTACAGCAGCTTGCACTACATCAGCAGCTCTGGGGTCAGCCCCAGGGAGGGCTGTCGAGAGGTAGGCAGGGAAATGGGAGACATTGTGGGAGGAGCAGGGAATCCCTTGGGCCATGGAACTTTCCAGACAGAGGCCCCAGCAGCAGAACCACAAGGTAGGCTCTGTTCAGGGCATGGACCTGGCATGCTTGATAAGTTGGATCTTTGCTAACTACCTTATGAAAGCAGAATCCAGTGGTGATGAGACGACATGGGAATGTAACATCCTTAGCCCTTGTGTCAGAAGAGAGAATAATCAAATGCTCTACATTGGGACATTTTAGTGACATAACGGACACTTCTATTCAGAGCAACATTGATTGCATGCATTAACTACATACAGTACTTTTTACAAAAGAAAAGAGAATGAGTGGGCTAATTGAAAGCTAGGGATTATTAGGTGACAATGATGATGAGAGGGCAGTTTGAAATTTAAATATTGCTGGGACATTTGGGTTAACAACCCAACTCTCATGATGTGTCATAGGATCTTTACTGACCAAAGAGTCAGAACAGCTGTTCAACATTCTCTCCGAAAGACGTTTCCCTATTCAGAGCAATGTCCCCTTCACTGACTTGGGGTATTGGGAATTTATCTTTAGACCAGATGGAAGTGTTCCCCCTTACCAGCCCTCCAACACCATTTCCAGCAACATCTGGTCTCTGATGCACAGATAGACCAGGACCAACCCTGCTTAACTTCAAAGGATAGCTTGCAGTGGGATGCAGGATCTACACACTGCTACACCAAGTAATCCCCCCTCCAACCTGCCCCTCTGTCAATCCATACCTTCACTTGACACAGAGTAGAATCCCCTTCTGATAGATCAGCACCTGCCTTTTAGGCCCAGGGCCAAACCTAAGTCATACTTCTTTTGTTATACAAATAGTTAAATCATCCACTGAAACAGAATGATTGCTCCAGGTCTCGGAACAGGGCATAACTGGCCCTCTGCCGTGCCTTTGACCGGATCTGGGAAGACACTGACTAGACACCAAGAATCTCCCCAGAATGTAGAATTCCCGTGCATATTAACAATAGGCAGAAATCTTTTATACAGTACAGTAACATTGATCCTCAATAAGTTGTACATTTGGACAACTTGTGCTTGTTGATGATGATACCAGAGGTACATACATGGATATTTGTTTTCAATAATATATTTATTGATATACTAAATTGTTTTTTAATGACTTAAGGGATACATCCTGCCTACTGTAAATCTCCACTGATGCCGCTGCTAAAAATCAGCTTGCATTTGAGAGATATTCCTGGATGAGAGAGTAATTTCTAAAAGCACAACAGACACACAGTTTTGTAATTGCTTACTATTACCGTGAACAGCCAATAGTATATTATTGAATAGGCATAAGCTCTTTTTAATTGCTCCCTTTGAACATCTTTCATGGATCACACTACCCACATGCTGTCATGGTTTGATGGTGTACATAGGGCCCAGGGAATCGAGTTTTAGATCAGTGTTTTCAAACTCAGTGTGTCTCCAAGGAGGCCATGAGATGATTCTAAGGGATCATGATTGTAAAATTGAATTGGAAAGTATATACTTATATCTATATTGGAATAGCCATAGAAAGGGCCAGTTTAAGAAATCCACCCTGATTTCAATAAATCCGTAATATATTTTGCATAGCTTACAGCTGAGCAGAGCCATTTTCAGGATTAACCCCAATGGATAAACGCACCAGCAAAATCCAATTCTACTTCATTTACATTACAGAAGCAAATACCGTTTTTATACCACACAAAGGACCAAAATAAGGCTCTAAAAACTGACATGAAAAACTGATAGATTAAAATGATTAAAATGGGGTCTTGATAGCAACCCATAAGAGTCCAATAACAAGACACACAGACTAATATAATTTCCATTGGCACAGCACATGATGAATTCTAAGCTGCAATGGTGATGGCCAATACACTCATTGTGGGAAAATAGCTTACCTCTAGAGAAATACTATGTAATATATTGCAACTTTTTTGAGTTTTTAAGAAACAAAAATGCAGTCTTTTATTTTCAGCAGTAGGCATTTGAAACCACAGCCTTTTCCCATGATGGTATTTTGACATTTGCGCAAGACAAAAATCAACTGAACAAATATTATCCCATGATGGCAGTTCACATTCAAATAGGGACTAGGACCTATACATAATGTACCTATGAGTTAATAGCCAAATTGAAGACAAAACCCTTCTAGAGGTATACCCACATATGGTTAGTAATTTTCAGAAATTCTGTAAATAGTAGGACAATAAATACTTTTGAAATCAAACCACTATGAGGTACACTATGACGTATAGATTGTTAGCTTTTATTTTAAGGGTATTTGTGAATATGTTGGTTTCACCTTTCAGCAATGACAACAACTTTCTATTACACAGTTTAGGGCAAGGTTCGACAAGGTCCCGCAGATGGCCTGAGGACAAAACTGGCCCGCCAGGAATAATATCTGGCCCACATGACAAAACTGGCCCGCCAGCAATAATATCTGGCCCGCGGCATGATTATTTTTACAGCGGCTGCTGCTGAAATAGATCTCAGTCATGACAGTAATATTTACTCACATAAACACCTCTTTAGTTTTTTTACCTACAAAATAAAAGTGCAAGAATGTTTTTTGCAACAATGCTTATTTGGAGTTGAATTGAGAGTTTCCATAACGTGGTGGAGGGGTTTGAGTACCCGAGTGACCCTAGGAGCTATGTTGTCTGGGGCTATATGCCCCTGGTAGGGTCTCCCAAGGCAAACAGGTCCTAGGCGACGGGTCAGACTAAGAGCGGTTCAAAACCCCCTTAATGATGAAAACAATTATGAGTTCCGTGATGTCGCCCGGTATGGCGCAGCCGGGGCCCCACCCTGGAGCCAGGCCCGGGGTTGGGGCTCGTACGCGAGCACCTGGTGGCTGGGCCTTTCCCCATGGGGCCCGGCCTGGCTCAGCCCGAACGAGCGACGTGGGCCAGCCTTCCCGTGGGCTCATCACCTGCGGGAGGGACCATAAGGGGCCGGTGTGGAGAGGATCAGGCGGCAGTCGAAGGCGGGGGCCTAGACAGCCCGATCCCTGGACACGGAAACTAGCTCAAGGGACGTGGAATGTCACCTCGCTGGCGGGGAAGGAGCCTGAGATCGTGCGTGAGGTTGAGAGGTTCCGACTAGAGGTAGTCGGGATCACCTCTACGCACGGCTTGGTCTCTGGAACCACACTCCTTGAGAGAGGATGGACTCTTCACCACTCTGGAGTTGCCCAAGGTGAGAGGCGGCGGGCTGGTGTGGGTTTGCTTATAGCTCCCCAGCTCTGCCGCCATGTGTTGGAGTTTACCCCGGTGAACGAGAGGGTCGTTTCCCTGCGCCTACGGGTCGGGATAGGTCTCTCACTGTTGTTTGTGCTTACGGGCCGAACGGCAGTGCAGAGTACCCGAACTTCTTGGAGTCTCTGGGAGGGGTGCTGGAAAGTGCTCCGACTGAGGACTCTATTGTTCTACTGGGGGACTTCAACGCCCACGTGGGCAACGACAGTGATACCTGGAGGTGCGTAATTGGGAGGAACGGCCCCCCTGATCTGAACTCGAGCGGTGTTCAGTTATTGGACTTCTGTGCTAGTCACAGTTTGTCCATAACGAACACCATGTTCAAGCATAATGGTGTCCATCAGTGCACGTGGCACCAGGACACCCTAGGCCGCAGGTCGATGATCGACTTTGTTGTCGTTTCATCTGACCTGCGGCCGTATGTCTTGGACACTCGGGTGAAGAGAGGGGCGGAGCTGTCAACTGATCACCACCTGGTGGATCCAATGACGGGGGAGGAAGCTGGACAGTCTCCTGTCAGAGAGATATTTAACTCCCACCTCCGGCAGAGCTTCGACTGGATCCCGAGGTAGGCTGGAGATATTGAGTCCGAATGGACCATGTTTCTCCACCGCCATTGTCGAAGCGGCCGCTCGGAGCTGTGGCCGTAAGATCCCCGAACCCGGTGGTGGACACCGGAAGTAAGGGATTCCGTCAAGCTAAAGAAGGAGTCCTATCAGGCCTGGTTGGCTTGTGGGACTCCTGAGAGGCCAAGCGGACTGCAGCCCGGGTGGTTGTGGAGGCAAAAACTCGGGCCTGGGAGGAGTTCGGTGAGGCCATGGAAAAGGACTATCGGCTGGTCTCGAAGAGATTCTGGCAAACCGTCTGGCGCCTCAGGAGAGGGAAACAGTGCCCTACCAACGCTGTTTACAGTAGAGGTGGGCAGCTGTTGACCTCAACTGGGGATGTCGTCCGGCGGTGGAAGGAGTACTTCGAGGATCTCCTCAATCCCGCCGTCACGTCTTCCATTGAGGAAGCAGAGGATGAGGGTTTAGAGGTGGACTCATCCATCACCCGGGCTGAAGTCACAGAGGTGGTCAAGAAACTCCTCGGTGGCAAGGCACCGGGGGTGGATGAGATCCGCCCTGAGTACCTCAACTCTCTGGATGTTGTGGGGCTGTCTTGGTTGACACACCTGTGCAACATCGCGTGGATTTGGAGATGGCATTCGACTGTGTCCCTCGCGGCATCCTGTGGAGAGTGCTTCGGGAATATGGGGTCCTGGGTCCTTTGCTAAGGGCTGTCAGGTCCCTGTACGACCGAAGCAGGAGCTTGTTCCGCATTGCCGGCAGTAAGTCAGACTTGTTCCCAGTGCATGTTGGACTCCGGCAGGGCTGCCCTTTGTCGCCGGTTCTGTTCGTAATTTTTATGGACAGAATTTCTAAGCGCAGCCAGGGGCCGGAGGGTGTCAGGTTTGGGGACCACACGATTTCGTCTCTGCTCTTTACGGATGATGTTGTCGTGTTGGCCCCTTCAAACCAGGACCTTCAGCATGCACTGGGACGGTTTGCAGCAGATTGTGAAGCGATGGGGATAAGAATCAGTACCTCCAAATCCGAGGCCATGGTCCTCAGTCGGAAAAGGGTGGCTTGCCCACTTCAGGTTGGTGGAGAGTGCCTGCCTCAAGTGGAGGAGTTTAAGTATCTAGGGGTCTTGTTCACGAGTGAGGGAAGGATGGAACGGGAGATTGACAGACGGATCGGTGTAGCTTCTGCAGTACTGCGGTCGATGTATCGGTCTGTCGTAGTGAAGAATTTACTGGTCAATCTACGTTCCTACTCTCACCTATGGTCATGAGCTTTGGGTCATGACTGAAAGGAAAAGATCCCGGATACAGGCGGCCGAAATGAGCTTTCTCGGCAGGGTGGCTGGGCGATCCCTTAGAGATAGGGTGAGAAGCTTGGTCACCCGGGAGGAGCTCAGAGTAGAGCCGCTGCTCCTCCACATCGAGAGGGGTCAGCTGAGGTGGCTTGGGCATCTGTTTCGGATGCCTCCGGAACGCCTTCCCGGGAAGGTGTTCTGGTCCCGTCCCACCGGGAGGAGACCCCGAGAAGACCTAGGACACGCTGGAGGGACTATGTCACCCAGCCGGCCTGGGAACGCCTCGGTGTCCCCCCGGAAGAGCTGGAGGAAGAGTCCAGGGAGAGGGAAGTCTGGGCATCTCTGCTTAGACTGCTGCCCCCGCGACCCGGCCCCGGATAAGCGGAAGATGATGGATGGATGGACTTTGAAAAGTTCTGAAAGGCATTCAATTATGGCTTGCTTGACACACCTCTGAAATAGCGATATTTTGTCTTCAGAAAGAGCTTTTGCTCTCAGCCTGACAGTATGTATCCTTTATTCTTCCCCAGCCCCATCCTCTAATATTTTTCTGTAAACATTTCTGCCATTCAGCATAATGATTTTTTTTTTGAAAGCATTATAAAGTTTAGTGTCAATGGTATTCCCTCATATTTTCATGCCTTTACTATGAAATTACACTGTATTGGGTTGAAAATAATGAAGAAATAAAATAATAGAAGGTAAAATATAAAGGCATCGACCAGACACAAACAAGTCAGGGGAGAATCTTTATTCAGCATGAGTCCTAGATGTTGACCTTCCATAGTTCTTACATGTTCTCCAATGATAACAAAATTAACACAGTCTTTTATGACAGGAAACATCGAAGGCTGTCAGTGTTCATAGCCAACAATTACACAGACTATTATAAGAAATAGTTTATCCTACAAAATACCCTTGTATGGTAAATTCCAACCCAACATATAGAAGATCAACATTTTGGATCCATCCAGTCGGTACTTAATTTGATGAATGAGTTTGTTTTAACCTATCCAGTGCAATCCCTGAGATCCCAACCCAATTTCTAAGTCTGTCAATTAAAATGTTGAGGTCTGTAGAGTCAAAACCTGCACTAAGATCCAGTAACAACGTTCTCCAGAGTCAGCATTCAACAAAAAGTAACCTTAACATGAGCAGTTTCAGTGCCTGAATGGAATTTCTCAAAAATAATACTGTGTTCCACCACATCAATTTTGGATAAGAAGTGCAGCTTCGAAGGCTTAGAATGCTAAATGGATGCAGCAAAGGACAGAGATCCTTAAAGAAAACCTGCTGAAGACCAGGAACATGGGAGAACATTCAACTTAGGGAAGAACATTGACCCCTAACAGACAGCCAAAAGGTCAGTGTCCTGAAGTGGCCCAGTAAAAGCCCACACCTGGTTTAGGTTTTATATGACTGACTTCAAAGTGGTGCTTCCTAATGTAGCCTACTCCTGTTTACTTCTGTGTTTCAGGAGTATTAGCACACCGTTCTGCATCCATGATCAAGAGCATTCTGCTTTTTTGTGCAGATTTTCTTGTCTATCTTTTTGATAAAAAGGAAGCTGAATTTGCCTTGCCTTGTTCACTTGTTGGCGCTGAGGCCCAGAATTATAAGCTGTTTCTGTTTTTTTTCATAACACACATTTCCCGAACGCTATTTCAGAGGTGTGTCAAGTAAGCCACAATTGAATGCCCTTCAGAACTTTTCAAAGTCAAAACTCTCAATTCAACTCCATATAAAGCATTGTTGCAAAAAACTTTCTTGCACTTTTATTTTGTAGGCAAAATAACTGAAGAGGTGTTTATGTGAGTAAATATTGCTATGATGACTGAGATCTATTTAAACAGCAGCCACTGTAAAAATCATAGACATAATAAAGAGTAGACGCCACATCGACCGCTACTGCCTACTGGCGCTGACGAGCCGTGGGACCGCCATCTTGGACAGGTCCGCCACTCCACTCAATGTAATCTGTTTTGGCAGGTGAAACGAGCTGTCAGCGCATTTAATTAATCATACCTCAGTGAATACCTTACTGATTTTCACGCAGGTTTTTTTGCTGCAAAGGTCATACATGTAGCTATGATACAGGACACATGGTTCGGCGTATTTTAATATTCATAGTTTTATATTCATCAAAACTGTGAACATAATCCCCAAAAAGGGAGAAAAACAGGAACATTTCCAGTTTGACAATGATTCTGATTGAAACACCTAATGTGTAAATAGTGGCAGTAAAGTCAGAAATATATATTTCTCTCTCTCTCATTTCACAGCCCCCATCCCAACATACACACATGGGTCCCAGTCTAAAATAGCAGGATGAAATGAAAAGTGACAGTTTTTATTTAAACTGCACATTTACTTTGTTGAAACTCCCTTGAAAAGTCTGCAAACTTAATTAATGTAGCAATTTTCAAAACACAGTTACAAGTGCTTTTCAGAACCCATTGGGAAAGAGATCAGGGCTAAGACAATCACAAACACAAGGACATAATGTAAAGATAAACTTCATTATACACAAGCTCACAAACCCAGGTTAAGGCAAAGGAGACCAACATTTGGATTCCTGGAGACACACACCATGAGGCTAGAGTTCATGAAACACAAACAAACAGAGGTATTTACAGACCCACCAACACTTACAGCAGTATTCACATAAAATGTGACAGACCACTGTTTTCAGGCAGTTTTAAGCCATTGCTTTCAGTTTCGGTGTTAATCTTGTCAGAATGATGACAGATATGACATAAAGATACTATGTGTGATGAGTAAGGTTAAAGTACAGATAGAAAGCTTAGAATTCATTTTGGGATGCTGGAATTTAGGATTGAAGTCTTGAATTGTCGCGGAACCACACACATGCACACGCTCTAAAACCCCTGAAAGAGGACAGTTCTTCCCCGTGCTCCCTTTCTGCAGTTCAAGAGAGTTGAGTTTGGTAATGTGGTGCAGCCTTATTTTGAGAAACACAGAAACAACCATTGACAACAAGTCAGAATGATGGTTGTCGATGCCAAACTGAGTCTCCTCAATGTGTTCCCCAAGCAGAAAAACATCCTCCGTTCCAATCTCCTCCGGGACGATGTCTGTGACTGTCGACACCTTACGAGCTGGCATTGGTGAAGCTTGGCGGATCACCCTCTCTGCAGCACTCAGCACCTTATTAAAATAATAATTTTAAAAAATACATTATATTTATATAGTGCTTTACACAGGTGAGACACCACACCGAACCATCAGGCGGCGGAAGATGGCCTGGAAGTGCCGATGGATTGTTATTCCAGCCTCCTTATATGGAAAACAGGCACACAATACATACATTACTCACAAGACAAAGATATTCATTAGGTATATTTTCAAAATTGTAATTAAAAAAACAACAACCCTACCTGACGCTCTGATTGAATTAAATAGGAGCTCCAAGTGATCTTGGCTGAACCTGTAGGTGAGCACATACCGCTGAACTAAATAATAAGCTTGTTTGAAAACCATTCTACTATCAGATGTTCTGCTGCCTTTATTTTAAGTGGGGTGGGTATGAGACATGAGAGGTAACTTACATTTGTTAGGGTGAATTACATGTGAATAATACACAGTGTTGGGCAAGTTACTTGGAAATTGCAGTGAGCTAAGCTATTAGTTACTCTGTCATGAATAAAGCTTCACTACACAAAAGCTACCACCCAGTCAAATGTAGCAAGCTAAGTAACACAAACACAGCAGTAGGCTAGTTCATTACATAGGAAGCTACTTTAAGTTGTGCTAATTTCACATGACAAGAAAAGTAGCTTGTATGGCCAAGCTACTTGGTAAATAAAGGAGTTACTACTACTGAAAAGTTCTGGAAATTGTGAAGCTACCACCAAAATACTAAGTTACTAGCTAAGCTAGTACTGCCCAACAATTATAATACAGTCTTTTATTTATATAAATATATATGATACAGTCTGTGCCACTTGTGTAAAATTAGCTGGCCAATGTTATATCAGTAATATTTGTTTTATTTCTACTATAGCATTCTTGCGTCAGTTGTAATCTAAGTCAGTGTTATAAAATATGACTTATCAAGCCTCAGTTCGCTGGGCGAACACCGGCTGGTGCAGTAAACATAGCCTAGCTAGCTGGATACGATTTCAGTACAGTAATATCAAAGATCCTAGCTCCTTCTAAACTCTCTGGTAATATTCTATTCACAAAATACAACCAATAGTGCGGTATAGTTAAATCTTACTTGTGAAAAGTAATCCCCCAAGCCCTACTTTCGATGGTCCGCCGATATGAGCAGGAGTATGCTGCACAGTGCTCTGGCATCGTTGCTTCTGCTGCTACGCAAATAGGAGTATGACCGGTCAAAGATGGCGGCCGTATTTCTTGCGCCCAGCAGCCAATGCGGCGTCTACTCTTTAATATGTCTATGGTAAAAATAATCATGCCTCAGGGCAGATATTATTGCTGGCGGGCCAGTTTTGTCACGTGGGCCAGATATTATTTCTGGCAGGCCAGTTTTGTCCCTCAGGCCATCTGCGGGACCTTGTCAAACCTTGCCCTAAACTGTGTAATAGAAAGTTTTGTCATTGCTGAAAGGTGAAACCAACATATACACAAATACCCTTAAAATAAAAGCAAATAATCTAGTAGTGGTTTGATTTCAAAAATATTTATTGTCCTATTAATTACAGAATTTCTGAAAATTACTAACCATGCGACTTATGTAGGGCTCCGTTGTCCGTTGTTACTGTATAATATTCCACTTGAGACAGCTCTTTTTCAATTTGTGCCTTGCATTTCTCGTACAGCTCTGGGATGGCAACTTGAGAAAAATGGTTGTGTAATGGCATTACGTACCGCTTGTCAAGCGACCGGATGTTTTTAAAACCCTATTTGGTAATTGTGTTAATTGGTCTTTGGCTACGTGAAATTTTATTTAATCTGTGATTTCTCTCTGCCGTTTAGAACCTCTGTCATATGGTGTAATACTGGCAAATGCATCCGAAATAGATTTTTGCTTTGGACGCCATTGAGACGCTTTGCACTGGTCATGCGAAGATTTGTGGTGACGCCTTAAAATGATCGAACAATTCTGGTTCTGTTGTGGCAACAATTGCAAGGCACTCTCGACAAAGTACCTGTTTTTGGTCAACGTCATCCTGTCTGTAGCAGAAATATTTCCATGTAATTGATGATGCATTCATTTTTGCAATCAAATTCTCCATTTCGGTCTTTTTTGCCTGTTCCTCGCTCATCATTTCGTCACGCGCAAGCATAGCCTGCATGTCAACTAAGTGTAGCAACGAACCGTAAAAATAATAATAAACTGTGTATCCAATAACACATAAATCAGAGTAAATTACTTATATCAGACAGATATAACGCTGGTTTTCCATTTGAAAATAATATATATTGTAGACTGATATATTTTTACCTTACTAAATCGCACGTTCTGCGATGTGACTATTGTGGATGCGTACATCACAATGTCGATGCTGAAACTATATATCGTGCAGCCCTTCTGGATATCCAATCATTTTCTTTGATAAAAACCGAAGTTTCAATTATTGCCCCTCCCGTCCATTTCGGATTAAGTTTGGTTGGCTCTAGGATTGCTAGCAAAAAATACTGTGCCTGTGGCCAGTTTTCTTTGATTCACTCTTACAATTTGAATATTACACAAAAAACAGGTGCAGTCATACTTCTACTAACTTAAACATTTCCAAAAAAGATCGTCTTTCTCTTTTGAGGAAAATTATAAATGCTTTTATTTAATCTTGCGTAGACTACTGTAATGCTTTGTTTAGATACCTCAACAATAAGTCCCTGGGTAAACTCCAAGTTGTACAGAATTCAGCTGCCAGACTTACAAGGACTAAATCAAGGTCTCAGTGTTGGCAGCTCTACATTGGTTACCAGTAAGTTTCAGAGTAGATTTAAACATTATTATTATCACTTTTAAGGCACTAGATGGTCTGGCACATGATTACATTAGTGAAATGCTAAACTCATACTGCACTGTTAGGCCTCTCAGATCAGCTGAAAAAGGACTTCTGGCTGACCCGGAGTCTAGAATAAAAACTAAAGGGAACAGGGCCTTTGCTATACGGGCCCCTAGACTCTGGAACAGCCTACCACAGAATGTCAGAGATGCTTTGTCAGTGCATTCTTTTAAATCTTACCTAAAAACTCATTTTTATAAGATGGCTTTCACTAATATTTTATCATTGTGATTACATATATTTTTACTTCCTTAAATTTTTTAAATATATGTTTTTTATATATATTTTTGATTATTATTATTTAAATGTATTTCTATTTTTATTGTGCAAAGAAGTTTTTGTAATTGTACTAAAAAAGTGTTATACAAATAAAGCTAATATTATTCTATATTCTGGAGCAAGGCTGGTTCTAATAATGAGATGGATAAAAAGCGAAGTCAGGTTAGTCACAACTGGGGTAGGAGAGAAAACCTACCGGATGGTAGATCTCCAGGACCAGGATTGAGCATTAGTGTTCTGGAGTTTTCCAGGCCTGGACACAGAGAAGCATCCCCATAGCATACACAGATCCTATATTGGCACCAGAAATCTGAAACAAACTGGCTAAAAATACGGGATCAGATATCGGCAACAGTGAGTCTGTTATGAGCCGATGCCATGAAACAGATTTCCCTAACAACATGCCGTAAAAATGTGAGTTGTTGATGATAGGCAGACTGGAAACATGGGGGCTATGCCTACGATAACAACAATGATGTCTGTACTTATTAGTACTTATTACTACACATCTAACAGCCACTAGTGAAGTCGGTATTTACAAACTTTCCAAAACAAGTGTTTCAAATGGTGATTGTAGACAGCCGCTGATACTATCTAAAAAGTTCTAGCTAAATTAGCTGTTGCTTGCTAACACCATGTTCATTTATAAAACACTTAAGCAAGTGGTCAGGCCTCAAAACATCTATAGCTTATTAACTCAGCATTTCGCTAATCATTCTTACATGAGAAAAGGGCAAACATTTCTGACAAACCTCTTAGCTACACCGCTAGCGTATGCCCTAAGGATTCCTATTGCGTATGGGTCAGCCATATTTGTAAGTTCAGTGATATTCAATAGGCACTTGGCCGAGTCATTTGCACTAACATGGGGCCAACAGCAAGCAACTGAAAGATAGATTACCAGCAGACCGACATTCATATTGGCCTGTTTCTTCCTTAATTCTGCTTGCTACAGATTTCAGAGATGTAACGAGATATTGCAAATAACATTTCAATAACTTTCAGCTAAAATGCAGGTGTGAAGTATTTTTTTATCATGACATTTCAAAATGCATTCCGTTTGCAGGGAAAGTTTCAAAACCTTGGTTTTAGAGTATGTACTAATGGAAATTCAACCCATTGTACAACACCAAGACTTGGGTACATCACCAGCTTGTGCCCTCGAAGGTACAGTGTACCTCAAGCATTGTTTCAGTACGCTATCAGCTTGTATGCTGTCCCAAGTAGAGCTGAAACCTTTTCTATGGGAATGCCCCATCAAATATTGACCTTCAATTAAAAAGTGCAGTTCTGAAACAGATGCCCCCGCTTCGCTTTGCAGGATGTAGGCCTCAGCAGAAAAAAACAGACAAAAAAATGACCACAGAATATACTCCGCATAAACACACAGACCAACATACCTAAGGTGAACATTATACACAAAAATCACACATGCCTCATAAAAATTTATATTCAAAATACACTGTACCTTTAAGCCCAACCATACACTCTCACAATTGTCTATACAAATCCATGTAACATGCTATTCACAATTTAGGTCATTAACAGGGGCCCCTGAATGGCACAGCTGTAAAATAACAGTCAGGGTTAAGGCTGATTTATACCTCAATGTCAAACGCGTCTGCGTAGGATTCGTGCACCCGCTCAAAAATCTAAAAGCGTGTAGCTACACATAAGTGAACCGCAGAGCCACACAAGCAATGATTGGTTGGATGGCGGAGGGAGGGTTTTACAGAGAGTACGGAATTCCGGCCAAATTTGACTTCCTGTATCACCAAAGATGAAACCACAATGGAGTCTGGAGGCATGGCTCAAATCGAGGAACTTTTGATAGTATAGGAGAAATTCTGGGCGAAGAGCCAGCAACTTGCCAGAAAAGGTGGAACCTGATGAGGGACCAGTATGTAGGACTAAAGAAGATATTGAAGAGTAAAAGTGAAGATGCAGGAGGGAACAAAGCACCTCAGGTTTATATAATGCTTTCTTGGCTGTCCGGGCACATAAAACACAGTAAAACCAGCTCCGATTTTGGCAAGGACATAAGGTAAGTACTGAGGTAAAGTTGGTTTTACATTCAGAGATATTCAACAGAGATTCAACAGAGATTCGAAGCAAACATTTATACATTAAAAACAAATTGCATTCCTCACTGATAACTATGAGTTATCAAAATATTCTATATTAGGTTGGATAACTTTCACAAGCCTTTGTTTGATCAAACAATCAAACATAGATATCTTGCACATTCTCTAACATTGAAAAACGTTATTATATTGTAACAACTTTTCAAAATATTTTCAAAGAAACTTCATTCCAAGTTCAAAATATTCTACCCTAGGGTGGACAACCTTTACAACCTTTTAAATTGATCGAAAAAGTTCACTAATATTTTTTGTACACTTACATTTAATACACATTTTCAAATTTTGAAAATTACCATTGAATTGCAATAACTTTTTCTAAAAGTATCATAGAAACTTCATTCCAAGTTCTAAATATTCTACCCTAGGGGGGACAACTTTTACAACCTAACATGCAGAGCTGGAGGCTGATGGGGAAGCATCGTCAATCTCCATGGCAGAAGTCACTGATGTAGTCAAACAACTCCACAGTGGCAAAGCTCCGGGGATTGACGAGATCCGTCCAGAAAAGCTTTGGGTGTGGAGAGGATGTCTTGGATGACACGCCTCTTCAACATTGCGTGGGAGTCGGGGAAAGTGCCAAAGGAGTGGCGGACCGGGGTGGTGGTTCCCCTGTTCAAAAATGGGGAACAGAGGGTGTGTGCCAATTACAGGGCAATCACACTTCTCAGCCTCCCTGGGAAAGTCTACTCAAAGGTAATGGAAAAGAGGGTTCGGCAGATAGTCAAACCTCAGATTGAAGAGGAACAATGCAGATTCCGTCCTGGTCACGGAACAACCAACCAGCTCTTTACTCTTGCAAGGATCCTGGGAATATGCCCATCCAGTCTACATGTGTTTTGTGGATCTGGAGAAGGCGTATGACCGGGTCCCCCGGGAGATACTTTGGGAGGTGCTGCGGGAGTATGGGGTGAGGAGGTCCCTTCTGAGGGCTATCCAATCCCTGTACGTCCAACGTGAGAGCTGTGTTCGGGTTCTCGGGAGTAAGTCGGACTCGTTCCAGGTGGGGGTTGGCCTCCGCCAGGGCTGCGCTTTGTCACCAATCCTGTTTGTAACTTTTATGGACAGGATAACGAGGCGTAGTCGTGGTGGGGAGGGGTTGCAGTTAGGTGGGCTGGGGATCTCATCGCTGTTTTTTGTGGATGATGTGGTCCTGATGGCATCATCGGTCTGTGACCTTCAGCACTTACTGGACCGGTTTGCAGCAGAGTGCGAAGCGGTCAGGATGAGGATTAGCACCTCTAAATCAGAGGCAATGGTTCTCTGCAGGAAACCGATGGAGTGCCTCCTCCGGGTAGGGAATGAGGCGTTACCCCAAGTAAAGGAATTCAAGTATCTCGGGGTCTTGTTCGCGAGAGGGTGGGGACAATGGAGCGGGAGATTGGCCAGAGAATCGGAGCAGTGGGAGCGGTATTGCATTCGCTTTACCGCACCGTTGTGATAAAAAGAGAGCTGAGCCGCAAGGCAAAGCTCTCGATATACAGGTCAATTTTCGTTCCTACCCCCACCTACGGTCAAGAAGACTGGGTAATGACCAAAAGAACTAGATCGCGAGTACAACTGGCTGAAATGGGTTTTCTCAGAAGGGTGGCTGGCTTCTCACTTAAGGATAGGGTGAGAAGCTCAGCCATCCGTGAGGAACACGGAGTAGAGCCGCTGCTCCTTTGCATCGAAAGCAGCCAGTTGAGGTGGTTCGGGCATCTGGTAAGGATGCCCCCAGGATGTCTCCCTAGGGAGGTGTTCCAGGCACGAAGATGAGATGAGATGAAGATGAGATGATTGATTGATTGACCAATTAATTCTAATCTGAAATATACTTAAGTAATTGCTTTTTCAATGTAAGAAATTTGGTATAAATTTGAGGTGTGACTGTATGATCAAATCAAAGGCTGTAAAAGTTGTCCAGCCTACAGGCTGAATATTTAGAACCTATTTCTATGAAACATTTTGAAATAGTTATTGCAATGAAACTGCATTTTTCAAAATTTGCAGAATCTAAAATAAATCCAGAAATTCACATTGTATGATTTTTAAGTAATTAATTTGTATTTTATTGTATGACATAAGTATTTGATCACCTACCAACCAGTAAGGCGCCCGGCTCTCACAGACCTGTTAGTTTTTCTTTAAGAAACCCTCCCGTTCTCCACTTATTACCTGTATGAAAGACACCTGTCCACACACTGAAACAGACACAATGGCCAAGACCAGAGAGCTGTGTAAGGACATCAGGGATAAAATTGTAGACCTGCACAAGGCTGGGATGGGCTACAGGACAATAGGCAAGCGGCTTGGTGATAAGGAAACAACTGTTGGCGCAATTATTAGAAAATGGAAAAAGTTCAAGATGACGATCAATCTCCCTCGGTCTGGGGCTCCATGCAAGATCTCAGCTCGTGGGGCATCAATGATCATGAGGAAGGTGAGGGATCAGCCCAGAACTACACGGCAGGACCTGGTCAATGACCTGAAGAGAGCTGGGACCACAGTCTCAAAGAAAACCATTAGTAACCCACTACGCCGTCATGGATTAAAATCCTGCAGCACACGCAAGGTCCCCCTGCTCAAGCCAGCGCATGTCCAGGCCCATCTGAAGTTTGCCAATGACCATCTGGATGATCCAGAGGAGGAATGGGAGAAGGTCATGTGGTCTGATGAGACAAAAATGTAGCTTTCTGGTCTAAACTCCACTCGCCGTGTTTGGAGGAAGAAGGATGAGTACAACCCCAAGAACACCATCCCAACCGTTAAGCATGGAGGTGGAAACATCATACTTTGGGGATTCTTTTTATGCAAAGGGGACAGGACGACTGCACCGTATTGAGGGGAAGATCTTGGCCAACAACCTCCTTCCCTCAGCAAGAGCATTGAAGATGGGTCGTGGCTGGGTCTTCCAGCATGACAACAACCCGAAACACACAGCCAGGGCAACTAAGGAGTGGCTCCGTAAGAAGCATCTCAAGGTCCTGGAGTGGCCTAGACAGTCTCCAAACTTGAACCCAATAGAAAATCTTTGAAGGGAGCTGAAAGTCTGTATTGCCCAGCGACAGCCCCAAAACCTGAAGGATCTGGAGAAGGTCTGTATGGAGGAGCGGGCCAAAATCCCTGCTGCAGTGTGTGCAAACCTGGTCAAGAACTACAGGAAACGTATGATCTCTGTAATTGCAAACAAAGGTTTCTGTACCAAATATTAAGCTCTGCTTTTCTGATGTATCAAATACTTATGTCCTGCAATAAAATGCAAATGAATTACTTAAAAATCATACAATGTGATTTTCTGGATTTTTGTTTCAGATTCCGTCGCTCACATTTGAAGAGTACCTATGATAAAAATGACAGACTTCTACATGCTTTGTAAGCAGGAATACCTGCAAAATCGGCAGTGTATCAAATACTTGTTCTCCCCACTCTATTTTTCTTTGTAAATCACATTGAATTGCGCTATATAAATAAACTTGCTCTGAACAATCTGAAAGTGGTTTGAGGTTTTAGTCATTCAACTAAAAAGCTATTGAATGTTAAAATTTTAAAACACTCAAAATAAAATAAAAACTATTTTAGCAAAAATTCAAAGGCTGTGAAACGTGGGTGTCCTCTTTGAACAATTTGAAAGTGGTTTGAGGTTTCTAAGTCATTCAACAAAATCTATTGAATGTTTCAATTTTCAAATAGTTTCTAAAAAAAACTAAATTTTTGTAAAATCCAAATGATGTGCAACATGTGGATGCCCTCTCTGAACAATTTGAAAGTGGTTTCAGGTTCATAATTCACTTAGCAATAAAGCTAATGAGTGTTTACATTTTCAAATGTTTATAAAAAAGTTTCTTACAATTCAAAGGCTGTGCAACTTGTGGAGGTGATCTCCATACAATTTGAAAGTGGTTTGAGGTTTGTAAGTCATTCAACAAAAAGCTATTGAATATTTAAATTTTCAGATGTTTATAAAGAAAAATATAGAAACCTTTTTTAGAAAATCCAAAGGCTGTGCAACATGTGGGTTTAATCTTTGAATTTTAAAGTGTTTTGAGGTTTCTAAGCCGCATGGTAAAAAGGTATTGAATTAATTACTTGGAGGCATGTAATTTATAGACGTCCCTACCATAAGCAGACGGCTGTGTTCGTCATTTGATACATTGGGTTATAGTGTGGCTGAGCCCGGGAAAACAAGACCTGATCTTGGGTTTTGAATATCCGTTGAATATCTAATATTGAATATCAAACCATCTTTACATCGGTAAACAGATTACTGCAGATGAATAGCTAACAGCTATACAGTACCTATAATGAAAACAACGACTCAACCCGAATCACTCCATGGCTGGTTTGTTTCATTAGAGAACAAATAGACAGCTAACCACTACCCCATTTAAACTACACTGTGTTAATTGAAAACGAGAGCAATATGTTCGTCGCTGGTGCAGTTGCGTCCATTGCAATATAACACCAAGTTGCAGTCTATCCCGAACAAACCATAATGCCTTATTGGTTTGGGATGGCTAGCTATTTGCTACACAGTACCTATAATGAAAACCAGGACTCAAATCACTCCATGGCTAGTTAATTTCTTTAGAAAACAAATGAACATTTGAATAGCTAACCACTACGCCATATAAATCAAAAACGAGATCAGTATAAACAAGTCCTAATGCCAAATTTGTTCAGTCAGCCCCAAGGATCGAACCCCAGTCACCAACTTGACAGTACACATCTGTAACCATTAAGCTATGTTGGGGATGCGTAGCTAATAGCTATACAGTACATAAGAAAAAAATTACTAGAGTAATTTCATGGTTTCTTTCGTAAACAAATAGACAGTTGAATAGCTAACCAATACGCAATTGGGGTAAATTTGGTTTTATGTTTGATATTCAGAGTTTGATCGTCAATACCTCTTCCAAATAAAATCGTACAAAAGACGACAGTGGAATAGGGTAGAGAGCAAGGTACACCTCTTGATTTTATCTAGCTTTTCGTTTAGCAGAGTCCAAAATGTCACAAAACGCTGTCAAATGTCTGTTCAGTAGTTTAGGGACCATCTTGAAAGTGTAATACCCCTGATTCAATGTGACTGAAAAAATATATTTTGCGTCAACATAATAACAGCTTCCTTTGTAAAGGAAAATCATAGGTACAGACACTTTTAGTGTTATTAAACAACACTCATTTTCTACTGGTTGTTAGACCTTATATATTTCATTTTATAATAGATTCTTATAGAGGAGACATATACACCTACAACCACTTGTATGTTGGTCACTGACATTTAGATTTGCTCTTTTACATTTCGGAGATTATATCAGAATTGATCCTTCAATACAATACGTTTTTAATAGCCCAATATCCATATGAGTAAAACATCCAAAAACAAGTGTGCTGTGTTCCCAGATTCATTATCTTGATTTTATTTTAAAATGTCATGCATTGTTACAACTCTATTACATAATTGACATGAACAATTTTTTATAGTTTCTAATCCTGATGACATGGGACCTCTAAAACCACTTGCATTTTGTTCACTGACCTTCTTTGTGAAAAGTACGCCCCTTAGATTTGCCATTTTCAATTTCAGTACATTTACAGTAATGTATCTTTCGAAACCACTATTTTTTGATAGCTCACTATCCATATGAGTTAGACATCTAAAAACAAGTGTGCTTTGTTCCATTACCTCTATTCTGAAAGGTACACCTCTTATTTCATTATCTGTATTTTTTATTACATGCGCTATTACCTAATTCACATGAACTGTTTTTAAGATACATTTCTGTAAATTCACCAAAATCTAAAATGGCAAAACTAAGGGGCGTGCCATTTTAGACAAGGAAGGTCTTGACAAGGAAGGTCAGTGAACAAAATTAAAGTGGATTTAGAGGCCCATGTCATCTGGATTGGAAGCTATTAAAAATAGTTCATGTGAATTAGGTAATTGAGTTGTAATAACAAATTTTATACAGAGAATTAATAGGAAAGTTAAAGGAACACACCACATTGTAGATTTGTAGCTCATATGGATAGTGAGCTATTAAAAATAGCATTAGAGAAGGACAAAAGCTACTAAAATGAACTACATTGAAAATGGCAAATCCACAGACTGTCCTCTGGTGAAGGAAGGTCAATGACCAATATAAATGTGGTTTCAGGGGTACATGTTTTCTTGACAGGAAATTATTAAAAATATTATATTAAATGTATCTATATTTGGTAATAGAGTTGTATTGATACATATATTTTAATATAAAATAAATAATTTACTTTAGAATATTGGTGTACCTTTGAGAGGATAGGTACAGGAACACACCACACTTGTTTGTAGATCTCCATCTCAAATGGTTAAGAGCTATTAAAAAGGTATTGCATAGATGGGTATACAATTGTTTTTAGAGGCACATGTCACCTGGATAGAAACTTATTGTAAAACACATCAGTATGTTAGAGTTGTAATAAGATAAACTTTTTTTCAAAAATGAAGACATCATGGGGAAAATGAGAGGTGTAACTTTGTAAGAACAGGTAAAGGAACAAACATTTCTGTACATCTCTAGCTGATATGTGTTTTGAGCTAATAGAAAAATGCAGTTTAGAACGAGTAACTTAAGCAGAAGGAAAAACAGCTATTTATAAGGGAAACATAAATTGATTTAGAGCTAATATGTCTCTTGGATAATATAATCTGAATAAAGAATTAGCTTATTTGTGTTTATATTTTTTTAGTATAATCAAATAATGACACAATTTTTAATTAGAAATGTGGAGAAAAAAATTGAAGTAGGAACAAGAAAGAAAATGTTGAAATAATGATTTCTGCTAAATGCACTTTTAAGACGGTCCCTTAGCCTTATCCGCGTAATTTCCCTCCATTGAAAGTAACGGAACAAAACAGACAAACAAAAGGGCTTACCTTACTCTCTACCTTAACATGATTCTATACACTCACCTAAATAATTATTAGGAACACCTGTTCAATTTCTCATTAATGCAATTATCTAATCAACCAATCACATGGCAGTTGCATCAATGCATTTAGGGGTGTGGTCCAGGTCAAGAAAATCCCCTGAACTGCAAACTGAATGTCAGAATGGGAAAGAAAGGTGATTTAAGCAATTTTGAGCATGGCATGTTTGTTGGTGCTAGACGGGCTGGTCTGAGAATTTCACAATCTGCTCAGTTACTGGGATTTTCACGCACAACCATTTCTAGGGTTTACAATGAATGGTGTGAAAAGGGAAAAACATCCAGTATTGCGGCAGTCCTGTGGGCGAAAATGCCTTGTTGATGCTAGAGGTCAGAGGAGAATGGGCCGAGTGATTCAAGCTGATAGAAGAGCAACTTTGACTGAAATAACCACTCATTACAACCAAGGTAAGCAGCAAAGCATTTGTGAAGCCACAACACGCACAACCTTGAGACGGATAGGCTACAACAGCAGAAGACCCCACCGGGTACCACTCATCTCCACTACAAATAGGAAAAAGTGGCTACAATTTGCACAAGTTCACCAAAATTGGACAGTTGAAGACTGGAAGAATGTTGCCTGGTCTGATGAGTCTCGATTTCCTTTGAGACATTCAGATGGTAGAGTCAGAATTTGGCGTAAACAGAATGAGAACATGGATCCACTGTGCAGGCTGGTGTTGGTGGTGTAATGGTGTGGGGGATGTTTTCTTGGCACACTTTAGGCCCCTTAGTGCCAATTGGGCATCGTTTAAATGCCACGGCCTGCCTGAGCATTGTTTCTGACCATGTCCATCCCTTTATAACCACCATGTACCCATCCTCAGATGGCTACTTCCAGCAGGCTAATGCACCATGTCAACCCAATAGAGCATCTTTGGGATGTGGTGGAACGGGAGCTTCGTGCCCTGGATGTGCATCCCACAAATCTCCATCAACTGCAAGATGCTATCCAATCAATATGGGCCAACATTTCTAAAGAATGCTTTCAGCACCTTGTTGAATCAATGCCACGTAGAATTAAGGCAGTTCTGAAGGCGAAAGGGGGTCAAACACAGTATTAGTATGGTGTTCCTAATAATCCTTTAGGTGAGTGTATATATCGCTGTCGTCTTTGTAGGACGTTTTTTGGGTGCGCTATTAACAAAAGCAAAATCTGAATATCGAACATAAAACCAAATTTACCCTGTTTACGCAATTTGAACTACTCTATGTAAATCGAAAACGAGAGCAATATGTTTGTTGCCGGCGCAGTTTGTCCATCGCTATAAAACGTGAACATTCAGTCTTTCCTGAACAAAACCTAACGCCAGATTTGTTTGGGCCATGAGAAAGATTGAACCCCGGTTGTGAGTATGATAGGCCACATCACTAACCACTACACTATTTAACAATGGGTAGTAATATTGCCTGAAATGCAACAGTGAGTTAGTATTGCAGCAAAATTGGCCATTAAAATCCTTTCAAAATGGGTTGATCTACATGTGATAAACCATGACATTCATTGAACAACCGACTTAACTTCAGAAAAGGGTATCTGGACTACACACTAGCTTTTAATAATAGGACCTACAACGCTTAAAGCTGGGTTTTCTGAAGCGATATGTGGCTCCTGGTGCAATTTGGCTGCTAAAACATAACAGAACTGGTGTAGAAAGAATTGGCAGTTTTATGAGGGAATGAGCACATTTTGAACTCAAGATTAAAAGATGTGCCAAGGCTATCTAAACCCCCAGAAGTACCAAAAGTGTATTTGCTCAGGAAATAACATTCAGCGAAGCCATATGAACCTTAAGACACCTAGCAACAGACAATCCAACACTACAGAACGATAATCGAATAATATAAAACGGTTCCACACCCAACTATCACCCAAACCACTGTACAGATAAAAGCAAAAATAAATGATAATTTATAGGCAGAGCTGTCTTTCAAGTCTGGTGATGGTCTCAAGACCAAAAGCTCAGACAATAAACTGAGAAAATATGTATGTAGTGAGATGTATACAGCAGGGATGAACCGATAAGAAAATGTCAGCTGATACAGTCAGCCAATATTCATAGAACACAGTAAATACCATTGGGTTTTCTGTACCTGTGTTCCCTGAAATAAACTAAATAAAAATGTTGCTTCTGATGTTGCTTTCACAACCCGTTTTCCCAAAAAGTTGGGATGCTGCGTACATTTTTTATAAAAACCCTATATTCAATCGAAAATAGTACAAAGACAACATATCAAATGTTGAAACTGAGACATTTTATTGTTTACAGAGGTAACCAAAGACTGGAAAAGTTGTGTAATGCAAAAAAACTAAACCTGTTGATAAAAGAACAGTAACATGATTGGGTATTAAAAAATTATTACAGAGAGGATGGGCCTGTCAGAAGAGTGGATGCGGAGGGGTTCACAACTGTGAAAGATGGCACACGCAAATACTGAAACAATTTAAGAATAACGTTTTTCAATGTAAAATTGTGAAGAGTTTGGGGATCTCATCATTTACAGTACATAATATCATTAAAAGATTCAGAGAACCTGGATAAATCTCTGAATGCAAGGGACAAGGCGGAAAAGCATATTAATATATTTATATTAATATATTTTCTCCCCTTTTTTCTCTGCCCATGTGCGACTGTATGTCTTCCTCTAGCCTGGTCGGACTTCAGGGGGTTTCGGATAGAGTATGTATTTTGGTATGTGTGTGCAAGGCTTTGGCTAGGAATCCTGGGCCCCCTGAAAAGATACATGCCTTGGCTCCCTCACTTATAGACCACATTGCCGCCACCAATCTGTTTACCAATACGCTGACGAAAGAAAAAGAAGAGGGGCAAATGTACCGTGTCCTATGCAGATCTCAGATGAGATACCGCAATCCACCATTGCCGAAAATTCTCCTCGCAATTGTTCAATCCCTGGACAATAAAATGGACGAACTACATGCACAGATTAACTTTCAACAGGATATTGCAAACTGATGTGTACTAGCATTCGTGGAATCATGGCTGGATTCTTCGGTGCCAGACTTGTGTGTCACTCCTGCTGGCTTTTCCATCCATTGGCAGGAAAGGTCGGAGTCAGGTAAAAGTAAGGGCGGAGGGGTCTGCATTATGGTTAACTCATGCAGGGAAACGGATGTTGCAGTGCTATCTACGCATTGTTCCCCAGACCTAAAGCTACTGTCTGTAAAGATACGGCTCTTCTACCTTCCGCAGGAATTCAACTCAGCTATTATCACATCAGTCTATATACTCCCGCAAATGGTTCAAACGTGCACACTGGAAGTCCTACATGCAGTAACAAATGGACTAGAGATATGAGATATGAGGAAAGTTTGACCAAAATACCACCAGCGCATTAACTTTCCTTCCCGGGGTGATCAGACTCTTGACCATTGTTATTCACATATACGGAATGGTTACAACCCCTCCCCCGCCCTGCATTTGGGAAAGCAAACCACACATACATTTTGCTCCTCCCATCCTACAGACAACTTCTAAAACTGAAGAAACTGTTTCTCAGACAGTTCAATGCTGGAATGAGGAATCCATTACTGCCCTACGGGACTGTTTTGAAACAACGGACTGGCAGGTGTTCTGTGATGCAGCCGATGGGAAAATCAATGAATACACAGACTGTCTCAGCACATATCTCTAAATGTATCAACGATGTCGTCCCGAGGTCGTGTCCTCAGGGTGTTCGCTAACCAACTAGTGGAGGTGTAGCGCCCTCCTACTTCAAACAGACACGTGGAGCAGACTGACATCTGCTCCACCCTTCCTGACACCTTGGACCCCTTTCAATTTGGATACCGCCCCAACAGATCTACGGATGATGCCATTGCCCTGACGACACACACCGCACTCTCCCACCTGGAAAAAGGCAACACATATATGAGGATGCTATTTGTGGACTACAGTTCTGCATTAAACACTATTGGGCCCGCCAAGCTACTGGCCCTTAACACCTCTCTCTGAAATTGGATCCTGGACTTCCTGACGGGCCAATCCCAGGTGGGCTAGAATGGGCAACCTCACCTCCTCTACACTGACCCTGAGCACTGGAGCCCCACACAACTGCGTGGCCACACACAGCTCCAACATCATCCTCAAATTTGTGGACGACACTACTATCCTGGGTCTCATCTCGAATAAAAATGAGACTGCTTACAAAGAGGAGGTAAGGAACCTGGCTAAATCGTCTGTAAGACTAAAGAGATAATCATGGACTTCAGGTGGGGGGGGGGGGTCTCATGCCCCCATACACATCGATGGAGCTGAAGTGGAGAGTCACCAAATTCAAGTTTCTCTGTGTGTTCAACAAGGATGACCTCACCTGGTCCAGAGAAGTGAATTCTGCAGTGAAAACTGCCCAAAAACGACTATAATTTGGCATGTCTGCAAAAACTCTAACCAACTTATACAGGTGCACCATTGAAAGCATTCTCTCAGGCTGCATTACTGCCTGGTACGGCAGCTGCTCCGCTGAAGACTGCATGTTCCTCCAGAGAGTGGTAAAGTCTGCAGAGCGCATCATCAGCTGCCATCTCCCCTCCGTGCAAGGCATCTACAATACATGATGCCTGAGGAAAGCACGGAACATCATCAAAGATCACAGCCACCCAGGCCATGGTCTTTTCACACTGCTGCTTTCTGGTAGATGCTTCGGGAGCATCGGAGCATGCACTTCCAGAAACAAATCGTTTTTTTCCTTCAGGCCATGAGGCTCCTCAATCAGCACACGAACATTCCAGATGCTCTGATGCCTTTCAGGTACTGCTAATCTACAGTACTCTTTTTATAATGCTCCTATGAACAGTGTTGAAAAGGAAGGTTTTGAGTGAGGAACAGAAGTGTTAAAATTTGGAAACTTCTGAAAATGTAACGCTCACTCACTCAAAACCTTCCTTTTCAACTTTTTTGGAAAGGAAAGAAAAAGGTGCAGGGGTCTTTTACATTTTCCAGAGCTGTATTTAAAGCTGTATATACATTTTCTTCTTCTTAATTCTCACTACATAGTTGTAGTGTCATATGCCACCATTCATGAGCGTATATAATATTTCAATAACTCCATCAATTACTGCTAGGTCACACTTGTGTATATTACTGCCATACTTAAATGTTCAATAATACTACCCAGATTGCTGCTCTATTAAAATACTACCCAGATTGCTGCTAGTTTACAGTACTCTCTTTTAAATGGCTGCTACTGCAGAGTGTAAAGAATATTGTTGCTTTATTTTATTATTTTCTGTCTAGGTATATTTTTGCTGATATATTCTTCTTCTTAACTCTAACTACGTAGTTTATTAGGTGCCATGTCATAAGAATTTCATTGTAAAGGATGATGCTGTGTTGTTTGGTGCATTTAACAAATAAACCAGCCAAGCCATGGGCCCTGTGAATCATATCCACCTTTCCCCATGTCAGTTGCGACCCTGTGTGTGAATGGAGGAAGCTTAACTTCCTCCATTCACAGTATACCTGCCCCACACTGGGCGCAAACCAGTTGTACTCCGCTTTTCAAAACACATTACTGCCCTCCTGGATATTGTTTCAACCATTTGAGATAAAGCACAAAAAGGGACAATTTTCGACATTTCAAGCTAGCTGTGGAATTAGCTCTTGGTATGTTCTTATCTCCGTTACAACTCCAAAAAAATAGAAACTACCCAAACAGGGACTAGGCACTATACCTTTTTATTATACCTGGGCCTTCCTTCTCTTCTCCTCATTGATTTCACTATGAAGCTTTTCTCTACTATATAACATACCTCCTGCCCTTTGACATACCTTGTGTTCTTTTTGTGGATGTGTGGAAGGTGTCTAGGATGGTTGCCAGTGCTGCAGCGCTGTGTACTCTGCTCCAGGAGGGATTTCAGCTTCATAGGAAAAAGGACTTTTTTGTCAAGGGAAAAGACGAGTGAATCATGTAGGCAATGTTTGTCTATCCTGAATAAATCCTAATATCCACCAGAACTGTTTTATTTTTGGCTTCCTATTTCGTAGCTACATAAAGTTATAGCCAGCAAAGTTTTTGTCTGTCCTGAACCTCAGGCATAATGTGTTTTGAGGGTTACGGGAGTCAAACGCGGGGCCTGTTGTTCCGTAGCCCTGTAACAGAATGATGGGAAAAAGAAAGTATGGAGAAGGTTTGGAACAGCTCATGATCTAAAGCATAACACATCATCTGTAAAACATGGTGGAGGGCAGTGTGATGGCATGGGCACGCATGGCTTTCAATGGCACTGGGTCACTAGTGTTTATTGATAATGTGACAGAAGACAGAAGCAGACAGATTAATTCTGAAGTGTATAAGGATATACAGTCTGCTCAGATTCAGCCAAATTCAGCAAAGTCTGATTGGACAGCGCTTCACTTTACAGATGGACAATGACCCAAAATATACTGCGAAAGCAACCCCAGAGTTTTTTAATGCAAAGAAGTGGAATATTCTGCAATGGCTATCACCTGATCTCAACCCGATCTAGCATGATTTCACATGCTGAAGACAATACTTAATACAGAAAGACCCACAAACCTAGCAAAGCATCACAAAGGAGGAAACCCAGCGTTTGGTTATGTCCATGTGTTCCAGACTTCAAGCAGTCATTGCCTACAAAGGATTCTCAACAAAGTATTACAACTTTACATTTTATTTATGATGGTGTTAATTTGTCCAATAAAATGTTTGCCCCTGAAATAAGGGTATGAAATGACTGTGTATGAAAATTGTTGCAATTCCTAAACATTTCATACAATATTCTTGTTCACACCCTTGAATTAAAGCTGGAAGTCTGCACTTCAACTAAATTTCAGTTGTTTCATTTCAAATCCATTGTGGTGGCGTACCTACATTATGAAAATTGGGTCAGTGTCCAAATATTACCGGGAAACTAACTATACAATTGCCATGTAATCGCCATACTTGGATTGTAAACCTGTTTTTAGTAATCCTGTAAATACTGACAATTCACAGGGCTGAACCTGACATTATCACTTAAAGAAATTCTAGAACATTTAATGAAAAAGCTTTCTACACATTCTTTATAATAGTAATCTTGTCTTGCATTTCTGCATTTTCCTGAAACAGAGCTGATGCAAGATCATTTCGCTATTATATTTAATTCCATTGAACAAAAGCATGTTACATACAAAAACATTTCTGATGCTATTCATAATAGAGACATGGTGTGGGCTAAGACTTGAAAAACAGCTTCAAGAGTTGCTGGTTAGGGCCACACCATTTGTCTCAGGTGCACATACAAATATTTTTAATATAATATTAATTTCTCAAGTAATTCCTAAAATGTGGAAAACCGCTGCCATATGCTGCCAACTGCTGCCACTTTATAAAGGTGGGCATATTGGTGTCCTTGATAGTCATCAGCCTTTGAACTGTCTTGCCTTGCAAAGATTCTGTAGTAATTGGCAAATATAAAGTTGTGGTCTTTGTTAATTTGACAATTGCATTTTTAAAAAGAATCAATGCGGTTTTAGAGCTGGGCACACTGTTACATGTTGAATGATTATGCCAAGACTTTGGATGAGAAAATTGTGCCGGTCTATTTACTGACTAAAATGTTATATAGTTGATCATTCTGCTTTGACTGAAAAACTGACCTCACTGAGCTTGGCCATAGCCACCTGCCTTTGGTTTTATAATTATCTCAGTGATAGATTACAGGTTATTATTACAGATCAGATCAACATTTCTTGCTGTTCACGATGGTGTTCCACACGGTTAGATTTTGTGTCCTTTACTGTTTACTCTGTATATAATCTGTGACTGTGAAAAACTGTAATTTTAATTTTTATGCTGAGGACACTGTTCTGTATGCCAGATTAGCATTCCATAATCTGCATTTTCAAAATGCAAATTCTCCACAATTCGGCATTTTAACCATTTTACCAGTGTTGTAATTTAACAAATGAACACCGGTGCACTTGGTGCTCTGGAATGCAGGAAAGAATAGTCTTACAGAATGCTGTGTATGTAGTTTTTTTAAACATGAACTTACAATGTTTACAAACACTTGCAATGCTTACAAACACTTCCAGTTTCTTCTGACAACCGGGAAGACAGCAGTTCGCGATGTGAAATGTAATTGATGTTGGTTTGCAAAGCGAAAGAATGACACAGAATTGCTGCATGTGGGCTTGCAAAAATCTTCTAAAAAAAGAGTGGATAGTGAATGTTATCTATTTGTAGAACAACATGATAACACTCTAATGAATGTTTATGGCTTGATGAGTATTTACTCCACTGGTGGCTATTTGGCAGAGTCTGTGTACCACCCCTATTTGAGATTATATGGGTCAGGTAGGGAAATTATAATTGCGTTTATGTATCGTTTAAGCATATCACAGTATCTTTAGAAGTCTGGTTACTTCAAGGAAAGGACATAATCAGAATTATCAATTTGGACATATAATCCTCATTATTTCTACAATTCAGTAACAATTCTTCCTCTGTGTGTAATGGACCATCTGTGACATGGCCTGGTTTCACTGACTCTTTGGGCCTCCCTAATCTGTAACATGTGATTGTTGAAAATATCAACATTTTACTATCATAGAGATATACATTTAGTTTTTAAACATATAATATCAATAATTTTCATTTAAAATAATAAAAAAAATAATACCAAACGTTAGATAACTAGCTCATGTGACAGCTGTCATGATGGGAGTGCTGGCATCACTTGGCTTCAGTTCAGTTATTTCGTAATTAATTAGGCACAATGCTAAAGTTAAAACAATTTATAAATGAAAAACAACTCACTTCAAATATAATTACAGCTGTGCTCATAAATATGGATACCCTGGCAGAAATTGTGAACATTTTGCATTGATTTAGAAAATATGACTGATCATGCAACAAAACAAAAAAAAATTAATTTAAGGATAGTGATCATATAAAGCCATTTATTATCACATTGTTTGGATCCTTCAGAAATCACCCAAATAGCCATGATCAAAGGTTTACATACCCTTGAATGTTTGGCCTTGTTACAGACACACAGGTGAAAATGGCAATTAAAGGGGAATTTCCCACACCTATGGCTTTTTAAATTGCAATTAGAGTATGTGTATAAATATTCAATGAGTTTTTAAGCTCTCACATGAATGCACTGAGCAGGCTAGATACTGAGCGATTGGGAGGAGAAAAGAACTGTCAAAAGCCCTGAGTAACAAGGTAATGGAACTTTATAAAGATGGAAAAGGATATAAAAAGATATCAAAAGCCTTTCAAATGCCAGTCAGTACTCAATCAATCAAATGTATTTATAAAGCCCTTTTTACAACAGCAGTCACAAAGTGCTTTACAGAGACACCCGGCCTTAAACCCCAAGGAGCAAACAACAGTAGTGTTGTGGAAATAAGTACTGTTCAATCACTTAAGAAGTGGAAAACTCTGGGAACTCTTGATACCAAGCCAAAGTCATGTAGACCAAGAAAGATTTCAGGCAAAACTCCCAGAAGAATTGTTCAGAATACAAAGAAAAACCCACAGGATACCTCAGAAGGAATAGAGGCTGCTCTGGAATAATATGGTGTTGTTGTTTTAAGGAGCACAATACGATGATACTTGAACAAAAATGAGCCACATGGTTGGATGGCTAGAAAGAAGCATTTCCTGCCCCAATACCACAAAAAAGCCCAGTTACAATATGCCTGACAACACCTTGAGACCCTTCACAGGTTCTGGCACACTGATATGGAGTGACGAGACCAAAATAGAGTTTTATGGTCACAACCATGACTAAATGACAGCACAGGTTTCGAATATCATACTAGCTAGTCTTCTAGAGAGAAAAGTTACAGAAGAAACCAGTTGGACGAAAGTAACACAGTGTTAACCAATGACATAAACTAGCAACAAACATTTTACTCACAGCATCTCCCGCCCCACACAAACCCTGCACTGCATTGAAAGGCAAAGTAGTGAGAACATGTAAGGTTTGGAGGATCAGACTTTTCGGGAATAAAATACCGTTCAAACGTTTGGGGTCACTGAGAAATGTCCTTGTTTTCATCAAGTTTATAATTTGACACCCCTGTTAACAGATCATATAATAGAAAACCCTTTTGCAATCTTGTTAGCACAGCTGAAAACTGTTGTGCTGATTAAAGCAGCAATAAAACTGGCCTTCTTAAAACTAGTTGAGTATCTGGAGTGTCAGAAATTATGGGTTTGATTACAGGTTCAAAGTATTCAGAAACAAATCACTTTTTTCTGAAACAAGTCAGTCTATTCTTGCTCTGAAAAATGAAGGCTACTCCATGCGAGAAATCGCCAAGAACCTGAACATCTCGCAACCTGAGCACAAACTGGCTCTAACCAGAATAGAAAGAGGAGTGGGAGGCTTGGTGCACAACTGAGCAAGAGGACAAATACATTAGTGTGTAGTTGGAGAAACAGACGCCTCACAGGTCCTCAAATGGTAGCTTAATTAAATAGTCTCAAAGTCAAGAGTGAAGAGGAGACTCCGGAATGCTGGCTTTCTAAGCAGAGTTGCCAAGCCATATCTCAGACTGGCCAATAAAAAGATTAAGACAGCGCTTGATTGGAGACAATTTCCTCCTACCACAAGACAATGACTGAACCTTACTATATTTAATATTCTTACTATAGTCAACTGCTATATTTCCTATTCAAACTCATTTCATGTGTTTTCGTGGAATCCAATGAAATTTCTAAGTGACCCCAAACTTTTGAACGATAGAGTATATGTATAAGGCTGTACTGCAAAATACAGTATGTCCACATTGTCTTGCCTAAAAAATAAACAGAAAATCCTGCAGTTGGCTAGTCCTTGAGATACCACAGGCGTTCTCAGTTAGGAAGGACAGCTTTTGGCTATTAAGCACCCCACTCATGAATGTCTTGCAACAAAGGCAAGTAGCTAAACTTTTTGTTATCATTGTGTAACTGGGATGATTTAAGATGCAGTGTAATAAAAAAAGTCCAAAAGGAAGGTTTTGAGTGAGAAACAGAAAGGTTAGAATTAAGAGACCACTGCAAATTGAACGCTTCTTTTCATCACTCAAAACTTTCCTTTTTCTACTTTCGAACCATCCTCGCCATGCACTTCACCCCAGCTGCTGTTTGCCATTCTTTTTGTAGGTCACTTGATGTCATTTTATGGTTGTTGAGAGACATTCGAATTAGTTGACGTCATCTCGGTCAGTGGAGAGTCGTTTTCGCCCTCTGCCAGTCTGTAGCTTTGTTGTCCCCAATGTCTGTTGCTTGACCTTGTTCTTATGAATCACCGTCTTTGAAATTTTCAGGATTGAAGCAACCTGACGCTCACTGTATCCCTCTGCCAGCAAAGCCAGAATTGAACCCTTTTCCTCACTCAAAGCTTTTTCTTTTTTTTTTTTTACTCTTTGGTCATGCTGGTTATATATAAAATATCTAAATAATAAATATTACATTAAGGCAGATTTAACACTATAATAGTTGTCTTTTTTAAGGGTGTAGCCAGATATTATATAAAGTAAATCAGAGGGACGTCTGGTGGAGCGCAGGGGTTGGGGTACCAACTTTGCCCAATTTTGAGCTAGGAAACCCTGTGTTCTTTCTGTATTTCATTTAAGATGTGAAAGACACTTAAAAACAAGTGACAACACTTTTTGTCACACAGCCAAAGTGCACTGGACTAAATTCCCCACGTGTGTGATAATTATTGGAGACAGGAGGCAATCTGGCTAACCAACTGAACATTTAATTAAAATTACAGAACTAAAAGACAGTCAACACAGCCACTATGTAAGTAGAAGTGATGACAAACTACAAGTAATACATTATTTTACCAGGACAGCAATCTTAACCACTAACACAAAAATAACAGAGGCAACTGAACCACTCCGGAATTATATTCGTATGGAACAATTTTGTAAACCGTGTTTACTTTCAGTATGACCATCAGTTGGTGCATTTATGTTTGCTATCAAAATCTGACCAGTGCTATTAGTCCTTTACGACTCACCAACAAAATAATTCTTGCTTCTCACTAGATCTGAATTCCCAACCATCGGACTGAAAGTCAGTTGCAGAAACGCCAGCCCACCATCGCCAACCCCAAGGCCCTAGCTAAAACAGGGATTCCTTTTAACCATGAATATGTCCATAACTGCCACTAGCAACCAGTCTCTGGTGGTAGGTAAACAGCACTTCTCATGTTGACTCTGAACCTAAATGCAAGTCATTAAGGACCAATAGCACTGGGATATGTTGATGTGGAACGTAATAGCACTACTGAACATAACACATGATCCCTGCCATGCCGTGTAGCCAGAGGTGTAAAGTCTCATATGTCCATACCCTTCGGACGAGATACTGCAATCTGCCATTACAGAGCATTCTACTTGCAAATGTTTAATCCCTGGAAAATAAGATTTACCAACTACACAAACTGCTGTGTGCTAGCGTTCGTGGAAATCTGGTTGGATCCCTTGGTGCCAGACTTGTGCATCACCCCTGCTGGTTTTTTAATCTACCGGCAGGTTAACTTTCGCTGGGGAATGGATGTGCTATCAACACACTGTTCACCAGACCTAAAGCTACTGTCTGTAAAGATATGGCCCTTCTACCTTCCGCAGGAATTCAGCTCAGCTATTATCATAGCAGTCTATATACCCCCACAGGTGGATAAAAAGCATGCACTGGACCTAAATTGAGTAGAAAATGGACTAGAGGATGCCCACCCTGAGACAGCTGCTATTGTTGTTTGTGATTTTAACAGAACAAATGAGGAAAGTTTTACCAAAATACCAACAGCACATTAACTCTCCTTCCCGGGGCGATCAGACTCTTGACCATTGTTATTCACAAATACAAAATGGTTACAAACCCCTCCCCCGCCCTGCATTTGGTAAGGCAGATCACACATCAGTTTTGCTCCTCCCATCCTATAGACAACACCTAAAACAGGAAAAAACTGTTTCTCAGACAGTTCAACGCTGGAATGAGGGATCCATAACTGCTCTACAAGACAGCTTTGAAACAACGGATTGGCAGAAGTTCTGTGATGTAGCCAAAGGGAACACTGATGAATACACAGACTGTCTCAGCATACAGTATTCCCCGATCAGCCCCAACATTATGACCACCTGCTTAATATTGTGTATGTCCCCCTTTCACCACCAAAACAGCCCTGACCCGTCGAGGCATGGACTCCACTAAACCTCTGAAGGTGTGCTGTAGTATCTAGAACCAAGACGTTTGCAGCAGATCCTTTAAGTCCTGTAAGTCACCAAATCATAGGACACTATGAGGTGATTCTGGAATGGCCTGGGAATGACATTTAGTTTCCACCAATAATAGCATTGCAACATTGGAATGAGAAAGGCAAATAATTCTGCTAATGCCCATGCATGCTTATAGATTAGATTCACCTTTATTGTCATTGAACAAGTACAAGAACAGTACAATGAAGTATTAATAGAACAAGGTGGATAATTTACAAGTATTAAGTATATGTATATTACAAGTGGAATGTACAGATGTGCAGTGAAGGAAAATACAGTGCAAATGGCAATACTAAATGTGCAATTAAGTCAAATAGAAGAGAGCAGAAAATGTCCAAGTATTAAGTCTAGTGTATGTTAGAAGTGGGTCTGGTGCGAGCATTAGAATTCCACTCTATCCATTTAGTCTGGTCATTGGTGATGGCTTATTTGGAATTACAGAATGGGCCTGTCGGTAAATGGAAAAAAAGACAGCTGACCCGTTTACCACTACTCACTTCTGTGATTATATGGAGGAGTGATAGTAAAAACTGAATCACCGAAAATGTATTCCTGGAACTTGGGAAAAAATAAATAATTGGCCAAATAATTGGCACTACAATGCCTTACTCATACACCCCACAACAAATTATTTGTGAAAATCCCCTTTGCTTGATTTGCCCCAGTAGGTCTGTTGAAATAGGTCTATCAAAGGGATCTTCTCGGCACAGCACTATTTAGGTCAGTTAATTAAGAGACCACGGCAAAATTAAGAAACCACTGCACCTTGTTCTTTCCTTTCCAAAAAAGTTGAAAAGGAGGGTTTTTAGGAAGGAATAGAAACATTCAATATGCAGTGGTCTCTTAATTTTAACCATTCTGTTCCTCACTCAAAACCTTCCTTTTGGACTTTTTGGAAAGGAAAGAAAAAAGTGCAGTGGTCTCTTAATTTTTTCCGAAGCTGTATTTTTTATATGATTGACGTCCAGGCTCTGACTGGGACATTTCAGGACACTGACGTTACTTGAAATATTAATTGTTCCCTATATCCTGATAAGAGCACCTTTCCCTGCTAAAGAGAAGCAGTGCCACCATGCCTAAATGTAGGTAATGTGATAGCCATTTTGGTTTTGTGGGGGGAAACATTTGGTTTCATCAGACCATTTACTAATAGGCTTGGATGATCTTTTTCTGAAAAATTGCTTCTGTTTTGCCACTGTACCCAAAGGCACTGTTTTGTGGAGATAATGCAAAATGGCTGTAATATGCAAGGAGCGCCCAGTTCCTGGAATAAATTACAGCTGTTAAGATTGTAGTTGGTAATCTCGTGAGGCTCGAAATCTCCTCAATCTCATCATGCCTTGTGGTTCAGGAAATTATTGTATTTGAAAAACGGTTTGAATGGACCACTGACTCCTGGTGCTAAGATTTCTATTGGATGTTACATTTCAAGAAAACTCCCACACCATGCTTGTTGATGGCATAGTTAAGTGTGGTTCTACTGCTTTAGCTTGATAACCCTTTTAGAATATTTTTACAGAAGTATTTAGTGCACCTAAATAAACAGCACGTGTTGCACCTCTGTCACTCAGTTATGCTTTCAACATTCTGCAGATGACTCAGCTTTATTGATGGTCAGAGGTAGTGGGCTGTTTACACATGAGCAAAATAAATGTTTGTTACTTTGAAGACATTTCTACAACCAGTTTGTACAAATAGTGCAAACCAAGAATAAACAGCAGCTTAACTCACCCAAAATGAAAATCGCATCTTATAGTCATAGTCAAGTACTGTATTTCACTTCTTCACATTATTACCTAAGCCACGCTCTACATTCCACATGACAATTTAGTCAATAAGCACCAATTACTGTGAATAGTTAATATAGGTTTCATTATGTCACTTTTGGATGATTGATTGACATTGGGGGTAGGTATTCCGGTTTGGTAGGTGGGACTTCCAGTGTGACGTATGTTCCGGGGTGGTATACTTCGTGTGATGTATGTTCCGGGGGTGGTACTTCCTGTGTGACGTATGTTAGGGGTTGTAACTTCCCGTATCCATGTCCGGGGGGTGAAATATGGTATGTGGGGGGTGTGTGGTTTGTAATTTGTGGTGGCTTCGATGTTTAACAATAGGGCTCCAAGGTTCTGGGAATGTTAAATTCACCAGACATTCAATGATAACATAAGTAGCAATAAGTCCGGTGTTTAACAACAGGGCCCCAGTGTTCGGGAATGTTAAATTCCCAAGGCATAAGATGTTATGATATGTAGTTGTGTTTAGCAAAAGGGCGCCAGGGTTCGGGAATGTTTAATCCCACAGGCAATCGATGTTAACATAAGTGTACAACAGATGGTTTATAACCAACCAGCATTGATCTTTCATGTTTTACAATGCTTGTTTCTGCCCATTTATTATTTTAAAATGAAAAGGGTCTTAAGACCATTGTAATGGTCCACAAAAAATGTATTAACTGTAATACATTCAGTTTGATTTACATCCCACGTTTTACATAAGGTATGTAATTCAACATAGTACTACTTAACACATACATTGTGAGGGCAACGTTGGTATGCCAAAGGAAAAATTAAACCGGGGTCGACCAGACAATATGGCTAGGTTGATTGTGTCATGGTTGATTGTGTCATGGTTTAGATAGTGCTAAAAATAAAACTGATGACTTTGGTATATGTATGAGCATTGGATGCATGGATAATTTAAGCCAACCTTAACCTTTGAGTCGCATTATATGGCCAAAAGTTAAATGTACCCAGAAGGTTGAGTTTAAATTTGCATGAACAACGCTGATTGTTTGACAGCATGAGATATATTATTTCTGGAAACAAAACATCTGTAAGCGCGTCTTATCACATTGTACAACAGGTATTAACGTGAGAATGTTTTCTACACAATCGTAAAATTATTTAACAGGCAACGACACTCATGAACTGTAGTGTTTTTACGTTTGTTAATACCTGTCTGGGTGTGGGTGTGCGTGGATGCGCGACTTCCGGATATTGAAGCATGTTGTGGATTCATATTTTTGTATGCTGTATTTTGGACTTATATTGTGTGTTCAATGTTGTTTTGAATAATAAGATAAATGCTGGCTGGTGTATGAAAATGGATGAGATGTTTCGAGTACTGAGTAGCCGTTTACATAGTAAGTTATTTTATTTGAAATAATTGTTTTGCAATTATATAAGCTAACAAACGACACATTTTAACTTTTTAAAAATGTATAAAACAATTACATAATGAAAATGATGGAGCAATCCAAATATTAAGCTTTTATCTGTCTTTCATATTGTCTGATTTATATCTATGGTTTAGGGGGTGAGTGGAATTCAACACAGCCTTGTCTGGAAAACACCTATTTGGACTTTCAGACCTTGGTAAGCAGTCATTTAACATTTAGTAATCATCACCTTTAAATACGTGTATAACCTTGGTCTTCTGTTAACCCTCATTGTTTTTATTTCAGACCAAGTAACCAACATCAGTGTCAACTGGACTGTGTGGTTCTGATTTTACGCAATGTCGTGAACCTTTTCATTGTTACCCCATTGCACAATGCTTGAAAATGCATCTTTACAGTCAACTCATCAAAATTGTATGTAAATGTATGTTTGAGTTATGATATTATTTTAACCTGTAAGTTAAATCGTTATTTACACATTAAACTAGAGAAATGTCGAAAGACAGTGCTAACAACAAACCAGACACGGACAACCAACAACCTCAACACATCCAACAGACCGTACCTAATACCGGTGCAGAAAGCGATACCCCGATAGATAATACTCACAATACAGTGAAACAAAGACCCGGCATGTTGGCACCAGTGGGTGAAATGTGAATCTGTTAATCTACATATTGCACCTGAGCAAGTTAATACATTCTTGCCCAGTGATAGAGACATGAATCCACAGATGGATCCACACAATAGTTACACCACCGTAACTTGAGTGCCATCTATATTGTCCAAAACATGTTTGTTAAAGGCAAATCTAGTAGAACTATTAACTTGAACAAAAATGATCTAATCTTGTTTAAAAACCCACATGACAATCAGCAGATTAGTATTTCAGGAAGAGAAATATAACCCAGCCTTTCTCTGTTCTTCATGGAGTTTTAAAGATGCAACCCACCAACACTTTGGTAATTTTATTACTCTAAGGCTACAACACCAGGGGCCGTATTCACAAAACATCTTACCACTAGAAGGACTCCTAAACAGCACAAAAATGTCTTAGCTAAAACCTTAAAACCTATTCACAAAGCTGCGAAGACCAACTTTTACTAAGATTCGGGAGAAATCATAAGCTAAGAAAAAGGGCGGGGTTGACCCCGTTGCTATGGATGATGTCATGTTCAACAAACAGGCTTACTTAACTATGCCCACAGTGATTGGCTGATAGGGGATGGTTTCGGTCTGTGAATTCATCATACTGTAGCAATACAGTAGAACGATGTGTTGAAATAAATATATGAAAATAAAAATCTAGGTCAATGATCAAACATGAAACCAATAATGATATACTGAAGTCAAGATATGTTCAGCTAATTGTCAACCTCCAATATGGGGTCTGGGGAGGGAATTTATTGTTTGATGTAATATTCCACTGACAGATGACTGAGATATGCGTAGTTCGTCTGCGCTGCATATCTGCATTTTCCCTGTGGCCAAGTAGCATAGAGTTGTCACAACCTTAATGTCCAATGTTATTTGGTTGTTTCTGTTTGTTGGTGAAGTGACTGCATCAATGACTAGCTCAGTATCATTAAATGTTTCTAAAAAGTCAACCTGATTACAAGGTGGATTGCTGGCAACAGCCCATTTAGGATTGTTTGTGACTTAGGAGTCCTCTTGACTACCCCTAACATTTCCCAGATTAAGGCGCTGGTTTTGGCGCTAAAACGCTTTGTGAAATACTCTTTGGCCAAAAATGTAGGAGACCTGAAGCTGGGAATGCTCAGGTCTAAAAATGTGACTTCATGGACTTCCAATGGTGAATTCATTTTCAAAGGAGAGATAATCAAGGGTTCGCACCAATAGAATTGATGATGCTAGAAGGCCTTTGGGGGGGGGGGGGGGGGGGGGGCAATGGAGTTTTTAGGGGCAATGGCATTTCTCAACATGCCTTTTACAACTGTTCCAAATGAGCTTGTAAGGCGTAAAATCAATGTGGTTTTACGATTGGTTTCATTTTTGAATAATAAAGCAGACATACAGATTATTTACTTTTACATGTCTATTTCTTTAACAACCATGAAAATGACTCAAGACAAGACTAAGCATGTTTTATGCAATTAAACATTTGTTTATCACCCTTACTCTGGTGTATCTGAGATACAAACTTGGACACTAGCACATCATTTTTTAGTAAATCATCAATATAAAAGAACATGGCATCTTTATAACTCAGACCTCATGTCATAGATGAAATCATGTCCTGGACAACATCTCGGACTGGTACATTAGGTAGTTGGTCACATGCCAGAACACCATAGAAATTAGTCCTAGATTAAAATTGTTCCACCACACCGGTCAACTCTGTGGTAATCATTTCAAATAATGGAGTACATTTTTTTTTATAAACAATCAAATTAATTGTGTGGGGCAGTGGTTGTCTGAACCTCATCTTATGTCGTACATTCCCTGACTTGATCAAGGATAGGCGCTGACTGCATTCCTCATCCGGTGCGCAGCTGAATGCATAAAGGGCATAACCTGTCAATAGCCAAGGCTTGGTCCTTTAGGTGTTTTCCTGAAGCTAAGGCCGATTGGTGAAATTCACATACTTCTGACCCCATTGTGTAATCTGGTTGGAACGGTTGGACCGTCTACATCATAGACTGTAAAAAAAATGGACGACGCCCCTTCGCTCTTTTCAAATTGGTGAAAACTGAAGCCGCCAGTGTCCCGATATGGCGCTGACATCTTGGACTTGCGTCTGCGCAGATAGCGATCTTGGGACCAGTTCTGCGCAGTAGTTATGCGCAGTAGCGAGCAGGAAGTAAAGCCGTAAAGCCGCGAAATCAACGGCCCCACCCCTGTGCCCCGCCCTCACTCTCCCTCGCAGAATGCGCATACCGTAATCAATCGCAAGCACACGCTGCACTGTTTTGGAAGCGGAGTCCTGCTCCTGTGAACTCTGTCTGCTCCGTTCCACTCCAACCTCATTAAAATAAGGTAAATACAAGTAGCCTACTAACCACACATTTAAACAGAGTTCAATCAAGTCCAAGTACAGTACAACCTTTGCTTGTTAAACCTAGACGATATGTTATAGCCTAACTTACATAATGTTTAACCTTAATTTAGAATAGGCCTAATACAAAAATAATTGGTAACTTCTAGCTAACGATCACCTGCTAGCTATTAACATGGCTATTAACGAGGCTTGTTGTCTTTTAGCTAACGTTAGCTAGCCCATTACATTTATTTACTAATTAAATAGCTTATAAATTTAACTTACCGAAAAAAATTCAAAGATCGATTGGAAATGCCAGATCGGTTAGCACAATCTACTGCAGAACAACCCATTATGTCCGTGTGAAATTATATCAATTATAGAAATTTAGAGATTAAATTTAAAGCTCCAATCTCCTTAGTCCTCCGAAGATCGCGAAAAAAGCCTTTTGGCACTTCAGTGGCTCCTCGGCTCAGATAGCTGTCAATCACGACGTCACACCACCGTTTCTAGAGCATTAAATAACTAACTAAAAACCAACTTATTTTAAAAACAAACTCTTGAATTTACATTAGTGTGATACAAACTACAGTAAATGACAGAAACCAGCTTCGGAAAAAATATATTTGAAAGGTAATTTAATTGTTTAGTTGGTCTCGCGTCCCATTGAATAACATGGGGAGGGGGGGTTTATGACCTATACTGGGACCACTCACCAGGGGGCGATCGAGACGTTTTGGCTTCACTTTTCAGGGCTTGTGCGGCTCGCTTGGTCTACATACATACAGTCATGAACTCCAAATTATAATTTTTGAAATTAAATAGATTGTGTAATTTCCTGTAAAACTCTCATTGTCCATCAATCCAACGACAATACATTTTGGCAGGGGTCCTAAAAATTGGTTTTCCTGGTTGCAAACACGACCCCCCCGCCGGTAAACTAAATGTCTTCATACACACTCTTTCAATTGGATACTTGGCAGTGGTTGAGAGTAGCGCTTGAGCGTGTCCAAGTTTCACAGCTGGTGATACATTCACTTTCTTGACAGAGAGTGCCCCCATAAGGCAGAACTTTTCCATCCTAACCTTTAAGTCCACCCTATTTAACTTGAGTTTCTCTTGAAAGATGATATCACTATGAACAGGGCCAATCATTTCAAATGTGGCACTATCCGCTGAAAAGACAGCCCTTTTCGTGAGTCCATTGTTCTCTCCTGCAAGGTCCGTAACATCCATGTGACCTGCGGCATCCTTGAAAACCAAACCAGCTGAAAACTGTCTTTAATGTATCACATCCATAATTCAGAATGCTGTCTATAACAGCTCTGTAGGGGTATGTGTTGGCTAATTAAACGATCACCCAAGGAGACATCCACTTGGCTATCAGGTAGTTGATAACCCCAACACGTGCTCCGGCATCAATATTAGTTTTGTTCGGTATAGTGACTTTTATGCGAAAGTACAACAAAGTATTGTTTAGGTCAACGTAGTCTTCGCCATTTCCTGCAATAAAGAACTCCAGAGGGGCTGCGTCTGATATTGCTGATATGGTTGGTATTTCAATGTAGGAATTTTTCTCAATAGATGTCTGTGTAAAGGGGACAGTGAATAAATCCATCTCTGTTTTCATACATTCACCAGACATACGGTATAGGAGTGCCATCTTCCTAAATTACGTTCTTAATCAACCTTGCAGTGTCCTCTGAGCGCTTTTTTCTTTTTCTTTTAAACTCCTCAAGTCATAACCATCAATCCTGATCCATCCTGCTCTTTTGTTTAGTGTGCCATGGCGTTGCTGAAAACCTCGCTAACTATATTCCTCGCTGCATTTTTCAAATGTGGTTTTGCTATTGAGAACCCATGCTTCAACAAAGGTATAACCATCCGTAAAAGCCCTCGGAAAAGGCCCCCTAGACCTGCCCCATACATTGTAGTGCTACCATAATAACCAGGTAAACCGTTACCAGACGGTGTTGTGTAGTATTCAACATACCTATGAGGATCATCGTAGAGTTTCTGTGGCTGCATCTTATAGTATGAAAGATTGTTTGACGGGTCTGAAGTGTACTTTTGCAATCACCTTTCCCACTATGAATGAAACCAACTGATTCTGGTCGGATTTTACTTCAATACATCAAACTGGCTCTTACTAAGAGGTACATAGTGTGGCTTGTCGTACGTTACTGTGACAACTGCAATATGTACAGTTCTCAACAGTGGGACATGACTGTCACCAACTTGTTGATAATCAATTATATCTGTGTAGATGTATAGGGTATTAAACCCTGCCAGAATATCTGCAGGGGAATGGGCCGTAGCATGGGGCATACCACCGTTCGCATTGTTTAAACCCTAATATCTGTTCCAACTTTGCACTAACTTTTTTAATTAATTATACTCCCGCCCATACACCATGTGGTTTTATATAAATGTTGATCTCTGCCACTAGTTCTCCTATACCATTATAATAACCAGTGTTGCGTTCAAATTTCCAAGTTGTCTTGTTTTAAGTCATGTAGTTCAAATGCGTTTTCACCCCATGTAAAAGTCTTCCACATATGCATGTATTGGAATTCTATCAAAGACACTTCCCAATCACCTTTCAAAACTATACCTTTGGAAAAATTTGTGGAATAGCTCGAACTCAAATTATTTGGATAGATATGTCGTCTCAATGAGTTACTAGGCAGCATTAAGTAGAAACCGCCGTTACCCATTCAGGTCGCAGTCGATGTAAATGACATGATCCAGCAAACCCTAGTATTTTATCCAGTTTGTTGGTCAAGGACTTGTTTTCCGATGCTTTACAACTGTTGAATTTCTCAGGCCAAACAAGCCATTTCCCAAGACACATTTTCTTACCTTTCTGTACTTTCTCACCCAGAACTGCTTCCACTTTAAAGGTTTTATCCTTAGCCACGATTATTTTCAGTAATTCCTGTTCATAAAAGGTCCCAACGATCACATCACCATCGTAATCTTTTATTTTAAATAAAGGAGGTAACCACGTAATGCATTCTGTTATTGTAAAATATTAATCTGTGTACCCTTTTTCATAACCTTTGGTAAACGCCCCTCTCAACTTTAAGTCTCACAATATCTCCATCTCAGAACTTGTAACTTTGATTTTGATGTACCCATACAGGTTCTTGAGAACTAGTCCAACATTTTCTTCACAAACGTCAACAGGTTTCATCTTAATACACAGATGGTAGCTATGGTTGTATCCATGAATTAAATCTTGAATAACCTCAACATAGCGATGAGTGTTGGCAGCTGTGAGATACTGTCACATTCGTGATTTAATTGTTTTATTAAATCTCAACGATACTCGTTTTGACATCATTTCCTGAGGCAAAATGTTTGTACTTCTTCATTAACAATTAAAAATGTGTACACCTTCCCCTTGTCCGTTTGGACTTTTTGTGGTGCTCTTCCTTCTTTTAATGTCTTAAAATGATCGGTTTACCTCAATAGTGCTTTTATTTCTAAGCACAAGAATCCATGCGTATTTGTTTAATACATCTATGCATGTTAACATACATTTCATGTTATCGTTTTCCACAATGTAAGCACTCATGTCAACCAAATCCAGCTGAAATTGTGAATTTATATCATGAACGATAACTCTATTTCTTTGAAAATGTATAGCTACAGTCCTGTAGCATGTATGTATCCTGGGCGAGTAGCTAGTCATTTGCCTCGCCATTTTTGAGGATCTCCCCGGTTTTCTCCAAGTATGCTCTTTTCAAACCCTCTCTACCCACATAATCACCAGGGTTTGACGGGTAGTAGTAAATCATTTTCATAACCTGTTCAGACATTGTAGAGCATTGGGTCAATAATGAGAAGTAATATCATTTTATTCAGGTTTTTGGACTTACACAAAGAACATTACACAAGAATTTCAAGAGAGACACACATTCAGATTTCTGTTGATACAGGCTCTTTGGTTTTATCACACCAAGTATCTACTGCGTTGCATACAGCTTCCTCATAAGATTTGTCCATGTATTCATCCTTATTCTCACTCAGTCTCTGTGTGATGTTCGGTTCCAACTTCGTGCAGAAAGTTCTTAGCTGTAACGTGAACATCGGTCAGCCGTGCTTGAAATCCCGATGCATTCAAAGCCTCGACCAGCACGTTTCAGTCACAGTGTTAAAAGTGTCTCCACAATGTCATCATAATCAGGTGGGTCCAGACATGAATGTCTTCTCTGGCTCGGGTGGTCCACTTCACATCCGATGCATGCTTTGTGGAGAATAGCCGCAACAATGTTTTCCAGGATCATACCAAATGTTGCTTTGATGATCTTTAAAACCTGCCGGGCAAGGCTTTTGTCCATTTTGTGATAACTCTTGTCTGCATTTGAAAGGTATGATAGACTAAGCGGCCTTAGCTAAGTGCCAAGCCGGTCAAACCAATGATAGTTTATTGGTGGGTATAACGGTGGAGTTGAGCTGTCAGGGTCCGAGGTACCATAGCAGAGTTCAGCGTTATCTTCCAAGGTGTCACACAGCCAGTCCTCAGCCTTGGGTTCTTCAAACTCTGGTTGGTTGTATTCTTGAGACATGTTTTGTAAAGTCTACTGGCTGCTTGATACTCACAGGCTGTCTGATTTAATGCTGTGTTGAGGACTGTCTTAGCTGAAGGCGGGGCTTCAGGGTTGTACATCAGTCGAACAGTGCGCAGTTGCAGTCACACCAACCCACCGATAATGTCAGGAAATAGTTCCAACATAACATAGTCATACTGTTTCAGTATGTCAATTACTTTAAACAGTACATTTACCTTATTATGCGTGCCCTGTTTTGGGCCCAAATAAAACACTTTTCGAAAGATTGTCCATAAACAGACATGATCACTCACACCAGCCTTAAACTCTTGGCCTTCAGAAACCTTCATAAAATGCAATGGTATCTCAGGGTTGAAAATCCGCCCCTCTACCAACTTCCAGTCCTGTGCCAACATATCCTGGTGTAGTTGATGATTTCGGGGTAAACTCTGCATTGGTTCCTTCAGGGCTGGCATGGTGATCGTGTCTTTGCTGTCCATTTGTTATATTTAGCCGACTCGCTGAGCAGCGGTTAAGCTGGTAGCTTTCACCCAAAATGTTGATCGCTGCACAATCCGCGATAGTTTGTAATGTGTACATAAGTTTACTCAAGCAAGACTGAATGGCCATCACTGGGGTCTGCGTCATTTTAATACACAGACCACTCCAACCACCTACCGCCTCATTAAACATTAAAGGTAGACATCTGTTGTAGCACTTACCGAAACAGAATGCCGGGGGATTTAGGAATGCTGAACCCTAGTGCCCTTTTTTTAAACATCAAACATCTTGCCGCTGATATAACGCCTATTAATTGCCTGGGAATTTAAAGTTCTGGAACCCTAAGACCCATTTGTTAAGCATCAAACATCTCACTACAGTTATAACACTTGTCTGGGGTGTTTATCAACCGTTGTAAAACATCAAATATCAACACAACAATGCAATCACAAATTACAAAGTCACCGAACATACACACGTCATTCCCGAAGTTCCGCCCTAAAACACATCATACAGGAATTCCATAGTCATAGAGGAAGCCCCACCCAGCAAACCCAAAACACCGCCTACAAAACCAGAAGTCCCACCCACCTATCAAATCATGGTCATAAATCAGCAAAGTGCCAGAAGCCACTCCATATTTCTACTTGTGCAGACAACAGGTAGAATAAAAGAGTAAATAACATTGTAGATAAGTCATTACACAAAAAAAGTTAAAAGGTACATGACTGAGTAAAAGGTGTTACACAGATGCCACAATGTAAGCGTATAAACATAAATGCTGAACATCTACATTATTATATTCAGTATTACTGTCAGGACTTTTTGTTCTTCTTTCTTACAATCTTTCACCACCTGTGGCATTTAACATCACTCCACTTTGAGGTTCTTGGCACTTTCTAAAATCAGCTATCAACATCTGTGCATTTGTCTCCGTGCCAAATGAGCAGACGGTTTCTTCTTGTGACTGTTAGTTTAGTTTGTGATTGTTGATCCACAACATTAGTTCATAGTCAAATTTGTACAGCAGGTTTCTTTGAATGTTGAGGAAGGTTGGTTGAACCTGCCTGGTTTCAGCACGAACACCTGATCAAGAAGAGCACTTACTATTTGTCCTTGGGTCTACTTAAGTCTGAAGCTTCAGTTTACAGTTTTTATAAAAATTGCTGCATGAGGTCTGTGTGTTCTCCAATGATCCTGCTTTTGTGTACAATGTCAAACTGGACAGTGGCCTCTTGATCTTGGATGACTTACTTTGTGCAAGTAGTGTTCGCAGTTCAAGTTTAATGCTAGGTTGTTTCCTGAGCTACCACCTGTATTTACTGTGCAGTTCCACCGGAGTCTACGAAACAAAACAGGCTTTGTAGGGCTAGGTCAAACAGTAGTTTCAGTGCTTCTAGGCAGTATTTTGTAGTCCCTGATTTTGGTGAACATCTGTGTCATCATTCATGACATACAGTTAGGTCTAGAAATAACCAGACACTGATATAATTACAAAAAAAAGTGTTAATACTTGTCGAGAATCTGGTAAGTGAAGCGCCGTCCAATCAACTTTGCTGAATCGGAGAAGACAATATATCCCTATACACTGCGTGCACAATTAATAGGCAAACTGTATTCCTCAATTTAGCAACCCGGTTGACTATTTGCAACAAAACCTTTGATTGTCCGGTGGTCACGCCTCAGTAGTTTAGCTATTTCAAGCTTTTCAGACAGATTTACGTCCATCTGAAATGCATATTACAATTTTTGACTTTTCAGTGTTTTTTGCCCATTTTACCTGAGGTCAAGAAGCTGCCTAATAATTATACACACCTTGATATTAGGTGTTATTCACTGTTGCCACACCCTCCCTCATTACACCAATACATTTTACCTGAAAATTAGTCAATCCAATGAGCATTCAAGTTTATATGGCTTGGAGTTGGAAAATGTGCATGGAAATAATGATACAATCAGAATATTCGCCTAATAATTGTGCACGCAATGTACACTTCTGTCTTGTCACATCACCAATGAACATGTGTGACCCAGTGCTATTGGAAGCCATGCGTGCCCATGCCATCACACTGCCCTCCACCATGTTTTACAGATGATGTGGTATGCTTTTGATCATGAGCAGTTCCAAGCCTTCTCCATACTTTATTTTCCCATTATTCTGGTACAGGTTGATCTTAGTTTCATCGGTCCAAAAATGCAGTTCCAGAACTGGGCTGAATTTTTTGATGTTTTTTTGGCAGTCTAACTTGCCTTTATATTCTTGAGGCTTATGAATTGTTTGCACCTTGTGGCGAACCCTCTGTTTTTGCTGGATAATGATATCCCTACCTCCTGGAGATGTTGTGAAGGGGTTTTTCTTTACAAGGGAAAGGATCCTACAATCATCCACCACGGTTGTCTTCTGTGGACGTCCAGGCCTTTTTGTGTTGCAGAGCTCACCAGTGTGTTATTTTTTTCTCTGATTGCACGAACTGTTGATTTGGCCACTCCTAGGGTTCCTGCTCTCTCTCTAAAGTATACAAGAGCTGTAATTCCTAAACCCTTCCTCCAATTTCTGTCCCCTCGATGTGAATACCCTCAAAGCTGAGAGACTGCACTTTAAGCTCATATTCATTATTTAACTATAACTTGAATATATTTTGGTAAACAGCCAAAATATATTTGGTAAACTTGTGTCAGTGTCCAATTATTTACAGACCTAACTGTAGTTGTCAAGTATGGCATACATCTCAACATCCATCCACTTTTGTTTTTCAGTGGCTGAAATGGAATCTTCTAGTGGACTGTGACTGTGTATGGTGTTCTACACTGAAGCCATACCAAAGCAATGAAGTGTAGCTGTGATAATGGAGGCATCGGTTACATAAAAATTCTAAAACTATATTGCTAAATAGGTAGAGTTCTCCATTTGGAGTTCTCTTATAGTAAAATGTATTGCACAGTGGAAACATTATACTGTGTGATACTGCAGGTAGTATACCTTCCACTTTGGCAATGGGTCCAAATTGAATCATTCAATTTGAAAACTGCTTTGCAGTCAACACTCCAGAACTTCTCATAAAGGTTCAAGAATGTTCATTTCTGGTGATTGCTGAGGCCATACAAGGTGTTTCCAGTATTTTATCAGTGTGTATGGGGGCATTATCATCGTGAAATATTAAAATGTAATGAAGGAACAGTATTTGCACTATAGGGTGCACCAGGTCTTATAAAATGGCCTTATATTCCTTGACCATGGCACGACCATGCAGAGCTATCATCGGACCCAATGAATCCCACAAGATAGCTGCCCATACCATAAAAGATCACCCACCACATTTTACAGTTGGTAGCACACATTGTAGGGTGAAGGCATTGACCGGCTTTCTCCAAACATAAACCTGTCCAGATTTAGGAAATAGTGACTGATGACTCATTAGACCATTGTTGTGAAAACTCAAATATCAAAGTGCTAATGTTCAGACCTCTTTTACAGCGGATGCATATGAACTGCTAATTGGCGATCAATCTAATGTTACCTATGCAGCTAAGTGCGAAATTGTGATTTAGTGCATTTGATTTTTTGTTATTTTATCCACGTTGTATATCTGATTTCTGTGCCCTTTATATTATTTTTGATGTACACTGCTGTACACTGTACACTGCTACATACACTGCTGAAACTCTCTCCCGTACACTGCTGAAAACCTGTAAGCCTAAATCAATGTATTTAGGGAAAGTAGCAACCATGAGATATATTCACATACTTTACTGAGATACTCAAATACACTACTACAAATTTGGAGATCGGTCTGGCAGAAGACCTCAGGCTTGCATGCATGTTTTTTCTGAATGACAAAGTCAAAACACAAAAAGTTTGAAATAACTGTATGTTTCAGTAAATTATTTCATTAATGCCTTAATGGTTTTTATTATTATTAATTATAATTCCTTAAGATTTAGATGGGCTTATTCATTCTAGGAGAAAATTAATTAATTATTATTGTTGTATTATTTTAACAATAATTAAATATTATTCCTTATGATTTAGAAGGGCTAAAAAGACTATACTAAAAAACAAAGTTTAATTTACAGTTGCATGAAAAGGTCTGTGAGCCCTTCTGAATTATCTGCATTTTTGCATACATGGCTGCCACAGAGGAAGCCACTGCTCTCCAAAAATATATTGCTGGCCAAAGCTTTACCAAAGCTTCCTCCGTGGTATCCTTCCATTAACACCACTCTCGTTAAGTGTCTTTCTTATTGTGGACGCATGGATACATATGTTGGAAAGTGCAAGACAATCCTGCAGCCCCTTAGCTGCTACTCTTGGGTTCTTTCTCATCTTCTTACCACATGCTCTTGTGGTGATCTTTGCTAGACACTCACTCCAAGGGAGAGTAGCAGTGGTGCTATAGGCACTGAATGTTCTCCATCTGTCTATAATCCTTCTGACTGTAGACTGATGTAGGCCCAAGTCTTTGGAAATGCTTTTATAACTCTTTCCAGCCTTGGGAGCTTCAACAACTCTTCTCCTCAACTCCTCTGAAGCATATTTTGATCGGGGCATATTCTACTTAGACAGAACTCTGTTTTGAGCGTCAGACTTTGTTGGTAACCTCTGGGTTTTTATATGACAGGGCACCTCGAACTCACACCAGAGTATTGTCTCATGTCATTGGAACGTCTCACAACAATTTCCCTGCATTGCAAAAAAATATTCTAGAGGTTCACATACTTTTTCCATGTTTTAAATGTCCAGGCAAGCCTAGTTCAGCCGGACCGCAATACCAAGTATTGCCCTCTTGAGATTCAAACCCAGGTCGCCCACGTGAAAGGATGTGCTGCTAACCACTCTACTTTCAACACATGTCAGTATAGCCTCTATCCTGAACAAATCCTGTATTGCCACTGGCCATTTTAACAGCTTATTAGCCAGTAATAGGCTTTATTAGTATCTACTAACTTACTGGAATTGTCATAGGAATTGAGCAATTGCTAGCGAGTCTGCCAAAGCTATTTCATGGCATAACAACATACTTTTTTCTTTCCATCATGAATGACATTGATACAATAACTACCAAGAACCGTGACGATAACTAACTTTTTCATCAAGTGAAACAACAAGAGAATCATGGAAATAAAATAATTGTCATTGTTCACAATCAATTTGAACTTGAGCCTTCCACGTGAGAGGCACTGTCTTTAACCATAACACCACGGCATAAGGCATTCCAGCAGTCGCTAAACACTATTGAGCATTGTGTTAAACTGACTAACTTATATTATTAAGTTTACCTACATCCACAAATAGGATCTATGAGATGTAAGCTTTTGCCACTGGCTGTTTTAAAAGCTTATTAGCCAGTAATAGTCTTTCTGGTATCTAATAAGTTCTTAGGAATAGTCATAAGAATTGAGCAATTGCTAGAGAGACTGAAGATTAACTTTTCCATGCCAGAAACTGTCGTAATATAACCGTATACCATTTCAGGTTTCGGTTTTGGCCAGCGAAGTTTTCATCAATACGGAATAATTCACAATGCATACTTCGCTTCGCCTGCAAGGAGATAAGATCTCAGGACCTATAGTTCTCAAGTCCACTTCTCTAACCACCACGCTATTTAACAAGGGGTAGTCAGTCAGTCAGTCACTCAGTAAGAGAGATTCGCTCTTCTTAGCCAGCTCCGCTTTCGCGGTCCTGAATGAAGACATGTAAAAGTAACATGTTCTGTGTTCTATTTGTTAAACACACTGTGTGGATATATTGTTAGGACTTTTATATAAGATCAGACTATATTTTAGGAATCATTCATGCAGATACGCATTCATTCAGAAGGGTTCACAACCATCTTTTGCAACTATATGTATCAGTACATGTACTTTATTTACACACACACACACACACACACACACAGAGACACACCACCAGAGAAAATTTAGAACACTGCCAAGGTTTTGAGTGAGGAACAGAAGCATTCAATTTGCAGTGGTCTCTTAATTTTAACCCTTCTGTTTCTCAATCAAAGTTTTTGGAAAGGAAAGAAAAAATGTGCAGTGGTCTCTTAATTGTTTCCTGAGCTGTATGTATATATAATCCATTATTTGTATATTTCTAAACACTGCCCTTATATTAACAGGTTTTCAGTTGTGTATGTGAAAGGTTTTCAGTTGTGTATGTGAGAGATTTTCAGTAGTGTATATGAGATTTTCAGTAGTGTTGTGAGAGAGTTTCAGTAGCAGTGTATGTGAGAGAGTTTCAGTAGTATATGTGAGACAGTTTCAGTAGTGTATGTGAGAGTTTTAATTTTCAGTAGTGTGTGAGAGAGGTTGGATTATCAGTAGTGTGTATGAGAGGCTGGTTTGAAACATTGGATACTCCAGATACACAAATAGCCTAAAGAAGGCCAGTTTCATTTCTTCTTTAATCAGCATAACAGTTTTCAGCTGTGCTAACATAATTGCAAAAGGGTTTTCTAATGATCAATTAGCCTTTTAAAATTATACATTTGGATTAGCAAACAATGTGCCATTGGAAGACAAAAGTGATGGTAGCTGATAATGGGCCTCTGTATGCTTATGTAGATATTCCATTAAAATGTAGTTGTTTCCAACTACAATACAATACTTTACAACATTACCAATGTCTACACTGTATTTCTGATCAATATTATGTTATTTTAATGGACCCAAAGTTTATGTTCTTTCAAAAACAAGGACACTTCTAAGTTACCTCAAACTTTAGGAACTTTGTCTTCCATCACTTCATGTGATATTAATATGAACATAATAATAAAAATATTAATAGTAAATATTATATATATTATATACACTCACCTAAAGGATTAGTAGGAACACCTGTTCAATTTCTCATTTTTGCAATTATGTAAACAACCAATCACATGGCAGTTGCGTCAATGCATTTAGGGGTGTGGTCCTGGTCAAGAAAATCTCCAAACTGAATGTCAAAATGGGAAAGAAAGGTGATTTAAGCAATTTTGAGCGTGGCATGGTTGTTGGTGCCAGACGGGGCGGACTGAGTATTTCACAATCTGCTCAGTTACTGGAATTTTCACGCACAACCATTTCTACGGTTTACAAAGAATGGTGTGAAAAGGGAAAAACATCCAGTATGCGGCAGTCCTGTGGGCGAAAATGCTTTGTTGATGCTAGGGGTCAGAGGAGAATGGGCCGACTGATTCAAGCTGATAGAAGAGCAACTTTGACTGAAATAACCACTCGTTACAACCGAGGTATGCAGCAAAGCATTTTTGAAGCCAAAACACGCACAACCTTGAGGCGGATGGGCTACAACAGCAGAAGACCCCACCAGGTACCACTCATCTCCACAACAAATAGGAAAAAGAGGCTACAATTTGCACAAGCTCGGCAAAATTGGACAGTTGAAGACTGGAAGAATGTTGCCTGGTCTGATGAGTCTCAATTTCCGTTGAGACATTCAGATGGTAGAGTCAGTATTTGGCGTAAAACAGAATGAGAACATGGATCCATCATGCCTTGTTACCACTGTGCTGGTGGTGGTGTAATGGTGTGGGGGATGTTTTCTTGGCACACTTTAGGCCCCTTAGTGCCAATTGGGCATCGTTTAAATGCCACAGCCTACCTGAGCATTGTTTCTGACCATGTCCATCCCTTTATGACCACCATGTACCCATCCTCTGATGGCTACTTCCAGCAGGATAATGCACCATGTCACAAAGCTCGAATCATTTCAAATTGGTTTCTTGAACATGACAATGAGTTCACTGTACTGAAAGGGCCCCCACAGTCACCAGATCTCAACCCAATAGAGCATCTTTGGGATGTGGTGGAACGGGAGCTTCGTGCCCTGGATGTGCATCCCACAAATCTCCATCAACTGCAAGATGCTATCCTATCAATATGGGCCAACATTTTTAAAGAATGCTTTCAGCACCTTGTTGAATCAATGCCACGTAGAATTAAGGCTGTTCTGAAGGCGAAAGGGGGTCAAACACAGTATTAGTATGGTGTTCCTAATAATCCTATAGGTGAGTGTATATATATATATATATATATATATATATATATATATATATAAAACCCTGGATATTAATACTCCCATAGTCATCTATCAACATGGGGAAGGTCACAGAACACAAATTAAATGAGTTGCTGACCAAAGGGTTGCTGACCAAAATAAATGAGGTAATATCTATAAAAAAAAAAAAAAAAGTACATGCTAGAAAAAAAACCATCTTGACTTTTAGGGCAATAATTAAGAATTACTACTAAAACCTGTCTGGAAGAGGACAAGTGTATTTTGCCCCACACCATTGAGGAGGATGGTTAAAGGGGTAAAATAATCTTAAAGTCATAAAGTTTCCAAAAACATCTATTGTGTGTGTGACCTCTATGCCAAAAAACAATTTGGATGTCTTGTCAGATAAAAACACAAACGTCAGCACATGAAGTTTCCTAAAGGTCATTGGAAATTTGATGTGAACTGGGTTCTCCAAATGTTTAGTGTCAGTATAGACTTTCTCCTCACATTGAGTGGAAACAGTAAAGCGGGGCCAATCATAAATTAATAACAGACCAAAGCCTGAATACACACTCGCATCACCAGACAAGAACAAGAAACTAGGCAAGCCGGCCGGCCTGCGATTAGCAGGGACGAATGTAGTTGTCCTCATTGGATTCGAACTGGGGTCTCCTGTGAGAGACAGTGTGTTTAACCGCTACACCACTGAACTAAACATGTGCAGAGGATTGGTATAATATAGACCACACAAGAATTACCACGATTCTCTCATCTCTTCAGTTATCAGTTATTGTCACCTATATTGATTGATACAATAACTATGTGAAAGAAAATCACAAATCTTTGGCAGAGTAAAGGTCATGTTCAGTCTCACAAGCAATTGCTCAATTCTTATGAGTAGTAGTATAAGTAGTAAGTAGATACTAGTAGGCTTATCAATCACTAATTCGCTGTTAAAACAAAAAGCCATACAGTTCATAGATGCTATTTGTGGTGGAAGTAAACTTAATAAAAAACGTTAGTCAGTTTAACACAATGCTGAATGGTGTCTAGCTAAATATTCAAACTTGGCGTGATGTTAATTTGTGACAAAATGATCCAATAGAATTTTATGGAAGTCTGTCCTAATCGGTCCCTACAGTAATCTAATTTAACATGTTGAATTTAGTGTATCTACCCTGTTATTATACCTGTTGTTGGTTTGGATGTTAGCTAATTTAGGAAACTAGTATTTGAGAACCCTGGAGTTCACTAATTGGTTTAATAATGCAGAACACTCTACACACGTATAGCTTAGTGTTGTAGTGGTCAAAGACACAGCCTGTCACATAGGAGAACCTGGTTCGAATCCAGGGAGGGCAACAACATTAATTCCTTCTAATGGCGGGCCAGCTGAACTAGGCTTGCCTGGTTCCTTTTCTTTTTTTTATATCCATGTTTTACACTTTAGAAAACAAATCACTCAACAGTGTATTTGATTTCCAGACATTATTTTTATTGAATGGTGTATCACCCATCAATAAGTCAAATACTACAATGAAGAAGGCAGTATTGTTACATGTTCAGTTCTGGGAGGTTGTGAAAATAGGGCGTACCCTCCAGCACACACTTTGCTCAGAGTCTGTGTATCCAGGGACCTATAAAACAGTTATAATGTGGTGTGTGTGTGTGTGTGTGTGTGTGTGTGTGTATGCATGTGCGAGCTTGTGTGTTCTCCAACACAAAAATGCTATACCTTGCCTGTAAGGCCAATTGATGAATATGCAAGTCATGACTCTCACCTGATCTCTCAAGGCAACAAAGCGAGAGGTGGATCTCTACAGTGTTTTGTGTTACAAACATACAAGCACTCTCCAGTCAATGCTACCTCTCATACCAAACATTACTCACTAGCCCTGGACAGTGGACTGGACACAGTGCCTAGAACGTAGCTTTTTATCTATCCCTTAAAAAAATATATAGTATTGGTTGGTCTAAATAACATTTACATCACATGCAAACAATTTAGTGTTCACAGTAGTAACAAGAAACTTTAGCTGGGTCAGAGGAATGCCTGATTTGAAAGGTATATCAATCAATCAAATTTATTTATAAAGCCCTTTTTACAACAGCAGTTGTCACAAAGTGCTTTACAGAGACACCCGGCCTTAAACCCCAAGGAGCAAACAACAGTGGTGTTGAATTTCAGTGGCAAGGAAAAACTCCCTAAGGTCGAATTTTAGGAAGAAACCTAGAGAGGACCCAGGCTCAGAGGGGTGACCAGTCCTCTTCTGGCTGTGCCGGGTGAGATATTAAGAGTCACTGACTGTTGCGTTTACCTGGTAACTAACACGGTAGAATCTATCAAACAAGTGGTGCTGCTGTTGGTAGTAGAATTTTTAGGTGCAAGCATGAGATGTTTTTATTTGCTTCAAAATAAAATCTTCTGATTCTGTTTATATATGGATCAGGAAGAACCTAATATGAAACTAGACTTCATATGTCACTGCTCATTCCATTCCAATACAGTGAGCAAAACTTCACCTTTAGGTCTCAGTAACCACAGGGATAGAAGTAGGAAGTATCCCACATTACTTCAAAACGTTAAGTTCAACATTCACATGAAAGATTTTGGTCATTTAAATAAATGTAACTATAAAAACATCCTAATAATGTGCATGCTGACTGACACACACATACAACCACACACACATGAAAACAATAACTTTTTTTTAATATCCTTGTGGGGACAAACCCAATTCTAACCTTGACTCTTGACCCTAACCTTATATTAACCTCAATAACATAAGTTTTAGGTTTAGGCATGAAAGTTAACCACAATTGTAAGTTTCACACTACACCTAACTCCTGTCAGAAACGAGGACCTATTTGTCAGGTTTAACTATCTTTGTGGGAACGTCCCAGTACAAACAGACCTGGATCACAGCCACAAACACAAATAGTGAGGCTGTCTACATTCCCTGTCCAAAAAGCAGCACAGACCACGAGGGACTGTCAGGGCCAACTTGAGTTTACATAGACAGAAGTAGGTTATACAACATTTCCCCAGACACTAAACCTTAGTGGGAGAGCTGATGCCTAAAGGACTTGGGTGGTTACAGACGCAGGGTACTATTAAGACCATATTATGTAGGGATTTCACAATGCAAAACTCTTTTATAGGAGCCATTTAGTTGGCAAATGATTAACTACTACGGTGGAGCGTGTTAGAGTAACTTCATCTTCCCAGTCTAACCTTCCCACAAAACTTGCGGTGTGTTGTGTGTGTGTCGTCCATTACAAAATCACCATTGGCGCTGGAGCCCGCCACAATAACATTTACATTTTTGTCATTTAGCAGACGCTCTTATCCAGAATGCATAGATGTTAAAAGAGCAGTTTAGTAGTAAGTGCATTCTAATCAATGAACTAGTTACTAGTCAGCGCTGGAAAGACGACCATACAAATAATAAACATAGAAAGTTAAGACAACTTAGAGGTGTTGGCAGTGGAACTATTTTAAGTGCTGTATGAACAAGAAACCAGGCAAGCCTAGTTCAGACGGCCCGCCAAAGAAAATGTTGCCATCTCGACATTCGAAACCCGGGTCACCTACGTGAAAGGCTGTGTCGTTAACCACTACACCACAGAGCTGTTCATATACTGGGTGTCAGTATAGCCTCTTGTCTCTAACCAGAACAAATTATATTTTGCCACTGGCCATTTTAACAGTTAATTGGCCATTCGTGAATTACATTGATACAGTTAAACTGACTAACGTTTCTCACTAAGTTTACCTCCACCACAAAATAGTGGCTATGTATTGCGTTTGCCACTGGCCATTTTAACAATGTATTAGCCAGCAATAAGCTTTATCGGTATATACGAACTTACTGGAATAGTCATAAGAATTGAGCAATTGCAAGCGAGTCTGTCAAAGCTTTTTCCATTTCATGGCATATGAATGTATTTTTCTTTCATGGCAAAACAACATACTTTTTTCTTTCATTCGTGAATGACATACATACAATAACTATCAATGAAGGCAACGATAACTAACTTGTGAAAAGACGAGAGAATCATGGAAAATACCAGAAGTAATTAATAAATGTCGTTGCTCTCTATAGATTCAAACTTAGGTCTTCCACACGAAAGGCACTGTCTTTAACCACTATGCCACGGCATTACACGTTTCAGCAGTTGCTAGACTCCATCAATACGGAATAATTCACAACGCGCACTTCGCCTAGCCTGCGAGGAGATATGAACTCTGAACTTCTAGTTCACAAGTCTGCTTCTCTAACCACTAGGCTATTTAACAAGGGGTAGTCAGTCACTCAGTAAGAGAGTTTCGCTCTTCTTCGCCGGCTCTGGTTATGCGGTCCGTCAAAAAGGTGAGTTTTCAGATTTTTTGAAAAACATGTAGAGACTCTCCTATCCAAGCCTCCAAGGGAGGCCGGTTCCACCAATGAGGTGGCAGGACAGAGAAGTGTTTTGACTGCATGGATCAAGATCTGCCCAAAAGGGGTGAGACAACAAAAGTAGGGGTGTAGGGCTTGAGCATTGCCTGAAAGTACGGAGGAGAGACTCCTCTTGTTGCTCTGTAGGCAATACAATATTAAGCGGTTTCATGCTTCAACTGGAAGCCAGTGTGGAGTGTGAAGAACTCGGGACATGGGAGAACTTTGGAACGTAAGACACCAGACAGGCAGATGCATCGGAATCAGCTGCAGTGGTTTGTGTACAGCCCAACCAAGAGTGAGTTGAAGAAATCTAGATGTAAGATGACAAGTACATGAGCTTCTTCTTGAGTGAGGTAAAGTCATACTCTATGAATGTTGTCGAGCATGAACGAGTCACTGCCTTAATGTTAGCAAAGAACGACAGTGTGTTGTCAAGGGACCCGCCTAGGTTCTTTGCACTCTGGGAGGAGGATACTGTGATAACTGTGATTGCTAGTAAGACACAACCAACAAAGCATCAAAAAAAAAAGGCAATTATTCTGAGTACTATAGATCAGCCAATGGAGTATAACAACACAGTTGTGTCTGCTATCGAAGACAAGGAAATAAAATCCACCTTAGCAGAGGTAGCCAACACACTGGCCTGGAAGTGGATCAGGAACATACACTTAAAAACAGTGCATCCATAAACTCTGTGACTCAAATTACTCACTGCCAGAACCTCACACACAGGTAAAACACAGGCCCAACTACAAACACAGACAGACCCACACAGAGACCCACACAAAGCATTACAAACCAAATCTACAAAACGTATCTGACCAATCCCCCAGACCTGTTATCCCCTCCACAGTCCATAATGATCATGAAGACAGTCAACATTGTAAGAATGCATTTGGTGTCTTGCTTTTTCTGTTTACAATCAATTACCTTACCGACATAATCAGGGTAGAGGACCAGTTGGCTTCCAGACCAGTGGTTTGGGTCAGTTTTCAGTTGAAAAAAACTTGTGTGTGATCATCTTGTTCCTGGCTCCCTCTTGCCTCAGAACACAGTGGCTATTATTCTCTTGTGTTTCAGAGAACAGGATTTATGACCGGCAGCAGGGACATGAAAAGGTTGTGTCTGCCTGTTTACTTCTGTCACTGGGACAAGCCTGTGTGTACACACCCTGGTGATTGTGTGTTTGAACGTGTGTACCTTCAATGATAACCCGCAGGACAAACCAAGGGCAACTGACAACTACAGTATCAGCCAGAGAGTCACGGTTACAGTTACTATTCAAACAAAAACAAAAGCTACACTGCTTCACTTTTTCATGATCGTGTGCATAGGATACAAGAATCCACCACAAGAATTTCAGAGTGCAGTTTGCTTGGAGTATCCTATTACCACGACTACTAAAAACTGTGAAATGTAAAAGATAGAAATATGAAATAAAGGACAACTTCTTTACACTTACATGTACTGTACATGTACCCAAATGAGATCTGCTCCCATTCGTAGAAGAGATCCTTGCCAGAGGGAATGAGACAAGACTTTCTGCTGCTTTGTCTCAATATGATCTGAAACCACAGCTGCCTGAAGGCTTGAATACTGGATTTCAGAGACAGTATGCTATGCTGCAGCAATGCACTCTGACGCTGGCATTTCATGCATTTATATCAGCATGTTGCCACCTGTTAGGCTGATTCGTGTATGAGGGGGAGGTGGACGCAAGGTGTGCGTGAAGTGTTGAGCGGTTCTGTGTTAATCAGGAAATCACCGGCTCCCATCTGGTGCAGTGTCTCAGCCAGAGAGAACTACGGGACACATACATGACGCACGGACGCATGCACGCACACACACATTCAGTGTTGACAGTACCTGTGCTGCACAGCTTGTGCACTGATATATTGGACCTAATCAAATTCCTATCAAACAGGCCACTGTGTTGACTCAAGACAAATTCCTGAACAGCTAATCTAATTCACATTGATGTCTTTGAAATCGCTCACTGGCAATATTAGGAGCTTTCCCAATAACAACATTTTTATATCGAAGTAAAATCTTTTTTTGCCAGTATCCCTGCATACAGCATATATCATAAGTTACAACGACCAAAAAAACCCAACCTGTAAGGCATCAAGATTGTAATAGTAAAGTAAAACAAACACTGGAACTACATATGAAAAAAACATTTTGAGGGGCATATGCTGAAACATGAAAAAGCATTGTTTCACAAATGCAGTTTTGTATATCCAAAAGGTGACCAGAGAGCAGATTTCAGTTTCTCTGAAACAGTTTTGTCAAAAAAGAAATTAAAAAAAGAGCATGACATTGTTTGAATAAAATACAGTTTAGGGATCTACTACAGAGGCATCTTTGCCAAAACAATAATCCAGATGTTTATTTTTTTCATATTGGTTTGTTACTATGTACATTATGTATAAAGATAGCTGTGACATTGCACCGGCTCCAAAACTATTAAAGAAAGAAACACCTAACCAAAATAAAATGTCGTATCTGCACTTTTGCACAAGTTGCCGTGGCCAATTTACTATGTCTAACCAAAAACTACTACAACTGAAACTGAACCATATAAAATATAGAAATATATTTTCTAAAATACAGAAACTCAGATAACGGTCTGGATGTATCAGATAACAATTTGATGTATCTTAAAATGAATAGAAATAAAAACAAAAAACTGTAATAACCCTGAAGGGGTTCAACATTTTCACCACAGCCATAATGGTAACAATGTACCGCAGGTCTGCAAGAACTAAAAGGATTTTAATTATCAGGTGGTGTAGAATGACTTTAAACAATTCTGACATTTCTGGGGAAACAAAACCAAAACCTCCCAGATTCCATGCTGAGCTAGCGCCGCTGTCCTTAGCCAGCATCACAAGTGGTCGCTTGATCCAAGCTTGAACACTGTCCTGTGAGGCCACCACTTTGTGCTGATTCAATAAGAAATAATTGAATATTGGAATCTCTCCACTGAACCCCCCTCAGCACAAGAGCATGACCGTAGCTGAAGAAAGCAGTGCAACAAGGCGTTGGTCTAGGGGCCACTGACCATGCATATTTTAGATTCTAGGACTATGCTTAATCTGTATCATGGAAAATAGCTGTTTAAATAGCAGTCTCTGAGATTGTGCTTTGAGATGGGAGTGCAGTGGAGGAAACCATTATCAGGACACTGTCTAACAATTATATAATAACCATATAATATTATCTAAAAACCTGGCGGCTTTGCCATGGAAAGTTGGAAACATAACTGCTAAATTATTCAGTACAAATTACAGAACAGATTCAATTCACTTTTTGAAAGACCTTTGTGGACGGCAGGAATGTTTACTTTGTTTAACATATGTTAAAAGTACCATGTCTGAAGCCTAGGGATCTAAGCAGTGGTCTAAGCCGCTCCCTCCAATACCAATGTACTGCTGCAATATGGGTTACAATTACCCACAAAAAACATCAATAAATTCCTACCTTCAGACATAATTAACCTACTACACTCATACACTAAATCTTCTGATTCAATTTGAGTTGCGGGCCTGCTTACTAATTTAACATTACAAACCTACCACATTTGGTAGGCTGTGCATCCATAATCTAGCAGGTCATAGTTCTAATCCACAAAACACCCAATGTTCCCAAAACTAGTGTAAAATAGTTTATTCACTCAAGATAACATTTCATTTAATACTTTCATGTCAGCCAAAAAGTAGGCTTGAAAAAGTAGCATCGCTAGTTATGATACTGAGCAATGTATGGTATTCTTAAGTCAAGGGAGGAGACATGTCTTGTTCCACTTTCTCAGTGTTGAAGTTGATTACCTGTCTCACCTCCCAAGGAAATAAAGTTGTCTTTATATAAAACATTCCCAACCCACAAATAGTTTTGAACCCCAAACTACCATGAAAGTTGAAAGAATGTTTCCAATCCACTCAATGAGTGATTTATTTGCGAATCACCCACAGGGAACTAGGGCAACCAACACAATGCAGGACTCTAGTTCAAATCCGACAGACTGCTCTCTATCTTTCCAAAACAGCATATTCAAAAAGTTCCTTTTCTACCTTCCATTCTTCTAGCTTAAACTGGTTTTACAAAAACCAAGTGCCATCTTACCTTAAGTCCAATTAAACAGTCATATTTTGTGTGTATTTTAATTTGCCTCCTTTTTACTTTACCTGCATTTGCATGTCCTATAAATATCCACTTCATGCCCTTTAGTGTTAGGTATTCAGGAAAGAAAAGGGAAAAAAAAAACTATTCAACTAAGCAATTGCAGTCAGCCAACTGAGATTTTTTTTTTATCTGGCTAGAGATGAGAGCTTCTGAGGTGGTATACTGAGAGCTAAATTAGAACAGCTAGCCTCTGGGTACATTAGAGCTATCTATACATCCCTTCATGTAACCAGAGTGAGTGCTTGATCAGCCCAGTTACATTAGTTTATAGGCTTTAAAGGACTGTGTCTTAAATTTCAGCACTGCCTTCCCTTAAAATGAGACCAGGGCCAACAAGTGGTGTGGCCACATCACCAATTATTGCAAATTGCACTACTGAAGGCTCACAAGTACAACTCTGAAACATATCAAACAGTCAGTCGGTTCTTGAATATTGTGATTTGGTCAATAATGTTAAACCATGTAATTAAGACAACAACCTTTTCATGCGACATTTTGTGCCAATGCAATTGTGTCAATTGATGCAATTGTTAGTGAAATAATTCCAAAACATTATTGAAGTGAAATACTTCACTTAGCTGTTAGCAGATGAGGCAGAAATCAACCAAAAATCTATTGACAAATTGAACAGGCCAACCAACAGCAGATGTCAAACAGAGAGCATTTCTCTCTCTCAGTAAACTTACTGGTGGCGCAATTCATTGTTATACCAAACCTATAATGACACTAGGAAAAAATGGGGAAATATGAAGACAAAAGTAAAAGACAAATAATTGCATCTTTTTAAAAACTCTGTCATTCAGAGGCAGAGTTTCCATGGGTACATGGCAGCCAATAAGAGACCCACAACAAAAGTTGTCATATTATTATTTTTTTTTATTATCAAACAAAATTTAAATCTATTATGATTTTTGTTGATTTGCTATATATTTATTTATTAAAATAGGCATTTTAGCATTGATATGATAAGAGATTTACAACTGAATTAATAATATGAATCCATAATGTATTTTAAGGATCAATTAATCTGCCTGTAGTTAGCTAAAATCTGAGCTGTGCAAGATACAGCTAGCTAATATAAAATTAGATAAAATGGAACAAAGATGTCTTGCACTCAAAAGTGAAAAAATCCAAACAATGAAAAACACTTATCTGTCCCTTAAAAATATATTTAGGAACATTGGTGAGCAGCACCAGAACAAGAAGACTGATAGACTAGCTATGTAAAAATAGTCAATTAGTAGGTTTACTGTTACAATGACAGCAGGAGCATCAAGTGAGAAAAAAAAGATAGTGTTGGTACAACAGCAGCCTAGGCTCAACAATAGAGCAGCTTCAACAAGGTCTTGCAAATGCTGGAAAACAATTCTCTAGCCTTATACAATCTTCTGTACATCATGGCACTATGAACAAAAAAAGCTATGGGTTCAACACTTTACATGCAATACTCTTATACATTTGATGTGGAATATCAAGTACTGCAATGGTAGTACAATTGTATGCACAGGTGGAGGATCTGGCTATGCCTTACACCCATGGCTGTTAAAACTAAGCTCCACCCCAGCTCTCACTGACCTTATTGAAAGGGAAGACTTATTTTTCAATGAAAATCTAATGAGTTGTAAATACACTCACCTAAAGGATTATTAGGAACACCAGTTCAATTTCTCATTAATGCAATTATCCAATCAACCAATCACATGGCAGTTGCTTCAATGCATTTAGGGGTGTGGTCAAGACAATCTCCTGAACTCCAAACTGAATGTCAGAATGGGAAAGAAAGGTGATTTAAGCAATTTTGAGCGTGGCATGGTTGTTGGTGCTAGACGGGCCGGTCTGAGTATTTCACAATCTGCTCAGTTACTGGGATTTTCACACACAACCATTCCTAGGGTTTACAAAGAATGGTGTGAAAAGGGAAAAACATCCAGTATGCGGCAATCCTTTGGGCGAAAATGCCTTGTTGATGCTAGGGGTCAGAGGAGAATGGGCTGACTGATTCAAGCTGATAGAAGAGCAACTTTGACTGAAATAACCACTCGTTACAACCGAGGTATGCAGCAAAGCATTTGTGAAGCCAAAACACGCACAACCTTGAGGCGGATGGGCTACAACAGCAGAAGACCCCACCAGGTACCACTCATCTCCACTACAAAAAGGAAAAAGAGGCTACAATTTGCACAAGCTCAGCAGAATTAGACAGTTGAAGACTGGAAGAATGTTGCCTGGTCTGATGAGTCTCGATTTCTGTTGAGACATTCAGATGGTAGAGTCAGAATTTGGCGTATACAGAATGAGAACATGGATCCATCATGCCTTGTTACCACTGTGTAGGCTGCTGGTGGTGGTGTAATGGTGTGGGGGATGTTTTCTTGGCACACTTTAGGCCCCTTAGTGCCAATTGGGCACTGTTTAAATGCCACGGCCTACCTGAGCATTGTTTCTGACCATGTCCATCCCTTTATGACCACCATGTACCCATCCTCTGATGGCTACTTCCAGCAGGATAATGCACCATGTCACAAAGCTCGAATCATTTCAAATTGGTTTCTTGAACATGACAATGAGTTCACTGTACTGAAATGGCCCCCACAGTCACCAGATCTCAACCCAATAGAGCATCTTTGGGATGTGGTGGAACGGGAGCTTCGTGCCCTGGATGTGCATCCCACAAATCTCCATCAACTGCAAGATGCTATCCTATCAATATGGGCCAACATTTCTAAAGAATGCTTTCAGCACCTTGTTGAATCAATGCCACGTAGAATTAAGGCAGTTCTGAAGGCAAAAGGGGGTCAAACACAGTATTAGTATGGTGTTCCTAATAATCCTTTAGGTGAGTGTATAAGTAGAGGGAGTTGGTTAGAAATAACAATAGGTGGACAGTGTACCTTTCTTATGCAGTTCACGTCCATATTGGTGCAAGCTACTTTGTCTAGGAAGGTACAAATAATAAAACATATGCACTGGAATGTAGATTTTGAAATTACATACAATAATTACTCATTCATATATGGCATAATAGAACTATAAATAGGAAATAAAGATGCAACCTATCTTCAGCGTTTCATCCAACACATTTCTAATATCATGGGAATGCCATGTGCATGCCCTAACCGTTTGTCCTAAAATACCCTTGATGTCAGTAAGCATACTTAAGGAACCACGATGACCACATCTCGTTAAACACGGGCAATAACACTATTTATATCGACCACGATCTAGGTAAAGTAAATGTTATTTAACCAGCATAAGAAGGAAACACTATTCCCTCAGCATTATTTTAATGATGTGTGTGTTCAGTCTACAGTACATCGACTCAAGCTTTCCCAACAAAGCAGCCAATCACCAGGCTATATGCGTAGTCATTCTGGGGAGAGGGCGGTTTCCAGAATTCATCAACAGATGACTGGCATTCGGTAAGCCAAAACTGAATAGGTCTATTGCATAGCATTCAAATTGTTATTCCTAGAAATCGATTCTTTAGCAGATGTACGTTATGTAATCTATTCTAGGCTATTATTCCCTGTTAAACACTAAACCACGACCATTTTGCGTGTGACGTGCAATAAAGCACATGAAATGGGAATACTTGCGTTGATGAATGATGCCGGGAAATATTTCGCCACCCTTGTTTATGCATACCGCTTTCAAGAATGTAGCAAACAAAATAAACTTAATGGGAGGGAGCGAGAGCCTGGCTGAAGTTAAAGCTGAATTGCACGGTCCAACAATTTTACCGTTGTCATTATAAGCACACAATGTATAGCCTACAACATGCACTGCATTTACTATACATTTATACAAATAAGATCGTTGAGCGTGTCTCAGCAATCTAGTTTTATTTAGCCTATGACAAAATAAGACATTCAATAGTTCTACACAACATATACATTCAGAATTTTTAAGTCAGGAAGTGCAATTCAATCCACGGTATGTAGGCTGCAGTGCAACTGCCAACACAGTGGAGTTGCAGTAGGCTACAACCTATCAAGCCAATAGGTACTGTAATATTTTACAATAACATTAGCCAACAAAGATATTAAACTAACCAAATATTTGAAAACAATCACATCCGTACAAAGGCTATTTATAATGTCAACATAAATTTGTTTCTAACCCGGTAGTTCGAAAGACAAAAATATATAACCTGAAGTTATAGGCTACCGTTTAACACGACTTACCAACTTGCTACCGTATGTGTACTGCAGCCATTTATCCTGTAGAAAAAGTGACAAAAGTCCGCATTTCCTCCGCTGACTCGATGAGCAGAATCAGATCTTGCAGAGCTACTTGAAGCCAAACTGAAACGGTCCGGGGGCTTTCCCACTACCTTGTTAAACTGAAACTTCGAAGTCACATCCAGCTGACCTGCACAACAAAAACATAATCGTGCTACGCAAACACTTCGCGCCGTAGCACCATCCCAAACCGGTTGGCTAGAGAACCCCGCCCCTTCGTCTCATTTTGATCTTAAACGGGGCTGGGATCTTACCCGGCTTCACCTATTAACTAACATGCGATAGCAACGTTTGTTGAAGTTCATAAAGCTGCGTTCGTAACCAAGTGGAATGTGTACATTTATCACATGTGAAAAGACTCCTCTTCGTTGTATCCTTACCATTAACATCTGTTCCAGTATAGGCAGCGCCATTGTGCCCATTTCCATGCTGAAAGAGTCAATTTCAGTATAATTTATTATTAGATCTACTGCCTACTGACCTCCTAATGACCCAATTTGTGATAACTTGGCCAACCTGGTCATCAGGAGTGATCAGCCAATGAAAGAATTCCTAGCAGTTGAGTGGCATATGCTTTAAATGGTGATGTCCATGCTGGAACATGTTCCTCCCTGTTAACACCACTGCCAGACTGAGACATGATTTAATATTTTCTCTTCTGGTATTTTCTGAATGGGAACCATCAATTTATATTTTGTGTGTTTTCTCTATAAGTAGGCTTTACACATATTGTTTGTCATATATTTCGTGTATGTCTGTGTTACATTTTCAGTTTACTTGTGAGGGTGGAAGTTCTCGAGGAGGAAGATAAAACCAGGTGTAGCAAGATAGGGGGTGACTAGTGTTAAGAATTTTACGTGTACCAGAATTTCTGAAGAAGGACGAGGCTCCGGTCCAAATGGAAATTTAGCACAAAGATTTATTAATATGAATTGATAAGTCAAAATACATGAAATACACTGCAGCGGTCAAATATTTGCTCAACCCTCGAGCTTCCATAAAATATTCGCCCCGAATCAAGATCGAACATTGGTTTTAATACTCCCGCCACAGGGGCGGTTACTTTTCACTCTTGTGAGTAAAACCCATCCTTATTGGCTCTTCGTTGGCATGGTGACATGCGTTGGACGAATCTCTTGGTTTTCGCCATCCAATGAGGAAGGACATGCTCTCACTCTCGGTCATAGATCAACAGGTTCTTTGCATACAGGTGTGAAATCTTAACCAGGTTACAGTAATTTACATTCTATTGTCCTAACCTAGACTAGATCATCAGGGGGCTGGAGACAGAAGGTCTCTTTGTGCTGTATAGGGGGCAGTTTCATTTGTATGTTAATTGTGGGGTTTTAATCCTGTCTCTCTATCTGAGCCAGGTGTAAAGTCTGAGTGAGTGTGGCTGAGTGTAATGTAAACTTTTTATGGTTATTGTATTCAATCATATTTCCCTAACCTGGCTGCAGCATACAATTTAATAAAACAAAAACATAAGAATACATGGTTATTAAATCAGCATTATTTAAACTACATTTATCTCAACACTAGCCTGGTCAAAGACATGTGCAAGGATCAAGCACTGGAGGACAAGATGGTATGTTCCTTCTGGATACTAGCCAGGGCATTTATTAAAGGTAACCAAATGGATTTCCTGATATACCAACAAACAGAAAACCTGAAATAAAACCATACTCCCACTTGGAGTATAAACTTACAGCTGCTTGAACGTAAATAAAAAAAAGACAAAAAAATAAAAGAAGCAAAGGGGGTCCAGGCTCACATAATTGTAGCAACTTCCCAGGTCATAGATTGAAACTATAGTTCTCCTGTGTCTAGAGTGATGTTTCTAATTCACTCATTGACACCCCTCCTAAACTCAGCCAGCTCCTCCCCATCAGGTAGCAGTGCTGGCAGGTATGCAAAATGTTGCTGTTGCTTCCTCAGACCATATACAGTTGGTTTCACTGGGTAAGAACATAGTGACCTTACACAATCAGGCCTCTCAGGCTATTACAAAGGAACATTTTACCTTTTTGTCTCTACAGGGAATAAAGCAATTTTGGCTTAAGAGTAAATGTTACAATTGGGGTCATGGTTAACATTAGGGTTAAGGTTTAGGGTTAGGTTTAAGAATAGGGGTTAAGATAAAAAAAAAAAATATGGAATCATCTTGTGTACTCAGGAGGACAGAATATCCTAATAAGTGTGCATCTGTATGTTCAGTTCATACCCAGTGTATGCTACTTGAGTGCCCAAATGGAGATTGTGCAGACAGCCTATGTGAAAGAGACACAGTACCAGTCAACCATCTGGACACAGTACCAGTCAAACATAATGGGTTAGTGTGTCCAAACATTTGACTGGTATTGTAGCTACCTTGACAACAATGTAAATGTCAAGCAAGACCATCAATGTGTGTCACATATGCAAATGTACAGTAGCTCACTTTCTGGGGTAGATTTGTTTGTAATTAAATTTCCTTTCTGATTAGGCCGCTGCTCTTCACACAATTTGCCTTTCATCCATTTCATTCATATCAGTGGGACCTGAAAGGGTGACCTATAACACTTAGTAGCAGTAGTTGAGCACTGAGAAGTGGCCACACACTTTAATACACACTAGGGGACTTCTGTAAGTGTTAGCCATTCCAACCTTTGATTGTTGTTGCTCCAGCATAGTGTTGTGTTTTGAGTATAGGTGACAGTTTGGGATGGTGGGGGCTGTGATGACCACGGCCTGCAAAGGTAGAGGTGCAGCGCCTCAGGGGGCCAACCGCAGCTCAAAAGGTCAGTGCACATCAGACGTCTCAGGTGGTGAGTCACGGCACACTCGCCCGTCACCTCATGTCAACAGGCACCATGGTGATGCAGCCCCCTGACTAGGGTGAGGGGCAAGGTAAATCAGAAATTATGCCATGTCAGATGAACTTTCTCTATGTTGTAGAGTTTGTAGGCCATTCAAGTGTGTATGTATTTGTGTGTATGTGTGACTTGAGATCAGCACCTCAACAGGAGAGGGGGTAGCGAGGGGGAGAGAATAGAAGGGGGGGGAGTAGGAGGGAATGCAGGAGAGAGGAAGGAAAACAGAGTGTGAGAGAGGGAGTGATAGACAGAGCAAGAGCAGGGACACACTGCGATGTCAGCTCTCCGTGCAGCTACAATATGACTCTGACAGGCTTACGTAACCAGGCTGGGTTGGCACACGGCTCACAGCAGACATCAGGGTGCACTGCCTGTTATATAACTGCATTAGCTGCTTCTCTGAGCTGGACCAAGCATGCGCACTGCACTGTATTTACTGCCAGACAGATTTAGGAGGGACTTGCACTGCAGTCAAAACACACACACACACACACACGCATAACAGGGGGGCTGTCCCACAAATCTGGTCCCAAGTAGTCTTGTGAGGCCCCACCTCCAAACTCGTCTGGCCTCCTTGGAGGTGTGGAAACATGCCTATTAAAAAAGCGGTACCACTTCAGAAAATTCACTATTCAGCGTTACTGGTCCTATTATATTTTCTGACGCCAGTGTGTAGTCCGGACAAAATAATGACCATTTACGTAGGAAAAGGTTGTTTGTTTCTGAAAGACTTATATGGTCCACCACAAACACGACATACATCCACAGATTTAGATGGGGTTTTATTTAGCGATTTTGCTGCCATCTTCACTTAGCTAGCTAATATTGCACTGAAGGCATTATTCTCTTGAGTACCTGTATAAGTCCCTCCCAAGCAATGCATTTGACTGGGTTAACATGTTTTGATGTATTATTGTAATTCCATCGATAATAATAAATAAAATTCTCTTGGCACAATTAGCAGTTTATTAATATTTGCAAATAGAGAGAAGCGTCAAAAGCTTACAAAATAAATCTGTGAGGCATCTCTGAAAAATGTGTTCGCTTATAGCTTGTGTGCCCTGCCCCCACTTGTGTCTTCCTCTATCCTGTCCTAGGTGTTTACTCTCAAAGGGGTAGGGGAACATCGTAAAAGACACTCAGACAACTGGCCACATTCCTGAAGGGCAAAGGACAGATACCCTTATTGGTTTAGGAAGATTAACAGATGGTTAGAGGACACAATGATCCACTGATATCATTCAGACATGACACTAACAAAGACCAGAGTTACATACCAGGGAATAGAAAAGTACACATTTCTAAAATATACATTTGTTCAAGAAATTCCAAAACAGACGTTACTGACAAAAAAAAAATTCCCAACCTTTTGCAACAAAAATCCTATAGGTATACCCCAGTGCTAGTAACATTCTAGGACTGATTTAAGAGGCTAGGTACCAAGTGTCACATCAAAAAAAGGCACACATTTTTACATTGTAAAAAATAACACGTTAAAATTTATTTTAAGAAAGTAAATAACCAGAAAAGGAACCAGGCAAGCCTAGTTCAGCCAGCCTGCAATAAAAAGTGATAAATACAGCTGCTGTCACGGTGAGGATCTGCGCCATTGTGCCGTGCTCTCCCAGTTCCTGTCACTCCACAAAGTCACCCCGGACTCATTTATTGTCTTGTCTCCCATCATCACGCACACCAGGTCCCAATTATGTCATCACTGTGTGTTTAAATGTTTCTCCTCTACTCTCCACACTTGTCGATTATTGTTGCTTGTATGTTCCACAGTGAGTATTTCATTCTTGCTGCTAATTCAGCACTTTACTTTCCTTCAGTTAATTTTGTATTCAGTGTTTGTCAGCATTCAAATGTTATCTGCCTGCACCTGGTTCCTCTCCACCACTACCGTTACAGCTGCCCTCTCTGGACTTGAACTCAGGTCTCCCACAAAAGAGGCAATGTCCTTAACCACTACGCCACAGTGCTACATATATGCCTAGGGTCAGTATAGCTTCTCAACATTAGATAATTTTGTCATGCATTAACATCACATCTAGTTTGAACATTTTGCTAGAAACCATTAAGCATTGTGTTAAACTGACTAATGTTTCTTATTAAGTTTACCTCCACTAGAAATAACATCTATAAAATGTATAGCTTTTGCCACTGACCGTTTTAACAGCTTATTAGCCAGTAATAGGCTTACTAGTATCTACTAACTTACTACTTGGAATAGTCTTAAGAATTTACCAATTTCTAGCGAGACTGAAGATGAACTATACACTGCCAAAGCTATTTCATTTCATGGCACAATAACGTTAGTTAATCTTTCATTCGTGAATGACATTGATACAATAACTATCAATACAGGCAAAGATAACTGACAATGGTCATGTGAAAAGACGAGAGAATCATTGAAATCCCCACTCTTTTACTGTCCAAGGGGTTTTGATCTATCCTATATTACCCTAAAAAGCATGCACAGATGCATATTTAAAAAATCCACCAGAAATAGTTGCAATATAACCGTAAACAGTTTTATTTTAGGCTTACTAAAACATAGCTACTGAAGGTTGGCCCTCATTCATGAAAACTCTAAGAATGAAAAGATCTAAGAATCAAACGTTGGGAGAGACGATCATCACTAAGTGTAATTCAAGAAACCGTCACACCTGGTCATAGATGTCATCGCAGATTGATTAAGCCATGGACGCGAGAACGCACTGCACCAATCCTTATTTACATAATTTATGCGGGTGTGGTGTTCAGCAACCTACGAATCAGCACTGAACCACCACATTTAACCTACAGTGCTGATTTTTTTGTACTTGCTTAATTTGAAGAACCCATAAAGTCCACCATGATGGATTTTCCTGTACAGTGAAAATGTGTCAAACTACAAAAAGAGACTCATATAAATGCAATTGACTTGTCTTTTTGCATACAGGTGTCTTCTGCATGCCTCCCTAAAATCTTTTCAGGAATTAGAGAGAACTTGTTAAATGTTTGGGCAAAATGGCTGATTACTGTACAATATAAGAATGCAAAATGTGCATGTGTAAAAATCTTTATTGGAACAATAACCTATGCACTTCATATTCATTGTGCATCCAGATACCAGCCCCACATAAGACCATGTGCATTTGTTTGTTGAAATGTGAAAAGACGGCTATATGGCAGCTGACAGAATTCTGTCCATTTTCAACACAAGGTAATGCTAATAAATGCCTTTAATACTCCTGAACCCTGTATCAGATTTACTCTCCAGTATATTTCCAGACTGTAGACTCTTTTGAACCGTTCAAGCTACAGACAGGAAATCAGCTTTGTTTCACCAGTTCATATGATGAAACATCTATTGATTTTACATATGCCGGTTAGTGTAATTAGCATTAATTAACTATTTGGTTGTATCTTTTGAACCATTCGATCTACAGACATGAAACAAACTTTGTTGTACACCTTTGGACAATCCCCAGTGCAAATTATGAATCGGTTATCGATTTTATGTATACAAATTACCATGCCATCAGGGAACACCGTTGCCATGAAAGGGTGCACATGATCTGCAACAATGCTTAGGTAGGTCGTATGTGTCAAAGTAACATTCACATGAATGGCAAAACCCAAGGTGTCCCAGCAGAACATTACACTGCCTCTGCCGGCTTGCTTCTTCCCATAGTTCATTCTGGTGCTATGTGTTCTCCAAGTAAGTGGCGCACACACACCCAGCCATACACGTGATGTTAAAGAAAATGGGATTTATCAGACTTCTTCTATTGCTCCGTGGTCTAATTCTGATGCTCACGTGTCTATTGTAAGTGTTCTCAGCATTGGACAGGGGTCAGCATGGGCACCCTGACTGGACAAACTGTGATGCACTGTGTGTTCTGACAGCTTTCCATCAGTATCAGCATGAACCTTTTCAGCAATTTGAGCTACAGTAGCTTGTCTGTTGGATCGGACTATGCAGGCCACCCTTTGCTCCCCACATGCATCAGTGAGCCTTGGCTCCCCATGACCCTGTCACCAGTTCACCACAGATAGAGCCTAATAGTTAATTAACTATTAGGCTGTATCTTTTGAACCATTCGAGCTACAGACACAAAACGAACTTTGTCGTACACCTTTGGACAATCCCCAGTGCAAATTATGAAACGGTTATCGATTTTATGTATGCAAATTAGTGTAAGTAGTGTTAATTAACTATTAGGCCATATCTTTTGAACTGTTTGTGCCACAGACACGAAAACAACTTTGTTTCATACGTTTAAGCTATCCCCACTGCAAATTAAGAAACGGTTATCGATTTTACGCATATGTTAATTAGCGTTAATTAACTATTAGGCTGTGTCTCAGAAACCATTCGAGCTACAGACAGAAAACCAACTTTGTTTCACCAGATTAGGCTATCCCTAGATCAAATTAGGAAACGTTTATCAATTTTACATAGGCTAATTAGCGTTAATTAACTATTAGGCTGTATATTTTTAACTTGTCTGTTGGATCGGACTATGCAGGCCACCCTTTGGTCCCCACGTGCATCAGTGATCCTTGGCCGCTCAGATCCTTACGTGTGCCCATTTTCTTTCTGCTTATAAAACATCAACTTTGAGGACAGAATGTTCACTCGCGGCAGAATATATCCCACCCACTGACAGGTGCCATGATAATGAGATTATCAGTGTTAATCACTTCACCAATCAGTGGTCATAATCTTATGGCTAATCAGTGTAAACAGTGTGTACCCTACCAGGCCATTTTCCTACACTCACTATATTGGAGGAATATTTATTATAAGGATTCTCAGAAGGAGGAACCCTGTTTTTATTGTTAGTATTATTATTAGGGGTTCTCCCCGAAGGAGAAACCCTATTATTAATAGGGGTTCTCCGAAGGAGAAACTCTCTTGTTGTTGTTCATATTATTATTAGAGGTACTCCGGTAGGAGAAATCATATAGTTAGTCATTATTATTATTATTGGTTCTCCAGTAGCACAAACCCTATTGTTATTGTCAGTAGTATTATTAGGGGTCCAAGTAGCGAAGCTAAGGAACCCTATTGTAATTGTGTTTTTTTTAATGGATTTTTCTTTCTGCCGTTTTTCCAAGTTCACATACTTCTGCTGGCTAACTTTTTGTAACTGCACACTGTTAGAGGGCTATGCCAAACTGACAAACAGCAGTTTTAGTGTACATTTGCATCTGGCGCCACCAAGTTGCGATTTTCCAATAACTCAGGCTTCTGATTGCCCTAGAGACATCTGGTATCATATGATGCATGGGCAAGTGCTGAACAACTTTGCCAGAGGCCGTTTTCATTTCCGCCATATTGGATTTTCCCACAGTTAGAATTTTCGGAAAATGCTTAGAAATCTTTCACAAGCCACAGATTTTGTGCAATCTTCCTTAAAAACAGCACAGATGATTTTCAGACCAATCCTAACAGAAGTTATCAGATGGATTTTTTTATCTGCAAAACCGTTAGTCTGTTACAGCCAATTGAATATGGCGATGAGGCCGCCAAACAGGAAGTGAATGCGTATCTCAGTAACCGTTGGTCTCATTGTCACCAAACTTGGTACACATGGTTGGAAGGAGGAGCGGAGGCCTGCTTTGGTTGGCACTAATCAGCCATGTGGGGGCTCTATACGAGAGTCACTTTAATGGTTCATTACTCCTGAATGCAAACAGATATTTCAACCAAACTTGTGTCTGTAGCATGAGTGCATCAGGTTGTTGTACTGCAATAAATATTAAGTTGTTAGTGCAAACCATATGACTGCCATGGGCCAATAAATTCAAACTGTGAATCAAAGACTTAAGAAATGCTTGTTTGCCATCAAACTTGATCAGTATAAGCTCCTATAGGACCACAACAACCAGTAAAAATATCTAACCCTAACCTCCTCAACTGATCCGGGATCCTGACCCTAATCAAAACACACAGTAACATACAGACTTTTGGGGACCACCACCTGCCCCCTCCAGCCTGTTCTCAAAAGCACTATATTTCTCTTACATTGAATCCATGGTTTGGTCCATTTTGTGTGATGTGAACAATTCAATTGAAAAACAAACTGAAATCTTTGAGGGGGAAAAATATAAATAAAAAACTCACAATAACCTGGTTGCATAAGTATGCACACCCTTAAACTAATACTTTGTTGAAGCACATTTTGATTTTATTACAGCACTCACAGAGTCTTTTTGGGTAGGAGTCTATTAGCCTGACATATCATGACGTGAAAATATTTGCACACTCTTCTGTGCAAAAGCTCTCCAATGCACAGCCCTCTTCAGATCACCCCACAGATGTTCAATTGGATTCAGGTCTGGGCTGTGGCTGGGCCATTCCAAAACGTTCATCTTCTTCTGGTGAAGCCAAGCTTTTGTGGATTTGGATTTGTGCTTTGGGTCTGAAAGGTGAACTTCATTTCTAATGGATGCCTGAAGGTTTTGTGCCAAAACTGCCTGATATTTGGAACTGTTCATAATTACCTACACTCTGACTAAGGCCCCCGTTCCAGCTAAAGAAAAACCCCAAAGCATGATGCTGCCACCATCATGCTTCACTGTTGCTATGGTGTTCTTTGGGTGATGTGCAGTGTTGTTTTTGTGCCAAACATACCTTTTGGAATTTTGGCCAAAAATGTCAACCTTGGTTTCATCAGACCGCATCTGGATGATCCAGAGGAGGAATGGGAGAAGATCATGTGGTCTGATGAGACAAAAATAAAACTTTTTGGTCTAAACTCCACTCGTCGTGTTTGGAGGAAGAGGAAGGATGAGTACAACCCCAAGAACACCATCCCAAACGTGAAGCATAGAGGTAGAAACATCATTCTTTGGGGATGCTTTTCTGCAAAGGGGACAGGACAACTGCACCATATCGAGGGGAGGATGGATGGGGCCATGTATCACGAGATCTTGGCCAACAACCTCCTTCCCCCAGTAAGAGCATTGAAGATGGGTCGTGGCTGGGTCTTCCAGCATGACAACAACCCGAAACACACAGCCAGGGCAACTAAGGAGTGGCTCCGTAAGAAGCTTCTCAAGGTCCTGGAGTGGCCTAGCCAGTCTCCAGACCTGAACCCAATAGAAAATCTTTGGAGGGAGCTGAAAATCTGTATTGCCCAGCGACAGCCCCAAAACCTGAAAGATCTGGAGAAGGTCTGTAAGGAGGAGTGGGCCAAAATCACTGCTGCAGTGTGTGCAAATCTGGTCAAGAACTACAGGAAACATACAATCTCTGTAATTGCAAACAAAAGTTTCTATACCAAATATTATGTTCTGCTTTTAAATGCAAATTAATTACTTAAAAATCATGAAAAAAAAAATGGATTGCGTCACTCACAGTTGAAGAGTACCTACGATAAAAATTACAGACTTCTACATGCTTTGTTAATGGGAAAACTTGCAAAATCGGCTTTGTAAATTATTTTATACCCTTCTCCTGACTGCTATCTTTCAACAATGAGATCCCTCTGATGCTTTGGAAGCTCTCGGCAGACCATTCCTTTTGCTCTGAGATGCAACTAAGAAAATGTCAGGAAAATCCTACTAGAACAGCTGAACTTTGTGATTAATCAGTCACTTAATCAGTCACTTAAAGTGAAGTCAGGGGTGTAATGACTTCTATTTAACATGAGTTTGAATGTGATTGGTTAATTCTGAACACAGTCACATCCCCAGTTTTAAGAGGGTGTGCACACTTATGCAACCAGGTTATTGTAACGTTTTTATTTTTCATTTTTCCCAATCGAAGATTTCAGTTTGTTTTTCAATTGAATTGTTCACATTATAGGTCTCATTAAAAGTGGAAAAAGTTCTGATATGATTTGTCTCTCTCATTCTTTTACTCTCAAAACTCTGGCATTTCAACAGGGGTGTGTAGATCTTTATATCCACTGTATATAATAAATAGCAATTCTATATTATAGGGACCCGTCTTTATAAATTAGAAAGGAATACATTAAATAATAATTATTTTAATGACTCTTAATCTCTAATCACCAAAACAGTTAATCTGACGGTCAAGGGAAAAGAATATGACAACATGCTAAACCAACTGATTTAGAAAGCAATATTTGTTTTTTTGAGTAAAAATTTTATAATGAATTATAATGAAAGTAAAAAACTATAATGAAAGTATTTTCCTCTAAGTGGGCTCACTTGAACAAGGCATCGGGTTGTTTTGGGAGCAAACAGCACGCATCTTTTTCACTGACACTTCTTGACCAATTACTCACAGTCACCATAGTTAATCTCTACCTTCCATGTGCAAGCTTCCACACACTAGCATGCCTTGTGACATTTGTCAAGTGTCCTTTGTTTTGGTGACCTGCGTTCTCAAGAGCAGGAAAAAGAAGAAAACACGGAAATTATACATTGTCTATATACTAATGCATATGGTCAATATGAATGTTATGGCCATTCAAGGAAAAACTCAAATCTTTGTTGTGCAATTTTTATAAAAGAAACAATGATAGAATAAAATATACATACATAAATGAAAAGTCAAGGTCCTATAGTTACATGGGTTTCATTTCAACAGTTATTAAATAGCAAAATGAAAAATACCAGTCGACTGTCTTGGTAGTTTTAGTGCACAAAAAACGCAGTTATTCTATTATGTGTGTTTTTATTATGTGCCATTATCTTTGGCACTGTGTGCTTTACTTTGTCTGGGATTAAAACAAACAAAATAATCAGACATACAGCATTTGTTCCTTTGATTATATCAAGCCAGACAAGACACCCTCAAAAGCAAACTCTGGCCCAGAGTTTTTTTTGGGGGCCTGAGCGGTTTTCCCCCCTTTTCATTACTTTTACATTTGGGACCATCGTGAATTTGGAATCAAATCATGCTAAATAACCTTAACTAATATAAACATGCATGAAAATGTACATAAAGGTAGTGTTTGAGTGATTATTGTGATGGCAATTTCATCGATCAGAACTCTTAAAGAAGTACAGAGACAAAATTCTCTTGGCATAATTATGTTTATTTGCAGAGAGACGCGTCAAATGCTTACAAAATAATTGTCCTAGGAGTCTCTAAAGCATTTGTAAATACATTCGATACTTATAGAGGAATGGGTGGAGATAAGAATCTGCATGGTCATACCACAAAAACATCACATGTTCCTTATCCATCGTATCCGCTGTTGTGTATCTTCCTCAATCCTGTCCTAAGACCCATTGTTCTGCATCTACCCCCATCCTGCTAAAGATTCACGTTTACTTCAGCACCTCATACTTCCTTTACCACAGCACAACCAACATCTAAACATGGGGACTCAATAAATGAATCAATAAGGATGCATCAGTTCAAGACATTTCCATAACAATAAGCACATTAAACTAATAATTTCATAAGCAAAATCTGATTATTTTCTATATATATCATTGAATTCTGACCACAACACAAACATAGGCGAATCGTTTTTCCAACACAAATTTTTTCTGCAAACCCTTTTCTAACACAAATATGCATTGTATCCCAATAAATGTGAAGAGAACAATTAAATAATTAACCTTTTGTGCAAACAATCCAATATGTTTTTGACACCCATTCTTCTATTTATTATTGAATTCAGACCACAAAACCATGTGGAATTCTTTTTCCAACACAAATGTTTTCTGCAAACCCTTTCCTTACACAAATACGCATTGTTTCACAATAAATGTGAACAATTAAATAATTCACCTTATTTGCATACAGTCCAAAATGTTTATGACACCTATTGTAATTTTTCTATTTATCATTAATTACCAGGTGATACCAGGCCACAAACACCCATGTGGAACAGTTCTCCCATTCTAAATATGCAAAGCAGACAATATCTATAGTGATCACATTTGTAGTACATTATTTCATGATAAATATGTTACTTGATGTTACTTACCAGCTATATTTGGAACACTACTGTGCTGCAGTGTTAGCATTTTGTTAGCATTATCATTGAATTCAGACAACAAAACCATGTAGCATTCATCCTTTGTGTTACGGTAACTCAGCTATCCACGGTTTTAAAAGCATAAAGGACTATTGTTACATTTAGTAAAAGTGTTTTAACGTTTTGCCATTTTATAGTAATAATCATACTTATAAAACTGTTGAAAACACATATCCTTTCTTTGTCTGTTCGACACGTTGGCGTTCTGAAAGGACACAATGCTAAAACGTTAGCATGCTAACGTACTACATCCAGCTATCTTCCTAGTCCCTAAGATATGATATTGAAATCAAACTCATTATGTCCCACCCCGCAACCTTTTGATTTGCTCGAATACATAAAAAAAAAACTTCCCCTGATTGGGTAAAATAAACTATTTTGCCTAGCAACAACTTGGTTGATTCTGCATTGGATGCTGTCACCCATCAGCCCATCCATTGGTCAGGTGCACAAGGGTCTGTATGCATTGGAATAAGATGATGACAACCAGGAAATGTCTACATCAGCAATATACACATTATTTTTATCAGCTGAATCTCAGGAAAACAGCTAAATAAACCGATTCTTGCTATCATAAACTGTTTTAAAGATATTTAATTTTTCGTGGATTTGGGACATCCATGTCCCGACAGTCCCCCAAGTGCCTAATACTACTACCTCACCTCAATTTGAAGGTACTCCTACCTTGTACCAGTCAATTTCTCAAGTCTGCTCAAACATTACTTTTTTCATCTATTGGCCTAATTTCTTTTAGGAATTTATTTTAATTGTCCATCATTCAAATTAAATCACATTTTAAATACGGGAAGAAAGAAAAAACACTCAACCCTAAGAAAATAGGCTATATAAATGCCAGCATTGAATCGGCATTGGTCAACCTAAACTTTTAGGCTTTTGAGCTGCTTAAAAAGTTGTGCTCACAAGTTTGCATACCCTGGCAGAAATTCAGACATTTTGTCATTGATTTTGAAAATATGACTGATAATGCAAAAGAAACTGTCTTGATCATATGAAGCCATTTATTATCATAGATGTTTGGCTCCTTTTTAAATCATGATGATAACAGAAATCAACCAAATGGCCCTGATTAAAAGTTGACATACCCTTGAATGTTTGGCCTTGTTACAGACACACAAGGTGACACACACAGATGAAAATGGCAATTAAATGGGAATTTCCCACATCTGTGGCTTTCTAAATTGCAATTAGTGTCTGTGTATAAATAGTTAATGAATTTATTAACTCGCATGTGGATGCACCGAGCAAGCTAGATACTGAGCCATGGGGAGCAGAAAAGAACTGTAAAAAGACCTGTGTAACAAGGTAATGGAACTTATAAAGATGGAAAAGGATATAAAAAGATAACCAAAACCTTGCAAATGCAAGTCAGTATTGTTCAATCATTTATAAACAAGTGGAAAATTCGGGCATTGTTAATACCAAGCAAAGGTCAGGTAGACCAAGAAAGATTTCAGCCAAAACTGCTAGAACAATTGTTTGAGATAACGGCTGCTTTGGAAAAAGATTGTGTGGTTGTTTCAAGGAGCACAATACGAATACTTAAACCATAATGAGCTCCATGGTTGAGTTGCCAGAAAGAAGCCTTTACTGCATGAATGCCACAAAAAAAAGTGGTTACAATATGCTTAACAACACCTTGACACGGCTCACCACTGCTGACTCATTGTAATTTGGAGTGACGATGCCAAAATAGAGCTTTATGGTCACAACCATAAGCGCTACGTTTGGAGAGGGGTCAACAAGGTCTATAGTGATTGAGCTCTAAAGGCACAGGAAATCTTTTGATAATACATGACAAGATGAATGCTGCATGGTATCAGAAAATACTGGCAGAAAATTTGAATTGGAGTGGCCATCACAGTCTTCTGACCTTAATATCATCGAGCCACTCTGGGGAGATCTCAATTGTGCGGTTCACGCAAGATGGCCAAAGTCTTTGCATGACTTAGAGGCATTTTGCAAGACGAATGGGCAACTATACCACCTGCAAGAAAAGGGGCCTCATAGACAATTATTACAAAAGTCTGCATGCTGTCATTGATGCTAAAGGGGGCAATACACAGTATAATGTTTTGTTTTATGATTTTGCCATTCTATTATGACCTACAACTGAATGTGAATCCCATAAGAAATAAAAGACATGTGTTTTGCCCGCTCACTCGTGTTTTCTTTACAAATGGTACATACCGGTATATTACCAATTCTCCAAGGATATGCAATCCTTTGAGCACCACTGTATATAGGCCTTAGTAAGGGACCGAACAAGAACTTATCCTTCTCAAACAATTACTTCAACATATTAGTAATATAAGAAATGTAATACTCAATTTCCAAAAGCTTAATATCCTAATGCAACAAAGGTACAGATTGCTTGGCATCAGTGTTCTCGTCATCTCGTCTTATGTCTGTGTCAGGTTACTCAGCCTCAGTGTTCTCATCATCCCGTCTCAGATCTAGGTCAGGCAATAAAATGTCAATGTCACACATTGTTTACTCTTTCCAGGCAGTGTGGGGAAAATACCCTTGTGTGCCTTAGAACTTCCTGGATAGACTCCACAAACACATCACCGTAGGCATCCACCATTGCCTCCTTTTGGTTTTGCTGTGCATAGCGGTTGCGTTCATACACTCTCCACTGCCTCATCCTAGTCCTCTTCCTGTCTGTTGTGTTGCAACTTAAGCATTGTTAGGATCCATTATTCCAAAGCACATGGACATGCCACTAGGCCCTATTGATTGAGCCTGCAATTCTGATTAGTGTGTTAACTTTTTTGACGCTTAGTGATTGCACCTGGAGAAAAGTGTGCTCTTTGAGTTTAGGTTGTGGTGACTTGAGTTCATTATATTGAGAGCATGTGTTTGCTGAATGAATATGTATTTCAATGAATCATTAATTTGTCCACTTTTGTGTAAGGTTTTGCAGAAAGAGTTTTGAATATTGAAGCGTGTGGAAACAGGGAATAGTGTTTACAGTTATGGGAATAGTACTTACATCTTGTGGCCATTTGGTGTAACTACAATCTAGAAATAATATAGGAAATAGTACATGAGTATTCAAGAAAAATTGTTCCATATCAATTTTAATGAAACAACTAGTTAATAATAAAACATACACACATTTATGAAAAGTCAGGGTCCTATAGGTACATTGGATTCATTTCAACAAAAACAAAACAATTTTACTCTAGAGTGCCTAATACTGCTACGTCACCTCAATTTGAAGTAACTTCCACCGTTCAGATTTAAATACGTAATAGCCTATGACTGAATAATTACTGCAATTATTAATTTGTTTCAGCTGGTTACCATTATTTTTACCCTAACTCATGCAGTGAGTAGCTTCTCATTTCCTAAATAACCATGTCGGTAAGATGTATCCTGTGGTTGTGGAAAAGATGTTACTGTGTTTCAGAAGTTTGAAATTAATGCCCTGCATCAAGCAAAGAAAACAACCAAGGAGATTGCTGAAATTACTGTGATTGGGTTAAGAATTGTCAAATGCATTATTCAATTCTAAAAGAATAGATGTGAACTGTTGACTTTAAACTGTCAAGATTGGACTCTGGAGCAATGGAGAAAGGTCATAAGGTCTAATGAATCCAGATTTACCCTATTCCAGAGCAATGGGCGTGTCAGGTTAAGAAGGGAAGTGCATGAAGTAATGCACCCATCTTGCATACTTCCCACTGTACAAGCCTCTGGTGGCAATGTTACGATCTGGGTCTTCAATTGGTCAGGTCTAAACTCAACTTTATGCAACTTTATGCAGCAATAAAATGAAGTCAGCTGAGTACCTGAATGTACTGAATGACCAGGTTATCCCGTCAATTCATTTTTGCTTCTGTGATGCCACGGGCATATTCCAGCAAAACAATGTCAGAATTCCTCAGGCACAAATTGTGCACGATCGGTTCAGGGAGCATGAGGAATAATTTTAACATGAATTGCCCACCACAGATTCCTGACCTTAGCCCCATTTAATGTCTTTGGGATGTGCTGTAGAAGACTTTACGGAGTGGTTTGCCACTCCTGTTGTCAATACAAGATATCAGCCAAAAATATTTGCAACACTGGACGGAAATAAAGGATGTGATGTTGCTTGAGGTTGTTGAAAAAATTTCACTGCGAATGCCCACCGTATTGAAAGCTAAAGGCGGTTGAATTAAATATTAGAGTATGCAACTTTTTTTTGGGCCAGTTAATGTATTTCTCAAGTCTGCTCATGAAAGACGTGAATGGCACACACCCAATCTGGTCAACTGACATAAAAGTTCCAATAAGCGCTAACAGCTACGCGTTTAACTTGATCAGATCAAGTTTCCACAGTAACTCTGGACTGCTTCACCCACCCATAGGCCAATGCTTCTAGCGCCACCTACCAGCCAAAGATGAGATTTTCAAAAAGTCATAACTTTTGCTCCAATTGTGGTATAGACATAAAACTGGTAAATATGATGTGGAAACAGGTGCTGTACAACTTTGCCATAGGCTGTTTTCATTTCCATCTGACTACATTTTCCACAATTTTTTTTTTCCTACCTTTGAAAAGTAGTCCTAGGCCATTCGTCCCATTTCCAAGAAACTTCACAAACAGCATCTGTGGATACTACCCATCAATAACTATTAACAGAATTAGACATTTCAAACACAGCAGATGTCAAATGTCAACAACTTCCTGAGTCCTACATTTTCAGAGGAAGTGAAAGCATATCTCCACAACCATTTCTCCAATTCTCACCAAATTTGGTAGGCATCATTGGTATGACAAGGTAAGGACATGTGCAGTGTGTGATGCCATTTGGGGGTGCTTTTCCAGAAATGTACATTAAATGCCCAATAATCCTGAACACAAACAGGCAGATACAACCTACAGGCCTTTGAGGCCTATCCTCGTATGGCATTCTTATAACTTGGACCCCATAATTGCTACTTGCAGCTATATTTAGGAGCCACAGGCCACGCCCAAATTACTTTGTTTTCACAATGACACTATTTCCACCCCGATTGACGCAGAATGCTGATTCTTTGTCTACATGTCTCATTCCCCAAAACTTGCAACACTGTATCAAGAACCAATCATGTCCGCCATCTTGGATATTTTGTACACTGAACTTTTAACGAAAGCTAGAATAATTTACTTAAAATCAACAATAACTTTGATTGACCTGATTATCGGGATAACTGTGTCTTATACAAGTCTACCTAAAGCAGAGGTCTCAAACCGGTTCCACGGAGGGCCATGTGTCTGCATGTTTTTGGGTTTTCCTTTAAATTGGTTCGCAGTTCAGACCTAAACAACCAGGTGGGGGTAGAAACGAACCATTTAGTAACCTAATTAGTCAGTTAAGTACAAGGTGAGAGCGAAAACCTGCAGACACTCAGCCCTCCATGGAACCGGTTTGAGACCTCTGACCTAAAGGCTGGGTGGTAAAGGCCTAAAGATATATTATAACCCATATAATGGACCCAATTCCTCCGCAGGGGGCACCACAGGCCACTCCCCTATTATTCCCACACTGACACTATGTCCACCCCGATTGACCTAGAATGCTGATTCTTTGTCTACATACCTAATTCCCCAGGATGTGTAACACAATCAGGGACCAATCATATCTGCCATCTTGGCTTTTTTGTACAGTAAACATTATATAAAATCTATAAAAATGTACATAAAATCAACAATAACCCTGATTGACCTGACAATTGGCAACCATGTGTCTTATACAGTGGGGAGAACAAGTATTTGATACACTTCCGATTTTACAGGTTTTCCTCATGAGAAAGGTGAGGGATCAGCCCAGAACTACATGGCAGGACCTGGTCAATGAGATGGGACAACAGTCTCAAAGAAAACCATTAGTAACACACTACGCCGTCATGGATTAAAATCCTGCAGCGCACGCAAGGTCCCCCTGCTCAAGCTAGCGCATGTCCAGGCCCGTCTGAAGTTTGCCAATGACCATCTGGATGATCCAGAGGAGGAATGGGAGAAGGTCATGTGGTCTGATGAGAGAAAAATAGAGCTTTTTGGTGTAAACTCCACTCGCCGTGGAGGAAGGACAAGGATGAGTACAACCCCAAGAACATCATCCCAAACGTGAACCGTGAAGCATGGAGGTGGAAACATCATTCTTTGGGGATGCTTTTCTGCAAAGGGGACAGGACGACTGCACCATATTGAGGGCCAACAACCGCCTTCCCTCAGTTAGAGCATCGAAGATGGGTCGTGGCTGGGTCTTCCAGCATGACAATGACCTGAAACACACAGCCAGGGCAACTAAGGAGTGGCTCTGTAAGAAGCATCTCAAGGTCCTGGAGTGGCCTAGCCAGTCTCCAGACCTAAACCCAATAGAAAATCTTTGGAGGGAGCTGAAAGTCCATATTGCCCAGCGACAGCGCAGAAACCTGAAGGGTCTGGAGAAGGTCTGTATGGAGGAGTGAGCCAAAATCCCTGCTGCAGTGTGTACAAACCTGGTCAAGAACTACAGGAAATGTGTAATCTCTGTAATTGCAAAAAGGTTTCTGTACCAAATATTAAGTGCTGCTTGTCTGATGTATCAAATACTTATGTCATGTAATAAAATGCAAATTAATTACTTAAAAATCATACAATGTGAATTTCTGGATTTTGAGACTTTTGGAGACTTTTCAGGAAAATCTGCAGGCTTTTTCATTGAAGGTAGCATTAGATGGGCTGTGACTGTCGGTATGCACGTGTCTCTTATGTGCCTCTCTATAGGTTTTTAACGAATAAGAGATTAATTCTAAGATTGCAGGGCAATGATGTCAGTATATTCAAATTCAATCAATCCGTTACATTTCTAAAGCCATTTTGACATCAGCAGTTGTAAAAAAGGGCCTTTACAAAACACCCAGCCTGAAAACAAAACATCCAGCCTGAGGTAAAAAGTTTTGTTTGTGAGTACATTGGACAGTAGCAGGTGGATGATAAAAAGTAACCAAGATCTATGCTGTCTGAAGGCCATTTTTTGGTGTGCTTTGCTGCTTCCTGTCATCTCCGACAAAGTATAGCTCTGACTCTTGCATGTTTCTGCTAACTTTGGGCATGGTAGCTGTTTGGGATCGGCAAGTGTCACTTGAATACAAATGGTTGTTGTGGGCCTGAAAACCACAACTACATACTGCAGAGACTATAGCCTCAAATCCTCCAGAGTCACTTCAGGACACAATTCAATATGCTATTTACATAAGTGCCTCCCTATAGGGTGCTAAGAAATAAGAGATACATTGCAAGATGGCGGAACTGGGATATAAGTAAAAAGGTGCTAAATGAAATTGTCCCTTACAGTGGAAATTTCATGAAACCTATAAAAAGCATCTTTTACCCAACAGTAACTCTTATTGACATTTCCAGTGGCATAGGTGTCTTATACATATCTCCCTATTGGTTGAAAAAGCTAAGAGATAAAATAAAAGATGGCAGACAAACTGGCTGACCAGTGTGAAAGTTATTGATGCATAAACTTCATTTGTGACTAAATATTATGGCACAATAGTAGTTAGTGAAGGGTATAATGTGTCAGAATGGTGATTTATGGCCCGGGGTCCATAGACTTCCGTTATGACGTATGTTAGGGTGGGACTTCCTGTATGAAGTGTGTTAGGGCGGGACTCCCTGTATGACGTATGCATGTCCGGTGACTTTGTAATTAATGATTACATTGATGTGTCAGTGTTTAATGTTTTACAACGCCTGATTAGCAAAACAGACTAGTGTTATAACAGGTGGGTTATGATTGATGATTAACAAATGGGGCTTAGGGTTCCGGATTGTTAAATTCCCAGGCAATAAATAAGCGTTGTGTCTGCGGTAAAATGATTGGTGTTCAACAAATGGTGTTCGGCAAATCTAAAACCCAGGTGTTTTATCTTCTGTGGTGCCACAGCTGGCATACAACCGGTGGTTGTTAACCATTCATGTTTTATGGGGTGATTGGTGTGTTCTGTGTATTTAAATCACGCAGACATCGATGATGGTCATTCAGTCTTGCCTGAGCTAACGTACCTACACATTACAAAACATGGAAGATTGTGCTGCGATCAATATTTTGGGTGAAACACCGGTGAAAGCTAAAACTTAGCTTAAACGCAGCTCAGCGATTTGGTAAGAAATTACAAATGGACCGCAGAGATGTAATCAACATGCCAGCCCCGAAGAAACCGATGCAGAGTTTGACCCGAATCCATCAACTACACCAGGATATGTTGACACAGGAGTGGAAATTGGACGATGGTCGGATCGGGGGATACATCTTCAACCCAGAGCTACCGGAGGTGGCATTTTATGAATTACCCGAAGGCCATGTGTTTAAGGCTGGTGTGACTGATCAAATGGTTTTTAATGCCAGTTTATGGGTCACCTTTCGAAAAGTGCCAAAACAAGGCCTACATAATACAGTAGATGTACTGTTTAAAGTTGTCGAGGGGCTGAAAGAGTATGACTCTGTTAGATTGGAGTTATTTCCGGAAAATGTCTGCGGGTTAGATTGTGACTGCGGACGGATCGACTGACCTAAGACCCTGAAGCCCTGCCTTAAACTAACACCGTCCTCAGCACAGCATAAAAACCGACAGACCGCCTGTGACTATCAAGCAGTCGGAAGAATTTACGAAACATGTCTCAAGATTACAACCAAGCGGTGATTGAAGAACCCAAGGCTGAGGACTGGCTGTGTGACGCCTGGGATGACAACGCTGAAGCCTTCTACGGAACCCCTGACCCAGACAGCTCGATTCCACCTGCATACCCAGCAAGAAACTACCACTGGATTGACAGGGTTGGTGATCAGCTAGGTCCTCTTAACCTGTCATACATTTCAAATGCTAACAAGAGTTATCACAAAATGGACAAACACCTTGCACCAAAAATGTTAAAGATCATCAAAGCAACAATGGGTATGATTCTGGAAAATGTTGTTGGGGCTATTCTACACACATCGGATGTGAAGTGGACCACACGAGCCAGACAAGACATTCATGTCTTGAACCGCCTGAATATTTTTTTAAGACCCATTATGATGACATTGTGGCGACCGTTTTAACACCGCGACTGAAACATGTGTTGGTCAAGACTTTGAACGCATCAGGTTTTTACACAGCGATGACTGATGTTCACGAGGCCGCTGAGAACTTTCTGCATGAGCTCAAGTTGGAGCCAAACATCACACAGGGACTGAGTGAGAACAGGGATGAATTCATGGACAAATTTAATGAGGATGCTGTATGCGACGCAGTGGTGTCATGGTGTGACGAAAGCAAAGAGTCTGTTGTCTAAGGACAGGGTAACTTCAGTTCTCATGTTAACATGTATATAAACAAAGACTATGAGAAATCTGAATGTTTGTGTAACTTTTCTGAATATCTTGGTTGTGTAATTTCGAAAACTCAAATAAAACATTGTTAAACATGTATTAATTCTCATTATAGCTCGAACACTCTACGATGTCTGAACAGGTTATGAAAAGTATTTACTATGACCTGGTGCTTATGTGGGTAGAGAGGGTTTGAAAAGAGCATACTTGGAAAAAACGGGGAGATCCTCAAAAATGGTGAGGCCGATGATTGGCTGCTCGCCCAAGATACATACACGCTACACAGGCCTGTAGCTATACATTTTAAAAGAAATAGAGTTATTGCTCATGATATAAATTCGCAATTTCAGCTGGTTTTGGTTGACATGAGTGCTTACAGTGTGGAAAACGATAACATGAAATTTATGTTAACATGCATAGATGTATTAAGCAAATACGCATGGATTTGTGTGCTGAGAAATAAAAGCGCTATAGAGGTAAAGCGAGCATTTGAAGCCATATTAAAAGAAGGAAGAACACCGCAAAAAGTCAAAACGGACAAGGGGAAGGAGTTTTTTAATTCACATTTTGAAATGTTGATGAAGTACAACATAAAACATTTTGCTACAGGAAATTATGTCAAAGCGAGTATCGTTGAGAGGTTTAATAAAACAATTAAATCACAAATGTGGAGGTATCTGACAGCTGCCAACACTCATCGCTATGTTGAGGTTATTCAAGATTTAGTTCATGGGTACAACCATAGCTACCATCGGTCTATTAAGATGAAGCCTGCTGACGTTTGTGAAGAAAATGTTAGATTAGTTCTCAAGAACCTGTATGGCACAACATTAACGAGAAATGGTAATCAAAGCTACAAGTTCCAAGTTGGGGATACTGTGAGACTCTCAAAGCTGAGAGGTGCGTTTACAAAAGGCTATGAAAAAGGGTACACAGATGAATATTTTACAATAACAGAATGCATTCCTCGGGTACCTCCTGTATATAGAATAAAAGATTACGATGGTGATGTGATAGTTGGGACCTTTTATGAACAGGAATTGCTGAAAATAATCGTGGCTAAGGATAAAACTTTTAAAGTGGAAGCAGTTTTGAATGAGAAAGTACAGAAAGGGAGGAAAATGTGTCTTGTGAAATGGCTTGGTTGGCCTGAGAAATTCAACAGCTGGATACCATCGGAACAAGTGGTTGACCTAGAAACTGGATAAAACTCCAGGATTTACAGGATCACGTAATTTATATTGACTGCGATCAGCATGGGTGACGGTGGCTTCTACATAACGCTGCCCAGTAACTAATCGAGACATGTCTATCCATGCAACACGAGTTCGTGCTATACCACTAAATTTGCCAAAGGTGTAGATTTGAAAGGCGATTGGGAAGTATCTTTGCAAGTTATTTCAGTTAGGCCAAACAGTGGTGGCATAATAGCCGTAACACAATCGCTGATGTTCTTTTTCACTCAGTGAGATTACATTTGGTACACATTATTTGGATTTTATGGTAGTAAAGGGCCAGTGGATGCAACTTCTGGTGCAGTAGCACGCATGTCGGCCTCATGGTGACGCTGTCACAACCCAACAAAGTTGCACTTTTTGCAAGCTCACCATTGTGACCTACAGTCTTGAAAATTGGTACAAAGGTGTAGCTCCTCATGATGAACATCTTTGCCACCCAGATTGACCTAGCATGCAATTTTTTTTATTCATGACTCATTCCCCAGTAGATAGAAATTTGCCTCAAGAACCTATCATGTCTGCGATCTTGGATTTTTCTTTACAGTGGAAATTTCTTGAAACCTACAAAAAGAAAATTCTACTCAACAGTAACTCTAACTGACCTAGCTAGCGGCATACGTGTCTTATACATGTCTCCCTTATAGGGTGTTAAAATAGATTTTTACATGTCATTTTCTGTATTTCAGAAAGAATATTTCATTTTCATTATAGATATCCCAGCATCCTTTGCATCTGTTCAATTTGTTAATGTTTATGTTTGTTGTAATTGATAATAAGGATACAGAGCTTTGTTTTTTGTGTCATCTTGTAAGTTATGTACAGTGGGACACTCCTGATTGTTTTTTGGGGATTATGGTGGTTTTTGGGTGCAAACCATAGAAAGAAAGAGCAGTGTGTTTGGTGTGCTTTGCTGCTAAGCATATATGGAGGCATTGTGGGGCTATGAGGCTTTGGCACTTTTCTGTTTAACCATGTGCTTGGTAGACTTTAGGGTGACTAAATCTGCAATGAAGGCAAATATTTGTTGTGGTTATGTAAGCTACCAATGCCTGCTGTGTTGATGGGTTCCCCGGAGTATTCCACCAAGGGTGCTTCAGGATGCAGTTCATTTAGTTAATTTAAAAAAGATGGTGTTTCCATTTTGCTTCACATAGTCTCAAGGCCACGCTTCAAAACAGGGCTAGCCAAATTGCTATGTCAAATTTGCCTAAACTATGGTTTGACAAAGTTAACCCTTTATGCTAACTCCAAGGACCACTATGAGAATTATTTAAAAATCAACCCATAGTCGGATTCCGACTGTCAGTGTACACGTTTCTCATATGTGCCCCTTTATAGGGTTCTATGGAATAAGAGATAAATTGGCAAGATGGTGGTGCAATGACATCAGTAAAAATATATTATTTGCAACCACATTGGTAGATGGTAGATGGAGGTAGATGATAAAATTATGTAACCAAGTTCTATGCTTTCTTTTTCTCTTTGACACATACTTATACTTATACACACACACACTTATTGAAACATTAAAGCTTTGTTTCTTGTAGCATCTTGTAATGTATGCACATTATTACACTTTTGAAGGATTTTTGGGGGATTATGGTCATATTTGTGTGCCAACCATAGCCAGAAAGACCCTTTATGCTAACTCTGATGGCCAATGTTAAAATTACTTTAAAATCACCTGTTTGTATAATTGAACTGATTGTTGGTGTGCAGGTGTCTCATTTATACTGCCCTATAGGGTTGTGAGGAATAAGAGATACATTTAAAGATGGTGGAACAATGAACAGAGTAAAGAGGTGGTTAACGTAAGTCCATTGGACAATAGATGGTAGGTGATATGCTGTCTGTATCTCTTTGTCACTCACACACACACCTGGTGAAACATAAAAAAAGCATATACCTGCAGTGTCTTACGACTGCGTTTTCCATTACCAGTGTTTTTGTCTATGGCCTTAGAGAATTACCATTGAGTCAGAATTCTGTATGACCATACACAAATGTCCCCTGCCAGACTATTTACCTGTGCTTACCCTATTGACCAACCTCTTTAGGGTATCTGTCTATCTCAACATACTCTCACCTAAAGGATTATTAGGAACACCATACTAATACTGTGTTTGACCCTCTTTTGCCTTCAGAACTGCCTTAATTCTACGTGGCATTGATTCAACAAGGTGCTGAAAGCATTCTTTAGAAATGTTGGCCCATATTGATAGGATAGCATCTTGCCGTTGATGGAGATTTGTGGGATGCACATCCAGGGCACCAAGCTCCCGTTCCACCACATCCCAAAGATGCTCTATTGGGTTGAGATCTGGTGACCGTGGGGGCCATTTCAGTACAGTGAACTCATTGTCATGTTCAAGAAACCAATTTGAAATGATTCGAGCTTTGTGACATGGTGCATTATCCTGCTGGAAGTAGCCATCAGAGGATGGGTACATGGTGGTCATGAAGGGATGGACATGTTCAGAAACAATGCTCAGGTAGGCCGTGGCATTTAAACGATGCCCAATTGGCACTAAGGGTCCTAAAGTGTGCCAAGAAAACATCCCCCACACCATTACACCACCACCAGCAGCCTGCACAGTGGTAACAAGGCATGATGGATCCATGTTCTCATTCTGTTTACGCCAAATTCTGACTCTACCATCTGAATGTCTCAACAGAAATCAAGACTCATCAGACCAGGCAACATTCTTCCAGTCTTCAACTGTCCAATTCAGGTGAGCTTTTTCCTATTTGTAGTGGAGATGAGTGGTACCCGGTGGGGTCTTCTGCTGTTGTAGCCCATCCGCCTCAAGGTTGTGCGTGTTGTGGCTTTTCACAAATCCTTTGCTGCATACCTTGGTTGTAACAAGTGGTTATTTCAGTCAAAGTTGCTCTTCTATCAGCTTGAATCAGTTGGCCCATTCTCCTCTGACCTTAAGCATCAACAAGGCATTTTCGCCCACAGGACTGCCGCATGCTGGATGTTTTTCCCTTTTCACACCATTCATTGTAAACCCTAGAAATGGTTGTGCGTGAAAATCCCAGTAACTGAGCAGATTGTGAAATACTCAGGCCGGCCCGTCTGGCACCAACAATCATGCCACGCTCAAAATTGCTTAAATCACCTTTCTTTCCCATTCTGACATTCAGTTTGGAGTTCAGGAGATTGTCTTGACCAGGACCACACCCCTAAATGCATTGAAGCAACTGCCATGTGATTGGTTGATTAGTTAATTGCATTAATGAGAAATTGAACAGGTGTTCCTAATAATCCTTTAGGTGAGTGTATATTACACCAGCAGCACTTTCTTAGCCAACCACTCCACTAGCTCCAGTGCAAGACTATGCCTCAATTTGGCTTATGCAAATTGCCTTATAAAAGAAAAAAACTAGACGTTGTGAGGTGGAACATGGCTTGTGAAAATTACTCACTAGAGTATAAATAATCCATATAAAGTGTCAATTCCTGGGGAAAAATAAAGGGTTCAGCCAGCAACAATTTCTAAATCACCCACTCCATTGGCTGCCAAATATGGCTGGGCAAATTGCCTTATAAAAAAAGGACTAGATGTTGTGAGGTGGAACATGGCTATCGAGAATTACTCACTAAGGTATGAAGTATCCATATAAAGTGTCATTTCATAAAAGAAAATAGAGGGTATAGCCAGTAGCACTTTTTTAAATCACCTGCTCCATTGGCTCCAGTTCAATACACTGTAAGTCCAACACAGCTATGGAAATTGCCTTATAAATGAAAAAATTTAGTGAGGTGGGACATGGCTTCCGAGAATATTCACTAGAGTATAAGTAATCCATATAAATACTTGTCTGACCATCTCTAATCTTTCCAGCTTGTAACTGGTGACCTATTTCACTATCCTTGCCATATAGGAGAACCCTGTCCCATTGTTGCTTGCAACAATATTTATTAGGGGTTCTCCGGTAGGAGAAATGGTTAGGGCTTATCTAAGCTAATGTAGAAAACATCTAATATAAAAAAAAATCCTATTTTGATGTTCATCTCATCTTCATCCGCCTATCCGGTATCGGGTCGCGGGGGAAGCAGCTCCAGCAGGGGACCCCAAACTTCCCTTTCCCGAGCCACATTTGCCAGCTCTGACTGGGGGATTCCGAGGGGTGCCCAGGCCAGTGTCGAAATATAATCTCTCCACATAGTCCTGGGCCTACCCCAAGGTCTCCTCCCAGCTGGACGTGCCTGGAACACCTCCCTAGGGAGACGTCCTGGGGGCATCCTTACCAGATGCCCGAACCACCTCAACTGGCTCCTTTCGATGCAAAGGAGCAGCGGCTCTACTCCGAGTTCCTCACGGATGGCTGAGCTTCTCACCCTATCCCTAAGGGAGAAGCCACCTACCCATCTGAGAAAACCCATTTCAGCCACTTGTACTCACAATCTTGTTCTTGCATATCTTGAAGTGGGAAAGCACCACCCTTAGCCTAGGGCTAGCTGGACATGCACTGGAGCAGGGTTAGCACCGACATTTCAGGGCTAACTTCAGAAAAACTGTGAATAAGCAGTATTCACTGTGTTTATAAGCAAATAATTTGTACAGTGATTTGCTTATATAAGCAAATGTTTACGGAATTCAACATTGCCATGATTATTTAATCAAAAATAACTCCTCTAAATGCCTCAGTCTAAGCTAGCGTTAGTTCACCTTAAATCATTCTGGTGACATTAACATTTTTACAAATGTTTTAGCTATTAAAAATGTGCCTTTAGTAGAGAGGGTGTTACAGTTGCAGATCTTGCAGATCTTATCCAAGTCATTAAGGTTTTGAGGTTGACGTTTGGCAACTCGATGCATCAGCTTCCTCCACAGATTTTCTATGGGATTAAGGTCTGGAGACTGGCTAGGCCACTTCAGGACTTTAATGTGTTTCCACTCCTTTGTTGCCTTGGCTGTGTGTTTTGGGTCATTGTCATGCTGGAATACCCATCCACAAACAATTTTCAATGCCCTGGCTGAGGGAAGGAGGTTCTTACCCAAGATTTGACAGTACATGGCCCCGTCCATCATCCCTTTGATGCGGTGACGTTGTCCTGTCCCCACTGCAGAAAAACACCCCAAAAGCATAATATTTCCACCACCATGTTTGGCAGTGGGGATGGCGTTCTTGGGGTCATAGGCAGTCCTTCACGGCGGTGTGTGTTACCAATTGTGTTCTTGGTGACTATGGTCCCAGTTGCCTTGAGATCATTGACAACATCCTCCCGTGTAGTTCTGGGCTGATTCCTCACCGTTCTCATGATCATTGCAACTCCAAGAGGTGAGATCTTGCATGGAGCCCCAGACCAAGGGAGATTGACAGTTCTTTTAAGTTTCTTCCATTTCCGAATAATCAGACTGTTTTTACCTTCTCAACAAGTTGCTTGGCGATGGTCTTGTAGCCCAATCCAGCCTTGTGTAGGTCTACAATCTTGTCCCTGACATCCTTGGACAGTTCTTTGGTCTTGGTCCATGGTGGCAATCTGATTGATTGATTGTTTCTGTGGACAGTTGTCTTTTATACAGGTAACAAGCTGAGATTAGGAGCACTCCCTTTAAGAGCAGTGTATCGTTACCTGTATGAAAGACACCTGGGAACCAGAAAACCTTCTGATTGAGAGGGGATGAAATACTGATTTCACTCATTAAAATGCAAATCAATTTATAACATTTTTTAAATGTTATAAATTTGATTATTTTGTTGTCATTCTGTCTCTCACTGTTCAAATAAACCTACCATTAGAATTATAGACTGATAGTGGGACTTTGTCAGTGGGCTAACGTGCAAAATTAGCACAGGATCAAAAAAAAAATGTCTCACTGTATTTGTTCAAGCCTCCATTTCCATTCTCAGTAGTTAAGTAATTTCTCTGTTTTAATTTTTCTACAATTCCATTTCTAAACAATTTAACAATAACACATGGGTATGTAGGCTATACAGTGGGGATAACAAGTATTTGATACACTGCCGATTTTGCAGGTTTTCCTACTTACAAAGCATGTAGAGGTCTGTAATTTTTATCATAGGTACTCTTCAACTGTGAGAGACAGAATCTAAAACATGGTATGATTTTTAAATAATTAATTTGCATTTTATTGCATGACATAAGTATTTGATCACCTACCAACCAGTAAGAATTTCGGCTCTCACAGACTTGTTAGTTTTTCTTTAAGAAGCCCTCCTGTTCTCTACTCATTACCTGTATTAACTGCACCTGTTTGAACTTGTTACCTGTATAAAAGACACCTGTCCACACACTCAATCAAATAGACTCCAACCTCTCCACAATGGCCAAGACCAGACAGCTGTGTAAGGACATCAGGGATAAAATTGTAGACCTGCACAAGGCTGGGATGGGCTACAGGACAACTGGCAAGCAGCTTAGTGAGAAGGCAATAACTGTTGGTGCGATTATTAGAAAATGGAAGAAGTTCAAGATGACGGTCAATCTCCCTCTGTCTGGGGCCCCATGCAAGATCTCACCTCGTGGGGCATCAATGATTATGAGGAAGGTGAGGGATCAGCCCAGAACTACACGGCAGGACCTGGTCAATGACTTGAAGAGAGCTGGGACCACAGTCTCAAAGAAAACCATTAGTAACCCACTATGCCGTCATGGATTAAAATCCTGCAGTGCACAGAAGGTCCCCCTGCTCAAGCCAGCGCATGTCCAGGCCCGTCTGAAGTTTGCCAATGACCATCTGGATGATCCAGAGGAGGAATGGGAGAAGGTCATGTGATCTGATGAGAGAAAAATAGAGCTTTTTGGTCTAAACTCCACTCGCCGTGTTTGGAGGAAGAAGAAGGATGAGTACAACCCAAAGAACACCATCCCAACCGTGAAGCATGGAGGTGGAAACATCATTCTTTTGGGATGCTTTTCTGCAAAGGGGACAGGACAACTGCACCGTATTGAGGGGAGGATGGGGCCATTTATCGCAAGATCTTGGCCAACAACCACCTTCCCTCAGTAAGAGCACTGAAGATGGGTCGTGACTGTATCTTCCAGCATGACAACGACCCGAAAAACTCAGCCAGGACAACTAAGGAGTGGCTCCGTAAGAAGCATCTCAAGGTCCCGGAATAGCCTAGCCAGTCTCCAGACCTGAACCCAATAGAAAATCTTTAGAGGGAGCTGAAAGTCTGTATTGCCCAGCGACAGCCCCGGAATCTGAAGGATCTGGAGAAGGTCTGTATGGAGGAGTGGACCAAAATCCCTGCTGCAGTGTGTGCAAACCTGTTCAAGAACTACAGGAAATGTATGATCTTTGTAATTGCAAACAAAGGTTTCTGTGCCAAATATTAAGTTCTGCTTTTCTGATGTATCAAATACTTATGTCATGCAATAAAATGCAAATTAATTACTAACTCTGATGGCCACTGTTAAAATTGCCTTAAAATCACAGGGTGTCCGATTGACCTGATTGTTGGTGTGCAGGTGTCTAATTTTGCCTTGCTATAGGGTTGTGAGGAATAAGAGATACATTTAAAGATGGTGGAACAATGATTAGAGTAAAGAGGTGGTTAATGTCCATTGGACAATAGATGGTAGGTGATACAATGAAGTAATCAACTTCTTTGCCTGTCTGTACCTCTTTGTCACTAACACACACACACTTGGTAAAACATGTACTTGCAGGGTCTTATCACTGCGTTTTCCATTACCAGTGTTTTTGTCTATGGCCTTAGAGAGTTACTGTTGAGTCAGAATTCTGTATGACCATACATATACAGATACAAATGTAACCCTGACAGACAATTTTCCCGTGCATACCCTGTTGACCAACTTCTTTAGGGTATTTGTATATCTCAATGCATATTACACCAGCAGCACTTTCTTAGCCAAAAACTCCATTGGCTCTAGTGCAAGACTACACCTGAATTTGGCCTTTGCAAATTGCCTTATCAAAAAACCTAGACATTGTGATGTGGAACATGGTTTTTAAGAATTATCGCTAAGGTATAAAGAATCCATATAAACTGCCAATTCATGGGGGACAATACAGGGTGTAGCCAGCAGCGAGAGAAAAATCGCAAAACCACTTTATATGAGAAAAATGAACTGCACTACATTAACAAGGTTTTAAGATGGCACATAGAACACATTAAATCAGAGTAATGTAATCACCTTATTACACACCTAGTATATTCAACTAGGCAAAGATAGCAAAAAGACTTTAAATAAAAAGTCCCAAACCCACAATTGTGTGCAACATGTTTCAGCGTCGTCAAGGTAACATAATAAAGTTGCAAAGTGCTTACAATTTATAGCATTTGGAGCCCATCCAGCCTCTTGCACTCAATTACTTACCATGTGACATCAGTTAAGTCTGTGAGGGTTCAGGGCTTAGGGTTTAAGGGGGACATTGGAATTGAGCCTTAGTGTCACAGTGTCTGACCATATCTGACCTTTCCAGCTTGTAACTGGTGACCTATTTCACTATCCTTGCCATATAGGAAAACCCTGTCCCATTGTTGCTTGCAACTATATTTATTATAATTTTTTTAATGTAATTTTTTCCCCTTGAAACCGATGAAAAACTCCAAGTCTTTGTTGAAAAGTTATATAAATTGGAACGCTGAAAATCTAGACCACGTATACCTACCACAAGGTGATGTGACCCGATTGCTCCATAGGGGGCGCCACAGGCCATGCCCAAATTCAGTTCTTTCACAATGATGCAATTTCCACCCCAATTGACCTAGAATGCTGATTCCTTGTGGACATACCTCATGTCTTAAGATGAACAAAAAAGCCTCAATAACCCATAAAGTCCACCATCTTGGATTTTTCTGTACAATGGAAATTTGGCCAAACTTATATAAATTTACTTATAATCAACTATAAGTCAGATTGACCTGTCCTTTGGCGTACAGTTGTCCCATAAATGCCTCCCTATAGGGTGATTAGTAATAAGAGACACATTGCAAGATGGTGGACAAAATGGCTGAGCAGTGTAAAACAAATGCATCTACAGTATCTCAAAAAAGTGAGTACACCCCTCACATTTTTGTAAATATTTGATAATATCTTTTCATGTGACAACACTGAAGAAATGCTACAATGTAAAGTAGTGTACAGCTTGTATTACAGTGTAAATTTGCTGTCCCCTCAAAATAACACAACACACAGCCAATAATGTCTAAACCGCTGGCAACAATAGTGAGTACACCCCTAAGTGAAAATGTCCAAATTGGGCCCAAAGTGTCAATATTTTGTGTGGCCACCATTTTTTTCCAGTACTGCCTTAACCCTCTTGGGCATGGAGATCACCAGAGCATCACAGGTTGCCACTGGAGTCCTCTTCCACTCCTCCATGACGACATCACAGAGCTAGTGTATGTTAGAGACCTTGTTCTCCTCCACCTTCCGTTTGAGGATGCCCCACAGATGCTCAATAGGATTTAGGTCTGGGGACATGCTTGGCCAGTCCATCACCTTTACCCTCAGCTTCTTTAGCAAGGCAGTGGTCGTCTTGGAGGTGTGTTTGGGGTCATTATCATGTTGGAATACTGCCCTGCGGCCCAGTCTCCGAAGGGAGGGGATCATGCTTTGCTTCAGTATGTCACAGTACATGTTGGCATTCATGGTTCCCTCAATGAGCTGTAGCTCCCCAGTGCCGGCAGTACTCATGCAGCCCCAGACCATGACACTCCCACCACCATGCTTGACTGTAGACAACACACTTGTCTTTGTACTCCTCACCTGGTTGCCGCCACACACGCTTGACACCATCTGAACCAAATAGGTTTAATTTGGTCTCATCAGACCAAAGGACATGATGGAAATTTCATCAGACCTTTTAAAGGAGTAAGGACAGAGACAAAATTATCTTGCACAATCAACAGTTTAATTGCAAATAGATAAATGCGTCAAACGTCAAAATAATCATCCAAGGAGTCTCTAACTTAATACATGACAATCATCAGTGCTTGTAGTGGAAAAAGGGGTGTGGTAAGTTGCTGCCCAGCTGTCCTAACTCAACAGAACTCATTCCCTTTGTTCTATTACTACCTGGGCTTCACACAAGGGGCAGGCTATCCTGCCCCAGATGGGTAACATCTTCACCCCCCTAAGAGGTCTTACATCATCTGGACAAAAAATAGATAGACTCTGATGGGTTATACAGATACGAGTAACCCTATGATCTGCTGATACCAGTCAATAATGACCCTAAACACCAGATCCACATCTCCTACATTCCTTCTCTTATCCAAACATGGGGACTCAGTACCTTTAACTAGTAACCAATTTATACATGTATAAGTATACATCAGTTCAAGAATTTCCACAACAGTCCATCCTCTTGATACTAAATCAACCCTTGGTATCAATCCTTAAACCAGAGGTCTCAAACCGGTTGTCTGCAGGTTTTCCCTCTCACCTTGTACTTAATTGACTAATTAGGTCACTAATTGGTTCGTTTCTACCCCACCTGGTTGTTTAGGTCTGAACTGGGAACCAATTTAAAGGAAAACCCAAAAACCTGCAGACACATGGCCCTCTGTGGAACTGGTTGGAGACCTCTGCCTTAAACAGTTTACTCATTAGGATGTACACTGCAACAAAACAGTACTCCATAACAACATGACCCTGTCGATATCATTATTCTAATGATTAGAGAATGGAACAAATCTGAAATATCTGGATCCTCATTTACATGCTTCTAGACCATTACCTTCGTATTAACTCCAAGATCACACATTTTCATTATACAGAATTATAACATAGTACAGCAAAATCTTATGTTAAAATCACTGGTCAAAGGAAATGAATTCAAGTATATATTGACAGTATGGAGTATGTAGCATCGACACATGGGTGTGTAAAACCTATCACTGAATACGTCCTTCAATTTGTTACTTGTACAAAGTTCTCTCATGCCAATTACTCGATTCACTGGAAAGTCCTCTCATGGTTCCAATTAGGTGTACTTCCAAAGTCATCACAAATGTTCTGCTCCTCCAAACGTCAGACAGTCAGTTATAAACCATTTATTGGCAGACCATTGTAACAGAACATAAAAGTCAGATGTATATTCCAAGGTGTTGTCCTTCATAGCTCAAATGCAGGTTACCATGACACAGCTCTAGTTGTCTTCATACTAGCTGCTTTATCAGCCAGGTCAGGAGAATCTGTGTTCTCCTTTGTAAATGCCAAAATGAACAGTTTTAGCTAAAGATTCTATAGCTTCAGGCCAGGTCAGAAGTGATGGTTACCAGTCAACACGCACCAGTAAACGTTGTCCAGAACCAGAGCTTTCCTTAACCCCCATCACCTCGGTTGGAGGTTGCCTTCTCCATCTCATGGCAGAATCATCAGGACTAGAATTAGTCCAGCTTACAGTTAAACTCAGTCTCTCTGGGCTCCAACCAGTCCTCTATCGCTGAATTGCTTTCAAATGTCCTGTACCTGTCAGAGAATTCTCCTTGAGAAGATAAGTTGCAACTGCACAGTACACAATCAAAAATATGTCCATTACATTAGCTTGTTGCATCTTGCTAATGCATTAGAACCCAGTCTTACCAAACACTCAACCCTATATTTCCAATGTATTTCTGTTTCCTTTGTCTAAATAGATTAGAAAAGTTGTAAAAAGTCTTTACTGACCTAAAGATAACAAACCCTAGTCTTGAAGAATGGACCCCTTATCAATTAGAGACACATTGGTGTTATCTTGAGAAACAACCCAGCTAGGCAATAGCAAGCAAACCTTTTGTCTCATCATTCACACCTTAAAGAAACATCTGTCAACCATTAACATTCCAATGATTGCCTAATAGGACAGAAATTAAGTACACAGGTATACATGTCTATAACAAATAATGAAGAGTCATTGAATATGTAAATAAACATGGAATTGACATTCCCGGTTCCTTCAAGTCAAATCCAGAGTAATGAACATCAAGTATTCAATGAAGCCGAATTAGAATACCCAATTTTGAAAACGGCCTCCAGACGGCCTACTGCATCACCAGGTTCACAACGAAAAGTTCCATAGAGTGAAAGGAGTCGGGGGCAATCTCGGTCACCAGCGGGTTTGGCTATGTCGATTGTAGGGAAATGACCTCCACCGTTGCAGTGTTGCCGGGCAGGATGGGATCACGCAAACCTTCGGCCCACGTAACTATGAGGGACGATCAATGGCTTACTGCCACACTCACCCATGTTCCCAATTTACCCAGTAAATCTAGTTTCAAAGGTTTTACTGCAGATCTAAAGAGGTCCAACCTCTCAAAAGGTCCAACCTTTGTGTCAGTAGTGGGTACGGTGTTGCAGGAGTAAGGAACCAGGTGCAGGCAGGGGTAGTCGGTGTTGAATTTTTAATATAAACAAACACAGAGCATAACAAAAACACAATGAAAGAAAAGGGCTGACTCAAGCAGCAAAACGATTATACATGAAGGTTCTCAAGACTTAAATTTAACAGCAACACACACAACAACATCCAGTGACGACAACAATGATCCACAATGTGGGGAGCATAGGGGAAACATTTAAACACATACTAATGAGCAAACAGGGACCTGGTGTGAACGATGATTAAAGACATGTGACACAAAACAAGTCTGGGATGCGTTTGTGTGATGATTGGAAGTGAGAATGTACGAAACAGTGGCGCTGCAAGGGAGGATCAGGAGCCGGCGGAGGATCAGGAGCCTGGAGAGCCAGCGGAGCGGCCGGGCCGGTAGAGGGCGCCGGGGCGGCCAGGACAGGAGTGCACGGCGGCGGCCAGACCCCGGCAGCCTCAGGCGGCTCGGGCCATTCCTCTTCGGGCTCAGGTGGTAGAGGCCACTCCTCCTCTGGCTCAGGCGGTAGAGGCCACTCCTCCTCAGGCTCAGGAGGCATGGGCTGCCGCTTCTGCCAGGTAGGAGGCACAGGCTGCCGTTTCTGTCAGGTAGGAGGCACGGGCTGCCACTTCTGGCAGGTAGGAGGCACGGGCTGCCGCTTCTGGCAGGTAGGAGGCACGGGCTGCCGCTTCTGGCAGGTAGGAAATCCCAATGTCGCGTCAACTAGCAGCAGAATTGCTGCAGAATGGCTAAACGGGTGGCTACCCAGACATGTCCTTCGGATGGTCAGGGTTAAACATGGAATCTTCTGTGGCAGAGATGATCAGCATGTTAATCAGGCTCTGGCTGGATGTTTGGTCTCCCCAAATCCAGAAAAACTTAATTGGACTAGGATTCCGGAGGGAGTGGACCAGGGATCGGAGCTAGTGTGTTACCTATGCCTTGGCAGCATAATTGGATTAGGATTCCGGTGGGAGTGGACCAGGGATCGGAGCTAGTGTGTTACCTATGCCTTGGCAGCATAATTGGACTAGGATTCCGGTGGGAGTGGACCAGGAATCGGAGCTAGTGTGTTACCTATGCCTTGGCAGCATACCACAGGAGACGGGGTTTACAGGTATGCTTATTCCAGGTAAGTACTGGGAGGGCTCAGGTAAAGACAGCCCCAGGTTCCTGCTAAAACCCATAGAAAGCCGAAAGCACCCCGAGAGGGGAGCTCAAGGTGGGTGATGTCATCCTGTGCAGACAGTGTCGAGAAGGGAGGGTCCCAAGAATGTCCCTCAGGGTGGATGTCCAGACCTCAGGGGAAGAGGGATGGACTCCACTACATTGTGAGTGCAGTGCCACGGCAGGAGGAGAAATTATATCATGTACACCCTGCCTGATGGCTAGGGGAGCAGGCCTTCTGACGCAGCAATGCTATGGGGGTACCTTAGTTCCAAGAAAATGTTGGAATGGGTGATGGGTGCTCAAAATCTATACCCTTGCCTAGACCCCAGTGGTGAGGACCCGTAATGGTGTCCAAAGCTTGGGGAAGTCCAAGCTGTACTAGAAACAGTCAGTTTGCCTGGTTTTGAATACCACTGGAATTAGAGTAGCTGGGAGAGTTAGAATGGTGTTACCAGGTTTGACCCCAGCAGCAGGGTTTGCCTGGGTGAAAAAACACCTATTATAGAATATTTTCCCCAGGGGACCTTCTCATTGAACAGATAAATTCATGCGAGGTCCCACGGGAAGAAGAAACGGGATAAAACACCATATGAGTTGGACAAAAGAATAACTAGTTCAGCTTATCAAATAGGAACCTTCGAGACAGAGCCAAACAAAGTAACTGGGGCTTAAATTGTTTCGAAAGGAAAGTACATACCTAATAGCTGGGGCATCTCAGATAGAGGGACAAACCCATAGGAAGTCGGGAGATCGGGATGAACTCCCAACCGACCCAACCCATAAGCTGACAATTACTATCTGGTGCCTGACCAGGGGCACAGAGCTGTTGTGGTGGGCCTGGGACACTGGGAAAACCCAGCAACATATGGTTACAGAGGACCCAGAACAGAACCCTGACCGGGACGGATTCCCGTTCTTGTTACCACTGAGTAGGAAGAAAAAACAGTAGAGACCCTTGGACTCAACATGATGTTCTCTCTGTTACAGGGAGGGCAGCATGGACAGTCCCAGGGGTGGTATGCCTGGCCCATCGAGGTGGTTGATAATGCTATTCTTGGTAGCATTAAGTATAGGTTTCACCCTCTTGATTTTAGACGAAATGGGTCAAATTTAAATTTCAGGAAGAAGATGTATGATGACTAGCTACACCTCACTTGAAAGACTTGGTGAACATGTCTCATGGAGGTTTCCGAGGGGTTTTGACTCGACTCATACTAACCCTTATGATGGGTCTGATATAAGTTACTATAGAACGACTATAAATCTGACCCGGGAAAATGTCATCACTGTAATAACAGTAGGTGATAGGTTGAATGCAAATGTAAAAGCTTTGCTGATAAAGGCGTCTAATTGTTCAGGTAATAATCTCTAATGTACACTCACCTAAAGGATTATTAGGAACACCATACTAATATTATGTTTGACCCCCTTTCGCCTTCAGAACTGCTTTAATTCTATGTGGCATTGATTCAACAAGGGGCTGAAAGCATTCTTTAGAAATGTTGGCCCATATTGATAGGATAGCATCTTGCAGTTGATGGAGATTTGTGGGATGCACATCCAGGGCACGAAGCTCCCGTTCCACCACATCCCAAAGATGCTCTATTGGGTTGAGATCTGGTGACTCTGGGGGCCCTTTCAGTACAGTGAACTCATTGTCATGTTCAAGAAACCAATTTGAAATGATTCGAGCTTTGTGACATGGTGCATTATCCTGCTGGAAGTAGCCATCAGAGGATGGGTACATGGTGGTCATAAAGGGATGGACATGGTCAGAAACAATGCTCAGGTAGGCCGTAGCATTTAAACGATGCCCAATTGGCACTAAGGGGCCTAAAGTGTGCCAAGAAAACATCTCCCACACCATTACACCACCACCAGCAGCCTGCACAGTGGTAACAAGGCATGATGGATCCATGTTCTCATTCTGTCTACGCCAAATTCTGACTCTACCATCTGAATGTCTCAACAGAAATCGAGACTCATCAGACCGCATACTGGATGTTTTTCCCTTTTCACACCACTCTTTGTAAACCCTAGAAATGGTTGTGCGTGAAAATCCCAGTAACTGAGCAGATTGTGAAATACTCAGACTGGCCCGTCTGGCAACAACAACCATGCCACGCTCAAAATTGCTTACATCACCTTTCTGACATTCAGTTTGGAGTTCAGAAGATTGTCTTGACCAGGACCACACCCCTAAATGCATTGAAGCAACTGCCATGTGATTGGTTGATTAGACAATTGCATTAATGAGAAATTGAACAGGTGTTCCTAATAATCCTTTAGGTGAGTGTATATTGGTTGTGTTTGTGGGATAGCTGGAATAGAAGCCCAAATTATTCAAAAGTAATAACCCATGTAAAGGTAGATATAAAGTGGGTCTTAGTTACGATGTTCCGGGTCAATGTAACATGGGAACCTGTAATAAGGCAAAAGGCTTGTATAGGAAAATATACGTATTTCACTGGGCAAGATACTACCTATGGGAATATTACCGGATACAACCCATATGGACTAGAGGAAAGAGATCCGGATGGTTCAGAGCAATGGTGTGAACCTAGGAATAAAACTGAATGGGCCTTACAGGTCACTGACCAGGGAAGCTGGGGCGATATCCATTGTGGGAATGGTAGCAGAGCTAAGATCAGAAGGGCAATTCTGCAAACTAGGCCAGTCCCAGAATGGGTGAAGCAAAATAGCACCCACATATTTCTCCATGACGGATATAATCCACACCCAATCTGGAAGAAGATTAAATCGACAATGTTTACTGTCAGAAAAGGGTGGGTGGCATATTCGGCTGATAACCCTTGAAATGTCACCTGGACAGGAACCAGAAAATGTTGATAAATGGATCATGGAGCCAGTCCAGCAACACAGATTTATCAATCGCCATAGAAGCATTACATTTAACTTTGGTCAAGCAACAATATGTTGTCCTAAACAAACCCACCTCTAAACAGTTGAGACAAGCTTATGCTATTATGGGTCAGTATTGGGACAAATACACGAGAGACGTAATGAAGGACTCAGGGGAGAGAGAACATTGGCAATTGAAAGGCAACTGGACCCTGATGGACACATATTTACGATGGGACCAAAATAGTAAAGCCACATATAGAGTATCCAATACCACATGGACAAAGACAAGGTTAACTAACAAAATGAATGCCAGCAAGCCGTATAATCACTCCCTGGCAATCTACCTCTTAGTCTCATGGATTTACCCATTTGAGACAGATCTTGCAGGTGGTAACTTTGGTTGTACTGTATTGTTATCATTGGGCGAATTGGGACAAGACAACCTGGATAAAAAATTGGCCTACGGCTATGCAGACTAAAAAGTTTAAAGTCTTTGTTAAATCTAAACCCCTTGCTAGCCTGGTATTGGCAACAGGGTTACCTATATCGATAGTCCCATACCATTACCCAATATTGGGTTTAACCACGGATGATAGGATTACAGTTACAAATGGCCATTGCATAACTACAAACCTGATTCCAAAAAGGTTGGGACACTGTACAATTGTGAATAAAAACAGAATGCAATGATGTGGAAGTTTCAAATTTCAATATTTTATTCAGAATACAACATAGATGACATATCAAATGTTTAAACTGAGAAGACTTATCACTTTAACCCTTTGGTGCGTACGATCACACCGGTGTGATCAATCTAGAGTGGTCCCTGAAGCGTATGATTACACTGGTGTGATTAGAACGTCATGTTTAGAACGCACCATTAGCATGCCTAGCTACAAGTAACGTAACAATGGCTGGTCAGACCGCGCTGTTATTTACTCACATTTAGCTCAAACAGTGTTTATAACTTTATTTCCTGATTGTAATTGTTTCAAGACCATACTATGATATTAACCAGGTAGAAAGCATTCAAATCGGGACAAGAAGTGTTACTTACGTACCAACAGACAGCCAACTTTAATACACAAAAACGAATTATATTAGCGACTACTACCGATCAAAACCATTGCAAAAACTTTCTAGAAGTTACGTTATCTGTTGTATGCATTTTATATAGTTTATTCATTTTCACTGCACTGAATTACTGGTCACGATTTGTTAGCTAGCGGGCAGCTGATGTTTGCTAGCAGTTAGCTGACGTTTTCTAGCTAGCTACAGTTATAAATCAACCAACTTTTGCAGCTCTTAGAATTAGAGTCAACGAGAGAAGCTTGCAATGCAATGCATGTAGTGTTCCTTACCTAGCAAGGTGACTGTTCAAATGCTGGCGTGAGTTCAAATGCTGGAGAGTACTGAAGTCACGTGCAAAAAAACTCACGCTGGGGGGTCGGTAAGGAATATTTGAAACTCACGCGTGAAAAGGTTAAGGGAAAAATAAGTTTTCATGGCATCAACAAATCTCAAAAAAGTTGTGACAAGGCCATGTTTACCATTGTGTGGCATCCCCTCTTCTTTTCATAACAGACTGCAAACGTCTGGGAACTGAGGAGACAAGTTGCTCAAGTTTATGAATTGGAATGTTGTCCCATTCTTGTCTAATACAGGCTTCTAGTTGCTCAACTGTCTTAGGCATTCTTTGTCGCACCTTCCACTTTATGATGCGCCAAATGTTTTCTATGGGTGAAAGATCTGGACTTCAGGCTGGCCATTTCAGTAACCGGATCCTTCTTCTATGCAGCCATGACATAGTAATTGATGCGGAGTATATATGGTCTGGCATTGTCATGTTGGAAAATGCAAGGTCTTCCCTGAAAGAGACGACGTCTGGATGGGAACATATGTTGTTCTAGAACTTGGATATAACTGTCAGCATTGATGGTGCCTTTCCAGATGTGTAGGTTGCCCATGCCACACCCACTCATGCAACCCCATACCATCAGAGATGCAGGCTTCTGAACTGAGCGCTGATAACAACTTGGGTTGTCCTTGTCCTCTTTAGTCCGGATGATATGGCGTCCCAGTTTTCCTAAATGAACTTCACATTTTGATATCGTCTGACCACAGAACACTTTTCCACAGTCCATTTTAAATGATCCTTGGCCCAGAGAAAATGCCTGCGCTTCTGTATTCTGTTTAGATACGGCTTCTTTTTTGACCTATAGAGTTTTAGCCGGCAACGGCGAATGGCACGGTGGATTGTGTTCACCGACAATGTTTTCTGGAAGTATTCCTGAGCCCATGTTGTGATTTCCATTACAGTATCATTCCTGTATGTGATGCAGTGCCGTCTGAGGGCATCAAGTATGGTTTTCCGGCCTTGACCCTTACGCACAGAGATTGTTCCAGATTCTCTGAATCTTTGGATGATATTATGCACTGTAGATGATGATAACTTCAAACTCTATGCAATTTTTCTCTGAGAAACTCCTTTCTGATATTGCTCTGATATTAGTATTTATATATATATATATATATATATCTGATATTACAATTTTTCTACGCAGCATTGGAGGAATTGGTGATCCTCTGCCCATCTTGACTTCTGAGAGACACTGCCACTCTGAGAGGCTCTTTTTATACCCAATCATGTTGCCAATTGACATAATAAGTTGCAAATTGGTCCTCCAGCTGTTCCTTATCTGTAAATGTAACTTTTCCGGACTCTTTATGCTACCTGTCCCAGCTTTTTTGGAATGTGTAGCTCTCATGAAATCCAAAATGAGCCAATATTTGGCAAGACATTACAAAATGTCTTACTGTCAACATTCAATATGTTATCTATATTCTATTGTGAATTAAATATAAGTTTATGAGATTTGTAAAATATTTCATTCCTTTTTTACTCACAATTGTACAGTGTCCCAACTTTTTTGGAATCAGGTTTGTATTTATTATGATTTAATCAGTGATAGCGGTGTAATAGCCAAAGTAAATCTAACTCTGAGGAGGACAGATGGACAGAACATTGCTCGCTGGAGAACAGTGGTCCATGAACACTATTCATCCACAAGTTAGCCAGGCCCAGGTACCCCTTATAGACTGGGAGAGACAGTACCCAGCCTTAATGCTGAAAAATCCAACATTGTACAATGCCCTATGTAGAGGAGTAATATGGGATAGCAACATTCGCCAAGTAAGACCACCCTTGAGCAGAAAATCTGTTTGCTGCTTCTTTGTTTATCCCTGGGATTATTTCACAATTTCAGTCTCGCCCAGATATACAGGACAATTATGAACTCTTTATAAGGACCATAGTGGAAGGTGTAGTAAACAGAACCACTGTGCAAATTATGTCTGGGAGAAATGACACCCCTGACTGAAAGGGGTGTCATCAGGGTTCTGCCTAGCGGCGGCCCTTTTTTCTATCACATTCATAGCCTGGGCAATGCCAATGTTTGACCGGCTGTGAGTTTGTCAAATTGCTCCAACCATAGTCCACCTCCCTCTCCCATCGGGGGTAATTTATCTACCAGCGCCTGTACGTCTCCCAGCACCAATGGTTTATACTGTGGTTTGCCGCCTCCCACTCTAAAGAGAGGCAGCTGAAACCGAGCGCAACTAGCTACCCCTTTTTCTGCTTGTGATCGCGTGTACCTTTTATTTTTAGTCTTTTAAGCCGATTCTACTGCGTCATGGTGTACTTTTTGTTCTGGTGGGGGGCGAACGCGGCAGCGGGTCTACATCTACGTCTCCCTTCCCCCAGTCTCTACTACTGTTTGAGTCAGTGTCTTCGTCTGAGTCAATCCATCTCCCTACTGCTTTCCTCGTGAGTAACACCCGTCCCCTGTGTAAATGTCCCTTTTTCTGCTTGTCACTCCCGTCAGACCCCGACCCCGTGTCCTCGCCTAACCCGCCTTTACCACTGCCTGACTTCTTCTTCCTGGTCCCTTTCACCTCCATCCATCCATCCATCCATCTTCTTCCGCTTATCCGGGGCCGGGTCGCGGGGGCAGCAGTCTAAGCAGGGATGCCCAGACTTCCCTCTCCCCAGACACTTCCTCTAGCTCTTCCAGGGGGACAAAGAGGCGTTCCCAGGCCAGCCGGGAGACATAGTCCAGCGTGTCCTAGGTCTTCCCCGGGGTCTCCTCCCGGTGGGACGGACCGGAACACCTTCCCAGGAAGGCATTCCGGAGGCATCCGAAACAGATGCCCAAGCCACCTCAGCTGACCCCTCTCGATGTGGAGGAGCAGCGGTTCTACTCTGAGCTCCTCCCGGGTGACCGAGCTTCTCACCCTATCTCTAAGGGATCGCCCAGCCACCCTGCGGAGAAAGCTCATTTCGGCCGCCTGTATCCGGGATCTTGTCCTTTCGGTCATGACCCAAAGCTCATGACCATAGGTGAGAGTAGGAACGTAGATTGACTGGTAAATCGAGAGCTTCGCCTTGCGGCTCAGCTCTTTCTTCACCATGACAGACCGATACATCGACTGCATTACTGCAGAAGCTGCACCGATCCGTCTGTCAATCTCCCCTTCCATCCTTTCCTCACTCGTGAACAAGACCCCTAGATACTTAAACTCCTCCACTTGAGGCAGGTACTCTCCACCAACCTGAAGTGGGCAAGCCACCCTTTTCCGACTGAGGACCATGGCCTCGGATTTGGAGGTGCTGATTCTCATCCCCACCGCTTCACACTCGGCTGCAAACCGTCCCAGTGCATGCTGAAGATCCTGGTTAGAAGGGGCCAACACAACAACATCATCTGCAAAGAGCAGAGATGAAATTGTGTGGTCCCCAAACCTGACACCCTCCGGCCCCTGGCTGCGCCTAGAAATTCTGTCCATAAAAATTACGAACAGAACCGGTGACAAAGGGCAGCCCTGCCGGAGTCCAACATGCACTGGGAACAAGTCTGACTTACTGCCGGCAATGCGGACCATGCTCCTGCTTCGGTTGTACAGGGACCTGACAGCCCTTAGCAAAGGACCCAGGACCCCATATTCCCGAAGCACCCTCCACAAGATGCCGCGAGGGACACAGTCGAATGCCTTCTCCAAATCCACAAAACACATGTGGATTGGTTGGGCAAACTCCCATGAACCCTCCAACACCCCGTAGAGGGTATAGAGCTGGTCCAGTGTTCCACGGCCCGGACGAAAACCACACTGTTCCTCCTGAATCCGAGGTTCTACTATCGGCCGTATTCTCCTCTCCAGAACCCTGGCATAGACTTTCCCGGGGAGGCTGAGAAGTGTGATCCCCCTATAGTTGGAACACACCCTCCGGTCCCCCTTCTTAAAAAGAGGGACCACCACCCCGGTCTGCCATCCCAGAGGCACTGTCCCCGACCGCCACGCGATGTTGCACAGGCGTGTCAACCAAGACAGCCCCACAACATCCAGAGACTTGAGGTACTCAGGGCGGCTCTCATCCACCCCCGGTGCCTTGCCACCGAGGAGTTTCTTGACCACCTCTGTGACTTCAGCCCGGGTGATGGACGAGTCCACCTCTGAGCCCTCATCCTCTGCTTCCTCAATGGAAGACGTGACAGCGGGATTGAGGAGATCCTCGAAGTACTCCTTCCACCGCCCGACGACATCCTCAGTTGAGGTCAACAGCTGCCCAGCTCTACTGTAAACAGCATTGGTAGGGCACTGTTTCCCTCTCCTGAGGCGCCGGATGGTTTGCCAGAATCTCTTCGAGGCCAGCCGATAGTCCTCCTCCATGGACTCACCGAACTCCTCCCAGGCCCGAGTTTTTGCCGCCACAACCACCCGGGCTGCAGCCCGCTTGGCCTGTCGGTACCCGTCAGCTGCCTCAGGAGTCCCACAAGCCAACCAGGCCTGATAGGACTCCTTCTTCAGCTTGACGGCATCCCTTACTTCCGGTGTCCACCAGCGGGTTCGGGGATTGCCGCCTCGACAGGCAACGGAGACCTTACGGCCACAGCTCCGAGCTGCCGCTTCGACAATGGCGGTGGAGAACATGGTCCACTCGGACTCAATATCTCCAGCCTCCCTCGGGATCCAGTCGAAGCTCTGCCGGAGGTGGGAGTTAAAGATCTCTCTGACAGGAGACTCGGCCAGACGTTCCCAGCAGACCCTTACAGTACGCTTGGGCCTGCCGAGTCTGTCCAGCTTCCTCCCCCGCCATCGGATCCAACTCACCACCAGGTGGTGATCAGTTGACAGCTCCGCCCCTCTCTTCACCCGAGTGTCCAAGACATACGGCCGCAGGTCAGATGAGACGACAACAAAGTCGATCATCGACCTGCGGCCTAGGGTGTCCTGGTGCCACGTGCACTGATGGACACCCTTATGCATGAACATGGTGTTCGTTATGGACAAACTGTGACTAGCACAGAAGTCCAATAACTGAACACCACTCGGGTTCAGATCAGGGGGGCCGTTCCTCCCAATCACGCCCCTCCAGGTGTCACTGTCGTTGCCCACGTGGGCGTTGAAGTCCCCCAGTAGAACGATAGAATCCACAGTCGGAGCACTTTCCAGCACCCCTCCCAGAGACTCCAAGAAGGTTGGGTACTCTGCACTGCCGTTCGGCCTGTAGGCCGTAGGCTCATTATGTTTATTCTCTCCTAGTTTCTTCACCTTCTCACTTCTCTCCTCATACCTCCCGTTTCACTTCCTCCTCAGTGTCTGTCTCGCTCTCTGACTTTGCCTTTCTACTCAACTTCCTCTTTTCTTGCTTTCTAGTCAACTGAGCTACTGGCTCTCTGCCCTCTGGGTCTACACACAATATTCCTTCTTCTAAGCGCAGCACTGTTCCCACATGGGCACCCCAACCTCACGGTGGCCAGAGGGCATTCACCGCGCCCTATCGACCAGGCACTCCGAGGGGAGGTTACGGTAGGGGGAGGGGGCGGGGTAGAGGCAGAGGGGCTCCAGGAGCCCAAGTCTCATACGGAGCCTGTTTTACGTGTGGGGACCCGAACCACTGGTCCAGGGAGTGCCCACAGAATGCCGGAAGAGGCAGACTATTGGTACCGGAAGAGCCGGACAAACAGGGCATTTTGTCCTAGTACTTCAAGTGGAGGCCGTGGATCTCCCTCCTCGAGCTGTATTTTCCTCCGCCAGACCCCCACATGTAACCCTATTTTATGATCCACAGGGCGATGAGGTGTATAGAGTGGGGTTTGGGGATGTAGTGTGTGGGGACATGTGGCAGGTCGGTTCTAAATTCATATATGTAGGCCCTGAAGGGGTTGCGGCAGATGTACAGTTGACAGACGAGCAGGAACAGTGGTACATGATGGCGGAGGAGTCCGTCCCGCATGTGTCACTGGCCCTGCATCCTAAACATCAAGCAAAAGACCTGGGGCCCATGGTAAAAAGGGCGGTCGAATGCACTGATTGGACACCCACTCGGGCGCCAAACGTATGGTACTCACCCAGCTGTAAGACGTATCGGTTAGAGGCACCAGGGACTGATTGGGTATATTTAGAGTGAAGGGAGATAACTCGGGATCATGGGAGGGAAAAGATGGATCACCCTGTAGCCACGGCAAAACTTAATGAGTTGCCGGACTCACTGTGGTCCAAGGGCAATCTTGGACCACAGTGGGCAGTCACCTTTAAAATCAGCCCGGGAGAACCCATATGGCTGCCCCAATAACCACACAAACCAGAGGCGGAGGAAGGGTCGGATGTAACACTGAATGGTTTGTGGCCCACAGGGGTGTTGGAAGAGTCATGTTCCACGTGGAACACGCCTATCCTCCCGGTCGAAAAGAAAGGGACAGGGAAATTCCGTATGGCCCATGATCTCAGAGCTATTAACAACATTTTACTCACACCCACCATACCGGTACCTAACCCGTATGTAGCACTCACTAATTTGACCCCTGATCAAAAATGGTTCACCTGCATTGACCTGGCTAATGCTTTTTTCTGTCTTCCACTAGCAGAGGAACTTCGTGACATCTTTTCTTTCATACATAAGGGTCGACAATGGGGATACACGAGACTACCACAGGGGTTCGCGCTTTCCCCTGGCATATTCAACCAGGTACTGAGAGAAGTGCTGCAGGGATGCTGCCTACCGACAGGGATTCTGCCTACGGACAGGGGTAACTTTGGTCCAGTACGTAGACGACCTGCTGCTGGCGGCCCCGATGGTGGCCGCCTGCATCCAAGCTACAATGACGGTCCTCACCAGACTGGCTAAGAAAGGGTTTAAGGTGTCGAAAGAAAAGCTACAGTTGGTAAGAACACAGGTCTCCTTCCTGGGCAGAGTAATCTCGCAGAAGGGAGCGGGGCTTTCACCGGCACACCGCACAACCATTCTCCACCATCCCAAACCCACTACAGTTCAGGAAATGCTATCATTCTTGGGGCTCACGGGGTACAGCCACAATGACATCCCTAACTACTCAGGGCTCACAGGGCCACTTAGAGCGCTAGTTAAAGAGCAGGGAATGCGTAAACTTAAAGCCACACTCAATTGGACTTGCCCAGCCAACCAGGCTTTCATTATGCAGAAATAACAACTAGCCACCGCAGCTGATTTGGCAATTCCCGACTACACAAAACCCTTTTTTCTAGATGATTCTGAAACAGGTCATGAACGGGGTCCTGTTTCAGAAAAAAGGGGGAGATAGGAACATCCTTATGTACATAAGCGTAGAATTTGACAAAACCGAAAAAAGGCACCCCACCTGCACACAGCATGCAGCAGGGGTGGCGAGACTCATTAAAAAATGCGCACACATAGTAATGGGACATCAACTTCAGATACTTACAACACACAGTGTAGTGGCGTATGTACATTCACAGATGTTCACTAGGACTTCCCTCAGGCAACAACACCTAAGCAAAATTCTCAGGGCTCCATATTTGACTTTCGCACACGAGGGGATAAATATGGCAGACCGGATGGGGACGGGGCTACCACATGAGTGCGCGCAAGAGGTAGTGAGAGAGAGTCAGATACGAACCGATCTGGAGGCAGAACCCCTCCAAGGGGCAGAGGACCTCTTCACTGATGGGTGTTGTTTCAGACACGAACAAGATGGGCTGAGGGCGGCCTTTGCGGTAGTGAAACTAACACCAGAGGGTCTAGTCACAGTGAAAGCAGAGAGGCTCCAGGGGCTGCAGTCAGCCCAGAGAGCAGAAGTGAGAGCAGTGATAGAGGCACTCAGGCAGGCCAAGGGGAAGAGAGTAAACATTTACACAGATTCGGCATACGCGGTAGGCACAGCGCACGTGGAGCTAGGACAGTGGTTAAAAGCTGGGTTTAGAACAGCAGGGGACAAACCGATTAAACACGAGGTGGAGATGACAGAACTAGCCGAGCCCCTGGACCTGCCCGAAAAGGTAGCAATCATAAAATGCAAAGGACACGATAACTCAAATAGTGCAGTAGCTCAGGGAAATCAAGCAGCAGACACAGCAGCGAAACAGGCAGCAGGGTACACTCAGCTAGTAATGATGGTAAGAGCAGAAGAGGAAGTGGGGTGGGGAGAAGGCCCTGAGAGAGACGAGCTAGTGAGACATCAAAAGGGGGCGTTCCCCATGACGACGAGATCTGGACAAGAGATAGTGATAGACTACACGGACATGGGGGAAACAGTACGGGGGTGGCGTTACATGTTAGTGTGTGTGGACATGTTCACAGGGTGGCCAGAAGCCTGGCCGGCAAGAAGGGAGGACAGTCAAACAGTGATCAAGTGTTTAGTGAACCAGTACATTCCCAGACACGGCTTCTCAGAGAAAATCAGGTCAGACAATGGGACTCACTTTAAGAATAGTGACTTACAGAAGGTAGAGAGCTTATTGAGCCTAAAACATGCTTTTGGCACTGTATACCACCCACAGTCCCAGGGAAAGGTAGAAAGGATTAACCAAAATTTAAAAAACAAGTTGGCTAAGATATGTGCACAGACTAAATTGAACTGGGTGGATGCACTGCCACTGGCACTCATGACAATTCGATGCTCATTAAATCAGACCACTGGGTTCACCCCATACGAGCTGCTGACGGGGAGACAGTTTCCAGGAACAGCTGCGGGGCCTGCGGTCCCGGAAGGGGAAAAGTGGCCCAAAGATCACAGAGTGTATTTTGATGAATTGCGAGCTCTCGTTTCAGAATTCACCAACAGACTCGAAGAATGGAGGAACCTGCTGAAGGTCATCAAACGAAAGTGGTCGGCGCCAAGGTGGACGGGTCCTCATCAGGTGGTGGAGAGAACGAGCCATGCAGTCCGCCTGAGGGACAAAGGAGAGACGTGGTACCATTGGAGCCAGTGTACACCAGCGCAGGAGCCAGGGAGATCACTGACGGACCTAATCCAAACCGGGAAGGAGGAGCTTGCCCCAGTGGGGACGGAAGGAGGACCAAAACCAGGAGCCAGGAGCGGATCCCAGGATACTGCGGGACTACGAGCGAGAGAAGGAGACAAAGGACGGCGCCAGGGGAATAGACTTTTAGGGGAAGGAACTGAGGAATACTGAAACAAAAGGGGGTTTAGGACACCGAGTGGCTCCTACCACTCGTACCAAGATGACAGGGTTACAGAGAAAGGTCTGGGGAGATGATAGATTGAAGTGGTACATGGACATTGGTGGAATAATGATGTGTGTTGTATGTTGCTACAGGTTTCCCAGGTTGGCATCGGGTCTTCATTCCCCCAGCGAAGAGGTTCGCGACCCCACCTGAGGACACCTGCTTGAGGAAATTTGGGGGCATTGAATTGGAATGTCAAGGGGTCGCATACGAGCATTCTGGGGAAGATAAACCGCTGGAGGAATGGATGACCTCGATGTTTGGCCAGTGGAAAGGTTTGATAATGTCTGTTCTTTTATCGCTTGCTACATTTTGTCAATGTTCAGACATTGTGCGGCGACACTTGTCTCCAAAAGCTTTTGTAATAAACGGAATATGCGGTACAGTAATTGACCTGACTCCTGGTGTGTTATTCTCCTTTCCAACAAACCAACTCGGGAAGTGTTAGACTTCAACACCGTGTATCGACCTCCTGCCCGTCCACTACTACTCTGCCTACTACCTGCCTGTACCTCTGCCGCCAGCTCGTGTATTGACTTCCTGCCCGTCCACTACTACTCTGCCTACTACCTGCCTGTACCTCTGCCGCCAGCCTGTGTACTGACCCCCCTGCTTGCCCACGACTACTCTGCACCTGCTCCAGCCCTCAAATCTACCCCTCTCTTTCCTCAATCTTCCCCGCTCATAATAAACTCGTTTTGTTTTTACTTCACTCATCCGGTCTGCATTTGGGTTCCTTTCAGTGCTGACATTTGTAAACCGTACACCCATATCTGGAGATCTTAACTTTAGTATCCTGACTTAGAGATGCCACTCTTATAGCTCTCAACGGTTTTCCGTGTATTTCAAACTCTGTAGTAAAGTCTGGACCTCTACTGACTATGCTAAACACATTTATACTCAAATTATACCACTCGTAAACCCCTAGCAAGGGTTTAAATGCACCCTGTAGAATCTGTATGTAGGGATTCTTTCTTAGTAGAATAGATCTGTAATAGTGAATTGATTGGATCGTAAATATATTTTAAGTTATTATCACTAGTTTTGATCTCGCACTGAAAATTCTCTGGTAAGTCTATGAATGAGCCTTTCAACGTCTGAATCTGTATACCCTGGCAATTTCGGGCAGAATGCATTATTTGTTCTAACTGACATATTTTAGATCCATTCAAATACATAACCTCTTTCAAGTAACAAGAATTACTCACCAAAGAGGTTGTAACACTCCTCCGGGGAAGAGCTATATCAAGACCCATCCCTAACCAACAGCTGTCATGGACACCTTAGGAAGACAATGATCTTCCAATGATCAAAACTGATCACTACACATGACACAGGATACTCTGACACCCCCGTTGGAATTTATGTATTTGTGATGACTACTGTGGAGGTTCATGCCACAGTTGTCTTTTGTATATTCAACTCCCATGTTTAAAATGTACAACTTCACTTTAGAAGCCGGATAATCAAACGCAAGCCAACCATTTTTCCATCCGCAATGTCATGCTGATCCATCAGCTGTTTAAATGGCTGTATTTGAGTTCCATAAACATTAAGAAAACGCTTCTTTGGTGCATCGTATATTTCTGGAACGTATCTTTTTTTACGTTCCTCCGTTCTGCTGCCTATTTTGTAAGTCTGGGTTGTCACAGGTGTATCACTAAGCACAGACACCATCTTGATTCTTATATAAAGTAAAAAACTATTTCAACTGCAAACAAGGAGAAGTCTAGCTCTTACGTATTGGTAATTGTCAGAGAATGAACCAAAGCTAACTGCTGCTCACCCCCCCCCCCCCCCTGCATCTCAAGAAACCCTACACCCCCCAGTTGCATACCCTCTTTTCCCAGAGAATGAAATCCCGGACAAACCTGCACAACCCCCTTTGCTCTTCTCCTCACCACCTTTCATCTCAAGACTAACTTAAAAGAACATAACCATAAAACACTTTTATTAACCACCCCCAACCTAACCGAACATGGACCCCCCAGAAAAACACAACTATTAACAACCCAGACATAAATTAACAACCATTAATATGTCATTTTTTATAATCTGTTTGACCTAACCCCTCTCATCCCACAGAATCACCTACTCTACCCCTCCCTCTCTAACCGGATATGTACCTCCCGGAAAAACAACTGCTACCATCTGGTCATAAATTAAAAATAATTTTCATATTCTCACACAGATGCAGCTACCAAAAGGTCAAAGGTCAAAGCAATAAATCACATTGTGGTGTGGGGCCCCGTATAAAGTATATCTCTCTTGCCTCCTTCCCATAGTGCATCCTGGTCCCATTTGTTTTCCAGATAAGCGATGCACGCACACCCGGCCATCCACGTGATGTAAAAGGAAACGTAATTCATCAGACCAGGCCACCTTCTTCCATTGCTCCGTGATCCAGTTCTAATGCTCAAGTGCCCATTTTAGGTGCTTTCGGCAGTGAACAGTGTTCTGCATGTGCACCATGACTGGTCTGTGGCTACGCAGCCCAATATTGCGATGCACTGTGTGTTCTGACACCTTTCTATCAGTACCAGCATTAACTTTTACAGCAATTTGAGCTACAGTAGCTTGTCTGTTGGATCGGAACACACAGGCCAGCCTTCGATTCCCACATGCATCAATGAATCTTGGCCGCCCATGACCCTGTCACTGGTTCATCACTTTTCCTTCCTTGAACCACTTTTGATAGGTACTGACCACTCCAACCGGGAACATCCCACAAGGGCTGCAGTTTTGGACATGCCTTGACCCAGTTGTTGCGATGGCAATTCCATCGATCGACACTCTTAAAGGAGTAAGAAACAGAGACAAAATTACTGTGGCACAAGTTAACAGTTTATTCATTATTTGCAAATAAGAGAGACGCATCAAACACTTACAAACATAATTGTCAGAGGAGTCTCTGACTTAACACATTAACAATCCGTATTTATTACAGTTAAAAGGGGTGTGGTAATTTGTTACTCATCTGTCTTGTGTCACGTAGGTTTTAACCAAAGGGCGGGCTGTCCCCCCACCTTATTCTTCCTGCCATAATGTTTACTGTAGTGTGTACCTAAAGGGGCCAACTGACCTTACTCCCCCAAGGACTACATTCCTGAGGAACAAAAGAATGACACCCTTATTTGTCTAGGCAGGAGGACATGGCCCAAATACCTAATAATCCTTTGATATCATACAGACATGTGTATCACAATCAAAGTAAAGATTTACATACCAGCCAATGGAAAGACAGACATTTCTCAAATGCACCTTAGTTCAAAATTTCCATAATAATCCATCCTCTTGATACCATGTCAAACCTTCGTATTAACTCCAAGATCACACATTGACATTATTCAGAAATATAACATAGTACAACAAAACCTTTTATGTTAAAATCATAGGTCAAAGGAAATGAATTCAGGTGACACATATATTGACAGTGTGGGGTATGTAGCATCGACATGTGGGTGGGTGTGTAAACACCTATTACTAAATACATCCTTCAATCTATCACTGTTACAATGTCCTCTCATGCCAATTACTCGATTCACTGAAAAGTCCTCTCCATGGTTCCAATTAGATGTACTTCCAAAGTCATCACAAATGTTCTTCTCCTCCAGACAGTCAGTTATGAACCACTTCTTGGCAGGTCGATGTAACAGAACGTAAAAGTCAGATGTATATTCCAAGGTGTTGTCCTTCATAGCTCAAATGACACACCTCTAGTTGTCTCCATACTAGCTGCTTTATCAGCCAGGTCAGGAGAATCTGTGTGTTCTCCTTTGTGAATGCCAAGATGACAAGTTTTAGCTAAAGGCTCTATAGCTGCAGGCCGGGTCAAAGTGATGGTTACTAGCACCAGAAAATTCACCTTTCCCTCAGTGACTTCAATTCACTGTGCCTAACCTTTAAACACCGAAGCCCTCCTTTAGCGTGTGCCGTCGACCTCAGGTTCCTCTCTCAGCTACCTGGACAGCAGATGAGATGTACCTGGTATGGACCCAATCAGCGTGGCATGATGTCGTGCAGTTGGTCTCTCCGCGCCCCCGTAAACGTTGTCCAGAACCGGAGCTTTCCTTTGCCTCCATCCTCTCGGTTGGAGGTTGCCTTCTCCATCACATGGCAGAATCATCAGGCCTAGAATTAGTCCAGCTCACAGGAACCCGGCATCCTGTAGACATGCAGTGCCCCAGAGTAGACTCCGCTCCTAGCTGTAGGACAGTCTGTGTGTGTGTTTGTGTGATCCATCTTATCTCATCCCACCTCAAATTGTCCTTTAAGTCAAACTCAGTCTCTCTCTGGGATCAAACCAGTCCTCTATCACTGAATCACTTTCAATTGTCCTGTACCTGTCATGAAATTCTCCTTGAGAAGATTAGTTGTAACTGCACAGTATACCATCACAAATATGTACATTACATTAGCTTGTTGCATCTTGCTGATGCATTAGAACCAAACACTATCAAACACTCAAACCCTATATTTACAATGTCTTTCTACTTCCTTTGTCTAAATAGATTAAACAGTATTGTTAAAACATTAACATTTCTGGTGCTTTGGTTCTGCTAGTGTAGCAAAGTAACAATTCCACTCTTTTCTATAATTGGTTTAACAACCAACACAAAGAACAGAAGAATTTCTCATTTTCCATTACTGTTTCAGTTACTCATCAGTTAAGATAGTTTGCTTACATTGAAGTATCACTCTCAAAGAGTAGTTCATGAACAATTCTCAGTTCACCATCCAACCAGATCACAGTTGCTATATAATTTACATCTGATTGTGTTGTATCGGAACTACAATCAAATTCACCATTGTTTCACATAAATGCTCAAATACCTTATTGCAAATCAAAACATGTCACACCATCTTGAAGGTCAGCTAATAACTGTTATTTAGCCTAATTTCTGTACAAGATGAAACTCAGTGTGAACTTCTCCAAATCTCTTCTTATCATCCTAGCACATCAGAGACACTCTGTAATCCTGTCATCAATCATGACCCCCCCCCCTTTATATCTCCCCAGAGCTCTCCCTGGAGTGGGGGTTGGTTTACTAACCTAAGGATGACAGACCCTGTTCTTGAAGAATGGTCACCTTATCAATAAGGGACACATTGTTGTTATCTTGAGAAACAACCCAGGCCAGACAATAGTGAACAAACCTTTTTTTTTCATTCACCACACAGAAACATCTGTTAACCATTAACATTCCAATGATTGCCTACTAGGACAAAGATTAAATTAGAATTAAAGCTGCAAGCAGCATTTATCGGGGTTCAAGCTGTTAAGGCCTTTAAGCACCCAAACATCAAAAGACATTACGTTTTATTTAGCAAGCATTTAACCACTGAAATAATAAATGGAAAAGTCCATTCACAGCCAATACAGGCATTGTAGCATTGGAAATGTACGTTTTTCAAAGCTTTTTGACAGTTATAGTTGCACCTATTGTCTGATCTCCACAAAACTCTGCATGCTTCTTCACTATGTTATGACACATATGCTCATCTATTTTTGTGAAGTTTGGGGTTTTTCTATGGGATTTATTGGCTTTTGAGTGTATTTTGTCCTGCCACTTGAATAAATTATCCTGTTACAGCCAGGCAAATGGAAAAAATGACTTTTTTTTGATAATTATTGATCTAGAGAGTCCAGAGAATCATCGTAGACCGAATTGGTTCCGAAAGGCCGAAAGTCCAGGTACTAGTTCGCGAAAGTAGGTTTTTAACATATTCGCGAATATTAAATGAACAGTTTGATTGACAGTAGTGGTTCTTGAGGCAAAGTTTTTCAGCATGAGGAGATCTATCAAGTGATATGCATTTTTTGACGAAATTTGTAACAACACGTGATTAGAGAGCCTTAAAACTCGTTAGCGCCAACTAGTGGCCGATTTCTTTCAAAATTCTTACAGACCTCTAGGACCTTGTGCCAAACATGCCCACCAAGTTTCGTTCTGATCAGAGTATGTCAACCTGGTTTAATAGGTGCTCAAATCTCATTGGCCAATGGCGGCCATGTTTTTTGAGATACGCCAATATCCTCTTAGGCATACATGGCCCCTTGGGCAAAGACACTGCATACCAAATTTCAAGTAATTTGGACAAACGGTTTAGGTGTCTATACATTTTTCGTATTATTTTTCGTAAATGAAATCGGAGATATACGTTTTGTTCGTCTTGAGCCAAGGATTACAGGGATATAAGACACTTGAGTCTACGACATACGGTCTAGGAGTTATGACCACTTTCGCGCTTTAGGTCGCTATAGCGCCACCTATGGGCCAATCGGGCTCATATTTTGATAACCTCTCCTCGATTTTTGTACTACCATATGCCAAAGTTTCAAAGCTCCAGCTCTTACGGTTTGGGCTGCACGATGCGTTTTACGGCAGAAGAATAATAATAAAAATCTGTACAATAACAATAGGGTTATTGTACAGATTTAGGGAACAATCTACGTTCCTACTCTCACCTATGGTCATGAGCTTTGGGTCATGACCGAAAGGACAAGATCCCGGATACAGGCGGCCGAAATGAGCTTTCTCCGCAGGGTGGCTGGGCGATCCCTTAGAGATAGGGTGAGAAGCTCGGTCACCCGGGAGGAGCTCAGAGTAGAGCCGCTGCTCCTCCACATCGAGAGGGGTCAGCTGAGGTGGCTTGGGCATCTGTTTCGGATGCCTCCGGAACGCCTTCCTGGGAAGGTGTTCCGGTCCCGTCCCACCGGGAAGAGACCCCGGGGAAGACCTAGGACACGCTGGAGGGACTATGTCTCCCGGCTGGCCTGGGAACGCCTCGGTGTCCCCCCGGAAGAGCTGGAGGAAGTGTCTGGGGAGAGGGAAGTCTGGGCATCCCTGCTTAGACTGCTGCCCCCGCGACCCGGCCCCGGATGAGCGGAAGATGATGCTATGCATGCTATGCTAACAATAGGGTTTCAGCACTTCGTGCTTGAACCCCTAATTAGAATACCCAATTTTGACAATGTCACTAGTAAGTCTGTTTCTCTTCTAAAGAGTTCAAACAAGACAAAGACCTTTTTCAAACAGCCCCCCCACCCCACACACTGGTTTTTGTGTCAGTGACTGGAGCGCTCCAGGGTGTCTGTACCTCTCAGAATTACTTTCTCAGTATCAATTAAAACATGGCAACATTTTGTAAACATGTAAGAAATAACAAAATGTGCTCCCTGCATAATGCACGAGATTTAATATGATTACTTCTAATCAAATATCAACAGTAACAATCCCATAGTCACTTTATTCATCCCATCAAATTAGTTATTTCTTATCTAACCAAGTTAAAATGGTAAGATTTATTCTACTCAACCATAATCATGTTAGATTTTGTATAAAACAAACACTGTGAACGGACACTTAAGGGATATTCCAATATTCTGCTGTAACTATGGAAACAGAAAAACAAAATTCTTCTTGTACTCTTTAAATACCCATGTAATTCGCTTTGAACTCTAAGTTCAACTGTCATAGATAATAATTTCATACAGTCCATGCTTTCACGACAGAGTCAACGGAAAATGACTCCAAGCGTGAAAGCAGAACCATTACAGGACAGACATGAAAAAGAAAATAGATAGCTGGGAGGAATCTAAAATTCATTCAGTAAAAGTCGCAAATCGAACATCTAACAAAAACAAATGTGAAAATGATAAAAACATCCACAAAGAAAATCAAAAAACAACTGTGCCACACGGTCGCTTGTGTGAAGGAAGTATACTGAAACAACTCCCAAATTAGCATATCAAAATTTGCTTTTCCACAGGCAACGGCCAAACCAAGGTGAAACAACACATGTAACATGACACAATGAACCTCCTAAAGTCTAGGGAATTTTCTCAACTTAGATGCAAGTCTATGTTATTCAAAATAGCGGTGATCAGTCAAAAATCGCTACTGTCATGCAACGACATCAAGAATGTACGAGCAATCAACAATATTGGATGACTTAAGGTCTCCACCCTTACTACAAGTAGGTTGCAAAACCATACATTTCGACATGAAGCCATTGAAAGGAAAAGAAAGCTAGCTTGCACTTAATGCCTGATTATCCCAAAACTAAACATACTCATGTAGGGGAAAATCCCCCACCTTATCCTTCCTGACATAATGTTTACTGTAGTGTTTACCTAAAGGGGCCAACTGACCTTACTCCCCCCAAGGACCACATTCCTGAGGAACAAAAGACTGACACCCTTCTTTGTCTAGGCAGGAGGTCATGGCCCAAATACCTTATATATCCCTCTGATATACAGACATGTATGTCACCAATCAAAGTAAAGATTTACATACCAGCCAATGGAAAGACAGACATTTCTCAAATGCACCTTAGTTCAAAATTTCCATAACATTGTCTAGCCATCACATTTTGCCCCTTGTCAAAGTTGTTCAGATCCTTACGCTTGCCCATTTTTCCTGCTTTTAACATATCAACTTTGAGGACAGAATGTTCACTTGCTGTCTAATATTTCCCACCCACTGACATGTGCCATGATAACAAGATTATCAGTGTTATTCACCTCACCTGTGAGAGGTCATAATGTTATGGCTGATCAGTGTAACAGACAAAGCAAACACGATTCTCTGTTCTTTCTGACATATAATATTTGTTCAATATATTTCTTTCGGGAATGGTTTGTGTTGTTGCTCCCTTGCAAAGTGATCCTTGTACATGCTTGACCTAAATTCCCAGACTGGGGTCAGTATAACTACTTATGTTATGATAGGATTTTGCTGTTAAAATCCCTGTAACACCACTCTTGTGGGGTGCAGTAGCTGGGAAAAAGCCTGTAATTAACTATAAAATGATGCTCAATCAAGCATGGTGTGGAACTTCCACAGAATGGCTCGTTGTCAATCCATTACACCCCATACCTCATTTTGCCTACAAATTACACCAATTATCCACAGAGAAAATGAAGGTTGGTTTATCGCTGAAACTATTCGTTACAGAGGGATTATGGAGATGCTTGCAGCTCATCTGAGTTACATTGTCATTGAGAATGTTACATTACACCTCAACTAGAATGGACATTTTAGATAGCTAGAGTGTATGAGGTGAGAAGTATGATGTGTAGGTGTTTGTGTGTATCTGGTACACTGGTTAAGTCCAGTTTTTCTGTGAGAAAAAGCAATTGAAATAGAGAGCCAAGATGAGCCATCTGAAGCCGAACTGAGTGGGAGTTATTTTTCTCACAAGGAGTTACAGCCCAGCAACTCAGAGAGCAATGCACTGTATATATTTCATAAAGAGAGGGGGAAAGAATGAGGGAGAAAAGAATGAAGAAACATTGCAGAGGTTTGCAGAAGGTTACAGAACTTGATGCCAATTATTTTAAAAGCCTTCAAGTGTGTCTTGTAAGATAAAAGCAATCAACAGCCAAAGGTCCTAAAAGGTTTGAACCTGGCCTATAGAGATTTTCCAGCTGCTATTCACATCATATACTGTGCAATGACTTGGTGCTCTAGGACAATAGTGACAGCCAACAGGAATTTCTGATAATTTGCTTGCTTGTACTTGTGTGCATCTGTGTGATGACATAAGACTTGACAGACCCCCTGCACAGTTACCCGCTGAGCAAAGCTGTATGTCAAAGCAACTGTGCACTTAAACTCAGTGACGAGACAGGACTTACACTCTACCAAGCACACTGTGCTCACTCTCTTTTCTAGCGATGCAGTAAATCCAACAGAGAGAGACTTTATAATTTCTATTGCTGTTGCATTGTCCTGAGGGTACAGGCAAGTAAGCATTTAATTTAATTGTCCATACCTTGTCAATAAGCCACCAAGGTACCAAATGTAAGCAACAGAGGTTTGGGGCCTTTGCAAGCCAGCAACATGGCTGGAAGACTTTGTTACAGGATGAATACCATCCTGTGTCCAAAAGGTCCTGCGAAGAATTAAAGTCATGCAAATAGGGCACAGGAAGAATGATTTTTTCTAGTCCCACCACTAAGATAACTCATAAATTCAGACAATGATGTGTATCCAAGTGGGATGGTGGTCTTTACAGACTTCGAGGCTTGTCTTCTCTAGTTATTGTCTTTTTACCTCATTCACGAGCTATGTTCAGAAGGCCATACTTTGTACTCTGGGTATAAAGTTGAAAATTGCTTTATTTGCAGAAGGTGCCAGATAGGACCTTTCATAAACGTAGCTGCCAGAACAAGTATAGTTGTACTATATAACTACCGACCAGAATATCACAGGTCATAGTCTAATGGTCACTTAAATCAGGCTGTGATGAGACACTCTGGATATGGAGAACTCCCTACTCTTCCAAGATGAAAGAGATGACAGTTACCCACAAACAGTGTTACCCAGTATTATTTAACTTTACATATACACTGCTTAAAAAAATTAAGGGAACACTTCATTCACACATTGGGGCTTGGTGAACGAAAATTATATTGACACTAAAATGACAAAAAAAACAGTCAATGTCACCAACCTACAAAAACTCACTGGATTTCATCACGGCAATTCCTAATGTGACTCAGTTGTGTGTATGGCCCCCACATGCCTGTATATCCACTCCTGACAAAGTCTGGGCATGCTCCTGATGAGACAACGGATTGTGTCCTGGGGGATCTCTTCCCGGATCTGGATCAGAGCATCAGTGAACTATTGGACAGTCTGTAGGGATATTTGGCGGTGTCCGATACACCAATACATAACATCCCAGAGGTTCTCAATTGGATTCAGGTCTGGGGAACATGAGGCCAGGCACAGGCCTGCACCAGGAGGAACCCAGATCTGATGATTTCATCCTGATACCTAACAGCAGTCAGGGTACCGTTGGCCAGCATGTGGAAGTTTTTGTGACCCGCCAAGGACCATCACTGACCCACCGCCAAACCGGTCATGCTGGATGATGTTGCAGGCAGCATAAGGTTCACCACGGCATCTCCAGACTCTTTCACCTCCATCACATGTGCTCAGTATGAACCTGCTCTCATCTATGAAGAGAACAGGGTGCTAATGGCGGAACTGGCAATTCTGGTGTTCTCTGGTGAAATCCAGTATGGTCAGACACATGCACACCAGTAGACAGCAGGAGGTCATTTAGTAGGGCTCTGGCGGTGCTTCTCCTGTTCCTCCTTGCACAAAGGAGCAGATACCGGTCCTGCTGCTGGGTTGATGCCCTGTCTCCTTGTGTAATGGCCCATCTTCTGGTATCTCCTCCTTGCTCTTGAGACTGTACTGGGAGCAAACCTTCTTGTAAAACCATGTATGAATGTGTCATCCTGGAGGAGCTGGACTACCTGTGCAACCTGAATGAGTTGCCAGTATCACCTCATGCTAACAGTAGTGACAAGGACACTAGCAAAACGCAAAACTTGAGAAGAATCAGTCAGGAAGGACAAGGAGAGAGCAACTGTGACCCCCACCTATAAAACTATTCAATTTTGGGTGTTGTCTTGCTGTTGCATCTCCAGTGCACCTGTTGTCACTTACATTTGTACCCAAACATTTGACAATGATTCACTATGGCTTATACTTCTTAACTGAACTGAATTGATATCCCTAAAGTTTAATTGACTTGGTGTTATACTGTGATAATTATATGTTCCCTAAACTTTTTTGAGCTGAGTGTTTGTCCATATATCATTACATTTAGATGTATTTTTTCTGTTATATACCATCAAAGGGAAAACATTGCCTTGATGGAGGAATGACCCCTCAGAACCATAAGGTGCTGACAAGGTTCCTCGGTTAGCCCTATAACCATCTTCTCGCAAGTGAATCAGAATTGGGTTCTTCTGTCTTGAATATAGAGTGAACCCCTCTGGCTGTAAAGATGGGTTGTTTTGGTTCTACAGTTTGCTTTAAGATTGCTTGCCCAAGAACAGCAAAAAGCATACAAGGCCATAGGGCTTTTTTTGTGGTCCAAGTGCAATAGAGACTGAAAGGAGATCTGACCCATTGACATCTGCACCTGGCTGAGAACCTGAGGAGGTGCCAGATGATAGCCTCAGAGTAAAAAATCTCTAGTGGAAAAGTGCATTTTCTGATGTGGGCAGAGAGTCTCTGCACAGAATTATTTTCCCCCTAATGTTGCACATTTCTGTCAGACGCAACATCGCTTCTTATAAATTTTGAAATTTCACTGCATTACAAACTTCCTTAAAAAAGGTTTAGACATGTTACACATGTATTGCCATTCACAATAGAAGAAAAGGCTGATTCACTGTAATTTCCATGACATCTCCATGGAATCTCCATCTTTAAACAATTTCATATGTTAGTTGAATACAAACTGAAAATTAAGGCTAAAAAAATTCAATGACTTGTATGGGCTGTTTTGGCAATAACTCTTCCTAGATTCATGTTTTCCTCTTGTTTGGGAATTATGGTTCCTTCAGTTTGGGAATGGTGTTTGGAAATAGTGTATTTGTGGTTCCTCCTGTTTGGGGACGGTGTTTGGGACATGGGGTTCCTCCTGTTTAAGGATGGTGAAGACCTCAGATGCCTTGTTGCCCCTAACACGTTTATCACTGAACATCACATATGTGTATAATAATACAAACATGAATAGTTTACGATACTACTGTAAAAAATATGAGAGCAACCAATCAGGCACGTCATGTCACCGCAAATTGTACCTCTACCTAAACTCTGAACTATCTCCATAAAGCTGCAAAAGCTTAACCAAACAGGTTAACCAAAAAGTTTAGGAAAAACTTCCTAAATTTGGGGATTTTGAGTCTGAGGTCCATTGTTTCCACTCTTCTAGTAAATTGGTTTGATAAGCCTTCAATAAGGAGGTCACATTGAGAGATCTGATTTATTAAACGGAGACTTTTGTTTTTTCTGAAAATGGAGGCAGTGAAGAGTTAGTTGGCTCTATTGTAGGAAGGTTGTGAGACATCTAGGGTGCTAGCCGATATTAAGTCTGGCCACAGCTTATTTGCAGACATCGAGAAACCCACATTTCAGAGGAGTGGTGGGGTTGTAAAGGAAAACTTGAGGAAACATGCTTGAGGAGGATATACATTTATTTTGTCGTCCCCTATCTCAGTTCTGGGGAGCTGATCTTCCACTTCTACTAGTGGCTTGTAGGTAAGAGGGGCTACTGAGGATGATGCTGGTTTGAGAAACCTTAATTTAACCTGCCCTAGTCAACAGTTTGCAATGCTCAGAAGACAAGGGGGTTTGTAAGCTTTTGAAGGTAACAATGGAAAATGACAAGTAGAAAATATGATACCTGCACATAGTGAATAAAATGTCAGTACAGAAAGTCCAACGCTCGGCAGCAATTCCTTTCATGGTTCACTTGTGAACAGTTAAGCAACAAAATAGAAATGCCAGACAAGGTGAAGCAAGAATCTTCAATGGGCAGGAAAGTGGCTTTTTTTAAATAAACCTTGAGGACACATGATTTGCCACTCAACCTGTCTGTATACAAACTTTCTTCTAGAGTTATGGTATTTAAGGCAAAATCCCAGTAGGTAATGTTGAGCAAATAATTAAAACACTGTGTGCTGAATTCTCTAGGCATGATTATTTGGCTCCGCTCTACATGTCTGGTAAGTCTTTTCCAAAGTCAGCATGTGACACAATGCATCAACCTTGGGACGAAATGAAAGCTGAGGGAAGAAAGCCAGGCAGAGGGGCAGAGAAGAGAGGAAGAATGTCCTAGGCAGTCACAGCCTGTGCCAACGGGAGTCTGTGACAGGACCAGCCAAAGTCAACATGCCCCGTCTGCCAGCGAGGCGAGAAGGAAATAACACAGAGGCAGGCAGCTGCATGCAGCCATGTCTAAGTCTTTGGCTGCAGCCATAGACTTAAATAAAGCCTGAGAATTAAATAAAAAATGTATTGGCCATGCTTTTAAACCTGATCTTAAATTCAGCATACTCCAATAGTCATATAGTTGTGGCCAAATGTATTAGCATTCTTGCACTTCCATAAAAAAAAAGTCACAAAAAAAAAGTGTCTCAGAAAATAACATTAAATTGACCAAAGTATTTGATCTCCACAATTCCTTATTTCACTGTTAATATTACAGGACCTTTCTTTTTCATTCAGGTGCTAGTGTATATTTTAAAGACAAAAATTTGAAATGACATTGACAAAACGATTGCCACCCTAGATAGAACAATAATTGGTAGCACTGCCGTTGGCTAAAATAAAAGCAACTATAGACATGAATCAGCTTTCTGCACCTTTGTCCGGGCAATTTGTCCCCTTGCGCAATCTGCCTCAGTTCGCCCAGATTTAAAAGGGTGTGCCTCCCAATTGCTGTTTTCAGATCTCTACACAGGTTCTCAATTTAGTTCTGTACTCAATGCTGACAAGTTCAAGACAGTCCAGCGTTTGGTCTTGAACCCTTCCTGGCTGCTTTTTTAAGTGTGTTTGGGGTCATTGAACTAATGGAATGACCATGACTTTTGATGAAGACCCACTTTATGCCTTTGGGTTTGACACTGCAATTTGGTATTCTCTTGATTTCATAATGCTATGCACACATTCAAAGCACACAGTTTCAGAAGCAGCAAAACAACCCCAAAATATCAAACCAGCTCGATGTGACTCCAGGTAAGGACTAATGATATACCAAAAAATCTAATTTGGTCTCATCTGACCACAAGAGATTGTGGCATGTTCAGGTGGCAAATTACAGTCTGGCTTTCTTATGTCTCTCTCAAAGCAGTGGGGTCTCCCACCATACAACCCCTTCAAGTGAGTTGGCGATGGATGATGCGAGTTGAAACTGTTGATTGAATTTGTGTAGCAGTTGATCAAGGTGGTTTCTCCCCCATTCTTGCAACCACGTTTAGGGAGGTTGGTTACAGTGACATGGGCCTTAAACATCTTGATAACATTACGTACAATGGAAGGGAAACATCAAGATCTCTGGAGATAGCCTTGAGACTGTCCATTATTGGCTACACATAGTGTACACGCAGTGACACAACATCAGAGAATGAGTAATCTTCTCAATTCAAATTGGTTGAATGAATGATTATCAAATTGCATACATCAATAATATACAGATTGAAACAGATTCCAAAATAAAGGATAATGACTTACACTATCCTTAAATAAAAGAAAGTTTTTTGCATGATCAGTCATATTTTAAAAATCAATAGTATTTCATCTAGCCCAGTTAGGACAAATCTGGTTATTGATGTGTCTTACTATATAGATCCCATACAAAATGATTATTGACCAATTTGAAGTGTTATTGCCTTATGGTAAAATATGGTGGAGGTGTCTAACATTTTGGGCATGTATGGCTGCCAGTGGAACTGGCTCATTTGTCTTCATTGATGATGCAACAACAGGTTGAGGAGTTTTTCAGTATCAAAAAGTGGAAAGTTCTTGACAGGCCAAGTCAATCACTTGACCTGAATCCAGTTGAGCATGTGTTTCTTTTGCTGAAGACATTACTAAAGACAAAAGCCCCAAAATGAACAGGAACTAAAAGAGGTTACAGTAAAGGCCTGGAAGAACATCAGCAGGGAAGACACTCAATGTCTGACAGTCTGCACTTTAACCTCTTAGTCAGTTTTATTTGAAATCCAATGAAGCACAGGGCCGAAACAACAGAACTTGTGTTGCTGTGGAAATACATTTGGACTGCAATGTAGGTCTACGTAATTAAGTCCTGTTGCTGAAAACCATAAACCTTTTGTTGCTGTGGATTAGTCAAATAATATGATCCCACAGGTGCAGGTTTGCTGTTGTACACTTAAAGAGGTCCATGGTCCATGGCTACAGTGATAAAATTTGACATTTGACGCTTTGCTCCTATTTGGTCCACTGATGTTGCCATCCATCCCCATAGCATCCTCTAGTCTTATCTTGAGTATGCCGTGATAACTTTGGGGTCCCTAAACAGGAGCAATATAATCGAAAATACTATGATAAACCCAGCACCTAGGTAACAGCCCCATGTCCTAATGAACTACTCAAGACTTTCAGTTTCAAGAACGATGAACAGAAAACTAGGCATTAAGCAACATCCACAGAGGACAGGCCTGTAAATGCTATGATATTCATGATATAAGTTTTCTGTAATTCAAATATAAAAGGGACACCTTCATATATTCTAGATTCAGTACACAAAGGGAAACATTTCAAGGCTTTTTTTTTCCTCCAATCTTGATGATTATGGTTTACAGCTCATGGAAATAAAAAATCCAGTATCTCAAAACATTAGAATAAAAAAATGATAATACAGAAATGTCGACCTGAGAAGAGCTCTAATCAGTTAATGGACTCAAAAGACCTGCAAAGGTTTCCTAAGTATGTTAATTTATGATCTCAATACTTGGTTGGATTGACTCTGGACTTGATAAAACACAGTGGATCAATACCAGCTGATGCCATGGCACCCCAAACCATCACTGACTGTGGAAACTTCCCACTGGACTTCAAGCAACTTGGATTATGTGCCTTTCCAATCTCCCTCCAGACTCTGGGACGTTGATTTCCATATGAAATGTCAAATTTATTTTCATCTGAAGAAAGGACTTTGGACCACCTAGCAACGGTTCAGTTCATTTTCTCCTTCATCCAGGTAAGACGCTTCTGAAGTTGTCTCTCGTTCAGGAGTGGCTTGACACTAGGAATGCGACACTTGTAGCCCATTTCCTGGACATGTCAGTGCGTGTTGTCTCTTGATGCACTGACTCCAGCCTCAGTCCACTCCTTGTGAAGTTCTTGAATCGGCTTTGCTTGACAATCCTCCCAAAGCTGCAGTCATCCCTGTTGCTTGTGCACCTTTTCCTACCACACTTTTCCTCTTCTCAGGTTGAAATTTTTATTGTAATATTTTGAGATACTGGATTTTTGATTTCCATGATCTGTAAGAGGTAATCATCAAGACAAACAAAAAAGGCTTGAAATGTTTCACTTTATGTGTAATGAATCTAGAATATACTGTATGGTGTCACTTTCTGATTTTAATTACATTAAATGAAATCAATTAAATGAACTCTTCCACAATATACTAATGTTTTGAGATGCACCTGTATAGTTCACATTACATGCTCCTTGCAGTGCACAGACAACCCCAATCTAATGCAACTGGATAGAAATATACATTCCTGTATTGTAGATTTTTGCTGTAATAGAGCTTGCTATATCTGTTTAGTATGGTAAGAAATCAGTTTAAGGAGCTTCAATTCCACCTAGTGGCTACTAAGACAAATAAGTCTTTCTACAATTGTGAAAGTATTATTGATAGTGGACTAACATAAGATGTATAAGATTCTATCAATGATTTTATTGAAAGACAATTTGCAGTTCCTATATTCATGAACTATGAAATGAGCATACACTCCACATACCAGTCTCCTAACCTTTTCGCCCAATAGTGGAAGTCTAGTGCCTGTTAAAATTTTAAAGTAGTTAACTTGAAATTAATATCAAGGCACTCAATGTAATTCTTAACAACAATACCTTCATTCAATACTGAAGGATCATCACTTGAAATCATGCATGGGTTAATCATCTGTGTGGGCCATTAATCAGATATTATATTATATTCAAGTAATACGATGGGATATAATTTAATTAATGTTTTTAATCATAACACTTTACTAATTCCATTCACATGTATTTACAAACAATAATTTAAAAAAAAGTACAGTGTTTGAACTGTTTTAGTTCAAGTGAGGTTCACAATACCAATACTTCGATACAGTATAGTTTGGTATACTCAATACCAAAACGATTGTGAAAAACTGAAACAATACTTATATCTGAAACGATACCACGGCAATCATGTGACCAATAATCAAACCTTTATTGAAATACATGGTCATAGAGCTTGTAAACTAATGGGTTTAATAAGCTTACTCAGTAATATTGTGGCAACATGGCATTTCATAGTACAGTTCAGAATCCAACTTCCTCACCTAAATCCCCATAGACATAAAGGTCGCCAGTTTTCCAGAGAGTAAGCCTAGTCCAACTATTACAATAAAATACACAGAAATAGCTTCTGTCCAGGATTATTCAGAATCTGCTCCCAAAAAGATACTCCCAAGAGATGGACTGCAACTAATCATAATTACATCTCCTCAGACACAAATATACACTGGCACAGATCTACGACAATGGATATAGAAGTCCCAGAAAGACTTCAATTGATGGAACAGAACCACAGATGTCTTCGAGAGGACTGTGTGTAGCCCCAGAGTTAAATATGCTACAATTGGGGTTAACAGAGCCTTTTTTCACTCCTGAGCTGAGTCAAACCTAAGCTCTATTGGCCTAACCTGGATGCACATTCTCCATAGTTACTATGTTGAAAAAGATTGTTAACAAAAAATGCAGTGCAGTCCATAAACATTCAAACAATGACAAGTACATTTGTTATGGCTCTGTATTCCAGCACACTGGAGTTGAAATTAAATTGCTAAGAGGTTAAAGTGAAGACTTAACTATAAATTAAATAAATCTATAAACCATGAAGATTGTAGGTGAATATGCTCAACAGACAGAGCTAAAACAAAAAACCTTGTGCCACTGTCCAAATGCTTATAGACTACACTGTATTTGAGCGTGCACAGTTTGATTCAGGTTAGCTTAATCAGACCTAGCAGAGCTCAGCCTTAGGGTGAGATAGGTAAGGATATTACAATGATTAGGGTGTGTCCCGATGCTCTTTATCTCCCTCATACACTATTTCTCTGAGGCTCTGGACAGGGTGACTCTTAAAGATTCAGCACTGTGGGAGCTGTGCCAATGATGGGGAAATCCCTAAACTAGCCAATCAACAACAACTAGGCCTGTCGGTAGGCCAACTTTATCAACTGCGGAATCCTGACTGATGTTATTATCAATGTGAGGTAATAGGTTTCTGAACCTTGTAAGGACTCTAATTACAAAATGTCACATTGCTATCCTCACTCTGCAAGTGGTCTCTGGATGTAGTGTCAAATCTCTTTGCACCGTTTCAAAATATTAATATGTAGCACAAATACCAGCAAAGTTTTCTTTACTCAAAGAGTTTGGACTTGCACCACAAAATACAACCAGGGAAACTAAACCAAAACATACTTTGTCAACAGATTGCTGGCAGGGTAGGAACACCATTTTGTCATTTGGGTGAACTAGCTTTTTGCTATACTTTAGTAATGTGCATACTGAGACAAACTGATCTCAGAAAATGTATAAGCTAGAAAACATTAAGTGCAGCTTTGCATAATAATGGCCCAAAAAAAAAGGTATTTAGTAAGGACTTTAAGTGTTAACATTGTGCTATAATTAAGCAGTAAGGAACGAGGTGGTGTGGTACAGCCACTAATCCACGGCTAAGAGTTGTTCTTTGGCACTACGCGTCGTGGAGTATATTGACAATATACCACAAACCCCTGAGACGCCTTAGTAGTATTATAAATAGGTGTTCAATGCAATTAGAGCATTAAAAAGTGATACCGATAGTATACCGTCTCATATACCACAGCCATCAGTCAATCAGCAATAAGAATTCAAAGCACCAAGTTTATAATACCTAAAAATACAGTGTATTTCATATGTAGCCAAGACCGATACAAATAATGGATCGCCTACAGGCTCATGGTGACCAGGAGACTGTTCAGCTGAAGTCTCGGTCAGGGAATATGAGAGGGGCGAGCAAGGTCCAGAGGTAGAGACCCAGGCCCAGCCAACTGGAGCTAATCTTCACCCACACAGCTGGCATTGTGCTCTGCATGGATTGGGTGGTGGTGTCAGGCCTGCAAAGGGAAGTAGGAAGGCGTCAGTTCAAAGGCTGTATTTATAACCCTATGAGACTTTCCTTCCTGGTCTCATACCATTCAATTACACACAACAGCTTTTTTGTTCCTCCAGGTTTCTTAAGTCTTTTAACCCTCAATAACATGTAGTTAATCCCTCCGCCCCGCAAATGGAGACAGTGGGGAAAGAGTTTTTGAAGGCCAGGATTACGGTCATAGAGGCAAATATGTTCCCTCCAAGTATTTCACACAACCCGGAAAACTTGTACACATATGCTGATATAACGTATTCCCCAACAACAAATCCATAATTGAGAGCACACGCATTGGATCTTAACACAAGGAGTCGCTAGAGAACCGCGTAACAAGGCAGACATCCCTCCCCACTGCCAGTACTGTGGCAATCTGCTGTGCCCTATGCCATACCTTTGGGCATTGTCTGTATGCTGTGACATTTCCTAACGTTCCCTAGTTAGCCTTCAATACGTACTGGTACCAGTTGGTGAGGGTCATCATGATGTAGAGGGAAGCCAGGCAGAGGTGAAAGTGGAAGAAGGAGTAGCTGTAGGTGACCTCCTCCTCCTCGTTATCCACTGCTCTGTGCACCCCGTCCTTTCCAGCCTCGCCCTCCCCTCCATATCCACCGCCGCCTTCCTCCGTCTGCATCAGCTTATTCATTTGGGCGTTGCTAGAAGAACGGATACTGGGGGAACGAGGGAGGAACAGAGCATAAGAAAAAATAACCAAAAATAAAAGCTGGAACAGAAGCAGATAGTAACAGCAATGGAGATCTCTCCAGATCATGTTGTAACATCGTAGCATAACATGAAATGGAACCAGCAGTCATGATGTTGATCTGAATTGAAGAAGCAAGCTACCTGGCATAGAGAGTGCAGAAGAGGAAGATTACCAGACCCACAATGCTCTGGGCGTCCCACCACTGCACCTGTCCTGGGGCATTGGTGGGGGTGGACTCGCTCAAGCTGACATTGGACACCAGTGCCAGCAGGCTTGGGTTACACTTACGGTCTGTGAGAACACAACACATAATCATACAGTTATGGGAGTAAACATGCACATAAAGCATATCTACAGTCTTGAAGAAAGCAACAGAAAGATATCTAGCCATCTAGAGTTCAAAACTCCAGGAATGTTCAATAAAATCCAAGGTTTCCCAGAAATCCTGAAAGGTGGATTATGGATATGCTGCAAAGTTTGCCATGTTTCTCTGAAATATAACAGTGCAGCCTCTTCTACACTACAAACACTGTCTGATGTTTTGTACAGACCCATTACAAGCATAAGCCATTAGCAGAACCAGGGTTGTTTTCTGTGACCTAACCAGAAATCACCTTCAGGCCCTTGTAAATGTTGACTCATTCAAAAAAGGTCAGTTAACTACCAAATCATGTCAAACTCACTATTAGGCTAAGACGGTGCTGCAGTGGTAAGAACAGCTAAGACAGACATTCAAAACAGGTCAGGGAATGTTAAAATGGCGTAGAGAATAACAACAGATGGCAGGATCTGTGCTGATACTGGTGTGGGGTCAGGGGGCAGAGACTCACTTGGATTGTTGGTCATGGCGGACCATGTGACATACATGGTGTAGAGAGAGATGATGGAGGCTTGAAGCAGACCGGACTGGGGCTGGGCTTCCTGTGACACATAAAAAGCACAGGCACTGGTAAACACTTGTACAAAGCTATTGTTGAATGCGATGCACACAACTAAACGGTACTAGACATATACAAATAAAAGCATTCCATTACTGAACACTGGACTGGTCGTTTTGGATATAATTGCTAAAGCCCCTTTGTTTGATGGGGAGAAAGGCAGCGAAAACAACAAGAATACCTGTACTTTGGGCAGGACTGAGATGATGGAGATAATGACGCTGAAGATGAGGTTGAGGCTGATGAAGACCTTGTGCTCTGTGCAGTTGTCAGACTGGGTGTAGTAGACATAGAACAGTACCACAGCAGTGAGCGCCAGGGCATAGTGGAGGAAGGTAAACAATAACAGACCTGAGGTACAGAGAAAGGGCCAACATGGAGAGAGTACATTAATGCTGTCATGTCTGGCATACAACTTCATACTCTGTAGATACTTATTCTATGTCCTTTCTGGAATAGCGTCCTTCAAACCAATTCCTGGAAAGCCACATTGTATGCAGGCTTTAGTTCCAGCTCATTTGCCTAACAATGCATCAAACTCATCGAGGGATGAATAATAAGTTCCTTGGCTAGATAAAAATATTGTAAACAAGGGATTTCAACCCTTTGTGGAAGATCAGCTATTTACAAAAACATTATGCTTCATTCATGCTTCCGTTCCCTAACAGAGTAAAAACTAGGGTTAGCATTCCTTTCAGTTTGATCCACAAATTTAAAAACAATATATTTTTGTTTTTGAAATTTTATTTCACAAATATTTAGATAGTCAACACTTCCCTAAAATATAACTGCATGTTTTCTTACCACAACAAAATTGCAATACGTTATGGATATTTTCAAAAATTATGTAAAATTGCTAAATAATCCCACGGGCGCTATATTGAAATTAGGTATTAGCCTCTGCTGCCCTAAACCTACAAACTGCCACGGTAACGTAAAACAGCACGGATATACTACATCTGGAAATGCAGTTGTAAATGTACCTGCGAACCAGCATTTTGAGTTGCCCTCCTCGGCATTCCCCACCCAGATCTTGTTCCAAGAGTGGGCAAAATCGATGAGGAGGATGAGCTGAATGATGATGAAGATGAAGGAACCCACCACGCCAAAGTAAAACCACACTGGGGGGGATAAGACCGGTCAATACAGCAATAAAGCATGGGGTGAAAAGAAGAGAATTTGAAGGCAAACTTACCAAAATGTATATTCAGAAAGTGAACAGCAAATTTATAAAGTAACATTGAAGAATTATGTGCAACTACACCTGTGTTTTAGTACATGGCTACCAAATTATAACCAGTGTAGTGGTGGTATGAAATTCAAATCATACAACCACTATACTGTGGTTGAGTGTGAGGTTATGAAATGTATTTTTTCATTCTTTCTAAAAGTATAATAACGGGGTTTGCTTTCACTACAGATTTAGTTCTTGCATATTCAGAGTAAAATGTCTTTCTCCCCCTTTTATTAAATTGTGTGGTGGTATTCAAATGGTTTACAATTCAGCTTGGCAAGTTTGGATTACATGAGACTGTTTCCAAGTTGTGTACTGAAATAGCAAGATTAAATTCAGATGTGCATGTTTCCAATTGAGTTCTCTGCGGGCCAGAAAATTTGAGCCCGGTCCAACCCAAGCCCTATTACCTGAAGCACACATTCAGGCCCAGCTCAAATCAGATAAATACATAGAGCCTGAACACAAAAAAAACGACATCAAAACCATAGACCTCCGCTTCTTCAGCAACCGTGCCTCTCAGGGATTACGTTCGTATGGAACTAGACTGTTACAAAAAATTAAGGTAACAGATAATCACAGTAAAACACCAAATGAATTAAACTTCCAGTCAAGACAATCTGTCCAGTAAGGAAGAATAAAGCGATTGTGAATCAATGTCACCTGTTTTAGTGGAAATTAAAGTAACAAAAGGTTCTCTGGAGAGGCATCAGAAAGTCAACCCCCAAAAAGGGAATGGTTTTGCAGGTGGTGGCCACAGACAATTGCTCTCTCCTTACCCTTCCTGATTGATTCTTCTTTAGTTATGCATTTTGTTAATGGCGGCCGTTCGGGTGCTGTTTGGGTTGAAACTGAGTTTCCATGCCTCTGGTGAATGCATGTCTCTCGTGCGATACATATGGCTCAAGTATAACATTAAATGAAAAACTTTAAATATAAATGTTCCTGTTATGTGACTCACTTGCCAGTGATTAAACCAGTTTAGTCAGAAGTTACGACTGTACGACTGAAGTTTAACAATGATGATGATGCAAGGTAGTCTATACCAGTATGAAAGGTTCCATCCTGGATAAAGAAGGCTCCCACAGTGATTCCAACCAGGATCAGAAACTTAAAGAACCAGAACCTAGAAACAAAATACAAGCATAGGTGTATCCAATGTGGTTTCACAAACTGGGCCACAAAAACATTGTTACTACAATCTTGAATTAAAATAGATTAAATTGATTCCCTCTTATATTAACACCATATATACATCACTTCGAACATAAAACAATGTAATGTAAAGCATAAATGTGTTTTATTTGGATACATATTTATCCCACTCAGTCAATACTTGCTTCAACCACTTTTGTCAGTAACTACAGCGGCATGTCTTTTTAGTAAGTCTACCAGCTAATTCTACCAGCAAGCACAGTGCTCTGCCTATAGCTCTGGGGACTTGGAAGCTTTGAGGAGGTCCAGATATGACTTATGGAATGCTATCAGAAATGCAAAAAGAAACTACAGGAATAAGTTTAAATACCACAGCTCTAACCCCATAAGTGGTGTGGACTGCGAAACATCACCGACTACAAAAGGGAGGAATAGCAGTGATGCCTGTCCCGCCGCCTTTCTCCAACACCTTCTATGCATGGTTTGAGGCGACCAACACCATTCCCATGTGAGGTTTGCTGAGGACCAGGACAACTGCTCACTGTCCCTAGCCACTGCTGGCTTGAGGTCCCCATACCAATGAAACCTCCCATCGCCTGCCTGAAAAGGATAACACATACGTGAGGATGCTGTTTGTAGACTACAGCTCTGCATTCAACACTATTTTACCTGCTAAGCTCATTCCCAAGCTCCGGACCCTGGGTCTTAACACCTCCCTTTGCAACTGAATCCTGGACTTCCTGACGAGCAGACTCCCAGGTGGTGAGAATGGGAAACCTTACCTCCTCTGCACTGACCCTGAGCATCAGTGCCCCTCATGGCTACATACTCAGTCCCCTCCTGTACTCCCTGTTCATGCATGACTGCATGGCCACACACAACTCCAACATCATACTGAAGATTGCGGATGACACCACCATCCTGGGTCTCATCACCAAAAACGATGAAACCGAATACGCTGCTATATTACGCTGCTATATTATTGTGCTGGGGGATATGAGGGATGTACTACTAACTTTTCTCAGTTTCCTCCAGTTTAAAATTTTAGAAGGAGATGAGGTCCTGGTCCACACCTGCGGATTACCTGGTTTGGGGGGCCCGTTGCTGTCCCTGTCCTTGTCCACCTGGTCATACTTCTGACCTAGTCTAAAATCAAATAGACTCTGGATTTAGCCCAGAGAAATGTATTTATTATTCCAATTGGACTCTTAATATCTCACCCGGCACAGCCAGAAGAGGACTGGTCACCCCTCTGAGCCTGGGTCCTCTCTAGGTTTCTTCCTAAAATTCGACCTTCTTAGGGAGTTTTTCCTAGCCACTGAAATTCAACACTACTGTTGTTTGCTCCTTGGGGTTTAAGGCCGGGTGTCTCTGTAAAGCACTTTGTGACAACTGCTGTTGTAAAAAGGGCTTTATAAATACATTTGATTGATTGATTGAATACAGATGATTGTGTAATTTAGGAACCGGCAGAGGGGGGGACCAAGCCCCCATACACATTGATGGAGCTGAAGTGGAGAGAGTCTCCCAATTCAAGTTTATATGTGTGTTCAAAGATGACTTCAAATGGTCCAGGCAAGCAGACTCAGTTGTAAAAAACTTCCCAAAAGCTCCTATACTTCCTGAGGAGTCTCAAGATGTTTGGCATGTTGGCAAAACTCTCACCAACATCTAAAGGTGCAACACTGAGAGGATCCTGTCAGGCTACATTACAGCCTGGAATGGCAGCTGATCTGCTGCAGGCTGCAAGGCCTGCCATGATCAGCTGCAATCTCCCCCCTCCAAGCAAGGCATCTCCCATACACAATGCCTTAGGAAAGCACAGATCATAAAAGACTACAGCCACCCAGGCTATGATCTTTTCACACTCCTGCCATCGGGCAGACGTTACCGGAGCATTAGGACACGCACTTCCAGGCTCACAAAAAGTTTATAAAAAAACTCTGGTGCAGTGGGCCCCGAGTTCCTCCTGGTGCAGGACAATGCCCGGCCTCATGTGGCCAGAGTGTGTAGGCAGTTCCTGGATGACAAAGGCATTGATGCCATTTGACTGGCCCTCAAACTCCCCAGACCTGAATCCAAACTGACAACCTCTGAGACGTTATGGATTGGTGCATCTGACACTGCCAAGTAGTCCCACAGACTTTCCAGGAACTCACTAATGCCCTGATCCAGGTCTGGGTGGAGATCCCCCAGGACACCATCCACCGGCTCATCAGGAGCATGCCCAGATGTTGGCGGGAGTGCATACAGGCATGTGGGGGCCATTCACACTACTGAGTCACATTTTGAAATGAAATTCACAGCCTGTGATTTCAACTGTTTACTTAAATTTTCGGTGTGAGTTTGAATCTACCCCTCAATCGGTTTCCATTGATTGTTGTTACGTCATTTTGGTCTCAACGATTTACACATTGTACAGTAAAGACTTTGATCTTTAATATATTTTGTTCATCAAGACCCAATGTGTGATTTAAGTGATCCCTTAATCTTTTTGAGCAGATTATTAATATAGCAGATTATAAATATAACCCTTTTCCAGAAATGTCTTCCTGATTTGTTTAGAATGCTTCTTGGTGTCCATGGTGTAATGGTATAGATACATTCTCTGCCATACTCTGGGGCCTTCCAGAAACAGGGATATTTCATCTGACATTGTGTCATTTTTGGAAAAAAGAGGAGTCTACTGAACTGTGACTTTCGAAGGCAACTGGATTAGGGATGTCACGAGAACCGATACTTCGGTACCAAGTCGATGCGGATGGTCAGTGAGTAATAAAAAACAATGCCTTCAAACATTCAAGACTAAAGGAAACACTTCCAACTTGCGAAGCAACTCAAAGACAAAACATCCAGATTTATTTAAATAATTGAAGGTGCGTTAGTTTCAATTCATGTTACATTAACAACGGATCCAAAGAGTTATCTTTGTTAAAGACTGTAAAACAACTGCAGCTCATTTAGAATGCTAGCCAGGATCAAGAGAACAGAGCACAACACTGGTTCTTTAATCTTTGCATTGGCTTCCAGTCAGTTACAGAATAGATTTCAAAGTGGTGCTTTTAGTTTATAAATCTCTGAACGGTTTAGGTCCCGAATACATTTCTGATATGAAGAATATAAACCGAGCAGGGCTCTTTTATCCATGAACACAGGTCAGCTAGTAGAGCCCAGAATCCAAACTAAACATGGAGAAGCTGCGTTTAGCACTTATGCTGTACACAACTGGAATAAACTACAAGAATATCTTAGATGTGCCCCAAACGTATACATTTTTAAATTCTGGTTAAAAACACTTCTCTTCTCACGTGCCTATGACTGAGCACTTAAACTTAACCACACTGTTTAGCCGTACAGCTTCCTATGTTTTTATCCCATTTTTTAATCTTTATATGTTTTCTTATTGTATTTTTTATTATTATGATGTATTTATTTGTTTTTATTATTTTACTTTCATATATTATTATTTGTAAAGCACATTGAATGGCTTCAATGTATGAATTATGCTATATAAATAAACGTGCTTGCTTATATTCTTATCCTGAAATACACGTTACCATTATTTTTGTTTGAGACAGCTGGCAATGCTGTGTAGCCTATCCAATTATGTTCCATACGACGTTTGCAATGGCTAAACGCTAAAGGCTACCATGTTAAGGCTAATGTAATGTAACCATAGATCATAGTAGTAGGCTACTATCCTTACCGTTCAGTGTGTCATCTGTCATCAAAATATAACGTTTGTGTTTTAAATAAATATTTCCGGACTAATGGTCAGTCACCATGTCAGTAAATGTAAACGACTGCACTCTGAGTAGAGGTGTGTGTGTGTGTGTATATGTGTGTAGCCTCTACTGTTTTCTTACAGTTATTCAGCTGATAACTGAAATCTCAATTTTCCTTTCACAGTATCAATCAGAGGCTACATGCCACTGTTGCTGTTTTTTGTAATGTTCAAATGTTTCTAACAATATCTAACAATAAATAACAATAATGGATATTTTCTAAATTTGAGTTTAAATGTCATAAAGCAGTCTAATTGTGTGCAACCTATAACAAACTAAACAGGCAAAACAGGTTGAAATTACAGAACAAATATAAATAAATATTTTCACTAGAACCTGTTTTCCAAGCAATGAAGGTTGATTTGAGCTCACCCATTCTGAATGGCTGCACGTGGGTCTTTGCTGCTCTTCACACGGACCATGATGGCAGAGAAGAAAAAGAAGAAGCAAGTCATGGCGAAACACATGCGGTACACAGACTTGTAGCCCACAATGACCTCACAGTTTACATGGTTCTCCAGGCCCGGTATGGTGCTCCCACCCTGACAGAAGCCTGGGATCTACAGAAGAAAAATCAGAAAATGCCATTCACATTTAATTTGGAAAAGCATTTCTAAGACACCTTCACATTAAATGCCAAAAGCATGTGTTTTTTTTGGTATTTTTTGTATTCCATAGTACATTCATTCATACGGACAATTGTATTTGGTGTAACAGTGCTGCTAGTGGTCGACATAGACAAAAACATAACATCAAATTGACAAAATTGTATACAAAAAATGTGAGCTAAGATAAGGTTGTTTTCTCACCCGTTAGTAATGTTGGTTACCACAAACAAAACAAAGGTAATACTTCTGTGTCCATTGCATTCAGTCCAAAAGAGTTTCAAATTTTGAAAACAAATAAATGTAGTCTGAAATGTTTTTCAGTCATTGGCCAGAAATCTGGCGCAAATATAAACACAACACAGTAAGTCTATGCACTCAACATGATTGTAGGCCACCTACTACTAGCCATGATCCAACTTTGATGTTTGTATCAAACCACCTTTCAAGAATACATTAAGCAAAAATGCCTATCAAGTTTGTCAATATTGTACGGCAGGCACTTCCGTAGGTCACAGAATGTCGCAGGAGATGACAATGACAATAGTTTGCTAGTCCTTGCTGACAAAAAGTATCACCATAAAACAATGTATCCATCATAGCGGTTTTCAGCGTTAACTTTTGAGTTAGAGCAAAAAAGTTACACTTCGGTCTCATCTCACCAGAGAATATATTTCCCCATCTTTGCTGTATCTTCCACACAGGATTGTTGGTGACAGATTTTTAACAATAGCTTTGTTAGAAATCAGAAAGGTTTCTGTTGTTCTTATTATCTAGGCACATTCACTTCCAATGAAATGTACATTCATACTGTAATTGTTAATGCTCAGATTCCACAGCTTCATGCAAGTTCATATTGCCACCTGGAGCATCCAGATAATAGTTAAACTATGGAAAGTTTCCACCATCCAGGAAGTGGAACTCTGTACTTTCTTCACAGGCCTGCTCTAAGAGTTAACATAACCAACATTATTTTTTTACATGCTTTGGGGAGAGTTCTTTTCCATTATTTTCTTCCTAAAAGCTTCTTGGTCTTCATGGTGTGATGGTTTGGATATGACCATTATGTTTCTACTAGAGGTCAACCGATAATGGATGTTTAAAGGCCAATATAATAACGATAGTATGAAGCAAGAAAAAGCTGATAGTCGATTAATTGGCCGCTAACACATCCCCACACCGTGAAAAAAAGTGACACTGTCGGAAATGAATAATCTTTGACTATTACAAACAGGACATCTGTTGAACTGAACATTTAAGTCAACGTAAGTATATTGCGGGTGGGAGCTATATCAGAATTTACATTAGACTATATTTTGACAGCCAATTAGGCCGTTACAATTCCAGAAATGCGGCCATATAGAACAGCTACGGGAACATGTTTTCAACAGCCTACATTTAAACAGCAATAAAACAAACGCTATGATCCAACACGTTGTTTATATATATTAATATAGCATATAGGCTACAACTAGGGCTGTGTCTATAACATAATTGCCTGATCTCAATACTCAAATCGCAATTATTTTATAGACAACCATTTTATTTCACAGATCATTTACTGAAACTCATTCACTTCTACATTTCAATGTTTAAACCTAGTTAGGAGTTCTCCAAATGAAAAACCCCTATTTTTATTGTTAGTATTATTATGATTATTATTTTTTTTTTTAAATAATCCTTGAAACTGCTGAATAACTCAAAAATGTATTGGTGAAAAATTATATAAATTGGACCACTGAAAATTTAGACCACGTAAACCTACCACACTGACACCCAACCCAATTCCTCCACAGGGGGCGCCACAGACCACATCTTAATCCATTTCCACCCCGATTGACCTAGAATGCTGATTCTTTGTGTACATGCCTCATTCCCCAGAAGGTAGAGAACTGCACCAAGGACCTATCATGTCTGCCATCTTGGATATTTTGTACAGTGAAAATTTCATGAAAACTACAAAAATATACATTAAATAAACATTAACTCTGATTGACCTGGCAATCGGCATGCCTGTGTCTTATACATGTCTCCCTATAGGGTGGTAATTGCTAAGAGCTATATTACAAGATGGTGGACAAATTGGCTGACTAGTGTAAGACTCATGGATGCATACACTTCATGTGTGCATTATACTATGGCACAAGGAAAATATAGACCAGGTATACTATCCACACAGACCCGATTCCCCCACAAGGGGCGCCACAGGCTAATACATTTTTTCCACAATGAAACAATTTACATCCCGATTGACCCATTATGCAGATTCTTTATCTACATGCCTAATTCCCGAGGACGTGTAACACTATCAGGGCAGTCATGTCCACCATCTTGGATTTTTTTGTACAGTGAACATTTTATGAAACCTATTAAAATGTTCTTGAAATCAATAACAACTCTGATTGACTTGGCAAATTGGCATACCTGCACACAATACCGTTTGCTAATATCAAAATGATGGCACTTTGATCCTGTTCCCACAGACTCTAGGCCATACTTCTGAACAGGGCTGCTAATGAAACTAGTTGCCTAGTCAAAAATCTAATGAACTATGACTTCAAAGTTAGCCCCTTTATGCTAACTCTAATGACCACTATTATAATTATATTAAACTCAACCAGTAGTCATATTGACCTGACTGTCAGTGTACATGTGTCTCATAGGTGCCACTCTATAGAGTTAAGGAATAAGAGATAAATTGGAAGATGGTGGAGCAATGACATCAGTAAAAAGGTGGTTAATTAAAGTACATTGGACAATAGAAGGTAGATAAAATGTAGTAACCAACAACTATGCTATCCGTATCTCTTTGACACACTCACTCTCTCTCTCTCTCTCTCTCACACACACACACACACACACACACTTGTGAAACATAAAAAAAAATAATAATGGCGTTTTCCATTGCCAGTGTTTTTGTCTATGGCCTTAGAGTGTTACCCCTCAATGGTCTATGCCTTTAGCAGGTGGACTTTATATAAATCTGATTGACCTGGCCAGCATTATCAGGAAGCACAAGAATGATCTGTTTTCCACAGACTTTGATTCACTGTAATAAACTGTACATATAAGGAGTATTTCATTTTTATTATCAATATCCCAGCATGCTTTGCGGCTGTTCAATTTGTTCATGTTTATTGTCCTTGATAAGAAGGTGACAGAGCTTTGTTTTTTGTGCCATCTTGTAATTATGTACATTGGTACACTAGAAGGTCTTTTGGGGGAATTATGGTGGTTTTTGGGTGCCAACCATAGAAAGGAAGACCATTCTGTTTGGTATGCTTTGCTACTTCATGTGATCTTTAGCAAATCAGAACTCTGAAAAGATTCCGCTATTAAGGATCTGTTAGTCCTGGGCAGTGGAGGTTGAGAGGCTAAATTGTCAATTTATGTGGATGACCTCACAGCCCTCCTTACTGACAATCGGTCAGTACAGTAAACTTGAAAAATCCAACTGCATTACACATTTCAGCAGTCACTAGACTCTATTGAGGATTGTGTGAAATTGGTTTACCTCCATCACAAAAAGCGTCTATGAACTGTATCGCTTTTGCCACTGGCCATTTTAACAGCTTATTAGCCAGTAATAGGCTTACTAGTGTGGATTTTGAGCATTAACAATTACAATATGAATGTACGTTTCATTGGAAGTGAATGAGAACAACAGAAACCTCTCTGTTTAGATTATCTCTCTGTAGGTTGTGCTCTAATGACCACAGGAATGTTTACGATGGCCATTTGGCATGGGGGTTACTGTCCTGGAAACCAGATCTTTGCTAGGTAGACACACCCTTCAATGTATATATGAGCTTGTAACCATCATTACATTGAGAAGAGATTAAGTGAGATGAGATTGAAGTTGTGTAAGGAAGACCAGGTCCGTAACCTAATGAACAACAATTTCTAATGCTGCAATAAATAATATAATTTCTCTCTCCCTTGACAAATGGGTATGCTAAATTGCTAATTATTACAACCACTATACGAAATAAAATGGCTGATTTCTAACACTAGTATCTACTAACTTCCCAGGAATAATCATAAGAATTGAGCAATTGCTAGCGAGACTGAAGATGAACTATTCCATGCCAAACATAGTCATAATATAACCGTATACAGTTGTTATATTCCGTATACAGATGTTATATTCCGAGATCACAAAATTAACTGCAGTAGGGGTCCTTACTGAAGCCCAAATACATTCTGTATGGAACAATGTGAATCATGCCTTCTTATTGAACACCAATAAGGATATTACTTCGCAAATAGAGCATGAATGGTTACCAAAAAAGCTTTTCCTTGAAAGAAAACATTGGTGCCCAAGACCCAAGTCTGATGAAACAACCCATATTTTGGACATTCCCCTTTGTTAGAAAAGTTTGGTTTTTATTGCATGCCTGGTTAGTTAACCTTAACAAAACCTAAAAAAAAGTCTATAATGTCAGCCATTTTAACATTCATGAGAGATTATGTATTGAATGGTTCATGTTATAGGTAACATTAAAGGTGGAAAATGTTTCTGACATGATTTATCTTTGTCTCATTCTTTTACATCACAAAAACCTGGCATTTTAACAGGGGTGTATAGACTTTTTATATCCACAGTAGGTGTGTCATAAGTGCCTTCCTATACCGTGATAAGAAAGATGGAGGTACAGTGACATCAGTAAAAAGATGCTTTATTAAATTTTCCCTTACATTGAAAATCATAAAACCTATACAAATGATCTTCTTCTTAACAGTAAACTCTTATTGACCTTTCCAATGGCATACCTGTCTTATACATGTCTCCCTATAGGGTGTTTAAAGCTAACAGAAATAATACAAGATGGCGGATAATATGGCTGACCACAATAAAAAAAAGATATTAAAGTCCTTACTATGGGATTATTTCTGCTGCCATATGCTTACAATGTTATAACTGCTGACATGCTCACAATGTCACAGGAGAACCCCGTCCCATGGTTGCTTGCAACAACAATTAATTGTTTTTAAATTCCTTGAAACTGCTGAATAACTCAAAATTATATAAATTGGAAATCTGAAAATATAGACCATGTACACTCACCTAAAGGATTATTAGGAACACCTGTTCAATTTCTCATTAATGCAATTATCTAATCAACCAATCACATGGCAGATCCTTCAATGCATTTAGGGGTGTGGTCCTGGTCAAGACAATCTCCTGAACTCCAAACTGAATGTCAGAATGGGAAAGAAAGGTGATTTAAGCAATTTTGAGCGTGGCATGGTTGTTGGTGCCAGGCGGGCCGGTCTGAGTATTTCACAATCTGCTCAGTTACTGGGATTTTCACGCAAAACCATTTCTAGGGTTTACAAAGAATGGTGTGAAAAGGGAAAAACATCCAGTATGCGGCAGTCCTGTGGGCGAAAATGCCTTGTTAATGCTAGAGGTCAGAGGAGAATGGGCCGACTGATTCAAGCAACTTTGACTGAAATAACCACTCGTTACAACCGAGGTAAGCAGCAAAGCATTTGTGAAGCCACAACACGCACAACCTTGAGGCGGATGGGCTACAACAGCAGAAGACCCCACCGGGTACCACTCATCTCCACTACAAATAGGAAAAAGAGGCTACAATTTGCACGAGCTCAGCAAAATTGGACAGTTGAAGACTGGAAGAATGTTGCCTGGTCTGATGAGTCTCGATTTCTGTTGAGACATTCAGATGGTAGAGTCAGAATTTGGCGTAAACAGAATGAGAACATGGATCCATCATGCTTTGTTACCACTGTGCAGGCTGCTGGTGGTGGCGTAATGGTGTGGGGGATGTTTTCTTGGCACACTTTAAGCCCCTTAGTGCCAATTGGGCATCGTTTAAATGCCACGGCCTACCTGAGCATTGTTTCTGACGATGACCATCCCTTTATGACCACCATGTTCCCATCCTCTGATGGCTACTTCCAGCAGGATAATGCACCATGTCACAAAGCTCAAATCATTTCAAATTGGTTTCTTGAACATGACAATGAGTTCACTGTACTGAAATGGCCCCCACAGACCTGCGTGAAGTTGGCCTCCCCACCAATGCAAAACGTTGTCAAACTATGCTTGTTCGTTTGTGCTGGAAAAAGTTTCATTTGTGCTGCTTCCGTTTTTTAGATATTAACATAATATTTTTAGGTCAATCTGAGGTCAACCAGCCCCCCCACATTCTCCAAATTCACCCAAAATAGTCTCGATCGTTTGTGCTTCGTTTGTGCTGGTTTGTGCCGGTAAAAGTTTCGTTTGTGCTGCTTTGGGTTTTAAAAAATTAGACATTGAATTATAGACGGTGACGTCACCAGCCCCCCCACATTCTCCAAATTTACCCAAAATAATCTTGTTAGTTTGTGCTACGTTTGTGGCGGTAAAAATTTCGTTTGTGCAGCGTTGGGTTTTAAAATATCAGAAATGTAATCAAATTAATATTTAGGCCTATAGGCTACAAACAAGGCTCACTGAATATAATAGATAAATCAATGGTCACAAGATCAAAAATAGTCAGACAGCTCTGTATTTTGGTTTGTAGTTAGTCAGTAGCCTATAGCCTATGAGCATTTTATTTCGGCTTTGTCTATTCAATCTCCAAAATGTTAGATGCTAATAAAGATGATTTAATAGAACATGCAATTTCTTATCAGGTTTTTTGTAGTCCTGTAGTGTTTAATAAAAACAATGTTTTTCTTTTATTAGGCCTATGTCACTCTTATCTTCTGCTACTCTATGAGCAAAATGGATTTGTGCGCGTGTGCCATCAAGTCGTAGTTTAAATGTAACTTCAGCATTTTTGGGCAAGAAAACAGCTAAACTATCCTCGAGGAGAGCACACTTTTAAAGTAGAATTGACGAAGACGTTCTGTCATCACATAATTTGTTCAATAAACAATTATCCTCACTTCAGTGTCTTGTGATTGTATTTTATTTTTATTTTTACGAGTCTCATCTGCTACACTCCACTCCCACCACTAGGGGCAAGTGACACTTCCATTCAAGAATGCTCTTGTATAAAATTGTGTTGAGTTAGTGGAGAAAAGGTCGATATAAATCAAACTACAAAAGTCGTTACTAATCCAAATTTCTGAACAATGTAAGTATACATTGTTTTAAAACTGTCTGTTACAATACTAGTAGCTGCAAGAATATTGTACAACATTCAAGAGAGCTAACCTTGTTATTGAACAGAAACCTCAATAATAACACTTCTATTAATAATTTATCTATGAAATGCTATTTACAGTTGCACAAAGTTTCATTTTAGTATTAAAAAACGACCATGGTGCAACTGTATTTAACATTTCATAGCTAAATTAGTGATAGTGTTAGCAAATGAATTTTCAGTTCAATAAAAAAATGACAATCTAGGGGTGAACTTTACCATATGGGTCCTAATATAAGATATATTATCCATCTACATTATTCTTACTATATTATATGATCATTATATTCAGACCAATACAGTAATATATTAAAACAAATTTATGCTGTACATGATATTTTTTGGAATCAGAATAATTGAGTGTAATTATGTTTTGCTTATGCCAGATGCCCAAGAAACCAGCAGTCGACAGGGATTCCATTATCACAGTCCTGTGTTCATCAAAAGAGGCCATAATCCAAAATGGCAACATAGCTACTCCTAATGAGAGCATCTGGACAGAGCTTAGTAAACAGCTAGACAACAAGATCACTGCAAAGGCACTATACACTTTTGTTAAATTAAACAGACACAACATCTGGAATGCTTTAGGGTTTACTCATGAAAGTGATCATGAAACAAGTGGCAGTAGTGATGACACTGATTTTGAGCCAGGGTCCCTTTTGATTGCTGCACTTTTGATTTTGAAGTTCCATTTCAGAAATGGATTGAATTTATGCCTGAAACAGTGACATACAAAAACAAGTTCTCTAAAACAAAAAAAAAGGAATACACAATTTTGAAGCCTGGTATCTGGACGCATGTGATAAATCATCACATTTGGCAAGAAGTGAAATGCCCCTGCACATTTACTTTTAAAAGAGCCAAGGTCTATCCATCAGTCACAGACAAATATATTGTAATCAGAGGCAACTGTAAGGAGTGTCGTGGCCAAATTCACATAAAATGTGACAAAAAGCATGAAATAAACAGCACAATGATGTTCAGGTGTTCGCTAAAAAACACTGATGACACCCTGCATACTGGCTGTTCCAAACGTCCGATGTCTGGTAACTTGCGTGTGCAGATATCCAAAGAACTGTGTGAGGGTAGAAAGGAACCCCATGTATGGAGGGCATCAGAGGCAATAAAGCTGATGGATTTTGGAGATCCTGAGCCAAGTCATCTGCCTAATTTGGCCACCCTGCGCAAAGCAAAGCAGGAGAGAAATGATTTGGAATTAGGCGACAAGGATCCTATTCTGTCATTGCAGATGCTAAAATATAGTGCCCCTCACAGTGGTAGCATTAAAGACATTGGACTAGACAAGTTTTTTTGTCACTATTGGAGCCAAACACAAATGTATGTGTACAAGACATTATTAAAGACATCTACTAACCCCACTGTGAGTTTTGATGCAACTGGCTCAGTGGTGAGGAAACTACAGAGACCAAATGGCAAGTCTGGCCATGTATTCCTTTATCAGGGTGTTGTGGCAGGGGGTGAGAGCTCAAGTGTCCCAGTGGTGCAAATGCTGTCAGAGAGACATGATGTTAATGCCATAACACATTGGCTGACAGAATGGATACGCGCCGGTGCACCTACCCCAAAAGAGGTTGTGAGTGACTTTTCTCTGGCTTTGCTCTGAGCTTTGGTCAAGGCTTTTACTTCTCATCCTGATCTTAAGACCTACATCAATGAATGTTGTGGTGTCTTACTCGGTAGAGAGTCAGCAAAAGTCCCACCTTGTTTCGTGCGGGTTGATGTTGCTCTCTGCATCAAGATGATCTGCCGGTGGGACTGCTTGAAAAAAAAAAACACATTGCATTAAAGATTTCTTTGTTAGGTCAATAGCTCAGCTTATGTCACAATCCATGGACGATGCAAGAGAACTACTAAGATGCATTACTATTGTGGCTCTTAGCGAAACAGAGGGCAGTGACAGCTCTGGAGCCCCCCTCATTTCAGAAAGGTGCAAGAAATACCTAAAAGCCAGAATTGCAGAAGAGTGTGTCATCATTCCATATGTAGAGGGTGCGGACCAGGAAGAAGTGGATCCATGTGACCAAACACAGACAGACCTGCAGCAGTGGGTAACAGATATATGTGAGGAGAGCAGGTCACTTGCCACATCTAATGGTGATCATGACAATATGCACTTCCTCCCTGAGATTATTCCAAATATAATCTGGCTTGCAAATTACTTACCTCTCTGGACAGGGGTAATGATCCCTCACTTCCGGAGCTCCAAAATCACTGCAAGTTCAGCCAATGTCGAAGCCGAGTTTAAAAACATCAAACGCTGCCTTTTCAAGCATGAACACTTGCCTATTCGAGTGGATCGATTCATTGCTCGACATCTGTCCTTCATTGAAGGCAACATGCGCATTTTTTCTGCAAAACAAAAGAGTGTGGAAAAAGGTGAAGAGGATGAGGCTGTTGCAACAGAGATCGACACAGTAGTCAGTCCACTACCCACCACAACCTGCAGGATTGATGGAAGGCCAGAGGTGGATGCTTCCTGCTCTGGGAAGTCTGACACTGTCACAAACATCCATCCAACAGATGAAGAAGCTGTTGAAAACTGGAGAGGCTTAGCAGTTCCACCCAAAAAGAGGCAGAGGAGTTCATACATCTCTCCTTGTCCTGAATGGCTCCATGCAGATCCATCTGTGAGAGGGAAAAGACTCAAAGTGGACCTGTTGAAAAATGGAAACAATCAACAGCTTGTTAAACTCAGGCAATCAAGAATCCCTGTGCTGAACACATGTGCATTTGATGCTTTTTGTCAATGCTTATGTTGTGCTTACTGTTATAGTGTAACTTTTGAAAAAATTGTTTGCAATGAGGATTCCAACAACCTCCTCCAGCTAGTGAAATCCATCACCACAAAGGGTCTGAATGCACAGGCCTACATACAGAGGGCAGAAATGATGAGCGAAATATTCAAAGCTGTCCGACTGAAGTCTGGTGCTCTCCAAATTGATGCACAATGCCACATCTCCACTATCATTGAAAAGTCAATGACGAAAGAGATTTACTTTACGGGCAGTCATTGCTTTTAGAGGAGGCTTAACCCAGGATGCTCTTGGAAATTATGTGGCCTATTGCAGGAGGTCTCCATGTGTCTGGGAGATGTATGACGGCCTGAGAAGTGGAGTGACAGGAGCGTCAGATAAAAGCAAAATATGCCCACAAGCTGTATTATACACAAAAGACTGATTGCACTGTTTAATTATTTTTGTTGAACTTTTTTGTATGCCACACACCCTTGTTTTCCTACTCCTGTTAGGAGAAGTAGTGTGCTATTTTATGGAAGTTTGCACTCAAGTCTATTATTTTGTGTGGTATATTTGGTTTGAAGACAGATTGTAACTTGTCAGTATTAAGTGTTTTTAAGTTTAAGTTTTTAAAGGCTAGAAGCAAATAGCAAATAGAGCTTGTCATGTTTAATAGAAAAAAAAAGCCATATAGTGAGCTTAAGAGACATATAGGCCTATAGGCCTTTACAATACACATGTGTATAAACACAGCAAACAGATTATGGTGTGTGTATTTGTGACAATTTTTATATTATTAACAAAACACAGCATACAGTAAGTAAAAACACTTACCTTGAAGTTTATGTTGCATCCACACATCCTGTGATCCGCATCAGTGTTCGTTAAAAGTTGAAAACGCACAGGATAACAATAACAATAAGTGAATATTGTCATTTGGTTTGCCGATTCTTTAGGTCTTACCTTGTTACTTCAACTAGCCTACTGTTAAAAAAAAGTGGGCTGGTGCACCGTCTATAATTCTCTCTCATTCAGTGTCTTTCCCATACAGTTAGTTGTGCACAAACGGAACGAGAATTTGGAGCATGTGGGGGCTGGTGACGTCATCTTCTATAATTCAATGTTGAATATTTTAAAACCCAACGCAGCACAAACGAAACTTTTTACAGCACAAACCAGCACAAACGAACAAGATTATTTTGGGCGAATTTGGAGCATGTGGGGGGGCTGGTGACGTAATCGTCTATAATTCAATGTTGAATATTTTAAAACCCAACGCAGCACAAACAAAACTTTTACCGGCACAAACCAGCACAAACGATCAAGACTATTTTGGGTGAATTTGGAGAATGTGGGGGGGCTGGTTGACCTCAGATTGACCTTCAAATATTATTTTAATATCTAAAATACCGAAGCAGCACAAACAAAACTTTTTACAGCACAAACCAGCACTAACGTAGCACAAACGAACGAGACTATTTTGGGTGAATTTGGAGCATGTGGGGGGGCTGGTGACGTCATCGTCTATAATTCAATGTTGAATATTTTAAAACCCAACGCAGCACAAACAAAACTTTTACCGGCACAAACCAGCACAAACGATCGAGACTATTTTGGGTGAATTTGGAGAATGTGGGGGGCTGGTTGACCTCAGATTGACCTAAAAATATTATGTTAATATCTAAAAAACGGAAGCAGCACAAACAAAACTTTTTACAGCACAAACCAGCACAAACGAACGAGCATAGTTTGACTACGTTTTGCGTTGGTGGGGGGGCCAACTTCACGCAGGTCCCCCACAGTCACCAGATCTCAACCCAATACAGCATCTTTGGGATGTGGTGGAACGGGAGCTTCGTGCCCTGGATGTGCATCCCACAAATCTCCATCAACTGCAAGATGCTATCCAGTCAATATGGGCCAACATTTCTAAAGAATGCTTTCAGCACCTTGTTGAATCAATGCCATGTAGAATTAAGGCAGTTCTGGAGGCGAAGGGGGGTCAAACACAGTATTAGTATGGTGTTCCTAATAATCCTTTAGGTGAGTGTATACCTTCCACAGACCCGACCTGATTGCTCCACAGGGGGCGCCACAGGCTGCGCATTCAAATGTATGGATACAAATACAATTATTATTATACAATAATCCAAAATTATAAACGCAACCCCATTTATCATGAGGTGAACTCAAAGATCTAAGACTATCTATGTACACAAAAGGCCTATTTCTCTCAAATATTGTTCACAAATCTGTCTAAATCTGTGTAATTGCGCACTTCTCCTTTGCCGAGATAATCCATCCACCTCGCAGATGTGGCATATCAAGATGCTGATAAGACAGCATGATTATTGCAGAGGTGTACTTTAGGCTGGCCACAATAAAAGGCCACTCTAAAATGTGCATTTTCACTGTATTGGGGGGGGGTCTGAAAACCAGTCAGCATCTGGTGTGACCACCATTTGCCTCATGTAGTGCAACACGTCATTCGCATAGAGTTGATCAGGTCGTTGATTGTGGCCTGTGGAATGTTGGTCCACTCCTCTTCAATGGCTGTGCAAAGTTGCTGGATATTGGCAGGACCTGGAACACGCTGTTGTATATTATGGGACTGTTGACGTGCTTTATGCTGCCTGCTGTTACCTACCTGGCAACCTGCCAAACTTTTTCAAATTTACTCTATAAAAACAAATTGGTCAAATTCTACTACAATATTTTTTATCTGTTGACCTCTTACCTAACTTTTCTACACCGGGACTCTTTTTGGACATAATTAACGGAACTACTCACCCCTGAACACCCGACGCTAGTTATCATTACTATGCCTTATCACTGTAATTGTTGTAGCTACAACTATAGAATATAAAAACATAAGAGGTTTGTCATAGGATGTTTCTGAACTCTGAACTCACACTTTGAATGTATATGCATCAGTATAATCATCACCGAATTATGAATCATTAATGTTAATGTATTACCTTACATTAATGTAAGGTAATCAAGTGAAATAATAATGCATGGGTAACAAATCAAATATAATAATCAAGTAACATAAATGGCCCTAATGGCTCTATTATTTTTATACACGTTTCTGAAGCCTGCACCACCAATATTTAACAAGGAACAGATCTTGGAAGGTTGCGAAACAATGGTGGCGGATGGGGAGAAGGATCCGCCCAGGAATTAGCATAAGGGGATGGCCAGGAAGGTTATGCAAGATAACACTGTATAAATGTGTGTATCCTGAGTTGGCAAGACAGTTGACCCTGCAGGTTAACTCTGCTTTTATGATTGTTAATTAAAAGTCTAATTTGAATCCACAAACTCCTAAGTTATTGCATCCATTTGAGTTGTTGCATCCTTTTTGGTGAGAAGATATATTTTTCCACGACACAACACGGAGAACTATCGTCAGGTTAAAATAGCACAGTTAGAGGCTCGGCTTCAGACGCAAATGTCAGGCAAAGATTGTTAGTGTAGAAATGAAGAAGAAAAAAAATATGGAAAAAAAAACTGTCTGTGCCATCAGGAAGAAAACGGAAAACTTTAGTCCTCTGCGATTCCATAACCCGCAGTATTAGATTAAAGAATCCACCGGTGACCGTACACTGTTTACCGGGGGACAGAGCCACCAACCTAGCAGCAAATCTGGGGGTGGTGCTCGTGAAGTCTAAAATTGGCAAGTATAGAGAGTACAGAGATATTTTTATTCACGTTGGCACCAACGATGTTAGGATGAAAAACTCAGAGGTTACGAAACAGAACATAGCATCAGCGTGTAAACTAGCTAGAAAGATGTGTTGGCATCGAGTAAACAAACTCTACAGCACACTTGCGCAACTCAATCGCTGGCTAAAAACTGAGCTCTGCCCGTCGCAGGATGTAGAGTACGTATATAAGTGGCTCTCTTTTTGGGACACTCCCAGAAAAACTGTTAGCCAGCCTGCTAGCATAGTGGAGTCTGTCGATAGCATAGCCAGAGTAGATAGTACAGTTTTACCTATTGCCACTGTGACTCGTTCCAGGCTGAGAAAGGTTAAACAAGGTAGTGCTAACAATAGCAACCCTATTAAGATCAAGCCTTCCTCCACCTCTGTCACAAATAAAAATTACTATCACCTTGCATTTCAAAATGGTACTCCTAAATATTAGATCCCTTGCTCCAAAGGCAGATGCAGTAAATTAATTAATCTTGTGAATGGCTGTGTCGTTAACCACTACAACACAGAGCAGTACGTTTGCCGCCTGTCAATATAGCCTCTTGTCTATACTGACACCCGGCATCTGTATATCCTGAACAAATCCTCTTTTGCCACTGGCCGTTTTAGTAGTTAACTGGCCATATGTGAATAACACTGATACAGTTAAACTGACTAACATTTCTTACTAAGTTTACCTCCACCGTCTATGTATGCCGTTTGCCACTGGCCATTTTAACAGCGTATTAGCCAGTAATATGCTTTACCAGTCTCTACTATATTACTGGAATAAATTTTCCAATTGCTAGCGAGTCTGCCAAAGCAGTTTCATTTCATAAGAACATATTTTTTTCTTTCATGGCAAAACAGCATACTTTTTTCTTTCATTTGTGAATGACATTTATACAATAACTATCAATAAAGGCGACAATAACAAATTTTTTCATCAAGTGAAAAGACGAGAGAATCTTGTAATATACCAGAAATAATTCATAAATGTTGTTGCTCTCAATAGATTCAAACTTAGGTCTTCCACTTGAGAGACACCGTCTGTAACCACTACGCCACGACATTACACGTTTCAGCAGTCGCTAGACTCCATTGAGGATTGTGTTAAACTGACTAACGTTTCTTATTAAGTTTACCTCCACCCTAGTGTCAATGAACTGTATTGCTTTTGCCACTGCTTGTTTTAACAGCTTATTAGCCAGTAATAGGCTTACTACTTTCTACTAACTTCCGAGGAATAATCATAAGAATAGAGCAATGGCAAGTGAGACTGAAGATGAACTATTCCATGCCAGAAACAGTCGCAATATAACTGTATACAGTATCAATTAAGGCTTACTATAACGTAACTACATTGTTAGGCCAGCAAATGTGTTTGTTTATCCTGACCCAAAACGCATGCACGAATGCGTACTTCGAAAATCCACCAGAAATAGTCACAATATAAACGCAAACTGTTTTATTTCAGGCTAACTATAATGTAGATATTACCTACATTATGTTTTAGCCAGCAAAGTTTTCATCTATACGGAATAATTCATAATGCGTACATCACTTTGCTTGCGAGGAGATACAGACTTGGGACCTATAGTTCACAGGTCTGCTTCTCTAACCACTACGCTATTTAACAAGGGGTTGTCAGTCAGTCACTCAGTCAGTCAGTAAGAGACATTTGCTTTTCTTAACTGGCTCCGCTTACGCAGTCCGGCAAAAATAGCACAATGACTAGACCAAGAATGTGGTGCTTTCCAAGTCCGGAGAGGTTGTCAAGTGCCACTCAGACAAATGCACTGGATTCCCAACTCCACACATTGTTACAGTCTCACTTGAGATTGGTGCACCAACCCATGTGCCGATTGTTTTTGTGGTTTTCCTGGAGCATGGACCCTCACATCTCCCAGATATAAGAGAGACGATGCACCATTTACATAGTATTGTGTTTGTTGGTCTGTATTTGTGTCATTTTTGTGAATTTGTGTGATTTAGTGTGAAATGATGCATTAGAAAAAAGAAACGTATTTGGCAGTTATTGGTTATTGGGCAGTTATTAGCCATATTCCCTTCTCCCTAAGGCTGTCATCAGATTCAACGCAACCAGTTTACAATATACCTGATTCAAACAAAGAGGATACACAAGATATTGACCATTTAACAAAATTATGACATTGTATATCATTACTAACCTTAAAAATGCTTGCATTATTACAATTGTGTGACAAAAACCCACCCCCAATGCTTACTTGTTGGAGCTGTGCTTCCATACCAGGGAGGATCATAATGACAGACACCAGGGTCCCAAGGAGTAGGAAAAAAGAGAACACCAACCGGGTGACAGTGGAGTTTTTAGAGGAGGGACAGCAGCTACATAGAAGACATGGGGCTGAGCCACACAGACAGGAGGCCTAAAGAAATTAAAAAGAATGTACGACAATAAGACGCCATCAATACTGTAGTCTGGTGGAAATTTCAGATTGGTGTATAGTGATGGCCATTCGAAACTTCATTACTGCTCTTCTAGCAGCAAGATATTATGCTAGAAGCACTAACTCAGGTTTGTTGATAGTACACACTATCCCGAACACCGCAAATGGTTAGAATAAACATCCTTCTTGCGTCTGGTTGGCTAGCTACAGTACTACTATAACTTACAGTGGTAGAAGACGTTATATGCAGTACTACGTGTCTCTACTACGTTCAACTGCAGCAAAGATGTTATGTAATCTGTGGCTACAGTTTAGTTAACAAGATAAGGTATTAAGGTACATTCAAACATTACAAGATAGACGTAACTTTACTTGGCTGTTAGCAAACTGAAGGTAATGTCAAATATACTACTGTACAGATACCTGGCGTGGGGTGTAGCTGAGATGTTTTTGCTAGGTAATTTAGCTTGTTAGCTTGCTAGCTAGCTAGCCACGAAATTTCAACACAGAAACCGAAGCAGGAAATGATTCCGTGACGATAGCTACGGTACTTACACAGCTAGCAAGGGAACACAAGGCCATGCAGGCCCCCATTTTCGAAAGATTTTGACAGGGCTGATGATAACGTCGCCTACTATTCCTGGTCCTCTTTCTATCAGCGTCTTGTGAGGAACATTAAAGAAACACTTCCGGGTCACGAAAATCTGGAAAAACTATTTTCAAAATAAAAGAGATACATTTAGTTTATTAATTGTTTAAGAAAATGTACCGCTCAAAACATTGACAACAATTCAAATATGATCATATTTAAGAGTAATTTCGATAAAAAGTGCGTATCCAACACGTTCCAAGGGTAAAATTCAATGCCAATGATAGAATATGGAGTACATATTGCCTCATTGCTCATAAACTTTTTTTGAATATTCCACAGAGAAAGCAGTGTAGGAAATGTCCAGGAGAATGTGTAGAGTAAGACAAACCTGTCTGATCATGGGGAATGGTGTGCTACATCTAGCAACATAATATTTCCACACCCTATTTTTCCACAATGTAACTCAATTGATATAAAATACATATTGACTCATACAGAGGTTCTCACCCAAGATTTGACGGTACATGGCCCTGTCCATCGTCCCTTTGATGCGGTGAAGTTATCCTGTCCCCTTAGCAGAAAAACACCCCCAATGCATAATGTCTCCACCTCCATGTTTGATGGTGGGATGTGTTCTTGGGGTCATAGGCAACATCCCTCCTCCTCCAAACACAGCAAGTTGAGATGATGCCAAAGAGCTCGATTTTGGTCTAAGCTGACATCAACACTTTCACCCAGTTCTCCTCTGAATCATTCAGATTGGCAAACTTCAGACGGCCTGTACATGTGCTTTCTTGAGCAGGGGGACCTTGCGGGCGCTGCAGAATTTCAGTCTTTCACAGCGTAGTGTGTTACCAATTGTTTTCTTGGTGACTATTGTCCCAGCCGCCTTGAGACAGCTCACATGGATATTGATTGAGACATTTTGATTGGTTTTCACGAACTGCATTGTGGGATTGTTGACGTGCTGTATGCTGCCTGCTGTTACCTACCTGGCTACCTGCCAAACTTTTTTTGAATTTACTCTATATAAACTAATTGGTCAAAATTCTATTTTAAGAGTTTAACCAACGCAATATTTTTATCTGTTGACCTCTTACCCAACTTTACTACACCGGGACTCTTTATGGACATAATTAACGGAACTACTCACCCCTGAACACCCGAGGCTAAGTATCATTAAAATGCCTTATCACTGTAATTGTTGTAGCAACAACACGGAGGAAAACTATCGTCTTCAGTTAAAGATAGCAGAGTTAGAATGTCAGGCAAGGATTATGCTAGTGTAGAAATAGAAAAAACTGCGTCAGTGCCACCAGGAAGAAACTATAGTTTTGTTAGCCCCCCGGCACAGCTCCTGCAGCCGGGCAAGAACTTTCTCTTGGTCACTGGGAAGAAATGCCGTCGACCAGTTAAACCTGAATCGTTGCTAAATCCAACTGAGACTTTCAACAGGTTTTCCCCACTGGAGTCGGAGCCCAGGCCCGAGCCGTCTTCGGAGGGGAATGATCGGCAGGCATTTTCAACCGGTGGCCTTGAAAAACTGAAAACTTTAGTCATTGGCGATTCCATTACCCTCAGTATTAGACTAAAGAATCAGCCGGCGATCATACACTGTTTACCGGGGGACAGAGCCACCGACGTAGCCGCAAATCTGGGGTTGGTGCTAGCGAAGTCTAAAACTGGCAAGTATAGAGAGTACAGAGATATTGTTATTCATGTTGGCACCAACGACGTTAGGATGAAACGGTCAGAGGTTACGAAGCAGAACATAGCATCAGCGTGTAAACTAGCAAGAAAGATGTGTCGGCATCGAGTAATTGTCTCTGGCCCCCTCCCAGCTAGGGGTGGTGACGAGCTCTACAGCAGACTTGCGCAACTCAATCGCTGGCTGAAAACGGAGTTCTGCCTGTCGCAGGAGAGTTTGTAGATAACTGGCTTTCTTTTTGGGACTCTCCCAGAAATAGGGCCAGGCCTGATCTGCTGAGGAGCGACGGACTCCATCCTAGCTGGAGTGGTGCTCTTCTTTTATCTAGGAACATTGACAGGAGTCTCACTCCTATAGCCTTAACATGAGATAGGGTGCAGGTCAGGCCGCAGGCTGTTAGCCAGCCTGCTAGCATAGTGGAGTCTGTCGATAGCATAGCCAGAGTAGTTAGTACAGCTTTACCTATTGCCACTGTGACTCGTTCCAGGCTGAGAAAAGTTAAACAAGGTAGTGCTAACAAAAACAACCTTATTGAGATAAAGCCTTCCTCCGCCTCGGTCAGAAATAAAAATAAAAATGACTATCACCTCGCATCTCAAAATGGGACACCTAAATGTTAAGTCCCTTGCTCCAAAGGCAGTTGCCGTAAATGAATTAATCTCTGACCATAAACTAGATGTTATTGGTTTATGTGAAACGTGGCTAAAGCCTAATGAATTCACTGTCTTAAATGAGGCCTCTCCTCCTGGTTATACTAGTGATCATATCCCTCCTGCATCCCGAAAAGGAGGGGGTGTCGCTAATATTTATGACCGTAAATATAAATTTACTCTCAAACATATCACTGAGTTTCATTCTTTTGAAGTTTTACTAATGAAAGTTAACCAGGCCGATAAATCGTTTTACATAGCTACTATTTATAGGCCCCCCGGGCCATACACAATGTTCCTCACTGAGTTTCCAGAATTCTTGTCTAACCTTGTAGTCATGGCAGATAGTATTAAAATTTTTGGCGATTTCAATATTCATATGGAAAAGTCCAATGATCCTCTTCAAAAAGCCTTTGACACCATAATTGACTCAATGGGTCTTATCCAACATGTCTCAGGTCCAACACATTGCCACAATCACACCTTAGATCTAATCCTGTCACGGGAAATAGATATTGTAGATCTAATAATTTCCCCCCAAAATCCTGGATTATCGGATCACTGTCTTATTACATTTACCATTAAAACAAGAAATCCACTTGTTCCGCAAACAATGAGTTTCAAAAGCTGTACTATAAATTCTCGGACTACAAATAAATTCCTTGAAATTCTTACAAGTTCGCTCATTAACGACAGAGTAAATAAATCTGTAAACGATCAAATCGAGGATCTAAACTCAACACTGCAAAATACATTAGACACAGTTGCACCACTAAAAACTAAAGAAATACGCAACAAGAAACTTGCTCCCTGGTACACAGACAATACTAGGATATACTAGCCTCCAGGAAATTGGAGCGAAAGTGGCGCTCCACCAAGTTGAAAGTATTTAGACTAGCCTGGATAGACAGTACACTACAATACCGAAAATCACTCACGTCTGCTCCATCAGCTTATTTCTCCAACCTGATTGAGGTGAACAAAAACAATCCAAAATTTCTCTTTGAAACAGTTGCAAAGTTAACAAAAAAGCAAAGCATAGCAAGTGAAGTGGGTCTTCACTTTAGTTGTAATGAATACAATGAACTACTTTGATGAAAAGATCATCACCTTTAGAAAACAAATAACTGACTCCTCCTTAAATAGTTATGGTCCTCAAAATCTCAGTTGTCCTAAAAATGTCCTGAACCTCCCTGACCAGGTGTCAATGGGGACACTTGAATTTTTTGATACCGTATCGCTCAACACATTTACTAAATTTGTAATGAGTTCTAAACCCACAAACTCTCAGCTAGACCCGATTCCAACAAAATTACTTAAGGAGCTATTTCCTTTGCTAGGTCAGCCAATGCTGAACATAATAAATTGCTCCCTTTCCTCCGGATGTGTACCAAACTCATAAATAATAGCGGAAGTTAAGCCTCTTCTAAAAAAAATCTAATCTGGATCCCGACATATTAAACAATTACAGGCCAATATCAAACCTCCTGTTCCTCTCAAAAATCAAAGAAAAATGTGTTTCGCAACAACTGAATGCCTTCCTAAAGACAAATAACATTTATAAAATACTCCAGTCCGGTTTCAGATCCCATCATAGTACTGAGACTGAACTTGTGAAGGTAACAAATGACCTTCTAATGGCCTCAGACAAAAGTTTCCAGCATCCGTCCTGTTGCTTCTTGATCTTAGTGCTGCTTTTGACACTGTTGATCACTCCCTTCTCTTTGAGAGACTGGAAACCCATATTGGGCTACGTGAACATGTTCTAGCCTGGTTTAAATCATATTTATCTGAAAGATATCAGTTTGTTAGTGTGGATTGCATATCCTCTGACAAGTCAAAGGTATGCTTTGGTGTTCCTCAAGGCTCGTTTCTGGGCCCATTATTGTTCTCACTATATATGCTCCCTCTGGGCGATGTAATCCGAAATCACAATAAACTTTCACTGTTACGCTGATGACACACAGTTATATATTTCAATGAAGCATGGAGAAGCCCCAAAATTAGCTACTTCGGAAGCATGCATTTTAGATATTAGGAAGTGGATGACAGAGAATTTCTTGCTCTTAAACTCAAGGAAAACAGAAATGCTCGTTTTAGGACCCAAGAAACAAATAGCGTTGTCAGCAGATCTCACTGTGAACCTCGACGGCTGCATGGTCGTATCCCAAAAAACTGTAAAAAACCTTGGCGTTACCCTTGACCCTGACCTCTCCTTTGAAGAACATATAAAATATGTCTCAAGAGTTGCTCATTTTCATGTTCAAAACTTGCAAAAATTAGAAACTTTCTATCAAAAACTGATGCAGAAAAATGTATCCATGCTTTTGTTACTTCTGGACTAGATTACTGCAATGCTCTTCTCTCTGGTTATCCAGACAAACTAATAAATAAACTTCAATTAGTGCTGCACATGGCTGCTAGAATCCTAACTAGAACAAAAAAATTTGAACACATTACTCCTGTCCTAGCATCCTTACACTCGTTGCCTGTTAGGGTTAGGGTTACTTACCTTGCTGAAATGATCCAGCCATACATACCTACACGTAACCTACGATTGCAAGATGCAGGCTTTTTAATTGTACTTCTAAACAAACAAATTTCTAAACAAACAGCTCGCGGCAGGGCCTTTTCTCATAGAGCTCCACTACTGTGGAATGATCTGCCAATTAAAGTTAGAAATGCAAACTCAATATCTCACCTGGCACAGCCAGAAGAGGACTGGTCACCCCTCTGAGCCTGGGTCCTCTCTAGGTTTCTTCCTAAAATCAGGCCTTCTTAGGGAGTTTTTTCTAGCCACTGAAATCCAACACTACTGTTGTTTGCTCCTTGGGGTTTAAGGCCGGGTGTCTCTGTAAAGCACTTTGTGACAACTGCTGTTGTAAAAAGGGCTTTATAAATCAATTTGATTGATTGATTGATCATTGACAAGATCCTCTTGTGTAGTTCTGGGCTGACTCTTCACCGTTCTCATGATCATTGCAACTCCACAAGGTGAGATCTTGCATGGAGCCCCAGACCGAGGGAGATTGAAAGTTCTTTTGTGTTTCTTCCATTTGCAAATAATTGCACCAACTGTTGTCACAGACCATTCCAGCCTTGTGTAGGTCTACAATTTTGTCCCTGACATCCATGGACAGCTCTTTGGTCTTGGCCATGGTGGAGAGTTTGGAATCTGATTAATTGATTGCTTCTGTGGACAGGCGTGTTTTGTACAAAATCAGCAAGGTATCAAATATTTTCATACGTCTCAATTAAAACATGTATCTTTCAATATAATGACAAATACATATTTGTTTCTCAAATTAAGCTATGGCTGGAATGTAGTTGTGATAAAATAAATCCTTCTAATAGAGTTGATGAAGTTGAACTTATTCTAGTATGTAATATTTTGAAATTGGTTATGATGTGACTTGAAATTATTTTTGGTTTGATGTTGTAAAAATATTTTGCTAATCTAAAAGGTATAATACTTTGAATGGTCTTTTGGACCCACCTACATCTCTAAAAGTGCTACAACAGGCTAATGACCAGTTAATATATGTCATTGACAACTACATTAGGTTGTTGGCTGAATTGTTAGGTAATCACCAAGTGGTGATAATCACCTATATTAACAAAAGGAATAATGGATCTAAATTGAAGACTATTCAGCAATTTGAAATGTGGCCAATGGTATGGGTGGAGTAAAATGCCAGCAAAAATTGCAAATACACAGTGCCCCTTGACATTTTTGCATATAATCATTGTATAGAGTCTCCTGAACATTTTCTACAGTACATTCACTGCGGCGTATAGATATTTTTTTTTTTAATAGGGCAATATATATTTCATATGCATTGAGTTACATTGTGGACAATGAGATGGGCGGAGTAAAACACCAGCAACAATTGCAAATGCACAGTGCTCATTGATTTTTTTGCATATAATTACTCTATCCACTCTCCTGAACATTTCCTACAAAACATTCATTGTGGTGTATAGAATAGTTTTTTCTGTATGAGTCATTATATATTTCATATCCATTGAGTTACATTGTGGACAATGAGATGGGCGGAGTAAAACACCAGCAACAATTGCAAATGCACAGTGCCCATAGATTTTTTTGCATATAATTACTCTATCCACTCTCCTGAACATTTCCTACAATACATTCATTGTGGCGTATAGAATATTTTTTTCTGTATGAGTCATTATATATTTCATATGCATTGAGTTACATTGTGGCCAATGGTATGGGCGGAGTAAAACCCCAGCAACAATTGCAAATACACAGTGCCCCTTGATTTTTTTTGTATATAATTACTCTATCCACTCTCCTGAACATTTTCTACAATGCATTCACTGCGGCGTATAGAATAGTTTTTTCTGTATGAGTCAATATATATTTCATATGCATTGAGTTACATTGTGGACAATGTGGTGGGCGGAGTAAAACTCCAGCAACAATTGCAAATACACAGGGCCCCTTGATTTCTTTGCATTTAATTACTCTATCCACGCTTCCTTATTTATTTATATCCTTAGTCATTCATTTCTGTATTTAAATTTTTTTTTCATTCATTTCTATAATCTTATTTCTGTATTCTTTTATTTCTGTATTTATTTATTTCCATATTATTTTATTTCTGTATTAACTTATTTCTGTATTTCCTTGTCCTTAAGCTAATGAGGGGGTGGGACTAACTGTCAGACATAGTAATGAAGCACAGAGCAGCATATTGAATCAGACTGTGAAGACGGTGAGTGCTGTTTTGGATCCTTGGTGCGTCCCGATGTTGCCAATCACTATTCATTGTTTAAGCACATGTGTCATTTGTACATAGGTGACATGAATAAGGTATCAAAAAGTTTTTGTGAAAACACAATGTCATTTTCGCATAGTGAAAAGGCTATGAGATTGGCGCATCTTTGCGAGTCTGTCCCAGTAGTGCTTGCAATGAAATTGGTTCATTTATTTGTTGGAACATCCAAATCACACCAATGGAACATTTGTTTAGGTCTCCCCTTTAGAATAAGACTGTCCCCAAATTTGTGTGATGGATGGTTGATATTTGAGAGTGGAAACTACTTTGATCAGTGCAAATGTATGCCAGTTAGCCTGTAGAAAAACCAAGGGGTTTTTGGAAAGTGAATATGCTACAAAAATGGTGTGGGTCTTTCCCGGGGTATCTGATGGGGATAACGAGTTAATTTCAACGCCAGTGCATAGGTCCAAACCGAGTGGAATTTGGGGGAAAATATGGTCTATTAAATTATGAGTCTGGTCCTATGCAATGACACTGATATGAACCAATTTCAATGGAAGGACTCCTGGGGCAGACCCACAAAGATGTGCCATCCTCGTAACCTATTTACTTTGAGAAAATTATGTTTTTCGATTACCTTATTCATGTCACCTATGCACAAACGATGAATAGTGATTGGCAACATGGGGATAAATCAAAGATCTAAAACAGTACTCACCGTCTTCACAGTCTGATTCTATCTGCTACTCTGGGCTGGATTACTACATCTGACTATTAGTTCTGCCCCCTAATTATGTAGCTTAAGGACAAGGAAATAAATAAATACGGAAATAAAACAATACGGAAATAAATAAATACAGAAATAAAAGAATACAGAAATAAGATTATAGAAATGAATAAAAAGCTCCACTCGCCGTGTTTGGAGGAAGAAGAAGGATGAGTACAACCCCAAGAACACCATCCCAACCGTGAAGCATGGAGGAGGAAACATCATTCTTTGGGGATGCTTTTCTGCAAAGGGGACAGGACGACTGCACCGTATTGAGGGGAGGATGGATGGGGCCATGTATCGCAAGATCTTGGCCAACAACCTCCTTCCCTCAGTAAGAGCATTGAAGATGGGTCGTGGCTGGTGTTGTGGAAATTTCTTAATACAGTGTATTTTTTACTGATTAAAGGACTAAGTCCCTCTGTTTAGATAGATAGATGAATGTGAGGGTTCTGGCATTTGCTTAAGGGGCATCATTGACTGGTGTCAGCTGATGAAAGGGTTACTCTTTATCTCCTTATCTGTTTGAACTCACCAGGGCATCTATTGTCTGTCCAGATACTGTAAGAACTCTTTAAGTTGAAGAAGGTATTTATGGCGGGAAGGAGAGCTGTCCTTGGTGTGAACCTTTGGGTAAACGCTACAGTAAACATTCTGGCAGGAGGGATAAGGTGGGGGAAGATAGCATTTGACGTGTGTTATAGAACAAAGGGAATGTGTCCTGATTGATCTGGAATGTCCAGGATTTGTCACACCCCTCTCCTGTCTTTAAATACTGTCGATTGCCTGTTTTCATTTAGAAACTATCCACCGTTACTTTGTAACCTGTATACTTTCTCCTTGCAAGTTTCATTAAAACCGTTTATTGCGCAATTGATTTCTCCTGTCTTACCTACCATTTTCGTACGACTTTTTGGATTTTAGAAATTGCCATCACACTGGGTCTTCCAGCATGACAACGACATGAAACACACAGCCACGGCAACTAAGGAATGGCTCCGTAAGAAGCATCTGAAAGTCCTGGAGTGGCCTAGCCAGTCTCCAGACCTGAACCCAATAGAAAATCTTTGGAGGGAGCTCAAAGTCCGTATTGCCCAGCGACAGCCCGGAAACCTGAAGGATCTGGAGAAGGTCTGTATGGAGGAGTGGAGGATCTGTGATGATCTGGGGATGCTTCAGCAAAGGCAGATTTGTTTTTGTGAAAGACGCATGAATCAAGCCAAGTACAAGGTTATCCTGGAAAAACATCTGCTTCCTTTTGCTCTGACAATGTTCCCCAACTCTGATAATTGTTTTTTACAGCAGGACAATGCTCCATGCCACACAGCCAGGTCAATCAAGGTGTGGATGGAGGACCACCAAATCAAGACCCTGTCATGGCCAGCCCAATTTCAAGTCCTGAACCCCATAGAAAACCTCTGGAATTTGAAATTTATATGAATGTTTCTTTGCATTATTTGAGGTCTGAAAACAAAGCATATTTTTTGGTTATTTTAACCAGTTGTTGTTTTCTACAAATAAATATTCTAAATGATATTTTTATTTGGAATTTGGGTGTAATGTTGTAAGTAGCTTATAGAATAATAAAAAAAAAAACATTTTACTCAAACACATACCTATGAATAGTAAAACCAGAGAAACTGATAATTTTGCAGTGGTCTCTTTATTTTTCACTTAGGGGTGTACTCACTTTTGTTGCCAGCAGATTAGACATTAATGGCTGTGTGTTGTGTTATTTTGAGGGGACAGCAAATTTACACAGTTATACAAGCTGTACACTCACTTCTTTACATTGTAGTAAAGTGTCATTCCTTCATTGTTGTCACATGAAAAGATATAACCAAATATTTGCAAAAATGTGAGGGATGTACTTACTTTTGTGAGATAATGTATATGACAGGACTAATGACTAGATGAGAATCATGTGTGTGCAATTAATGTGACAGGAGTGCAGGATGGTATGATGAACAGGGCGGTGGTGTCAGAAGGCCAGTGACGTAGAACGCTGAAGCCTGCCCACAACAGGGAGAAGAGGCAGCAGATGGCGCAGTCGCCACAGGGTTATCAAGGCAAATGAGGGCACAGTCTCAGCTGGGAGTGGCGCAGCAACATCATGAATATTTATAGGTCCATAGTACTGCAACAAGCTGCAATGAAAGTTTTTAATGGGGATACTACGGAGCAGTATTTAAGATGCTGGAAAATAGTGAAAGAGAAAGGCAACTTCAACAAATCTGCTTTGTAAAAATACGTAAAAACAAGAAACCAGGCAAGCCTAGTTCAGACGGCCCACAATAAAAAGCATTACCTTCTCAAGATTCAAGCCCGGGTCACCCACATGAAAGGTTGTGTCGTTAACTACTACACCACAGAGCTATACATTTTCTGGGTGTTAGTAGAGCCTCATGACATGATATTTTAACATCACACCAAGTTTGAATATTTTGTTAGACACCATTAACCATTGTGTTAAACTGAGTAACGTTTCTTATTACGTTTTCCTCCACCATAAATTGCATCTATGACCTGTATGGCTTTTGCCACTGGCCAATTTAACAGCTGATTAGCCATCAATATAGGTGATAATAACTGACTTTTTCATAAAGTGAAAATACGAGAGAATCGTGTAGCCAGAGAAGTATTTGTCTACCCTGAAGAAATCCTGAAACATGAATTGAAAATACACCAGAAATAGTCGCACTATAACAGTGAACTAGTGATGGCCATTCTTCTAGCAGCAGGATATTATGCTATCAGCGCTACATAAAGTTATAGCCAGCAAAGTTTGTGTCTGTCCTGACCCTCAGGCTTAATCTATGTTGTTGATTAGTTTATTATGTGTTCTGTATATTGCATTTGGTGACCCTTGATGAGTGTCCTTTGTTTAAGTTTTTTATGAGTAAGCATATCGTGAGCCTGTATAATCCAGAGTCAAATTCCTCGTATGTGTACACATACCTGGCAAATAAAGCTGATTTTGACTGTTACAGGAGTCGAATGTGAGACCTGTTGTTCCATAGCCCATGTCTCTAACCACTACGCTATTTAACTTAGTCAGTCAGGGATGGACAGACTCAGAAAGATACTTTCACTTTTCTAGGCCAGTTCCGCTTACACAGTCTGGCAGAAATTAAATCAAAAAAGAAGAAAAGACAAGACATTTACCCCAAGCCTGAAGATAGTTGAAATAAAAGACAAAGTACCAAAACATCTAAGAAGGCCATTTGAAATGCCACCTAATATCGATACCGAAATGTTTTCTCTTAATAAATTAAAGTGTATGACAGTAGGGTTCAGTGAAGCTCTCCTTGATACCACACCTTTGTAACATTCCCAAGGTACCATGATATCAACCATATGGAAGTTCCCCAAAACTGTTGGCTGAATTCCACACTAAAATATGTGCCTCATTTTCAGGTTGTTAAAGATACTTTCATAAGTATAGACCCACTTTCCCTCACAAAGTATACTCACAGAATAGATTACCTTGTTAATTGAATGCAGATGTCAGTACTGCATCGAGGGAGAACTTTCCTTCCTGCAAAATTGAATCGTGTTTTACAGGAAATACAAGTATTTGCATCTTTATCTCCAAATAGACAAAATTATCCACTTTCATCTGCCCACTTCTAACTTGTGGTGATATGCAAGGGAAAAAGTCTGTTGATAATGTTAAACATACAAGTAGTTGTGAAAGCTGTCAATCCAATAATTCCTACAATGACTCAACCTTTACATCAATATTTAGTGTTTCACTACCAAACACAAAAGGGCCTCTTTATATACACTCACCTAAAGGATTATTAGGAACACCTGTTCAATTTCTCATTAATGCAATTATCTAATCAACCAATCACATGGCAGTTGCTTCAATGCATTTAGGACAATCTCCTGAACTCCAAACTGAATGTCAGAATGGGAAAGAAAGGTTATTTAAGCAATTTTGAGCGTGGCATGATTGTTGGTGCCAGACGGGCCGGTCTGAGTATTTCACAATCTGCTCAGTTACTGGGATTTTCACACACAACCATTTCTAGGGTTTACAAAGAATGATGTGAAAAGGGAAAAACATCCAGTATGCGGCAGTCCTGTGGGCGAAAATGCCTTGTTGATGCTAGAGGTCAGAGGAGAATGGGCCGACTGATTCAAGCTGATAGAAGAGCAACTTTGACTGAAATAACCACTTGTTACAACCGAGGTATGCAGCAAAGCATTTGTGAAGCCACAACACACACAACCTTGAGGCGGATGGGCTACAACAGCAGAAGACCCCACCGGGTACCACTCATCTCCACTACAAATAGGAAAAAGAGGCTACAATTTGCACGCGCTCACCAGAATTGGACAGTTGAAGACTGGAAGAATGTTGCCTGGTCTGATGAGTCTTGATTTCTGTTGAGACATTCAGATGGTAGAGTCAGAATTTGGCGTAAACAGAATGAGAACATGGATCCATCATGCCTTGTTACCACTGTGCAGGCTGCTGGTGGTGGTGTAATGGTGTGGGGGATGTTTTCTTGGCACACATTAGGACCCTTAGTGCCAATTGGGCATCGTTTAAATGCCACGGCCTACCTGAGCATTGTTTCTGAACATGTCCATCCCTTTATGACCACCATGTACCCATCCTCTGATGGCTACTTCCAGCAGGATAATGCACCATGTCACAAAGCTCGAATCATTTCAAATTGGTTTCTTGAACATGACAGTGAGTTCACTGTACTGAAATGGCCCCCACAGTCACCAGATCTCAACCCAATAGAGCATCTTTGGGATGTGGTGGAATGGGAGATTTGTGCCCTGGATGTGAATCCCACAAATCTCCATCAACTGCAAGATGCTATCCTATCAATATGGGCCAACATTTCTAAAGAATGCTTTCAGCTCCTTGTTGAATCAATGCCACATAGAATTAGGTGAGTGTATATATGTATAAATTATATATGTATAAACTACCCTAGCACACAACTAAACTCACTGGACAGCCACAGGCTTCTAACCTAGTTTGTATAACAGTGGGATACCTATAGGTATATGTTAACCCCAGGGTATCTTCCTAACCCAACTCCATAGAGGTCTGAGATAAGGACAAGGTTTACACATACACAAGCACAAACACAAATACCTCCTTCCACTCACGCAAACAATCTGACCTAACCTAACTCTAAACCTAACACTAATTCTATTACAAAGAACACACACACACATTATAGAGCAGTGAGACACTCAGGATTGGCCGGTGGAGAGTCAGCACCTTGTTGAATCAATGCCATGTAGAATTAAGGCAGTTCTGAAGGCGAAAGGGGGTCAAACATAGTATTCATATGGTGTTCCTCATAATCCTTTAGGTGAGTGTACACACGGTAAATGTGGATCATTTCTAATTAGACAAAATTTTTGGCCCAGCACTCCAGATATACTGTACTTAAGTACTTAATGTTCCTGGTGCAGACAGGACAGTAATGAGAAACCATATAAACCCTTTTCACTTCATGGGTCTACCAGCAGTTGACAATAAAAGGTTGACCTACAGATTGAGATCTGTTATCTGTAATTCAGGGAAAATGTCCAGAATATGGATTCCTTATACCTTATTCTCGAATGCCATGTTCCACCTACCCATGTCCATTTTTTTGTTATTAGACAATTTGCATAAGCCAAATTTAGGTATAGAGACTTGCACTGGAGCCAATGGAGTGGGTGGCGATGAAAGTGCTGCTGGCTACACCCTCTATTTTCACACACGAATTGACTCTATATCAGTGTTTCTCAACCCTGCTCCTGGGCATCCCTCTGCCCTGCATGTTTTATGTTTCTCCTTGCTCTTTGACACCTGATTCAAATGATCCGCTCATTATCAAGTCCTTCATGAGCTATGTTAGGACAGGAAGAGATGCATGCAGGGCAGGGGGGAGTCTAGGAGCGGGGTTGAGAAACGCTGCTCTACATGGATTCTTTATACTCTAGTGAGTAATTCTCGAATGCCATGTTCCACCTTACAATGTCAATTTTTTACATTGTAATATAATTAACAAAACAGCTAGTACATTTTATTCTTGAAATTTGTACTTTAAAATATTTTAAAATAAATTGTTATTTGCATTATTAGAAAACAACATAAAAATGGCCTATCTTTACATTTTACTCAATTTAGTACGAATTATACACTATTCAATGTATTTATTCAAGTTCCCGTTCTGCGCTTAGAACTCACTTAGAACAGGGCCAAGCTGATTAAGTAATCATTTTCTAGAATCTATCGATTAGTAACCATGAAAATAAAGATCGCATCCGACATGTCGATAGAATAGACTATATCGTTCTTCGTTTACGAGAACTTTAATACGTAGTCTATAGCAGCCAGGCTAACGAAATTATTCCCAGATGTCACTAAATGATGACACTTTTGATTCAGAAAAAAAAAAATTCAGGATGAAGATTGAATTGGAATTTTTATTTGTTGAGCTGTTTGGCGTTTTCCCGGGGTGAAAGTGTGTAAGTAGTCCGGCTCAGATTATTTTATTTTATGAAGAAAACGTCGCAGCGTCCATATGCAACAATATTGTGCATACTATACGGATTCAAAGGCTACACGCTTCATATAAAACATATATCTGCATTATTACATTTGAATAATATTGTATCATTGTCTTCTCATGTTATTTCTCGAGAAAACACTCGGGAAAAAACTTGTATTTAAAATTCTACACAAAGAAATCGTAAATATTAGTACAGAGACAATTGTTACACGTTGGCTTCAAGGTACTGTTTATATATAAAAAAGTAGCATAATACACAATGTGCACTTTCGAGATGTGAATTTGGTTGAACATTTTGGTTGCATGGGAATTTTTGGAGTAACAGTCAGTAATCCCATGTTCGTTTTGAATGGTGCAGCATTTCAGCCAATGTTGGGGTATGGTCCCTTGGGACAGTGGTTTTCCTTGTAGAGGGACTAGTTCCTGTGAGGAGTCTGGGGGGAACAAAATACAGTGTGAATGGCCTGAGGGGCCAAGTACAAGTATGTTGGGGTGACAGAGCAGGGAAAGTGTCCAGGTGTCCTGGTGCTGAATGCTAGCCAGCTTTCCACAGTTTTGGGTGCTGCTGTCCACTGCTGTAGCCAATGCTTTTGTCAATGGTACTGAACTGCATAAGCTTGTCTTCTGTGCTGGAGTTGGTGACTGTCCATGGTGCTGAGCAACTAGCCCTTTGCATATCGCACCTTGTGTTTAGCTCAGAGCCCTGGGAGGAATCAGCACAGGAAAACATTTTTTTTTACCCAGAAGGCATCAGACTGGATACAGACCTCTGTGTGTAACCACATACAGTTAGGTCTGGAAATATTTGTATATCCGATTTTCATAATTTTGTCTCTGTACGCCACCACAATAGATTTTAAATGAAACAACCAAGATGCAATTGAAGTACAGAAAATTAATCTTTAGTTCAAGGGATAGATATATATGCTAAAATATTGTATGAATCGTTTAGGAATTGCAACCATTTTCATACACAGTCCCTTATTTCAAGGGCTCAAATGTAAGTGAACACAATCATAAATACAATTTTCATTTTTAATACTTTCAAGAGTCCTTTGCAGGCAATGACTGGTTGAAGTCTGGAACGTATTGACATCACTAAACACTGGTTTTCCTCCTTTATGATGATTTGCCAGGCTTTTGCTGCAGCTGTCTTCAATTATTTGTTTGTGGGTCTTTCAAGTTTTGTCTTCAGCAAGTGAAATTCATGCTCAATTGGGCTGAGATCCGGTGATTGACTTGCCTATTGCAGAATATTCTACTTCTTTGCCTTAAAAAACTCCTGGGTTGCTTTCGCAGTATGTTTTGGGTCATTGTCCATGTGTAAAGTGAAACGCCGTCCAATCAACTTGGTTGGAATATGTCAGAATCTGAGCAGACAATATATCCCTATACACTTCAAAATTAATACGGCTGCTTCTGCCTTCTGTCACATCATCAATAAACACTAGTGACCCATTACCATTGGATGCCATGCATGCCCATATCATCACACTGCCTCCACCGTATTTTGCAGATGATGTGGTATGCTTCGGATAATGAGCCATTCCAAGCCTTCTCCATACTTATTTTCCCCCATCATTCTGGCACAGTTTGATCTTAGTTTCATCTGACCAAAGAATGCTGTTCCAGAACTGGGCTAGATTTTTTTAGATGCTTTTTTGGCTAATCTGGCCTTTCTATTCTTGAAGCTTATGAATGGTTTGCACCTTGTGGTGACCCCACTTTATTTGTTCCCGTGAAATCTTCTCTATATGTTAGACTTGGATAATGATATGTCTACATCCTGTTTTGAAGGGGTTTTTCTTTACCATGGAAAGGATCCTATGATCATCTGCCACCGTTGTCTTCCATGGACGTCAAGGCCTTTTTGTGTTGCACAGCATACCACTGCATTCTTTTTACTCAGAATGTAACAAACTGTTGATTTGGCCACTTTTAATGCTATCTCTCTGTTGGAGTGTTTTTTTTTGCCGCCTAAGGATGGCCTGTTTCACTTGCATCGAGAGCTCCTTTGACCGTATTTTGTGGGTTCACCCAACAGCTTCCAAATGCGAATGCCACACCTGTACTCAACTCCAGACATTTTACCTGCTTAATTGATTAAGAAATAACAAAGGAATAGCCCACAACTGTCCATGAAACAGCTTTTTAGTCAATTGTGTAATTACTTTTGGTCCCTTGAAAAAGAGGGGGCTGCATCCAATTTGTAACTGTAACTGTAACTTGAATATATTTTTGGTAAACAGACAAAATAACAAAACTACATTTTGGTCTTATTTCAAGACCAAAATGTAGTTCATGATCAGGTCCATGTCTTCTGGATGTGTACAGTTGAGCTCATAAGTTTGCATAACCTGGCAGATATTGTAACATTTTTGCATTGTTTTAGAAAATATTACCAATTATGCAAAAATAACAATTTTAATTAAGGATAATGATCATATGAAGCCATTTATTATCACAGTTGTTTGGTTCCTTTTTAAATCATAATGATAACAGAATTCACCCAAAAAAAAGAATGCAGTGGTATGCTGTGCAACACAAAAAGGCCTTGACGTCCATGGAAGACAACGGTGGCAGATGATCATAGGATCCTTTCCATGGTAAAGAAAAACCCCTTCAAAACATCCACCCAAGTGAAGAACACTCTCCAGGATGTAGACATATCATTATCCAAGTCTAACATATAGAGAAGATTTCACGGGAACAAATAAAGTGGGGTCACCACAAGGTGCAAACCATTCATAAGCTTCAAGAATAGAAAGGCCAGATTAGCCAAAAAAGCATCTAAAAAATCCAGCCCAGTTCTGGAACAGCATTCTTTGGTCAGATGAAACTAAGATCAAACTGTACCAGAATGATGGGGGATACAAAAGTGTATGCAGACTTTTGAACAGGGATCAGTTAATTGTTTTTCTTGGTTTGTTTTATGCTTGTGCCATTCTGTTACGACCTACAGTTGAATGTGAATCCTATAAGAAATAAAATACTTGTTTTGCCTGCTCACTTATGTTTTCTTTACAAATGGTACATTTATTCCCAATTTTCCAAGGGAATGCAAAGTATTGAGCACAACTGTATGTAACACGGTTGAAATTATTTTTTGTCATATCGTTTTTACAATTGAGCCTAAAACACCTCTAGTGAATGGCATTGTCAGTCGTAATGGATTTGGGCCACCCTATTGCCTAAAAGCTAAATTGATAGCATAATCTGGACCATTTGTAATATTGATAACAAATAGTCCAGATTATGTGTGCAAACCTGGTCAAGAACTACAGGAAACGTATGATCTCTGTAATTGCAAATAAAGGTTTCTGTACCAAATATTAGGTTCTGCTTTTCTGATGTATCAAATACTTATGTCATGCAATAAAATGCAAATTAATTACTTAAAAATCATACAATGTGATTTTTTGGATTTTTTTTTTATTCTTACTGGTTGGTAGGTGATCAAATAATGAATAAAATGCAAATATATTATTTACATTTCTGGATTTTTGTTTTAGATTCTGTCTCTCACAGTTGAAGTGTACCTATGATAAAAAATTACAGACCTCTACATGCTTTGTAAGTAGGAAAACCTGCAAAATCAGCAGTGTATCAAATACTTGTTCTCCATACTGTATAATGTGAACAATTCAATTGAAAAACAAATCATTGAGGGGGACAAATAAAAAATAAAAAATTCACAATAACCTGGTTGCATAAGTGTGCACACTCTTAAATAAATACTTTGTTGAAGCACCTTTTGATTTTATTACAGCACTCAGTCTTTTTGGGTAGGAGTCTATTAGCATGGCACATCTTGACGTGGCAATATTTGCCCTGTTCCAAATCTGTCAGATTACGAGGACATCTCCTGTGCACAGCCCTCTTCAGATCACCCCACAGATGTTCAATTGGATTCAGGTCTGGGTTCTGGCTGGGCCATTCCAAAACCTTAATCTTCTTCTGGTGAAGCCATGCTTTTGTGGCTTTGGATCTGTGGTTTGGGTCGTTGTCATGCTGAAAGTTGAAATTCCTCTTCATCCTCCACTTTCTAACGGATGCCTAAAGGTTTTGTGCCAATATTGCCTGGTATTTGGAACTGTTCATAATTTCCCCCACCTTGACTAAGGTCCCGGTTCCAGCTGAAGAAAAACAGCCCCAAAGCATGATGCTGCCACCACCATGCTTCACTGTGGGTATGTTGTTCTTTGGGTGATGTGCAGTGTTGTTTTTGCGCCAAACATACCTTTTGGAATTATGGCCAAAAAGTTCAACCTTGGTTTCATCAGACCATAACACATTTTCCCATGTACTTTTAGGGGACTTGATGTTTGTTTTTGCAAACTTCAGCTGGGCTTGGATGTTTTAATTTGTAAGAAAAGGCTTCAGTCTTGCCATCCTACCCCATAGCCCATTCATATGACGAAAACGGGAGATTGTTGTCACATGTAGCATACACACAGTTTTCTTCTCGTCTTTTCATCAATTTTGAAGGGACGTCAAGTTCTTGGTAATGTCTCTGTTGTGCAATATTTTCTCCACTTGATGATGACTGTCTTCAATGTGTTCCATGGTATATCTAATGCTTTGGAACTCCTTTTGTACCCTTCTCCTGACTGATATCTTTCAACTATGAGATCCCTCTGATGCTTTTGAAGCTCTCTGTGCACCATGGCTTTTGCTCTGAGAAATCCTACTAGAACAGCTGAATTTTATTTGTGATTAATCAGAGTCACTTTAAAAGATGACAGTGTGTGTAATGACTTCTATTTAACATGGGTTTGAATGTGATTGGTTAATTCTAAACACAGCCACACCTTAGTTATAAGAGGGTGTGCACATTTATGCAACCAGGTTTTTATTTTTCATTTTCCCCCTTGAAGATTTCAGTTAGTTTTTCAATTTAATTGTTCACATTGTATGTCACATTAAAGGTGGAAAAAGTCCTGAAAAGATTAATGTTTGTCTCATTTTTCACAAAAACCTGGCATTTTCACAGGGGTGTGTAGACTTTTTATATCCATTGTATAACCACTACCTGAGTGATTCATTTTCAGAGTTTATGGAAAATCCATATCCACGAAGCAACTGCCTCATTTTTCTTAAAATGTCATTTCAATGATTTAACTGCACTGGTCAAAATTATAAACACCTTTGTTTTTTGCCTCCATTTATCATGAGCTGAACTCAAAGATCTAAGACTTTCTCTATGTACACAAAAGGCCTATTTCTCTCAAATATTGTTCAGAAATCTGTCTAAATCTGTGTTAGTGAGCACTTCTCCTTTGCCGAGATAATCCATCCACCTCACAGGTGTGGCATATCAAGATGCTGATTAGACAGCATGATTATTGCACAGGTGTGCCTTAGGCTGGCCACAATAAAAGGCCAGCCGAGTCCCCCAGGAGATACTGTGGGAGGTGCTGCAGGAGTATGGGGTGAGGAAATCCCTTCTGAGGGCTATCCAATCCCTGTACATCCAAAGTGAGAGCTGTGTTTGGGTTCTCGGTAGTAAGTCGGACTCGTTCCAGGTGGGTGTTGGTCTCCGCCAGGGCTGCGCTTTGTCGCCAATCCTGTTTGTAACTTTTATGGACAGGATATCGAGGCGTAGTCGGGGTGGGGAGGGGTTGCAGTTTGGTGGGCTGAGGATCTCATCGCTGCTTTTTGCAGATGATGTGGTCCTGATGGCATCATCGGTCTGTGACCTTCAGCACTCACTGGACCGGTTCGCAACCGAGTGCGAAGTGGTTGGGATGAGGATTAGCACCTCTATATCTGAGGCCATGGTTCTCAGCAGGGAACCGATGGAGTGCCTCCTCCGGGTAGGGAATGAGGTGTTACCCCAAGTAAAGGAGTCCTGGGGTCTTGTTCGCGAGTGAGGGGACAATGGAGCGGGAGATTGGCCGGAGAATGGGAGCAGTAGGGGCGGTATTGCATTCGCTTTACCGCACCGTTGTGACGAAAAGAGAGCTGAGCCGGGGCCATCTCCTATGGTCATGAAGGCTGGGTCATGACCGAAAGAACTAGATTAAGAGTACAAGTGGCTGAAATGGGTTTTCTCAGAAGGGTGGCTGGCTTCTCCTTTAGGGATAGGGTGAGAAGCTTGACCATCCGTGAGGAACTCGGAGTAGAGCTCCTGCTCCTTTGCATCGAAAGGAGCCAGTTGAGGTGGTTCGGGCATCTGGTAAGGATGCCCCCAGGATGTCTTCCTAGGGAGGTGTTCCAGGCACATCCAGCTGGGAGGAGACCTCGGGGTAGGCCCAGGACTAGATGGAGAGATTATATTTCGACACTGGCCTGGGAACGCCTCGGGATCCCCCAGTCAGAGCTGGCAAATGTGATACCGGATAAGCGGATGAAGATGAGATGAGATGAAAAATTACTTGATGAATCTTACATATATGCAATAATCTTTTGAATGTTACCTTATCCAAATATAATGTAATGCAATGTGTAATTTCATAGACATTTGAGGAAATTGTCCCTGGTCTGCCTATAAAACCTTGACCCAGGTTGACTCAAGGGAACAAAACAGGGTCTAGAGCACTGCCTCATTCACCAGTATAAACAAAGAGCCACCCAAATTGAGATTGAGTACTTCGTAAGCTATCCTATGTACGTATGACGTCTGCCTATGCAAGTGTGGTATCTTTTGGTTTATGCCTGCGTACATAATGCATTAAGATTGTGTGTAAGGACATCAGGGATAATATTGTAGACCTGCACAAGGCTGGGATGGGCTACAGGGCAATAGGCATGCAGCTTGGTGAGAAGGCAACAACTGTTGGTGCAATTATTAGAAAATGGAAGAAGTTCAAGATGTCTCCCTCAGTCTGGGGCTCCATGCAAGATCTCACCTCGTGGGGCATCAATGTTCATGAGGAAGGTGAGGGATCAGCCCAGAACTACATGGCAGGACCTGGTCAATGACCTGAAGAGTGCTGGGACCACAGTCTCAAAGAAAACCATCCCCTTGCTCAAGCCAGCGCATGTCCAGGTCCGTCTGAAGTTTGCCAATGACCATCTGGATGATCCAGAGGAGGAATAGGAGAAGGTCATGTGGTCTGATGAGACAAAAATAGAACTTTTTGGTTTAAACTCCACTCGCCGTGTTTGAAGGAAGAAGAAGGATGAGTACAACCCCAAAAACACCATCCCAACCGTGAAGCATAGAGGTGGAAACATCATTCTTTGGGGATGCATTTCTGCAAAGGGTACAGGACGACTGCACCGTATTGAGGGCAGGATGGATGGGGCCATGTATCGCGAGATATAGGCCAACAACCTCCTTCCCTCAGTAAGTGCATTGAAGATGGGTTGTGGCCCAAAACACACAGCCAGGGCAACTAAGGAGTGGTTCCGTAAGAAGCATCTCGAGGTCCTGGAGTGGCCTAGCCAGTCTCCAGACATGAACCCAATAGAAAATCTTTGGAGGGAGCTGAAAGTCTGTATTGCCCAGCGAAAGCCCCAGGAACCTGAAGGATCTGGAGGATGTCTGTATGGAGGAGTGGGCCAAAATCCCTGCTGCAGTGTGTGCAACCCTGGTCAAGAACTACAGGAAACGTATGATCTCTGTAATTGCAAACAAAGGTTTCTGTACCAAATATTAAGTTCTGCTTTTCTGATGTATCAAATACTTATGTCATGCAATAAAATGCAAATTAATTACTTAAAAATCATATGTGATTTTTTGGATTTTTGTTTTAGATTCCATCACTCATAGTTGAAGAGTACCTATGATAAAAATTACAGATTTCTACATGCTAGAGGGTCTTCAGATCCTAGTGGTTTACCCTTGCCGCGTCAGCACCCGTACTGAAAACTCATTATGCAAGATACAACAGCCAATCAGGGCACGTCTGCCCCTATATAGGACCTGTGAGCCCAGAGGACACCCTCCCGAGTTATTCACCATAACCCGGGGGAATGCAGGGCAACAGGTCTAGGGGGCTCCGCTCATATAACCGGAGTTACATTCCCAGTAACTAACTTTTATGTCATGGAGGTCCGCCTCCTAGAGCGGCCTTAGCGAGCGAGCCAAGGATGTACTCCCTGCCAGACCCAACCAGCATGACTCGCACGGTTCAGTTAAGAAACCGTCCCCTAAATCCCCAAGACCAAACATCCCTGATTGCTGACGAAGTCAGAGAACGGATGATCGAATGCTTTAATTATGAAAATCCTCCCCAAGGGCAGGCCTATGAACACAAAAAGAAGGAATGTTGAGCTCAAGCGAAAACACAAAGCACAACATATAACTCACACCACACATCATGAGATGAGGGGCATGATAATACAGAAAAAGACATACAAAAAATACAAAATGAGGGAAGCCCCAGGGAGGAGGTAAACCCTAGCCAAGTTGTTGGCAGGTTGCGACAATACCCCTGAGCCAAGCAGGCCACAGAACTCTGTAGCGTCTCAAGCAGTGCTAGAATCCAGGCAAAATCAAGAGGTCTGGAGCAGCTGTGCCGAGAACCGAATGAACAAAAGACGTGGGGGAGACGTCCAGTAAATAGAAATGGACAAACGCCAAAGGCGACGACCACGATGCCGCAACGTATATGTCATCTACCCTGATCCTGTGAAAAAGGGCAGAAGAGGCTGCGACACCACACGTGGAGTGTGCATAGAGACCCTCCGGAACGACAGAGCCAGACGTCTCGTAGGCCAAAGTCATGCAGACACAAAGCCAGTGGGAGAGACGGTGCTTAGAAAGCGGACGACCCATCCGGGAATCTGAATAACTGAAAAACAGCTGGGGACTCAGTCTGATAGACCTGGTGCGCTCCACGTACAGAGCGAGAGTGCATAGACGGTGGAGCCTCTCCTCCTCACACACGCACGATGTCCAGCTGGAGACACCACTCGTCGTGACGTGCGGTTTAGGTCTCAGCGTAGTGCTTAAGTCCACTCTGATAGCCAGACAGCCTGGGCACACAGAGAGCGCACAGAGATTGCGCATTCGCTTAGCAGACCATAATGCGAGGAGCAAGGCAGTCTTAAGGGAGAGCAGCTTAAGAGAACATTGCTGCAAGGGCCTTAGCAAGGTCCAACTGCGGAGCGCCCAATCTGGCCACCGGGCACAGATGGCGCTTACCCAAAAGGAAAAAGCGGAGAGGAGGCTGGCTGAAAACAGTGTACCCAGCAAAACCCTCATGGCACGCAGAGATAGCCGACGCTTATCCACGGATAGTCGAGGGCGACCTATTCATATCAAAGAGATCTCCTCCACAGGGCAACAATCTCCTCCACAGGGCAACATGAAGGGTCAGAAGACCTCTGTGCACAACACGTCGCAAACATATTCCACTGAGTAGAATACATTTTGGACGTAGATGCTGCCCTAGCACCCTGGATGGTGCGGACCACCGCAGCGGATAGGTCCCTATTCAAAAGCCTCTCCCATTCAGGGGTTAGACCATGAGGGTCCCTGATAGCAACGGAGGGTGTAGAATCGAGCACTCCGCTTGAGACAGTGTTTCCTGTCTGAAAGGAACCTCCCACAGGCGGTCCACCAGCAACTGGATAATTTCCAGGAACCAGATAGCCTTAATCGTGTGCCACCAGAATGACCAGAAGCCCTTCCGCTTTGATCCCAGTGGGGGACGATCTGTCTGAGACAGGGAGTACCACAGACGGCAGTGAGCAGTGTTCTGTCTGGATGCAAACAGGTCCAGTTGGGCTTCCCTAAACCTCTGCCAGAGGAGGGAGACAATGTCCAGGTGGAGACGCTACTCGTCGTGACGAAGGCCTCCCCAAGACATCAGGTCCGCTCCCACATTCAGATGGCCTGGAATGTGGGTTGCTGATAAGGAGCAAAGGTTGGCATGCACCCATTGCCAAAGACGAGTTGCCGACCGGTGGAGAGCAGGAGACCTGATCTCCCCTTGCAGCTCCTGACCAGGTCTGAGAAGTGCTTCAGCACCAGTAGGACCATGTCCAGTTCCACCAGCAGGACTGTGTCCAGTTCTAGCAGGCCACACAACTCCGACATCCTGACCCTGACACACACTACCCCATCCGTGAAGAGAAGTATCTGTGAAAACCTGAAGGCACTCTGACACCATGCTCAGGGGTGCGCCCTGAGATAGCACCATGGGGTCTCTCCAATATTCCAGGTCCCCCCTTAGGTGTAATGGCAGAGATAAGGTCCGGTTCCAATGGCGCGTGTGTGAACCAGGCCTGCAGGCTGTGCATTTGCAGTAGACGCAGGGCAGGCGGCACAGGTTGAGGGTAGAGAGCAAATCGAGGTCCCGAGGGTCTGAAAATGCGCGCTCTCATTGTGCGCATGTCCATTACCAGACTCAGGTAAGAAAACTGCTGGGCTGGTCTATTAGCCCTCTTTTCCCAATTCACAGCAAGCCCTAATCGCGTGAAAAGAGACACCACTCGGAAAGTGTGTATTCTGGCCAGCTCCAGGGACAGAGCTAAAATCAGGAGATCATCTAGATAGGCAAAAATCCTGATGCCTTTCCTGCGGAGAGGCTCCAGTGCCATCTCCAAGCATTTGGAGAAGGTGCGCGTAGCTAGAGCGTAACCGAATGGATTCCTCGTATGTTCATAGACCCTGCCCTGAAAGGTAAATTGGAAAAATTTCCTGTGCCTGCGAATGCACAGAAATCTCCTTGTAGGAATGCTTCCAACAGGCGTGTAGTGGTGAGCATACGGAACATCCGAGATTAGTCTCACTCTTCCCGTCTTCTGGGGAACCAGGAAGTAACGGGAGTAAAAACCATCCTGTCTGAGATCCTCTGGGAGCTCGGAGATCGCTCCTTTGCTCAACAGTTCTGTTATCTCCGACAGGAGAGCAGACGCTCTGTTGGGCGATGACATTACCGTCTCCGTTATTCCCAAGAAGGGAGGGGAGCCGAGCAAAACTGAATTAGATAACCCAGTCTGATCGTTCGATCGAGTCAGGCTGACATAGTACAGTGATGACACCACTCCCAATAAAGCTCGGAGAGAGGAAGAGCTTGTAGTTGGGGGGTGTGGGTTAGGAAAAGGTTGATTTCCCTCTCTGCCCCTACTGCCGAGCTCGACTGGAGAGATGGAGACACGGCCCAAGGAGGGCAGACAGAGAAAGGGATGAGAAAAAAGAGGAGCTGGGCCAGGAGGCAAACTCGGGTCCACAGAACTAACCATTAGGCCATCCCACTGTAAAACAGGGACAGCACTCTCAGGGAGAGAGGAACCCGGCATGTGCATACACAGACATTGCACCCTAGGTGGGGATGCGTTGCCATGGGGATGCCAAGCGCCACCGCATAGACCACGGACTCAGTGAGAACAGGTAGCGAGACAAGGGCAAGAGCCGACGACGTTACTTGGTGTTTGAGCCAGTCATAGCGAGTGGATTGAGAGCCTGTCATAGCGAGTGGATTGAGAAGGCAGTTATGTCTATAACCTCCTGTGAAATTTCAGAACGCTCTGTAGCCCGCCAATGGCAGGAAAGAGCGGAGTGAGAGACGTATCTGAACCCGCTAGCTGGTGCTTAAGTCTATGGGAGATGGTGGGTTGAGCGGATAGAGTAGTTATACCCAAAACTCACTACCCCTGTACATCACTAACAAAGCTCTTACCACAACAATGAAAGGGAATAGAGCGTGTACAAGTATAATTGTTAGAAAACCTGCAGGCTACAGGGCGAGATTGAGGGAGGAGCCGCTCACTTGCGCCACTGCTCATATCCAAAGGGGCAGGCATAGAGACAGAGAGAGAGTTTCTAATAGCCACCAATGGAGGCAAACTAGGGCATGCAAAAGGTACAAGTGGCTTAACAGACTCCGCCTGAGCCTGTACAAAAGCACAACTTACTCCAAAGCACCATTCAGCCTTTTTTATTAAAGCCATCAGACTGTGAGGGCAATGGCGCCATCCACTGCCCGCTCCATGCCTTGTCCAGACAGTCTGGACTTCTCAGATCGCCACAGAGTGTTGAGTTTGGGGCCGGGCTGTCTGCGCCGAAAGGCAGGAGGAGCAGGAGCCACGGCAGCCGGAGGAGGAGCCGGGGCAGCGGTTGAGGCGGCAGCAGAAGCTTGGCGGCGCTGTCGTCTTTTAGCAGTGGAACCCGAGCAATGTGTAGAGGAAGGAGGTCATGAAGCTGAAGAAGAAGCACGGCCAGCCAGAGGGAGGTGACGAGAGAGCTCCTTCCTTCCCTCATCTGTCTTCTTAAAAGAGGCGATAGCAGTGTGGACAGCGTCGCCAAATAAACCCTTTCTGGGACAATGGTGTGTTGAGGAAGGGTGTGCCATCAGAATCGCGCAGGGAGACTGTCCGACCACAGATGTAGCCACTGAGCATGGCAGAAATGTCTATTTCCTCCACATATGTAGAGAAGGAAAAAAGCAGTGCAGGAGGAACAAGCTGGGGGGTCGGTAAGACCCTCGCGAGCTTGGGCCGGTCCCAGGCAGGAAACACACGACCTGTGTGACTCCTGTTCTGGCACAAAGTCCGCGCAACAGCAGGCAGCAGCAAAAAACATCTTCATGGTGGAGACGTCAGGCTGAAAAATGCCGATGACAAAAATTCTCAGGCTGAAGAGCATAATCAGTAATAATTCAGCAAGGCTGAATAAAAAGGGAGGGTGTTCTATGGGCTCACGGGTCCTATATAGGGGTAGGCATGCCCTGATTAGCTGTTGCATCTTGCATAATGAGTTTTCAGTACAGGGTAAACCACTAGGAGCTCAAGCCCCTCTGGGGGCGGAACCTGATGACATACAACAATGTAAACTAGCAGGCAAAATCCTAAAATGTAAACCAGAAAATACATTTTACAATTGAGCAATCCATGCGCTTTTCTGTCTTTCTTATTGTTTGTTTAAATCTCTGGTTTAGGTTGAGCAGAATTAAACCCAGCCATGTTTGGTAAACACATTTTTGGGCCTTCAAATCTTGGTAAGTAGACTTTTGGCATTATTGTTAATCAGCTTTATTTAACGGTATACGCTTGTTAAACTGTGATGGCAATTTCATCGATCAGAACTCTTAAAGGAGGACGTACAGAGACAAAATTCTCTTGGCATAATTACATTTATTTCCAAATAGAGAGACGTGTCAAATGCTTACAAAATAATCTTCAGAGGAGTCTCTAACTTAATACATGAACTGTTTGTATTTATAGAGGAAAAAGGGGTATGGTAAATTGCTGGCCATCTGTCTTGTGTCACATAGGTTTTACCTAAAGGGAGCAAGCTGTCCTCCCCCACATGGGTAACCTCTTGAACTATAAAGAGCTCTTAAAGCATCCAGACAGACAATAGATGCCCTGATGAGTTATACACATGCGCAGACTAAAGAGTAACCCTATAATCTGGCGATACCAGTCAATGATGCCCCCTAGGCAAATACCAGATCCCCCACTCCCACATTCCTTTTCTAATTTGAACAAGGGGACTCAGTCCTTTAATCAGTGAGAATACATTGGTTAGAAAAATGTACACATAACCCTCTTTGTATTTATTTCAGACCAAGTGACCATCATCAGTGTCAGTTGGACTGGGCGGTTGTGATCTTACACAACCTGAGCAGATACTTTTTGTGTAAGTCTAATTATTTACAGACATTTTTAGTCTTGTACTAAAATGTTATTAACAATTACGACAATATATATACAGCTGAACCTTTTGTGTTCTACCGGTGGACTTGAAAAACTGAAAACTTTAGTCATTGGCGATTCCATCACACGCAGTATTAGACTAAAGAATCAGCCGGCGATCGTACATTGTTTACCGGGGGGCAGAGCCACCGACGTAGCCGCAAATCTGGGGTTGGTGCTAGCGAAGTCTAAAACTGGCAAGTATAGAGAGTACAGAGATATTGTTATCCACGTTGGCACCAACGATGTTAGGATGAAACAGTCAGAGGTTACGAAGCAGAACATAGCATCAGCGTGTAAATTAGCTAGAAAGATGTGTCGGCATCGAGTAATTGTCTCTGGCCCCCTCCCAGCTAGGGGTGGTGACGAGCTCTACAGCAGACTTGCGCAACTCAATCGCTGGCTGAAAACGGAGTTCTGCCCGTCGCAGGAGGTAGAGTTTGTAGATAACTGGCCTTCTTTTTGGGACTCTCCCAGAAATAGGGCCAGGCCTGATCTGCTGAGGAGCGACGGACTCCATCCTAGCTGGAGTGGTGCTCTTCTTTTGTCTAGGAACATTGACAGGAGTCTCACTCCTATAGCTTTAACATGAGATAGGGTGCAGGTCAGGCTGCAGGCTGTTAGCCAGCCTGCTAGCATAGTGGAGTCTGTCAATAGCATAGCCAGAGTAGTTAGTACAGCTTTACCTATTGCCACTGTGACTCGTTCCAGGCTGAGAAAAGTTAAACAAGGTAGTGCTAACAAAAACAACCTTATTAAGATAAAGCCTTCCTCCACCTCGGTCAAAAATAAAAATAATTGTATCACTTCGCATCTCAAAATGGGACTCCTAAATATTAGATCTCTTGCTCCAAAGGCAGTTGCGGTAAATGAATTAATCTCTGATCATAAACTAGATGCTATTGGTTTATGTGAAACGTGGCTAAAGCCTAAAGAATTCACTGCCTTAAATGAGGCATCTCCTCCTGGCTATACTAGTGATCATATCCCTCGTGCATCCCGAAAAGGAGGGGGTGTCGCTAATATTTATGACAGTAAATATAAACTTACTCTCAAACATATCACAGAGTTTCATTCTTTCGAAGTTTTACTCATGAACTCAATGAGTTTCCAGAATTCTTGTCTAACCTTGTAGTCACGGCAGATAGTATTCTAATTTTTGGCGATTTCAATATCCATATGGAAAACCCCCATGATCCTCTTCAAAAAGCCTTTCAAGCCATAATCGACTCAATGGGTTTCATCCAACATGTCTCAGGTCCAACACATTGCCACAATCATAACTTAGATTTAGTCCTGTCACGAGAAATAGATATTGTAGATCTAATAATTTACCCCCAAAATCCTGGATTATCGGATCACTGTCTTATTACATTTACCGTTAAAACAAGAAATTCACTTGCCCCCCAAACAATGAGTTTCAAAAGCCGTACTATAAATTCTCGGGTTACAAATAAATTCCTTGATATTCTTACTAGTTCGCTCTTAAATGTCAGAGTAAATAAATCTGTAAACGATCAAATCGAGGATCTAAACTCAATACTGCGAAATACATTAGACATAGTTGCACCACTAAAAACTAAAGAAATACGCAACAAGAAACTTGCTCCTTGGTACACCGACAATACTAGAGCACTTAAGCAAGCCTCCAGAAAATTGGAGCGAAAGTGGCGCTCCACCAAGTTGGAAGTATTTAGACTAGCCTGGATAGACAGTACAGTACAATACCGAAAATCACTCACGTCTGCTCGATCAGCTTATTTCTCCAACCTGATTGAGGCGAACAAAAACAATCCAAAATTTCTCTTTGATACAGTTGCAAAGTTAACAAAAAAGCAAAGCTTAGCATGTGAAGTGGGTCTTCACTTTAGTTGTAATGAATACATGAACTACTTTGATGAAAAGATCGTCACCATTAGAAAACAAATAACTGAATCCCTAAATAGTTATGGTCCTAAAAATCTCGGTTGTCCGGAAAATTTCCGGAGCCTCCCTGATCAGGTGTCAATGGGGACACTTGAGTTTTTTGATACCGTATCGCTCGACACATTTACAAAATTTGTAATGAGTTCTAAACCCACAAACTCTCAGCTAGACCCGATTCCTACAAAATTACTTAAGGAGTTATTTCCTGTGCTAGGTCAGCCAATGCTGAACATAATAAATTGCTCCCTTTCCTCCGGATGCGTACCAAACTCACTAAAAATTGCGGAAATTAAGCCTCTTCTAAAAAAATCTAATCTAGATCCCGACATATTAAACAATTATAGGCCAATATCGAACCTCCCATTCCTCTCAAAAATCTTAGAAAAATGTGTTTCCCAACAACTGAATGCCTTCCTAAAGACAAAAAACATTTATGAAATATTCCAGTCTGGTTTTAGATCCCATCATAGTACTGAGACTGCACTCGTGAAGGTAACAAATGACCTTCTAATGGCCTCAGACAAAGGTTCTGCATCCGTCCTGTTGCTTCTTGATCTTAGTGCTGCTTTTGACACTATTGATCACTCCCTTCTCTTAGAGAGACTGGAAACCAATATTGGGCTACGTGGACATGTTCTAGCCTGGTTTAAATCTTATTTATCTGAAAGATATCAGTTCGTTAGTGTGGATGGCATATCCTCTGAAAAGTCAAAGGTATGCTTTGGAGTTCCTCAAGGCTCGGTTCTGGGCCCATTACTTTTCTCACTATACATGCTCCCTCTGGGCGATGTAATCCGAAATCACAATATTAACTTTCACTGTTATGCTGATGACACACAGTTATATATTTCAATGAAGCATGGAGAAGCCCCTAAATTAGCTATTTTGGAAGCATGCGTTTCAGATATTAGGAAGTGGATGACAGAGAATTTCTTGCTCTTAAACTCAAATAAAACAGAAATGCTCCTTTTAGGACCCAAAAAACAAAGAGCGTTGTTAGCAGATCTCACTGTGAACCTCGACGGCTGCATGGTCGTCGAGGTCCTTGGTGTTACCCTTGACCCTGACCTCTCCTTTGAAGAACATATAAAATATGTCTCAAGAGTTGCTTATTTTCATCTTCGAAACATCGCAAAAATTAGAAACTTCCTATCAAAAACTGATGCAGAAAAAATTAATCCATGCTTTCGTTACTTCTAGATTAGATTACTGCAATGCTCTTATCTCTGGTTATCCAGACAAATTAATAAATAAACTTCAATTAGTGCTGCACACAGCTGCTAGAATCCTAACTAGAACAAAAAAATTTGAACACATTACTCCTGTCCTGGCATCCTTACATTGGCTGCCTGTTAGGGTTAGGGCTGATTTTAAGGTTTTACTCTTAACCTATAAATCAATACATGGACTTGCTCCTACTTACCTTGCTGAAATGATCCAGCCATATATACCTACACGTAACCTTAGATCGCAAGACGCAGGCCTTTTAATTGTACCTAGAATTTCTAAACAAACAATTGGCGGCAGGGCCTTTTCTCATAGAGCTCCACTCCTGTGGAATGATCTGCCAATTAAGGTTAGAAATGCAAACTCAGTGCAAACTTTCAAGTGTCTACTAAAAACTCATCTCTACAGCACGGTTTATAATTAGGTGTAGCCTGGCCCGGGGGCGTGAAGGTGACCAGTAGGCTTGATACTGTCCACCCTTGCTGTCTTGCCAGGTGGGCTCTCGTCACCACTGGGATGCCCTCCCTCCAATGCCCTTCGGGGGAAGAGTCACTGGCTTGTTGTTGACTCTCTATTGCGCACTTGTGCAGTTGGGCTGTACGCTACTAGCAATACTCGGCCCTCATTCAGGGGGGTTGCGGTTGGTGGGTGTCCCTTTGGTTGATGCCTGGCAATGTGGTTGGATTGATTTCCTGCCTGTTGGGCCCTGTCCGGGGCCTCCCCCGGGTAGGGCCACAGTGTCACCGGACCCCCCCGTCTCAGTTTCCAAGGTGTTACGCTGCTATATTATTGTGCTGGGGGACATGAGGGATGTACTACTAACTTTTCTCAGTTTCCTCCAATTTAAAATTTTAGAAGGAGATGAGGTCCTGGTCCACACCTGCGGATTACCTGGTTTGGGGGGACCGTTGCTGTTCCTGTCCTTGTCCACCTGGTCATACTTCTGACCTAGTCTAAAATCAAATATACTCTGGATTTAGCCAAGAGAAATTCATTTATTATTCCAATTGGACTCTTAATATCTCACCCGGCACAGCCAGAAGAGGACTGGTCACCCCTCTGAGCCTGGGTCCTCTCTAGGTTTCTTCCTAAAATTCGACCTTCTTAGGGAGTTTTTCCTAGCCACTGAAATTCAACACTACTGTTGTTTGCTCCTTGGGGTTTAAGGCCGGGTGTCTCTGTAAAGCACTTTGTGACAACTGCTGTTGTAAAAAGCGCTTTATAAATAAATTTTGATAGTTTTTTTTTTTTGATTGTGCTCTATTTACCAACCAACAGATTGAGGACCCCTGGTGATGATACAAAGTACATCACCATAATGGCTTCAGTTACGGACACCCCACCTTGTAGCTGCACAGCGTCAGGGGATTTTTGTTTCATTGTTTTCTTTCATGCTTGCAAGGTGAAGGTAATACGTATTTTACGTTCAACTCATCAAAACTGTGCTGTATGTAAATGTATGTTTGAGTTAAAATATTTTTACTTGTAAGTGTATCATTATTTACACGTTAAGCTAGAGAAATGGCGAAAGATAATTCTAACAACAGATAACAACATGGAACAACCAACATCTACACATAATCAACAGACCACACCCCAGAATACAAATGAACCAACCATTACTTTGTTACACAACAATGCACACAATAATCCTCAGATGCAATGCTTGTTAACCGAGATTAGTAGCCCCCATTTTTCACACAATCTAGTTGACTCTCCTCCGAGCTCTCTGATGCAAACTCATTGCAATGATGGCAATGTTAGAGTCATACAACATAATGCGTTTGACAACGTTGAATTACAACAGTTGATACATTTACAAAATACTGGTGAAGTTGGTGATTTTGGCACATTCTATGCAATCATTATGTCAAGCTTGGATACTTTGATTATTAGAGCTTCAGACTGTACACGGGCCTGGTGATCGTCTGCAGATTGAGTTGATTGGTGAATCTCTGATAGACCCCGTACATGTGACCATAAGAGCAGACGAATATAATGAACGCACGTTTGGTAATTTACTTGAAAGTGTTATGCAGAGTAATGCTGAGATTATGATTGATGAATCACTAGAGCTGTTGGTACAAATTGAGGTGGTGCCCCGCGACGTAAAGCATAATCATTGTTGATAGAGCAGATTATCAGTAAAAAAAAGAAGGCATTTATATGTTGCTGTGAATAATGATTCTATATGTTTGCCCATTTGTTTGATGAGTATGTTGAACCCACAGTACACATTCTAAGGCCCTGGTTAGTGGTCGTGGGTTACATACTGGCGCTGGTTTAGCGTTAGACGATTGTGTGGCATTCACAGAAATTGTTCGGTTTGAAATGACAGGTTGAAATGCGACTGGTTGAAATGACAGGGTGTAAAATTGTTGTCTTTCATCGAACACAGGATGATCACTTTACCAAGTTTTCAAAAAGCGAGGACACCCACCCTAGGACAACCGTCTTTAGGTACTTACACGATAACCATTTCTATGGTATCATGAATCTGAAGGGTTTTCTGGGTGTGTCATATGTTTGTGATTGGTGTTACACAGGTTTCAACACCCGTGGTGATCATGGCTATAAACATTGCTGTTTTCATGAAGTGTCTGTTTTCATGAAGATTGTCATACCCAACCCCATAACACAAAGCAGTGCCTGGACTGTAAGCGGATATGTTATTCTGACTTTTGTTATAGACAGCATAAAAGCTTGAATCACCACAAAAGTGTGGATGGTTGGGTTAGCAGGTGTGACCAGAAGAAATACTGTGTCGATTGCGGAACTCATTACAATGTTAGTATTACCAACTATAAAGTGCACAAGTGCATGGCTAACATGTGTCCCAATTGTAACATGGATCTGGCGGTTGAAATTAATCATCAGTGTTTCATAAAACCGTCTTAGCCCGAGGACCCCAGTGAGCACTAATATATTTTATGATTTTGAGACAATTGCCATTCCGGTGAATGGTGTACACACTGCTAATTTTGTGTGTGCAAAAAGCTTTGATAACAAGACGTAGTGTTCAGCCGGAGATGGTTGTGTTGCTGCTTTTTACCAAAAGTTTAGGCAACCGAAATATAATGCAATGGTACGCAACTGTTTCCACAGACCTCTCTGTCATGCAGGATGAAATAAAGGCTTACTGCGTGAATGATGTGGTCATCTTGAGAGAGGGTTGTATGCGCTACAGACTCGAGTTCCTGGAGTGTGGTGGTGTTGACCCATTCCGGTCAATTAAGATTGCTTGCAGGAAAGTATTTTGTAACAAATTCCTCACCAGGGACAGCATTGCATTGGTCCCCTCAGACAAGTACAAACGTTGTCAGAAGACATTCTTAAACAGCTCAATTCAATGGCTTGAATATGTGGCCTCTGATGAGAATATATCAATACAGCACACCCTGAACAGGGGTGAAGTGAAAATCGGTGCCTACTATGTTGATGGATATGCTGAACGCGATGGGGTGAGCACAGTCTATGAATTTCTAGGCAGTTTCTGGCACGGTCACCCTAAGTGTCATTGTTCAGCAAGCATCAATCTGATGACAAAGATTCAGTATGGGTTGATGCACCAACAATGGCTTGCAAAGCTTGAGGCTTTAAAAGAACAACACAACGTACGTGTTCAATACATATGGGAGTGTGAGTGGAATCAGCTTAAAAACACATCCGCAGACCTTTCATGCACCAGAGCGCTTTGACCCTCGGGATGCTCTTTTTGGCAGTCGTACCAATGCAATTCATTTGAGGTTTATGGCTCGAGTAGGGGAAACTATTCAGTATAACGATGTCTGTGTGCAGAGTCTGAAAACCAGGTAACTGATTGTTCACATACTGATTCAGAAAGATCTTTAACTGGTACCTGGGTTTCTATTGAGCTGGTTAAGGCTGTTGAGAAAGGTTATAGCATTAAGAAAATATCAGTCTGGGATTTCACCAGGACATCAGATAATGTTTTTGCAGATTACATGAGAACATTCCTGAAGCACAAACAGGAAGCTAGCGGCTTCCCGCCATGTGTGGTTGACGATTAGGGTTGAGTTTTGTTTGAATTGATTGAAAGATTACGATTCCTTGTTTTTCGATTCCGGTTCCTATCGATTCTCGATTTCGATTATTTTAAGAGGCAGGGTCCAAAAAGTTTAGGATATTTTAAATGAGCTAGCTAACCAACGGTCCTTCTGAAGGAAATAGTCTGACCTTCTCCATCAATTAAAATTTTATGAACTTTTTACTTTTTATGAAATTTACTCTGAATTTCTCACAGGGCTGTTTTCAACTACAATATAAATATCAAATCTATGAACTTGAATATAAATATTATAAATTATGAATATATTTTCACAGGGGTACACTTTCCTCAAGAGAGCTTTATTTTTGAAAACCTCTTGATAGCACATTTACACATGAGTGTATGAGTGTTCACGAGTGAGGGAAGGATGGAACGGGAGATTGACAGACGGATCGGTGCAGCTTCTGCAGTAATGCGGTCGATGTATCGGTCTGTCGTGGTGAAGAAAGAGCTGAGCCGCAAGGCGAAGCTCTCGATTTACCAGTCAATCTACGTTCCTACTCTCACCTATGGCTTTGGGTCATGACCGAAAGGACAAGATCCCGGATACAGGCGGCCAAAATGAGCTTTCTCCGCAGGGTGGCTGGGCGATCCCTTAGAGATAGGGTGAGAAGCTTGGTCACCCGGGAGGAACTCAGAGTAGAGCCGCTGCTCCTCCACATCGAGAGGGGTCAGCTGAGGTGGCTTGGGCATCTGTTTCGGATGCCTCCGGAACGCCTTCCTGGGAAGGTGTTCCGGTCCCGTCCCACCGGGAGGAGACCCCGGGGAAGACCTAGGACACGCTGGAGGGACTATGTCTCCCGGCTGGCCTGGGAACGCCTCGGTGTCCCCCCGGAAGAGTTGGAGGCAGTGTCTGGGGAGAGGGAAGTCTGGGCATCCCTGCTTAGACTGCTGCCCCCGCGACCCGGCCCGGGATAAGCGGAAGATGATGAATGAAAGAATGATGAATGAATGTATGATGCTGCAGGTACTTAAACATGTTACCGTGCTCCCACTGATGGGCTAACCTGGTGCAGAATAGCAAATAAACAATAAGAAACAACTTGTAAAACCCAGTCCAGATTAGCAGCAGGTACAGTATAAAATCAGAAACAGTTCTTGTTTAGGAAAATGATCATATCTGCCTTCTCAGGCAGGATGCGTGAGCGTTCTGGACAGATAGTATCTCCTGCTGTGGAGAAAACATGTTCGCTGGGTGTAGAAGAAGCTTGAATGCATAAATAGGAGAAAGCGAGATTTGACAGCAAAGGATAAGTCTTTTGTTGGTTCCACCACCATGCAGCAGGGTCCTCAGACATAAGGACCGGTGGAACGTCCTGGTATATCTGCAGCTCTCTCTCCACTCGTTTCTTGATGGACATGGAGCGCTGCTGTGACATGTTCTATGCCTCTTCCTCATTGAACAGCTCCTCCAGTGGAGTCTTCCTGGGAAGTTTGCAGGGAGGCTGTTGCTAAAAAACTAAACAAAAGGTTAATCAGTATTATCACAAAAAAAAGGGAAAACCTCCATTAAAGGCATGATCATTATTTAAATGGAAAACCTATATAATATCAGCTATCGTACACTTACACTCTCCTTCTCATCCTCATTCTCAGACTGCGTGGTGTCCCCATCAGCTCCACCGTCTTCCTCTGTTGACTACAAAGAACATAATTAGCATTTAGATCTTAGATTTTAATAGCTGAAAAGGACAGTTGTGCATGAATGACATTTCACCTTTTCAATCAGATTTCTCTGGATCTGGTCCCAGATGGTGTCATCATCCAATTTATGTTTAAAGTGTGGATTCAGCACAGTGGCCACTTGGAGAAAGTTCCTGATCTCATCATTCTGCAAAACACATGTTTAAATGTTTTAACAAGCCACAAGATATTTCTATTCTAGAACAATTTCTTTCCAGGTGCCCTGCCTCAGTCATTTACCTGGTAGCGCTTGGATAGGTTTGCCCAAACCTGTTTTTTAAGGTTTGACACAAAGACTGTATCTCCCTCTTTAACAGCCAGGTGTGCCTCAAGCTTTTTGAGGATAGGCAGAATCTGTCCACATGTGGGACTCTTTTCGGAGGACACGCAGAGTGTTGATGTGTAGAGCACCTTCATCAGGTTGATGAAGTCTTCAGCTTTCCTAAAATCCTCCTCAGATAGCCGAGCAAGTCTGTATGTAAAAGAATTAAGAACACATAGATTGGAGTTAGAAATATTCTCTTTTTTTCTTAACAAAACACCTAACATATGCACTCCCTACATTAGCACATTCACATTCACTCTAATACTGTTCTTTGAATTCGTATTTTGTGTGTACTGGTATTTTTTGTCTATACTTGTCTATCCATCTCTACCTGTTCCTATCCATGTTTTTTCTCAGCCATTGATCCAAGCTGGCTGCTTGAATGGCAGGGTACTGTTCTGTGATTCTCTCCAGCATTAGGGAAAAGAGAGTTCAACTGTGTTCTCACATCAAGTATGAGTGAGTGTCGGGGCAGCTCTGACAAAGACAAGAACATAAATTTTAAGTCATATAACAGATGCTTTTCATCCTAGGAGACAAACAATACTTTTGTAAAATTGGATTCAAATACTGTAGTATGTGATGGTAATTCTATCGATCAGAACTCTTTTAGAAGGAAGTACAGAAATTCTCTTGGCACAATTAAACAGTTAATTAATCATTTATTTGCAAATAAGACAGACGCGTCAAACGCTTACAGACATAATCATCTGAAGAGTCTCTGACTCAAAACATGCACAATCCGTATTTATTACATAGAAAAAGGGGTGTGGTAAGATGCTGCCATCTGTCCTGTCAATAAAACTCATTCCCTTTGTTTTATCACACAAGTCAAATGCTGTCCTCCCCCACCTTATCCTTCCTGCCATAATGTTTACTGTTGTGTTTATCTAAAGATCCAATTGATCTTACTTCCTCCCAAGGACCACATTCCTGAGGAACAAAAGACTGACACCCTTCTTTGTCTAGGCAGGAGGACATGGCCCAAATACCCTTTAATCCTCTGATATTATACAGACGTGTGTCACAATCAAAGTGAATATTTACATACCAGCCAAATGGAAAGACAGACATTTCTCAAATATACCTTAATTCAACATTTCCATAACAAGTACTACTCTGCAGAGCTCATAAATAATAATATATAATAAATAATAAGATAGATCAGACATATAAAGTAATTATGTGTCAATGCACAACAGTTAAATAAAGTGAACTTTGTGTGTCTTACGTAGAAGTTGTTGCTTCTCTTCAAGAACCACCTTGGCCATTGAGCACCTCTTCATCCACACAACAATGGTTCGGACCTTGGCCACCCACTGACTCACTGAATTTAGGGAGTATAGATTTTGTGCTGCTAAATTAAGTGTGTGGGCGAAACATTGCAGTTTCACAAATCGCAGGCGCTTAATAGCCACATCTATGTTTGCAGCATTATCTACAGTGACTGCTACAATCATATCAGATATGCCAAACTCTGACAGAACATCACTAATTTCCTCTTCAACAACACAACCGGTCTGCGCTTTGTACACAGCCTTTGTTTTTAGCACTTTTTGCTGCATGTTGCCCTCTTCTATGTAGTGTGCTGTGATGGTGAGGTAGTGGTCTATTAATTAACATTTGTTAATTTGGAGAAGCTAACACGACTGGTTGATAACTTTGTACGGGGCGAGGGCAAGGGTGGTGGTGGTGGTGGTGATGATGATTACGTCCTTGCTAATGCAGACAGAATTGCTAGAGAACATTCACATTGAAAAAATTATTTGTGTCTAAGCGTTTTGAGAGTTGTGTACAACAAGTGTGTACTGCTCCTCGATTACAGCACAAGGCCTTTCGGTACTAAATCTCATTCTAGAATGGACAGCGGTTCAACACCCATTCAGCTGAGTCATTTGTGGCCCCAGTAACCCGGGTAAAACACATTTTGTGAAGATGTTGTTAGATAATGCTGACGTTGTTTTCTCCAAAGAAATTCAGAATATCGTCTGGGTTTATTCATGTTGGCAACCGCTGTATGGCGTAATGTTGAAGGTGAGGGAGATTACTTTTATAGAAGGTCTACCAACATCGCTGTGTGATGACAATCTGCTACTGATTTAGAAAAACAACCTTTTAATTATTGATGATTTACAGTTTTTCTCAATTGCTTAAACACATTTCTTGAACCTATGCCTCGTATTCTCAAAACAGTAAACACAAATCCATAACGTCTCACCCAATTCACCAAACATCCAATTTACAGGTCAAAATGAAGCACTATATCAAAACCATTAACTCTTGCTGAAAAACCAAACTTTGACCTGATGCATGCTTTTTGGAGAATTGCCACAAACAGCGTTTTCCAGAATCATATCAATGTTGCTTTGATGATCTTTAAATCTTTTGGTGCAAGGCGTTTGTCCATTTTGTGATAACTCTTATTAGCATTTTAAAGGTATGACAGATTAAGAGGTCCTAGCTGATCACCAAACCGGTCAAGCCAATTGTAGCTTCTTGTTGGGTATGCTGGTGGAATCGAGCTGTCGGTGTCCGGGGTTACGTAGAAGGCTTCAGCGTTGTCAACCCAGGTGTCACACAGCCAGTCCTCAGCCTTGGGCTCTTCAATCTCCGCTTGGTTGTAATCTTTAGACGTGTTTCGTAAATTCTTCCGACTACTTGATAGTCATAGGCGGTCTGTCTTTTATTATGCTGTGTTGAGGACTGTGTTAGCTTTCAATGGTGTTTCACCCAAAATGCTGATCGCTGCTCAGTTAATACTGAATGACCATCACAGGGTTCTGCGTGGTTTAAATACACAGACCACGGCAACCATCTCATAAAACATGAAAGGTTAACACCCCACCGGTTGTAGGGCATCTGTTGTAGCACACAACATAAAATGCCGGGGTCTTTAAAGAATTGCTGAACCCCCGTTTGTTAAACACTAGGGATGGTAAGATTCACCGATTCGCATCGGTGCACCGTCATAAAAGTTTACGATGCGATGCATCGATTTAAATAAGCATGCATCGTATACAGTTGGCATTTGTATTGCGATGCATCGTTCCTAACATATCTGCATTGGTAAAAAACTATTCATATATAATTATTAGTAGATGCGCTATTATTATATTAATTATAAAGCAACCAATATTTTATTATGAGACTTTTAGAATGATTTCTGAACTGTTGCTAAAGCGCATTCTCTCATCACCACTGCAGCAGCTGCAGCTGCTACGTGAATATGACGTATCACAGCACTACGGAGACCGAGAGGTGTCCTCCTGAGACTTTCCTAGAACAGATTAACATGGCAGATTCGGAGTCGGGACTCTTTCTTCCACCAAGTCATTTTAAATCCAGTGTTTGGAAACACTTTGGGTTTTATAAGCGAGATGGAAATCTTGACATAACGCATGCAATTTGTAAAATATGTCACGCTGCTATAAAATATACAGGCAGTACGACTAATTTAACAACAAACTTGAAGCGCCGACACAGTGTGAGTGCAGCAGAGACTCCCTCCCCCTTGGAATCAGCGGTTCCTAGTACTAGCCGCTGTGGTACCGCTAGCAGGACGTCGGGTGAGCAAATTATTACAACTTTTTTTCCCCTCCCCGCTGGCTGTTAGCTCTGCTCGTTCCAAAGCAATAACCGACGCGATCGCCTTTTTTATTTGTAAAGACATTCAGCCTTACAGCTTTACAGAGAATGAGGGATTCCAGTACCTCTTCCACGTCTTGGAGCCTTTAAACGAGAGATAGCTGAGTTATTAAGCAATGCCCAACGACTTGCAATTACGGTTGATGATTGGACGTCTTGTGCCACGGACTCATACGTAACTGTCACAGCACACTATATTGACGATGAGTGGGTTTTGCAAAACCACGTTCTTCAGACTAGAGTGTTCAATGAGGCTCACACAGGGAATAATCTAGCAGTTTTACTGCAGAACGTTTGCCGCGAGTGGAACATCAACATCAAGGACACAGCGTTGGTCACAGCTAATGCAAAAAACATGATGCTGGCCGGAGTTGGTGCAGAGATGGACCCCCATGTGCGATGCATCGCGCAGACACTTAATCTGGCCTCGCAAAAATCCCTCAAACTGGACAGGATATCTGAGCTTTTGGCGAAAGTGAGGAAGGTGTTTTTTCACAGAAGCCCAAAAGCAACTGAAGTTCTGCGTGAAATGCAGGCCCAGTTACACCTGCCAAACCACAAGCTTATCCATGATGTTTCCACAAGATGGAACAGTCCGCTTGACATGTTGGAGCATTTTTGGGAGAAACAGCCTGCTGTGTTGAACACACTGCTGTCAAAGCAGATAAAGAGAAGTGAATGCATGGCCAGCCTGACAGAGGAAGACATGTCAATAATGCAAGATGTCATCAAATTGATGTCTCCCCTGAAAGTGGCAACCACGCTCCTCAGTGAGGAAAAAAAAACACCATCTCAATGATCTCCGCAATTCAGGCCAAATTAAAGAGACATTTCCAGCCTGATGATAGTGATCAACCAGTAATTTCTCAGATGAAGGAGCAAGGAGTTTGACGGTCGCTACACATACCTCCAAGACCTCCTCCACTATGCCTCAGCCCTTGATCCACGCTTCAAAGACCTGGCTTTCCTGGATGACGAGGACACCAAGGACATAATATTCACAAAGCTAATAGGAGAGGTGGTGAAGATGGATGAAAAGGTAAGAATATACTCAATATATTATCTCTCTCTCTCTCATACCCATTTGTTACTTTTATTTATTTGTGTCTTAAAATATGTCTAGTTTAAGGAAATCTAACAGTCTCTGGATTGTAATAATTATTGTCAGGCAGGTAACACAATGAATGAGGACCAGACAGCTGAAACAGGTGGTAACCGGAGCCCCCACAGAAAGGAAGAGACAGGTTTGCTATGTTCTCATAACTTTTGCAACAAGTTTAGGAACTGTTGCAAAAGTTATATACTTTATGTTGATTTGAAGATTCATGTGTTATGGTCTAGTATTGTATGTCACATTTTTTTGTAGTATAATATTGACTGAAATAATGTTTCTGAAAATCCCCTCTTCTCTTCTGCTCCTAGATGATGTTCCTCCCAAGAAGAAAACAGCCTTGGACCAGATGTTTGGCAATTTCCACACTCAGAGACCACAGATGACAAAGAACACAAGGGAGAGAGCTAAGGAGGACATTTTAAGTACAGAGAGAGGGATTCTTTAGGTCTGAGTGGTGACTTGCTGCAGTGGTGGAAAAAACAAGTGGATCTTCCTCTGCTTTCAGCATTGGCAAAGAGATACCTTTCCATCCCAGCTACAAGTGTACCCTCTGAAAGAGTGTTTAGCACTGCTGGAGACATAGTTACTGCACAGCACAGTTTGCTTCATCCTGATCATGTAGATCAACTGATTTTTCTGAAGAAAAACCTTAAAGTAGGACATTTAAGCTAATCTTGTTTACAGCAGCCTTTGACTGACAATAATGGTTTTTCTTATATATATATATATACATTTTTGTTTACCCTTTTGTGAAAGGTTTTTATTTTTATTGTTGATGTTAAAACAGCACCTGCTTTCTGCTCACTGAGTTAGCCTACCTGCCGAAATCCCATTAGCCTGCTGGCAAGTTACAGAAGTTTTCTTCATTGTTTATATATGAGCAGCATCCTTAATTTGTTTCACCTGTTAAATGGGTGAGCTGTTAAAAGTAACTAGAGACAAGACAGGAAAATAATGTCTGTTTTTATTTAATCTTTTGGTTTTGTCAAAAACTAATATTTTGTTTGTGAAAGAGCCATATATAGTCAGATGGCACTTAAGATAGCCTACTTTAAGATTTGCTGTAGGCTATGTCTGAACAAAATAAATAAAAGTTAAATATCTACATATTGAATTGCATAGCATCATTTTTCTCCATTGCATCCTATTACACTGAATTGCATCATGTTGAATCGAAATCGAATCGCACCGCATCGTAATAATAGTGAATTGCATCGCATCGGTAGCTGCTTATATGTATCTTTAATGTATCGCATCGTTGGCTATGCATCGAGATGCCTATCTCATCGGCCTCAGTTATGGAGATACTCATCCCTATTAAACACCAAACATTTTGCTGTTGATATAACACTTATTTAGTGCTTGGGAATTTAATATTTGGGAATCCTAAGACCCATTTGTTAATCATCCGGGGTGCTCACCAGTTGTTGTTAAACATCAAACATGGAAACATCAATGTAATCATAAATTACAAAGTCACCCTACTTGCATACGTTATTCCAGAAGTTCCGCCCTAACACACGCGATACAGGAAGTCCATATGTCACAGCGGAAGTCCCACCCTGCAAAACGGATGTCCCGCCCACCTGTCAAATCAATCTGGAAGCCCCGCACATCATAAATCACCATCTGACACAATATACCTTACATTTACTACTAACAGACCTTACAGATATGAAACCTCAAGTCTCCTCTTCAATGTCCCTTGTACCTTTCTTATGACCATGGCATTTTCCATAATTACAAATATTATTCTGATGTCCACCAACAAAAATGGGCCAGCTAGACGAAGCAAACGATCTACACATAGCTTGTTGAGGTTAAAGGCCACGCTCACCTCTGACATCACTGCTGAAGAACAGAAGCCAATCCTGCCGGGTTTTCCGCTTGCAATGCACCTCTCCACTAGCGGTATGAACCGTTTCCATTCTTGAATTTGGACAATGATAATAACGCTAATTACAGAGTGGGACAGAGCTGAATAATGGATTGTTTGAAAAAATTGCTATGTGCCTTCTGGAATATCTCTTGGTAAATGAACTTTGAGAAAATATGAGGAATTATCCCTTTAACCTGAAGCTTAAACAGTATGAAAAGTATATTTTATGATTATAATGAAAACATATACAGCATCTCACAAAAGTGAGTACACCGCTCACATTTTTGTAAATATTTGAGTACAACACTGAAGAAATTCCACTTTGCTACAGTGTAAAGTAGTGAGTGTACAGCTTGTATAACAGTGTAAATTTGCTGTCCCCTCAAAATAACTCAACACACAGCCAACACACTGTCTAAACCTCTGGCAACAAGTGAGTACACCTTAGGCTTAGGGTATATATCATCATTAATATCCTATCGACAAAAAATATTTTTGGGGCCATATCGCCCAGCACTAAGACTGTATATAGAAGCTTGGACAGGGTCATTAGTGATGTTATGTACAGTGACTGTTGCATTTTATCAACAAAAAGAGGGAAATACAGGATCCAATCGTTTTTCTACATCTTTGATTTATCTGTGTTTTTTTAATGAGTACTTGTCATCCAAAGTATAATTGCTTTAAAAATTATTTGTAGTTATTATTGTACAAAATGGCAATATGGGAGATTTTCAGACCTATTGATGGGAGGTTTTTAGACCTTTTAATAAAACCTGTAAATGACTGAGCGCTTAAACGTAACCACACTGTTTATCCTTACAGCTTTTATAGCTTCGTTTTTACTCTATTTCAATTTTCTTATTTTATGTTTGATTATGTTGTTGTATATTTTATATAGTTTTTTAGTTTGTAAAGCACATTGAATTGCTTCTATGTATGAATTGTGCTATATGAATAAACATGCTTGCTAGCTTGGAAGATAGTTTGTTTTACCTGCAAACATAACTAGTTTAAAGTCTGTGAAGGTTATCTACATAGGTTTTCTCCTCTTTGTCCCTTTTCCCCTAGGTTAGTGAGGGACATTAATATGACAGAGGTGCCAGTACTAGATTTTGCGTCTTCGGAGCGCTCTGGTCGCAGGAATGCCTTGCCTGATATCCTGGGCTCACCTGTCGGAGATCCAGCAGATCTCTCTCTTAAACTAGCTGAACTGAACTTGACAGGTGACTTGCTTCTGTATATGTGTACATTGGTTGTTTTATGAAAATGGTGGCTTTCCTGATCCCACCTTAACTACCAGGAAATCACTTCAGATAATGACCCTTCAGATAATGACACATAATATATGCTGTTTATATGGGTGTGTTCACCAGCATTTCCAACATGTTTTTACCATTTATTTCATGGTATTGTGTTTGTTAATCTCTAAAGACAGTTTTTCCTCTTTTGAATAAATACTGAAAATGCACTGCAAATTCTGAATACTTTTTTCTTAAAAACCCAGTTTGGTTATACCATTGTATTAACTGGATGTAACTCAGTCACTATTTGCAGTACATAAATAAAAAGGGTATCAGTTGAAAGGTAAAACTATAATCTTTCCAGTGGTAAATACATACAGTGAGGGAAAAAATATTTTATCCCTTGCTGACAAAAAAATTATCAGTCTATAATTTTAATGGTAGGTTTATTGGAACAGTGAGAGACAGAACAACAACAATTAAATCCAGAAAAACGCATGTAAAAATTTTATATTTATTGGCATTTTAATGAGTGAAATGTATTCGAGCCCTCTGCAAAACATGACTTAGTACTTGGTGGCAAAACCCTTGTTGGCAATCACAGAGTTCAGACGTTTCTTGTAGTTGGCCACCAGGTTTGCACACATCTCAGGAGAGATTTTGTCCCACTCCTCTTTGCAGATCTTCTCCAAGTCATCAAGGTTTCGAGGCTGACGTTTGGCAACTCAAACCTTCAGCTCCCTCCACAGATTTTCTATGGGATTAAAGTCTGGAGACTGGCTAGGCCACTCCAAGACCTTAATGTGATTCTTTTTGAGCCACTCCTTTGTTGCCTTGGCGGTGTGTTTCGGGTCATTGTCATGCTGGAATACCCATCCACGACCCATTTTCAATGCCCTGGTTGAGGAAAGGAGTGTCTTCCCAAGATTTGACGGTACATGGCCCCGTCCATCTTCCCTTTGATGCGGTGAAGTTGTCCTGTCCCCTTAGCAGAAAAACACCCCAGAAGCATAATGTTTCCACCACCATGTTTGATAGTGGGGATGGTGTTCTTGGGGTCATATCCAGTACTTCACGTTGGTGTGTGTTACCAATTTTTTTCTTGGTGACTATGGTCCCAGCTGCTTTAAGATCATTGACAAGATCCTCCCGTGTAGTTATGGGCTGGTTCCTCACCGTTCTAATGATCACTGCAACTCCACGAGGTGAGAGCCCCAGACCGAGAGAGATTGACAGTTCTTTTGTATTTCTTCCATTTGCGAATAATCGCACAAACTGTTGTCACCTTCTTACCAAGCTGCTTGGTGATGGTCTGGTATCCCATTCCAGCCTTGTGTAGGTCTACAATCTTGTCCCTGACTTCCTTGGACAGCTCTTTGGTCTTGGCCATGGTGGAAAGTTTGGAATCTGATTGATTGATTGTTCTGTGGACAGGTGTCTTTTACTCCCTTTAAGAGTGTGCTCCTAATCTCAGCTCATTACCTGTATAAAAGACACCTGGGAGCCAATAATCTTTCTGATTGAGAGAGGATCAAATACTTATTTCACTCATTAAAATGCATTTAACGTTTACATTTTTGACATGCATTGTTCTGGATTTTGTTGTTGTTATTCTGTCTCTCACTGTTCAAATAAATCTACCATTAAAATTATAGACTGATAATTTCTTTGTCAGTGGTCAAACATACAAAATCAGCAGGGGATAAAAAAAAATCTCACTGTACAAATCAAAATTGTATTTGTGGTCAAAGCGACAAATTAGGGTTTAGCAATTCACATATAATTGTGTAACAAATACAGTACAGCCGCACTTCTAGATGCATGTATGCATACGTGCACACAATGGAGTATAAACTTAATACCCCCCATACTTCTTTTCTCTACCTCCCCATAGATGGACCAGCTGGGCTACAGTCCCACAACACAGAGGACCCCCTGTCCACCCCAACAGAGAACACAGAGGGGGGTGAGACTTCGTAGTGGGATGGAAAAGGCTGGAAAGAATCCCTGGTTTCTGGGAAGTGGCTTAGAACATAGACACAGGCAGAGGAAGGACTCCACATTCAAACTGTCTCTTGTTAAGGTGCAGGCAGCCAATTTATCATACTCTATGAGAGAGTACGGATTTATCTGATGATTATTGAGAATTTATGTGAATGCTACAAAGGTCAAAACACTGTGGAATCAATCAGTACCAAATGCATAACATGGAGCATAAAAAGAGAATAATAAAGAGAGGCACATTTTGATTAGATATTATTATTACAGGTGAAATGATCTTTTTCTTTTTTTCTATTTGGGAAGTCCCACTAAATAAAGCTTTACTTATAAAAACATTGTAGGATTATATATATACATATTTGTATTTCATTTTTTTTGTATTTCAGTCTATGGGAATTTGTTTGTATGATTTGAATATTGTAATGAACACCAGGACCAGAGTTGTGTGGGTCCAATTGCAAGAGTGCAATGGTAGATTTATTTTTCGTCGCACAAGGGAGTAGGCTAGCACACAAACGATAAAGCCAGGCAGAGAGTCGGAAACCAGAAGATCAGTCCTTGAGGGCGAAGGCACAGGCAGGGAGGAGCAGAGACGTGAAACCGAGAAGCAGGCCAGCAGGTCAGGAAGCCGGGTGATCAATCAGCGGAGGCTACAGTACAGGCTGGGAGAGACGGTAAGGATATCCAAGGACAGGCAGGGAGGTCGGTATTCCGGGAAGGCAGTCCGAACAGGTAACTACACAGGTAGGGTAGGCAGGGAGAGACACGACGGGGCCGACAAACGGGTCAAGACGCAGGATACTGTAAACGAGGAGAGAGGACGGGACAAGAGGGTAGAGAACACAACAGGCTGGGAATCAACAACGTAATGAGAGCGCGCGATAGATTGCTTGGCAGGTCCACTGGTAACAATACCTCACACTGGAGGGGAGGTAGAGCACGGGCTAAATAGAGGGGTTAACAGGGCACAGGTGTTCAATATTCAGGTGATTGGGATCTGGAGTGGGAAGTGAACCGGTGGCAGGTGCGGAGCGTGGCGGGGAGGAGTCGGACCGGGAGTGACGGGAAGACCTCACAAATATTTAAGTGGGTTTTAAAGAAAGGCAAAATCCTCCACAGGCATTTGGTTTTAAAACCAACAGTGGATCTTGTTAAATAATTGTTTTATATGTAGTGTATACTGTACTAGTCCTGGTCATTCTGTGCAATGCTGTGAAAGCAACAGTTTAACAGCACACTCATATTATGACAAATTACTTCAATCTGATGACATGAATGATGACAAAATGCCAAAGAAGTAATGTATTTCTAACCCAGTTTAATGCAGTTATTACATTTTGTTGTCTGGCCTATTGAATAAAGAAACACTGTATCTGTGGTTCAGTGATGTTTCACATTAGTAATGATTTAACAGTTATGGAGTTAGGTTTGGGGAGAGGCAGGCATAAAGAGAAGCCATTCTGAAGGCAACAAAAGACTAACAAAACTGCAGCATATTGACTTTATCATGGGATTTCATCAACAAGAGAAAAAAAGAGAAGCCTTGCTACATAAAGACCGATAAATTCACTTTGTTTTGGGCTGCATTACAGGAGTGATTTGGTACCCTCCCCCTAAGTATTTTGACTGTAAGCTGAGGGGTAATGAGCCTACAGGAATATGCATACGAGCTGTTTAGCGGACTTCTTCAATCAGTGCTTGACAAATCAGCAAAGTCAACACTTTGTGACAAATTTCTTAAATGGCAGTTGAAGAGCTCACTGAAAGAGGAGTTCCCGAAGTATGCACAGCAACCGTCAGGTATGACTTGCTGAAGTCAGCAAGGGATCACTGGCCAGGGAAATCAAATGTAAGGCCTGACAGGTTTTCTGTACTCCTGTTTCTCCAACAGGTAATACCCTGTTGTGGAAATTTCTTATACAATGTATTCTGACTGTATAAAGGAGTGAGTCCCACTGTTAAGATAGGTACAGGAATGTGTGGGACCTGGTATTTGCATAGGGGGCATCTATTGTCTGTCCAGATGCAGATCAATGGGTTTTAGGACAAGATAGGAGAAGATACAACAGGGGGCAGTAAGGTCAGTTGGCCCCTTTGGGTAAACACTACAGTAGACATTATGGCAGGAAGGATAAGGTGGGGGAAGATAGCATTTGACGTGTGTGATAGAACAAAGGGAAAGGTGTTTGATTGACATGAAACAGATGGCAGCATCTTACCACACCCCTCCTTCCTATGTAATAAATACTGTCGAAATGATGTTTTTATTTAGAAACTATCCACCGTTACTTTGTAACCTGTATACTTTCTCCTTGCAAGTTTCATTAAAACCGTTTATTGCGCAATTGATTTCTCCTGTCTTACCTACCATTTTCATAGAATTATTTGGATTTTAGAAATTGCCATCACAACCCACACAGTTGTGACTGCTTTGATGGCTGCAGACCTAATTGGAGAGCAAGGAGCAGCTGAGAGTGTTAGCAGAGACCCTTGTGAGAGAAGTGAAGCAGCAGACCTATTTTGCAGCCCCTCAAACACCATGCCACAAACCCCGGGGACTTGTGGCACATGGGCAATTTGTTCCATTCTCTCTAGCTGGACAGCTACCAGTTCCACTTTTTCTGTGGAGTTACAAAACAATTTTAACTGTAATCCGTTACGTTACCAATTAAAATATTGTAATCAGCTTAGAGATACTTTAGAAAAAATTATGATTATTTCTTGGATTGCTTTATTTGAAAAAAAATAGCTGCGCGAAATAAAAGACATGTTGCATGTTTGATTTTTTTATTTGATGTTTTAAAAACATTAAACATTATTTGAACCAATACAACAATTCCACACCACATTTGTTGTGTGTGTGATCATCATGCACAAAAGTGGGTGTGCATAACCAGATTAGTGACAGATGAAGCGCTAGTTTAATTTTCTACGATAATATAGGTCTATCTACGAGAATAATGGCCAACCCATATAAAATGTGATTTTGTTATCTACTATCAAAAGCATTTTCCTTAAAACAATGATAGGCGATAGGTCTACCTGTTGTTAAATATTTTTTAAGTTTCAAGGTTTATTTGTCAAATGCACCAAAGAACATAGCCAGGAAGAGTTGCACCAAACAACTCAGACAGAAATTGTTTAGAAGATTAGGCAACTATATTTTAGATATAGTGGGGAGAACATATATTTGATTCACTGCCAATTTTGCAGGTTTTCCCACTTACAAAGCATGGAGTCTGTAATTACAAGTCTGTAATTTTTATCATAGGTACTCTTCAACTGTGAGTGACGGAATCTAAAACCAAAATCCCGAAAATAAAATGTTATTTTGATTTTTAAGTAATTAATTAGCATTTTATTGCATGACATAAGTATTTGATACATCAGAAAAGCAGAACTTTATATTTGGTACAGAAACCTTTGTTTGCAATTACAGAGATCATACGTTTCCTGTAGTTCTTGACCAGGTTTGCACACACTGCAGCAGGGATTTTGGCCCACTCCTCCATACAGACCTTCTCCAGATCCTTCAGGTTTCGGGGCTGTTGCTGGGCAATACGGACTTTCAGCTCCCTCCAAAGATTTTCTATTGGGTTCAGGTCTGGAGACTGGCTAGGCCAGGATGTTGTTGGCCAAGATCTTGCAATACATGGCCCCATCCATCCTCCCCTCAATACGGTGCAGTCGTCCTGTCCCCTTTGCAGAAAAACATCCCCAAAGAATGATGGTTGGGATGGTGTTCTTGGGGTTGTGCTCATCCTTCTTCTTCCTCCAAACACGGCGAGTGGAGTTTAGACCAAAAAGCTCAATTTTTGTCTCATTAGACCACATGATCTTCTCCCATTCCTCCTCTGGATCATCCAGATGGTCATTGGCAAACTTCAGACGGGCCTGGACATGCGCTGGCTTGAGCAGGGGGACCTTGCGTGCGCTGCAGGATTTTAATCCATGACAGCGTAGTGTGTTACTAATTGTTTTCTGTGGTCCCAGCTCTCTTCAGGTCATTGACCAGGCCGGCCTTGTAGTTATGGGCTGATCCCTCACCTTCCTCATGATCATTGATGCCCCACAAGGTGAGATCTTGCATGGAGCCCCAGACTGAGGGAGATTGACCGTCATCTTGAACTTCTTCCATTTTCGAATAATTGCGCCAACAGTTGTTGCCTTCTCACCAAGCTGCTTGCCTATTGTCCTGTAGCCCATCCCAGCCTTGTGCTGGTCTACAACTTTATCCCTGATGTCCTTATACAGCTCTCTGGTCTTGGCCATTGTGGAGAGGTTGGAGTCTGTTTGAGTGTGTGGACAGGTGTCTTTTATACAGGTAACGAGTTCAAACAGGTGCAGTTAATACAGGTAATGAGTGCAGAACAGGAGGGCTTCCTAAAGAAAAACTAACAGGTCTGTGAGAGCCGGAATTCATACTGGTTGGTAGGTGATCAAATATAATTACGTCATGCAATAAAATGCAAATATATTATTAACATTTCTGGATTTTTGTTTTAGATTCCGTCTCTCACATTTGAAGTGTACCTATGATAAAAATTACAGACCTCTACATGCTTTGTATATAGGTAAACCTGCAAAATCGTCAGTGTATCAAATACATTTTCTTCCCACTGTAGCTGTAACATGGCGCTGCCAGTGGTGTAATGGTGCCCGGAGAAGTGGGTATACTGTAGTCAGGGGCCTAGAATTAGGGGGGATGGGTCATGACCCTCCCAAGATTACAGACAGGTCAATGTGACCCTCCTGAATAAGAGTGAAAATCCTGGGATTTTGCTAATGACTCATAATTGTATCCTAATTTAGTTACTTGGTATTTGGTAATGAAGGGCCTACTTTGCAGCAGCAGCACTGACTCAATGATAACAAGTAATTCATAAGAATACAACTGATGGCATGTTTATTCATATCAACTAGTTTCTAAGTATTTAATCATTTGATTGTTAATCATAAATATAATAATAAATAAATGTGCCAGGCAGTCATTCATGCAATGATATGCAAAATCATGATCCTATTAAACAGCTACTTCAATTAGGGTACAATCATTTAGCAATCAATTATTTATTTATCAATCATTGGACACCTATTTGTAAGTTGAAAACAAACATTTCAGCACTTTGTCATCAGTAATTAAATTATCAATATGTATTGATTTTAAATGTAGACCGAAACGTACACTACATGCACAATCATTAGGCCAGTGAATATTCTGCTCATATTTTTATTTCTATTTTCCAACTCCAAACCATATGAACTTGAATGCTCTTTGGATTGAATACTTTTCAGGTGATTTAAAAATAATAATAATAGATTAAATTTATATGGCGTTTTCAGGGACCCAAAGACACTGCACAAAAGTGACATGGAACAGAAAACAAACAGAAACAAATTAAAATACTATGAGAAAACAAAGAAGATTGAGAGAATGGGATTTGGCATGGCTATGGGTAGGCGATTTTGAACAGATGAGTCTTGAGGCTTTGTTGGAAGATGGGAATAGACTGAGTCACGGATGATTTAGGGGAGAGAATTCCAGAACCTAGGAGCAACCCTTGAAAATGCCCTGTCACCAAAGCCTTTGAGATTTGACTTGGGGATTATGAGGTGGCCTGCAGTATTGGAACGGCGTGTGTGTGTTGGTTGATATGGAAGAAGTTCGGAGAGGTAGGCAGGGGTGATATTTTTAGGGCTTTACATGTCAATAGGAGGATCTTGTAGTTCAGGGGTTTTCAACTGGTTCTGTGCCAGGGACCACCATTCTGACTAACAAGTAATCGGCGGCCCACTATTGTGTGTGAGTGTGTTTGTGTGTGTGTGTGGGTGGGGGGGTACTCCTTACTAGTGGGATTTCTAGGCGTGGTTACTTCCACACAGTCTGTCTATTCGTGGTGATATAGTGGTACATAGCGACAACCTCATATCATTCTCTGGTACCAGCCTTGCCCTGTACTTGTTCTTTAGATATGCCAGTGTGGAAAAACTGCTCTCACAGAGGTATGTAGTTGGAAAGGGTAAAAGACACATCACTGCTTTTACTGTAAGCTCTGGAAATTCTGTCTGGCAACTTATCCACAAGGGGTTGTGTATCATACATATGCCTCCTGACAGAGTCTGTGGACATCTCTATGAGCTGATCCTCTTCTACAGTAGTTAAGCTTGACCCTGCTGTTAAGGCGAGCTTTTACCAGCTAAGGCTTCTTAGTAAGGTCAAAACATTCTTGTCCCAAGCTGACCTTGAAAAAGCCATTCATGCCTTCATCAGCTCGAGGATTGACTACTGTAATGCCCTCTACACTGGACTTAATAAATCATTCCTAAATCGACTTCAACTGGTACAAAATGCAGCTGCACGTCTCCTCTCAAACATCTCCAAACGCTCACACATCACCCCAGTCCTCTGCTCGCTCCATTGGCTTCCGGTGCGGTTTAGGGTGGAGTACAAGGTCCTGCTGTTTGTATTCAAGGCCATCAATGGACTGGCCCCGGCCTACCTCACCGAATTAGTAACGGTCTACCAACCTGCTAGAGCTCTCCGCTCCTCTGAACACACCTCTCTGGTCATTCCCAAATTCAAATACAAAAAGTTTGGAGGCCGATCATTTGCAGTTCAGGGCCCAACTCTGTGGAACGCTTTACCACTATCCCTGCGTAACATTACCGTGTTCAGTGTTTTTAAAGCGCAGTTGAAAACACATCTGTTCAGACAGGCTTTTAACACGTAATCTCTGACTCGTCTGCTCATTTTATATATTTTATGTGTATGTATGTGTATGTGTGTGTATATGCGTATGCGGGTGTATGTGTATATATATGTACATATACATTTTTCTTCATTTATCTTATATTTTTATATGTTTTAATATTTTTTATATTCTGTTGTCTACTGAAGCTTTTAATGGAAAGCGCCTTGTGCACCTTTTGGCTGTTGTAAGGCGCTTTACAAATAAAATTTGATTGATTGATTGATTGATTGCTGCTGCATCATCACTAAATGGGAGCAGGATCCATTTGCTGTCACAGCGCCACTCATTAGAATCATTGAAGTACTTTCGGAATTGAAGCACAAGCTTCCTCAAATGCTCACACACAATGTCTTTAATGTCAGTGCTGTCAGAATTTTCCTCAACTGAAGGGAACATAGCCAAGTTACCAATCTCCACTCTTTCTATCCATCTTGAAAAAAATTTAACAAATGCCTCTAGTTTTTCGTAGAGCAGCAGGACGTTTGAATCTCTCCCTTGCATTGAAGTGTTCAACTTGTTAAGCTCTGCAAAACATCGGTAAGCCTTGACATAGGGATGCAAACAGGCGTGTATTTAATGCTTTTAACAACAGCATCAAACAAATCGCTGAACTCAACACTGAGATCTTTGGCGGCCAGAGCTTCTCTATGAGTCATGCAGTGTGTCCAAATTATCGCCGGTGCTACTTTCTTTACGTGCCCAATCAATCCAGTCTGGCTGCCACTCATTGCTCTGGCTCCATCGCTACACGCTACATAGCGCCTCACACTTCTGCCACGAAATATTGTGTTCTTTGAAAAGGTAATCAAGGGCTGAAAAGATCTCGGCACCTGTAGTTCACCCTGGCAGTGGTTTCCAAAAGAGAAATTCCTTGCACATTGAACTATTATCCTCGTATCGCACAAATGCCAAAAGTTGCGTGTCATTTGTTATATCTGTCGTCTCGTATAACTGAATGGAAAATCCTTGAACTGATCAAAGTTTCTCTATCAGCTGCTCTTTCACATCATTTGCTGTTTCCTCAGTCCGACTGTGCTATCTGACAAAGGAATAGTTTTTAATTTATTAGCACATTCTTCTTTCATCATGGTTTTACACATCTATAGCTGCTGGCAAAATCAGCTGCTCTGCAATTGTATGAGGCTTTCTGCATTGTGCAACTCTGAGAGCCACCAGATATGAGGCTTTCAGTGCATTTTCACTGACTTTTGCACTCTTTCTTATGAGCGTCTGCTGTCCTTTGAAATCACACATCTGTTGCATATACTCAATAGGCTTGGCCTTCAAGAAGCTGTCATGTGTCTCCATATGACGAGAAAGTTTGACGGTTTCATGGTTTCATTTGAAAGCAACGTTGAACATACGAAACACAGTGGTACCTCCTCTCCTGTTTTGTCAGTCGTTACTGTAAATCCATATTCAACATAATCTTCACTGTATTTTCTTTTTCGTTTCCCACTACATTTCCCTGTTTCGTCCGAAGTTGTAGCTTTGTCTGAACCCAGATAGTAATGAGTCGGCGGACCGGAGGTGGTCCTCCAGAGACAGTAGAAGCGTCAGAATGTCTTAATTGCAAACACGTTTGCCGGCACACCGCCAGCAGCAGCCGCTTTTTAAAAGCGGCAGCCACCTTCCTACCTCCTGTGTTCTGCGGCCGGCCCGTGGGCCAACCGCCGTTCCACCGCCGTTATACAAAAGGCGGACATTCCGCGGCAAACGCTATTTTCGAGCGATCTGCCGCTTTTATATATATATTTAATATTAATAGCATGCAGTTTATCGAGAATAATGATTGATCAAACCAGACAAATTTCCATTTGGTGTTTTAATTCCACATTTCAAAGTACAGTAACTGTCATTCAAACAAGATGTGTCAGATCACTGAAATAAATAACAGGCAGAAAAAAATATACATATAAATACACACTACAGAACATGCAGGTTTCCAATTAAATTTTGGTTAAAAAAAAACAGCCATACAAGCAAATTATAACACAAACACAATAATTGTTAATAATATAAAGAGGTCAGCTCTGGGATGAAATTACCAGTAAACATAACAAGTAATGAGGATATTTGGTACCAAAGAATGTGCAGGATACCAAATAAATCGAGGTATAACATCAAATTTTCAAGCCATTTCTAACAATAGGAAAAGTGGTAATAATTTAGAGTAAAGCTCTAGAATAGACCATTATAATGGCATTGCTGACCTGGAGCACAAGATTTACACCGTGCTGCAATAAGATCTGTGTCTCTTGTATCTGTGATAAATAAAACTTGACATATTTATATAAAAATACGGAGGTAAAAACAGTAGTAGAACAAACCATTATAACTACAATGCTGACCTGTGGCACGAGGATTTACAAGCTATATTTAACAATAGAATAACAGTTAAGCACTGTGATGGAATGAAAAATGCTGATGTTAAAAACAGAGTAAGTAGAATATTTGGTACCAGGTAATGTGCAATATCAAGTATCAGAGGTTTGAAATAGTATTTCCAAGCTATTATTAATAGAATAACAGTTAAGCACACTGATGAAATGAAAGTAGAATTTTGGTACTAGTTAATGTGCCATATCAAGTAACAGGTATGAAATAGGATTTACAAACGATAATAGAATCGTTAAGACGGAATGAAATAACCCAACACTAAAGTTAAAATACAAAAAAAAAACAGGGTGGATTTGGTGAGTGTACTCTGGCACTTCTGGCTTCTTGATGTTACTGACTGCAGGATAAAGAAAGTGTTCCAGTTCAGTGATGCTGGGGTGTCAGTAGTCAGCCTAGGTTTAAGGGGTCGGCTGTGGGTCCTTCTCAGCTGTGCGGCGCCTTTTTCTGCCTTCACGGCCAGATGCTCCTTTCAGGTAACGCACCTACAGAAAAACTAACAGGTAACGCACCCAGGATAAAAGAATAAAGTAGTCAGTCCTGGTCCCTCAAATACTAAACTACGAAATGTATATCTAGGTCTACTACATGTACAGGTATTAAACTAACAACCACAGGTGTTGTTTGCAAGTTGTACCTGATTGCCCAGTGAGAGCAAACGTCTTCAACATTGTCCCTACTTGCTTCACCTGCTCCTGAAGTGAGCCACTGTCATCCGAAGCTACAAAATCAAAGGCATATGGTAATTCTGAACCTACATTACACACAAAAAAGTTACATTTAAGAGAGAGCGCACATTCTCACCTGCTTGTGCATTGCATTCCCTCAGGGCTTGATTTTCATTCTGGAGTCTCTGGAAATCTACATAAAAAAAATTAAAAAACAACTACTAAAGGCAATATTTTCAATACTGTTAAAACACTGGACAATAAGACATAGGCCTAGAATATACCTTCATAGCTGAAAACTTTGTGCTGTACACGAGATGCCAGGGGCGTCCAAGGGCCAATAACAAAACGATGACTTTCTCCTATTGATAATCATTGACGTAAAAATATGTTTGAAGTAATTGCATACAATTAATGAATTGGACTTAAATGTAAAACTTAGTTTAGCGCAACGTACTACATACCTCCAGCGTTTTCACCCATATGCTGCCAGGGTAAATTTGCTGCTGGTGGTGTAAAGCTTAGTACTTGACGAGCTGGGGGAACAAACAGAACAGCTTTAATTTCACTGCAGATATTGCATATTCAGTAATGAAACAATAATTGAACTATGCAAAGCTAATGATATGTACAACACACATCGACACCTTTTATCCAGAAAGTCAAGTGCCCTAATGAAAAACAGATTATGGATAAAAGGGTTCCTAATCTTAAATAGAAGCAATAGTTTCCAAGACAAAAAACATCACAAATAACATCACTTACTTGTACTCAAACTCTTGGCTCTGTGAAGTGGAGTCTGGATTACTGGGGAGAAACCTGGTTCTGAGAAAGAAAGAGCAGAAATTAGAAAATCTAACAAAGTGCATAGTTTAGTTACAGGATCATAAATTAAGCATCACAGCAATCCATTTTACATACCAGCTCTGAAGTCTACAGATGGCTCAACATTTTCCTGGTTTACTGGAATCGATGCAACTTCTGTAGCATGTAGTGATTCAAGTGAATGTCCTGTTTGTCCCTCTCAACTCTTTTTAATATTATTTTCCTTTTGGCCCAGTAACTAGACATTGTGACTAACAATGCATTTACCTTTAAAGCCAAAACAATTGATCAATAGTAGGTCTCTTGGGTGAAGATAACCAGTAATGCTCTGGCCAAGGTATCTGCCCATTAAACGTAAACAAAACCGGATTGTTAACGTTAGGAATATACAGTAGCTATGCTGTGGGGGGGAAACATCATCAGCCAAATGTGGCACAGTGAAATTGTTAAAAATAAAATGTATTCACTGAGTGTTGTGATTCAAGTGAACACAGAATTTTCCTCAAACATAAAAAGTACAGCAGTTCAGAGAATTAGAAATCATAATCGCCTTAAATCCAGTACAGTAGCAACATAGCACAAAACTTGCTAGCCACAGTGTGTACTGTAACAAAGGCAAAACCGCATGTGCTAGCTAACACTTACTAGCTGCTCTAGCTACTGGACTAGCAGCATACTTGTTTAGGCAAAAAAAATAATTTAAACAACATATATACATCGTTATTTTGGTAAGAAAACACTAAAAGTTAAACTTAGTCTTTCTAGATGTAAAGCTTTTGCTACCTATTATAGTTCGTAAAAATTCTACATGTACTAGCAACATTGCGTAAACAAGGCTACTTTAGCTAGTTAGGCAAGAACAAAGATGACTACACATTTTAAATATATAAACTAAAAACAATGTAAACATAATATAAGTACTTACTTAAACGATTGTAGTCGATGACTTTGCTAGCTAGCAAGCTGCAGGCTGTAACTCGCGATTGAGCGACGAACTGATGCGAATGTGTGTCCAAACCAACATGGCCGGTCGATTTTGAGAGTAGCCTTGTATTTAAAAGCGTCTTGCCGCCGGACGACAGCGGTCAATTAGACCGAGGCAACCGCCAGAGAAAATGAAGCAGTCGGCATCTCGCAAGAAATGGGAGTGACGTATTCTGCGGCAAATGTTTCATCCCCGCCAGCAGGAGGCACCTATAGCCGACAGCTTAGGGCCGGCGGCAAAAAGAAGCTGTGCAGATATTTTTTGCTATCTGGGAAGAGCATGCAGCAGAAGCCTGTCCATCTGTCCTGACATCTATCACTTTCCTCACTAAAAAGCGATCCATGCTGGACAGCTCCACTCCATTCCAAATTTAAATTCACCAATATTAAGCGTCTTTTCAATCAAACCTCAATAATGTTTTTCCTTAACTCCGAGATGCTGGTCTATTTCGCACGCGAGATTAATGTGTACGTATATGACATTGGGGATGCAAAACACAGCGTTAGCAAACCATAGGATAGACCTGATAGGTGCAAAGCTAGCCTATCCTGTGTCAGTTTGAATTTCAACTCCTCTATATTATTTTAGATATTTTCATTACATTTAGTATTCACACCAATGCGCAAATATTCAGCAAATGTTTGGAAAAAGAAATTATGGAAAGAAAGTGATTTTAATAGTGAAATTACGTAGGCTGGAATGCATGTCACGGACCACATGCAATGCTGGTGGGCCGCGGACCACCGGTTGAAGACCCCTGTTGTGGTTGATGCGTTGGGAGATAGGAAGCCAGTGTAACTCATAGAGGATAGGGGTGATATGCTGCCGGGACTTGGTGTAGGTGAGTAGTCTGGCCGCAGAACTTTGAACCATTTGAAACATATGGAGGGATGTAGATTTTATGCCAGTGAGTAGGGAGTTGCAGTAGTCAAGATGGGAGGTTATGAATGCATGTATTAGGATTTCAGCAGCAGGACAGGAGAGTGAAGGTCTGAGTTAGGCGATGTTGCGAAGATGGAATAATGAAGATTTTACAGTCTGTATGACGTGCTGATCAAAGGAGAGTGTAGAGTCCCGAATGACGCCAAGGTTACATGCATGGGGAAACAACAGTGTCATTGTTGCTGAGATTGAAAGTGACAGTTTTTGTCAGGGTGGGTTTGGTTCCAGTGAGTATGAGTTATGTTTTGTCACATTTTAGAGTGGTCTTTTATTGTGGCCAGCCTAAGGCACACCTGTGAAATAATCATGCTGTCTAATCAGCATCTTGATATGCCACACCTGTGAGGTGGATGGATTATCTCGGCAAAGGAGAAGTGCTCACTAAGACAGATTTAGACAGATTTGTGAACAATATTTGAGAGAAATAGGCATTTTGTGTACATAGAGAAAGTCTTAGATCTTTGGGTTCAGCTCATTATAAATGGGGGCAAAAACAAAAGTGTTGCGTTTATAATTTTGTTCAGTGTATCATCAACATAGGAGGAGAAATTAAGGTTGAAGTGACGGAGGATTTGACCAAGGGGTAGGATGTAGATGATAAAGAGTAGGAGACCAAGTACTGAGCCCTGGGGGACACCTTGAGTGACTGTGGCTGAGTCGGAGTTTAGACCTTTGAGAGAGATGAAATGGGTTTGGTTAGTGAGATAGGAATTCAGCCAGGAGAGTGCAGTTCCCTCAACACCCAGACCCTCGAACCTGGTGAGCAGAATCTGGTGGTTAACGGTGTCAAAGGCAGCACTCAGGTCGAGGAGAATCAGGATGTTGAGGGAACTGGCATCAGCAGAAAGGAGAAGGTCATTGACAACTTTGAGGAGTGCAGTTTCTGTGCTATGGATTGGCCGGAATTCAGACTGAAGAGGCTCATATAGATTATTTTTGAGGAGGTAGGTGTTAGAAATCAGCCGTTTCGTATAGTGGTTGTAATAATTATTGCATAACCGTTTGTCAAGGGAGAGAGAAATTATATTATTTATTGCAGCATTAGAAAGTCTTGTTCATGAGGTTACGGACCTGGTCTTCCTTACACAACCTCAATCTCATATCACTCAATGTCTTCTCACTGTAATGTTGGTTACAAGCTGATATATACATTGAATGGTGTGTCTACCTAGCAAAGATCAGGTTTCCAAGACAGTAACCCCCATGCCAAATGGTCAATGTAACATTCCTGGGGTTAGTAGAGCGCAACCTACAGAGAGATAATCTAAACAGAGAGGTTTCTGTTGTTCTCATTAGCTAAAATGAAACGTGCATTCACATTGTAATTGTTAATGCTCAGATTCCACACTCCCCCCTATCAAACATTTAAAGAAAAACATTACATGTTTGATAAAACATTACAAGTACAATTCAATTCCTAATTAAAAGAAAAGGCCCATACACTTATGTTACAAATGACTAAGACGAAACAACAAAAGGAGTATCTGACCAATCAGGTCTTATTTTTCCTCAAATGAAAATGAATGTAAACAAGACAATGGACACACCACACTCCGACACATAACTCAATGTATGACAGTCATCAATCCCGTCTCCACCTCAGATCATAAATGTCAAGAAACATATTGACATCAACAGGTTATGATCAGTGTTAATGGTGTTCAGCAGAAAATCTGACTCAACATGACATCATGATGAAACATTCCCCCAAACTCCATTAAACAATCAAACACCCCTTTGTCTGTATCATGATCCATGGGACAATATCATACAAAAGACTTATGCATATCCTGTTGTACCTGTGAAAGATTCTACCTTTAAAATAGGGAAAAGATGTACGTTTGACAGGGACCACCTATAATAGGGAACAATTCACTGTCCAAACATACCATGATAGCCATCATAATGTAGATCATTAAGCATCATCACAAAAAACGAAGTCCAATATTGGGATTGTCATCGTACAGAGTTTCCCACCTGTCTTACGAGAGACAAACCTTCATACATATGAAATCACCATATCAGTTCATTTAGGAAAATCTTAGATTGTAAGGAAAGAAGTTTGTTTTCAATCAAGTGTCCTTCAGTTCTTGTCTTCAGTATTCTTTGTCTTGCATCAGTGATGAAAGTTCCAATATCAGTTATTGCAGTCAGTGTGATGTGGACACAGCAAATTGCCTGGTTGTCCTAACAAGTCAGTGTAGGTGTATAATGGACCTGTAGTATGTGTAGTACTCTCATCTCGCTGTCGACGATTCATCTATGGAGTGATCTGACCCTGGCATCGTTCTGCTATGTGAGTGGTCAGGAAAATTTGGAACAGATTCAACCTGTAGAAATCCTTCTGGAACAGGTTGCTGGTACTCACACACTCAGTTTTCTGTATCCAGTCAGTGATGTGATGTATCATCAAAAAATGGGGTTGTGTTTTCCTGATCTGTTGAAAGTATAACTGCAAAACAACAATTAGTGTGGTTCAACCGTCCATTGGACATTCATCCACTGGGTATTGTTCCATCAACTCCCAACAATGACGACAATAGATCAGTCCTGAAAACCTATGGATCTCAGAAGTTCCATCTTCAGAGTGAAGTGTCACCCTATTCAGACAAGTTTCCATAAAAGTCTATGTCAAAGTTCCTTATCCATCCAGAACTGGCTTGGTTGTTGTTTGACCCTTTGTGCTATATTAATTTCCACTGCAGCTAGCAGTGGAAAAAGATTGTCAGAAATGGTTAGATCTATTCTATTCAACCATTAAAATTTTAGACCTTACACCGAACAAAATAATCTCCAAATAAACCAATTAAAAACATCCTGTAAATGGAAAGTGTAAAACATAACAGATGCCAATGCTCTGTTATAACTATGCAAACAGGAACAACTAAAATGTTATACGTAGCTCCTTATAAATACCAATTTGATTTGCCTCAAGCCCCAAACTCAACTCTTTCCAATCATAATCAATTATCATATCATACAACCCCCCTGCCTTCACTTCATTAAGTCAATGGAAAATGACACCATGAGTGAATGCAGAAAAATGACAAATACGGCCACAGGTTGCGCCATCCTGAATCCGCACTGGCCACCTTTTCAGGACGGACATGAAAAATAGAGAATTGGTAGTAGGGATGGATCTATAATCCATTCAATAAGGAGTTGCATCCTGTATATTCATCAAAACAAAGTGAACAAGTAAAAAAAAAACATGAACATTCACTAACACCATCAAAAACATCAATGTGCAACACGGTCGCTTGTGCGAAGGAATTATAAACCATATAACCTATTCTCAAATTTGACTTTACCACAGTACCTTCACACAGGTCTGTGAAATTGGCTATCATGCATTTAGAATATCCTGTAGTTTCTTGGCACCCCTGTGTATAAACTGCACAACTAAATTGTAGGAGTGAAAAACCCCAGCCCATGTGGAGTGGTTTACCTGTTGCAACCAGCAGGGCAATTGCATTTAGCATAGCTACAGCATACATTTTGCATTTTTACAGGCAATGGCAAACTACTTCATGAAAAACACAAAGTGTCTTGATCAACCTCCTAAATTTTAGGGAATTCACAAACTTAGATTAATTTTATTCCAAATAGTGGCGGTCAGCCAAACCCTAAATCACAACTTTATGCTTTTTCTTTGACCTGGTCTGTGGTTCTAATGATTGTTCTATCAGCAAAAATGGAGGATGTCTTTAGGTCTCCACTCTCACTTCAGTTTGTTTCAAAATCATAAATTTCAACATTAAAGCTACTGAGAGGAAAATATATTTAGCTTTCACTTAATGTTTGAACATCCCAAAATTGAAAATGCTTGTGTTGATAAAATGACCACAGATGAGACCAGACTGAAAACTCATATTTAACCTTTTGTAATAGGCTACTTTGATTTAATGGGAAAGGTTGGTAGAGGCCATCCCAGTGGATCTGCCCCCCTTCCTGGAGCTCTGAGCTCCACCCATTTATGGTGAGCCATTAAAAAAGACAAATGTTTGTTTATGGTTCTCAGACTATCCTATCAATTTAGCTGACATCCTTCATTAACTGAAGATTTTGATTTAGTGTCCAACCCATCTAATATTTTTGCAGTTTGTAAAAAGGTGCTTATCATTATCTACACAACATCTCAACATTAGGGTGGAAATTAAGAAAACTCTTAAGAATGGCAATGAAGACAGAAAACAGATATATTACATATCCTATCATATTTATAGGATAACTAAAATCAAGGTACAATAAGTAATCCAAAGGAAACTCAATGTAGGCTTTAAACACTGTTACATCAATACCCTATTTGTTCATTAGTCAATTTACAATTTTTTAATTTAAACTCCATTAATGAGTATCAGGCGTTGGTTTTAAAACACAAGTATTATCCCAGTTATCATTGGTAACTATAAATAAGAGAAACTATATTATGTAACCAAACTCAATTCAGCATTTAAAATACATCTAATTTTTATTGTGGGGAGTAAACTCGCTTTAGCTGTATAACCCATTTTTTAAGACTATATTGGATTAAAATGCAGTCCTCATGGGACACAGCGTGTCTCCTTAACGTTCAAGTCTATCACCATGTGGATTCTTCATTCTACCACTTATACAATATATAAGGAGAAAGAAAACACTATTTTAACCTTTTGTAAGACAACCATGAGACTATTTTACCAGATTAGAAAATCGTTGTACCAAATCCTAATTCATCACTAGGTTTCAGATGTACCCACTTGTGCTAGCGAACAGCTCAGCACGAAACATTCAGGTACCATGTGGTGGGCCTTGGTTAAGGCCTACCTACATTGTCGTGAGACCCCCCTTGAGGCCTTACGGTTTTAAACATTATCATCAATGCAATAAATACGTTTGACTCAAAATTACATAAGTACACATGACAAAGCACAACAAAACAGATTATTTCTTGAATGTTCAAGCATGAAAGAACAAAACAGGCTATTTCGAATGCCTATTAAAACATGCTATATAACATTCAAGTGCTTCTCAAACTACATGTAATATTCAATTAAATAAGCTTGGCTATTACAGAGGAAGGTGATCAGGTTTCCTTCATAAGTTCCAGCTTCATCTAATGGTTAGGTACGATACATTTTAGGAAATAAACATTTAAGCTCACGTCAGTTCCTAGTATAGTCCATGATTCCAGGATCCCATAAGACAGACTCCATCTTGAGACTACTGTCGGTCAGCCAGGTGGTCAAACAGAATGAATCTTCATCTGTTTCGATTGTCTCCTTTCCTATGGGCTGAAATATGTGCCACCAGAAACTGAATTTGAATTATTTATATTTGAATTTGAATTGCTAAACTTGAATAATTGCATTGAAAAACTGAATTTGAATCACATAATTTGAAATTGTATTGTTTAATTTGAATAATTGCATTGAAAAACTGAATCTGAATTTTATAATTTGAAATTGAATTATTCGTTTGGATCCGAAGTCCAATAAAATGTGATCCTCACTGAAAATTAAACTCTCTATATATCTTCACATTCACTTCTCACAATTCAGATTCAGTTCTCAAATTCAATTTCAAGTTACTGAGACAGACATCCGGGTAGTTGGAGGATGAAGGAAGAGCAATCGAGCGCAGATCGATAGATAGCGTTCATTGGCGCATAGGACTCCTCTTGGGCAAATCAGCACATACGTTTTGGAGCATAGTACATGAAACAAGGAAGAAGCTCTTGCTTTGCCAGTGGCCGGCCTTGACCCAGAACGCCCAGACTGGTGTGACCACCATGGATTCGGCTGGGACAAATACGGTAATTACAATTTAACATATCTACGATCTTTTGTTTAACTGTCGTTAATGTTATAGCTGTTTTGTAGAAACGTTTCGTTTAGTCCGCGAGCATACACAAATCATGTTTACAATTACATTAGACGACTAGCTAGCACCATTGTTCTATATTTATGACTAGCACGATAGCATTGTTTCAGCTATTATTTTAGCAACGCAGCAAGGAGCGCTGGAGCTAGTCTACAAACAGCAGTGCGTACAATAACATTTTTTTCAAAAAAAAGTTTTACTGTCAGTGAATAGCACCGAGTGAAAGTCAATGATTTCTTTATATCTAGTGACAGTGATCATGTCGTTAGCTCAGATAAGTACCGGTTAACTTAGTAAGAAGATCTAGAAATAGAAGGCATCGTGCTAGCTAACTTGCCAGTCCCACCTGTGACTTAAAACAACCCAGCTGTTCTTTTGGAGATACATTTTTGACCAACTTATGCTGTGATCTGCACAAAGTTGAGCAAGGTGAAACTTAACGTTATAGTGATTATGGGCATGATCCAACCAGTTACAAATTATTTTTTACTGTTAACATGGTATAGGAAACCTATCTGGCAATATTGTAACATTCATAACTAGTTGGCTTGTAGTCACATAACAAATATAATTGGTTTGCTACTATTCCTTAATTTTGGTGGTTCCTCATCCATCGCCTCCATCACATTTCATATCAACTTGACATGAAATCCATAGCAATCAGTGATGATTGAATCTGTTTATGATAAAGCAATTACATTTCTTTGCAATGAAAACCTACTACTTTCAACCTTTACCACTTCTAGATTATGTTACCAGCTACCTCTCTGTAGCTCACATCTCCTATTTGGAATATTATTAGTCCCACAATAAATATTAATAATAATATCCTACTATTAATGTATGAAATGATGTCATCTAATACATAGTATGTCAGTGATATCCGAAAAGAATAGCTACAGCTGATGAAATGGGTTGCATTACTAGATGATGTATGTTAACAATTCATTAATACTATCTTCTGTTGGTTTTAGGGAATCCAAATTGAGGATTTTGATTGGGAGAGCTCAGGGCTCTCTCATAACTCTTCCAACACAGGTGTTACCGTGCCAGAAATGGAATGTCCATTGAAGACCGAGAACTCTACGCCTTGCCATTGATCCCCTTTCTCATTCAAATAGTTTTGGAAAATATATTTATTTGACCACAATCGCACATGCCTTGTACCTACTTCACCATCATTGACAGTCATGCCTGTGCCAATCAGAGGACTAAAGGCTTTTAATAATTCATGATTGCTTAAGTCCAGTCTAGGACCCCATGTATCCAGGCACCTTTTAGTCCACCAAATGTTTTAAATCGGACTTCTGTCTCGCTGACACAACCACAGGGAAGTGGGAAAGAACATATTGAAGGACATCTTCTCTGACAAACATTGTAATGGTGCGATGCACATATGGAAATGCTTTTTGTGGTGTAACATTCAATGTGGCTAACAATGATTTATGATCTAAAATATCAAATCAATTAGCCATGCACACTGGGTCATTTAATACACCCATGAACAGTGAATTGGGTTAACATATACGAACTGGATTTGACAAAAAATGAAATAAAAGACTGCACAAATATCTTATCTATTACTATTTGAGTCTGAATGTACAGGTGCTGGTCATAAAATTAGAATATCATCAAAAAGTTTTTTTTCCCAGTAATTCCATTCAAAAAGTGAACCTTGTATAATGTATACATTCATTCCACACAGACTGATATATTTCATGTATTTCTTTTAATTTTGATGATTATAACCGACAACTAATGAAAATCACAAATTCAGTATCTCAGAAAATTAGAATATTAATTAAGACATAAGAGTATGAACATGAAAAGTATGAGCATGTACAGCACTCAATACTTAGTTGGGGCTCCTTTTGCCTGAATTACTGCAGCAATGCGGCATGGCTTGGAGTCGATCCGTCTGTGGCACTGCTCAGGTGTTATGAGAGCCCAGGTTGCTCTGATAGTGGCCTTCAGCTCTTCTGCATTGTTGGGTCTGGCGTATCACATCTTCCTCTTCACAATACCCAATAGATTTTCTATAGGGTTAAGGTCAGGCGAGTTTGCTGGCCAATTAAGAACAGGGATACCATAGTCCTTAAACCAGGTACTGGTAGCTTTGGCACTGTGTGTAGGTGCCAAGTCCTGTTGGAAAATGAAATCTGCATCTCCATAAAGTTGGTCAGCAGCAGGAAGCATGAAGTGCTCTAAAACCTCCTGGTAGAAGGCTGCGTTGACCTTGGACCTCAGAAAACACAGTGGACCAACACCAGCAGATGACATAGCACCCCAAACCATCACTGACTGTGGACATTTTACACTGGACTTCAAGCAACGTGGATTCTGTGCCTTTCCTCTCTTCTACCAGACTCTGGGACCTTGATTTCCAAAGGAAATGCAAAATTTACTTTAATCAGAGAACATAACTTTGGACTACTCAGCAGCAGTCCAGTCCTCTCCCAGGCGAGACGCTTCTGACGCTGTGTCTTGTTCAAGAGTGGCTTGACGCAGGGAATGCGACAGCAGAAACCCATGTCTTGCATATGTTTGCGTGGTGGTTCTTGAAGCACTGACTCCAGCTGCAGTCAACTCTTTGTGCATCTCCCCCACATTTTTGAATGGGTTTTGTTTCACAATCCTCTCCAGGGTGCGATTATCCCTATTGCTTATACACTTTTCTACCACATCTTTTCCTTCCCTTTGCCTCTATTAATGTGCTTGGACACAGCTCTGTGAACAGCCAGCCTCTTTAGCAATGAACTTTTGTGTCTTGCCCTCCTTGTGCAAGGTGTCAATGGTCATCTTTTGGACCGCTGTCAAGTCAGCAGTCTTCCCCATGATAGTCTAGTTCTGTAGACTACACAGAGAGACCATTTAAAGGTCTTTGCAGGTGTTTTGAGTTAATTAGCTGATTAGAGTGTGGCACCAGGTGTCTTCAATATTGAACCTTTTCACAATATTCTAATTTTCTGAGATACTGAATTTGTGATTTTCATTAGTTGTCGGTTATAATCATCAAAATTAAAAGAAATATATGAAATATATCAGTCTGTGTGGAATGTATACATTATACAAGGTTCACTTTTTGAATGAATAAACACTTGAAATATAAGTCTGTGTGGAATGAATGTATACATTATACAAGTTCCACATTTTGAATGGAATTACTGAAATAAATCAACTTTTTGATGATATTCTAATTTTATGACCAGCCCTGTATATGCATATTTGAAACTGAAACATTTCACTTAAACCTGATGAAATGCCTGCCCTAGATGGAAGGCCTCTGTCATCACTTGTTTGAACTCAGTAGAAGTTTGCATATGCTTAACAGGTAGGTGGATTGTATTACAACATGCAGCGACTGTTGGGTAGCAAACTGTATGTGAACCATACAGGATGTCACAGGTGTGGTTGAACTGCACAAAGACTGAAGTTTCTCTTCTGGTAAGACAGGAATGTGGCCCTGTCCTGTGAGCCACTGGAGAAACGTCCTGGGGGACAGGTGACCTGGATAGCCTACTGTGTCACCCGCCTCTGGATGTTCACCTTTTCAGAGACAGAAAGCAAACAATCATGTTGAATATTTGGTTTACCTTTACCAGCACAGAGGTACAGAAGTACTCACAATGATAATGAAATCTACATGGAAACTGAAATATTACCAAATAAAAAATTACAAAGTGGGATGTTTTCCATATTCCAATGAAAATGTATTGCAAAAAGTTATTCAAGTAAATGGCTAGCTATATCAATATAAAACAAAATATTAATACAACAGGCACTATATAGACCACAATACCATATGCACTATTACATTTAATATAAACATGACTGTTTTTACACTAAGTTGACAAAATATGATGTTATTATATAGTGGCAAGCACGGTTTTCTAGCTACTAGCCCATATTTACTGTAGCGCTAGCTAGATAATGCTCACAACAAAATAATGAAAGCACTACTGGATTGCTAGTTTTAAAAAACATCCCTTTTTACTTTCCCTGCAAATACGGAGAACAGCCAGCTTTCTTTCGAAGAGTAAATGTGCTATTTTAGTGTTCAAGTCAACCGGAATTAGCTATGCATTCAAGTAAAAAGAATAGGGCTAGTGCTATGGTGTAATTGCCCTGAAGTTTATGGCCTTACATTATGCTAGCACCTGCCAAACACAGCGACCAGACACGCTTACTACTCTCCCTCCCTCTCAGTAAGCAATACCCTGACGGTGTCAATGACAATCACAAGGAGTAGTTAAACAATCACGCTGAAGACATGACCAGTCTACTTGGCGGCGGCTAGCACTAGTTACGTTTGCAACAACATTTTCACCGAAAGAAGAGGCAAACGTTTAGAAATAATAAACACCAGGCAAATATGTTGTTACCAGAGCTAGTAGGCCACCATAAAAACCCGGGATATTAGCTACTGTGTTTGCAACGTCGAGAGAAATTTAATTTCCCCTGTTTCTACAAAACAGATATATAATTAACGACAGTTAAACAAAAGATCGTAGATATGTTAAATTGTAATTACCGTATTTGTCCCAGCCGAATCCATGGTGGTCACACCAGTCTGGGCGTTCTGGGTCAAGGCCGGCCACTGGCAAAGCAAGAGCTTCTTCCTTGTTTCATGTACTATGCTCCAAAACGTATGTGCTGATTTGCCCAAGAGGAGTCCTATGCGCCAATGAACGCTATCTATCGATCTGCGCTCGATTGCTCTTCCTTCATCCTCCAACTACCCGGATGTCTGTCTCAGTAACTTGAAATTGAATTTGAGAACTGAATCTGAATTGTGAGAAGTGAATGTGAAGATATATAGAGAGTTTAATTTTCAGTGAGGATCACATTTTATTGGACTTCGGATCCAAACGAATAATTCAATTTCAAATTATAAAATTCAGATTCAGTTTTTCAATGCAATTATTCAAATTAAACAATACAATTTCAAATTATGTGATTCAAATTCAGTTTTTCAATGCAATTATTCAAGTTTAGCAATTCAAATTCAAATATAAATAATTCAAATTCAGTTTCTGGTGGCACATATTTCAGCCCATACTTTCCCGCCTTTCGACTGATATCCTTTCTCGACCATCTTAACTTTCCTTTGTCTTCTCTCTTCGTCTGTACCACACTCTCCATCTGTCCATAAACAAATTCCTCGGAATCCATCTTGTTTAGCCGGAAAACGTTCTTTTTCTTTTTCGACTCCATGCATAGTTGTTAATGAACCTTTTTCGTTCTTGATGGTATCCTATTCGCGCCTTGCTTTATAAACATGAACGCATCATGCGCGTCAGAGGCTGCAGTCCTCTTGTTGTATTTGTACAACTGGACGGCATTATATTTTTACTTGTACAAGTCACTGTATAATCGCCGAAATATCACACTCTAATCCTCAAAAGGAAAATGCAGTGTCATCATACTATGGCAACACGAAATACAGTTCAGCACTGAAACACACCGGTCAACACCCCACCAAATTGAGATGGACTGTCCACACCCGCAGATAGATTCCACGCGATAAAAATCACGGCCTAGTCAGGTCGTCATAGGACTTGTTTGACAAACGCTTTTTGCAATCTTGACAGTTCTTTCTATGGCGTAGTTTTACGACTCACCGTTCAGTTGTTTTTAGCAACCAATAACCGGGAAAAATAACTTCTTCCTCACAATTGCAAATCGAGCCCCTAAGCTCTCCAGCCGAAGTTCAGCAGAATCGTTAAAACATATCCATCGGGTCGCAGCAGCATCGTGTTAAAAATCTGTGGTTTCGTATAGTGCAGGGGTGTCCAAACCATTCCACGGAGGGCCGTGTGTCTGCAAGTTTTTGGTTTTTCCTATAAATTGGTTCCCAGTTCACACCTACACAACCAGGTGAGGGTAGAAACTAACCAATTAGTAACCTAATTAGTCAATCAAGTACAAGGAGAGAGCGAAAACCTGCAGACACACAGCCCTTCGTGGAATAGTTTGGACACCCCTGCACTATACGAAACCACTGATTTTTAACACGATTTTAACAGTGGTTGTAATAATTATCGCATACCCATTTGTCAAGGGAGAAAAAATTATATTATTAGAAAATCTTGTTCATGAGGTTACGGACCTGGTCTTCCTTACTCAATCTCATCTCACTCAATCTCTTCTCACTGTAATGTTGGTTACAAGCTGATATATACACTCACCTAAAGGATTATTAGGAACACCATAATAATACTGTGTTTCACCCCCTTTCGCCTTCAGAACTGCCTTAATTCTACGTGGCATTGATTCAACAAGGAGCTGAAAGTATTCTTTAGAAATGTTGGCCCATATTGATAGGATAGCATCTTGCAGTTGATGGAGATTTTTGGGATGCACATCCAGGGCACGAAGCTCCCGTTCCACCACATCCCAAAGATGCTGTATTGGGTTGAGATCTGGTGACTGTGGGGGCCATTTCAGTACAGTGAACTCATTGTCATGTTCAAGAAACCAATTTGAAATGATTCGAGCTTTGTGACATGGTGCATTATCCTGCTGGAAGTAGCCATCAGAGGATGGGTACATGGTGGTCATAAAGGGATGGACATGGTCAGAAACAATGCTCAGGTAGGCCGTGGCATTTAAACAAAGCCCAATTGGCACTAAGGGGCCTAAAGTGTGCCAAGAAAACATCCCCCACACCATTACACCACCACCAGCAGCCTGCACAGTGGTAACAAGGCATGATGGATCCATGTTCTCATTCTGTATACGCCAAATTCTACCACTCTACCATCTGAATGTCTCAACAGAAATCGAGACTCATCAGACCAGGTAACATTCTTCCAGACTTCAACTGTCCAATTTCGGTGAGTTAGTGCAAATTGTAGCCTCTTTTTCCTATTTGTAGTGGAGATGAGTGGTACCCGGTGGGGTCTTCTGCTGTTGTAGCCCATCCGCCTCAAGGTTGTGCGTGTTGTGGCTTCACAAATGCTTTGCTGCATACCTCGGTTGTAACGAGTGGTAATTTCAGTCAAAGTGGCTCTTCTATCAGCTTGAATCAGTCAGCCCATTCTCCTCTGACCTCTAGCATCAACAAGGCATTTTCGCCCTCAGGACTGCCACATACTGGATGTTTTTCCCTTTTTACTCCATTCTTTGTAAACCCTAGAAATGGTTGTGCACCAACAACCATGCCACGCTCAAAATTGCTTAAATCACCTTTCTTTTCCATTCTGACATTCAGTTTGGAGTTCAGGAGTTTGACCAGGACCACACCCCTAAATGTATTGAAGCAACTGCTATGTGATTGGGTAATTAGATAATTGCATTAATGAGAAATTGAACAGGTGTTCCTAATAATCCTTTAGGTGAGTGTATATTGTACTGAAGGCGACCAGGATGACCAGTTCTGATTGTTGGTGGTACTCTTGATGTAAACATATGCCTTTGTCTCATTTCCAGTGATCTTGAGTTTTCATGTGAATTTATGATGGAATAAAAACATGCATAGAGTGCCTCCAGTGCACCTAAGTTTCCTTGACTGTCACCCCCTTCTTAGTGCTGGTTAAGTGAGAGAAAGAAAGAAATTGTCTTTGTATTACCATTAAGCTCACAGAATAATCTTTCCAAAATTATGTTTTCATGTTCCACACTGTCAGTTTCCCTTCTGACCACACCTCATTGTATTAGTGAAAATAATAGTGATATTCTCATCATTACCAAAAACAAAAAAGTGGAAAAATCATGTCTACTTTGCTACGGTTTTCACAAAACTATAACGTTGTGCTTAAAAGTGCTGCTGCTTGATTTGAATGCTACCACGTAGCTTCAGTTTAGCTAGCAGTGCTCTGAGAAGGTACAGGCTTTATTTTTAGGACTGTAAACCAATCAAGGAATGAGGATTTGAACTGTCTTCCTGTTTGATCAAACTAACTTCCTGTTTAATTATACCCTTTTACACACGGTACAATTCCCTCTAATATGAACATATGTCCCTTATTAAGTTTATCATTTTCTGTCTAAAACACCTCTATTTTCTTTTCCCATACATTGCCATTCCTACTCAGTCATACTCATTTAGTCTTACATACATAATCATACTGTCTCACACAGTTTATTATGCTCATTCACACATACAAAATTGTGTCTCATTCTTTCTCACACACAGCACTATACTCTCTTACATACACTACAATTTATGTCATCCAAACAATATAATTCTCTCATTCACACCACAAATCTATCTTGCAATCACAACTATAGAGAGTGTCTTGAAGTGTCTTGAAGGCTTTGATGTAATATAGGGCTCCAGGGTTCTGTGGATGTTAAATTCAACGGACATTCAGCGTTACAACAAGGTAAATGTTTATCAATAGGGCACCAGTGTTTGGGAATGTTAGATTCCCCTGGCAAAAGATGTTATGACAAGTAGTTTGTTGTTTAACAATAGGGCGCCAGAGTATGTGAATGTTTAATCCACAGGCAAATTATGTTACGTGCTAAAACAGATGGGTATGTAAAGATAGTTTTAACCATCCGTTGTCGACATTCCATGTTTTACAATGCTTGTGTGACATGGGTTTGTGCAATGTCTTACTTTTAACAAGTATAACATTTCTTATGTAAGATATTAAGAGGGGGTCAGGACTTACGATTTGGAGAGTTTCTGCCCGTTTATTATTTTAGCATCAAATGGGTCTTAAGATCAGATCCACCGATTGTAATGGTCAAACAAAAATAGGAAAGAAGTACATTCAGGTTGTAGTACATTTAGGTTGACAAACAGCCCTCATTTTACACAAGGTTTGTAATCCACCATAGTACTACTTAATACATACATTGTGTGGGCAGCAACAACCTAAACCTTGGTCGAGCAGACATTATGGCTAGGTTGAATATATCTCGGTTGGGTTAATAATACTGTTAAAAATAAACTGACGACTTTGTTACATGTATGTATGAGCAATGATGAAATTGTGAAATCGTGGAATCAAAATGGGTATTTTAAGTCAACATTAACATTATACGGCAAAAGTTACAAATGTCCCAGAAGGTTGAGTATAAATTTGCATGAACAATGCTGTTTCGTTGACAGCATAAGATATGTTCTTTCTGGTAAACAAAACATTTGTAAATGCATCTCATCAAATTGTATAAAGGCATAAACTCTGGAATGTTGTCTACAAATTGGTAGAATTGTTTAACAGGCAATGATGCTAACGAACTGTTGTGTTTGTGAGTTAGTAAATACCTGTCTGTCGTTTTAAAACGATTAATGGCAATATTAAGATAAATGTTTGCATGTGTATGTAAGCGGATGAGTTGGCCCTTAATAGATATAATGAAATGACGTGGTGTGGTGAAGACGCGATAACTAAGGAGAACGGCATTTCTACCTGCCCGTAAGTATCAATTGTAAACAACTACCCAGTGAGCAATCGCTGGCGGGCCGCCGGAGTTTGGCTGCTGGCAGTCCTCCGGTGGCTATAATGTCGTACAGCCAGCGGGCCACCAGCTTTTGCTGCTTTTCTCCTGATCTCAATTTGCATAAGCTAATTTGCATCTCAGGCGGCTTTCCACCAGCGGCCTGACTGCGTTACGCTGGTGGCTAGCCGCCAAAAAGAGGGCGTGCGCTTTAGTCCAATGTATCTCCTTGTGTTGCCATTTTCTTCCAGCAGAGATGCTTTTTTACCCCTTTTATTCTTGTACTGATTATTTGATTTATTTTAATATTGTTAAATCTTAGTGTACAGAATTTTGGTCAACATTGGTAGTTTATAAATAAAATAGACTGACTATTTCACTATTGCTTATGTAAAGGACCTTTATGTAGACATGTACAGTAAACACATCTTGTCATTGCTTACCATAATATTTTCCTGAACTAATGGCCATTTTCCACTGCATGGTACCGGCTCGACTACCCATCTATAGCCTCGACTTTAATGCTTCATGGGGGACAGTTCTTTACTGTGTTTAAACACTGCCGTGTCCGTAGCTGGCACTATAGAGAATTGCACATGTGTAAGGCAAGACAATCACCATTTGGATCCCACGCTGTAGTACTGTGAAAACTATAAGGAACATTCATTTTAGCAACTTGGTTCTCTCGTCAACTCTTGTTCAAAGTGTGTAAGATATAAGCTGTATGCTCTGAATTGGACAATACAACATGTGGATTATCAGATTGTTTTACTACAATTTGATGAACTCCTGAAACAAACGAAGATCAAGGATTTTTTGGACATATAATATGCTTTAAGTGTTGTTAGGTTACTGTGTAAGAATTCAAATTCTTTAGTTAACGTCACTGGTAGCTGAACGCAAGTTCTTTTTCTTTTGTAAATATTTTTATTGTTTTAGAGAAGATACAATGTACAATGAATCATTGTAATGTCAATTATAACAGGACATCTTTCTATTAACCCCATCCCACGCACAATAAACCCTTTTGGGAAAAAGGACAGAAAGAAACAAAAAAAACACAAAGAAAACAGGAGGAAAAAAGAAAAATAATTAAAGAAACACCTTTATTCTATTACTCATGATAGCAAATAGTGTAAACATTGTGCTTTACAATTCTCAACAGTTATTAAGAGGGAAATGTAGTAAGTATTTCAAAGTAAGCCAGTAAATGGCCCCAAATTTTGTAAAATGTTCTGGTTGATCCTCTAAGAAAGTATTTGATTTTTTCTATTTTTAGAAACGTCATAATACCAGAAAGCCATGTGGTGGCTTTTGGTGGTGTAGATGACTTCCATTCCATAAGTATTCTCTGCCATGCTATTAAGGTTGCAAAAGTGACAACACAATGAAAATTGGGAAAATTGGACATTGCAAAATCACCCCCTTGTGTCCCAAACACGACAATTGTAGGGCTAGGTTGTAGATCTAAATCAAAGGCTTCATTTAAGACTTTAAATATTGATGGCCAGAACTCTCTCAACATGGAACATGACCAAAACATGTGAAGTAAATCTGCTCTGTCCATTCTACATCTGTCACAGATGGCATCCATGTCAGAGTATATTTTGGCCAGCTTAACCTTACTATATGGCATACGGTGAAGAACTTTAAACTGAATCAGATTCAAACATGCACAAGAAAAGGTCCCATTCACCCAGCTTAGAGCCCTGTCCCATACAGCATCTAATATTTGTCCATAATTCTTCTTCCCATTTTGCTTTGATAGGATCCATGGATATATTATAGAGTGACATAATTGAATTGTATATGTTAGAGATTTGGCCTCTAGAGGTTAGAGGGGTCTGCAGTATATCCTCCAGGTCAGAGTGCTCAGGCAATTGAGGAAATGATGAGATGTGTGTTTCGAATGAAATGACGAACCTGAAGATATCTGAAAAAACTGGACTTAGTGATGTTGAATTTATTGACCAAGTCAGTGAAGCTGAGAAAAATGTTGTTTATGAAAAACTTTACATGTAGAAATGCCCATACTGTCCCACTGTTTGAAAGGATCGTCCATTTTAGCAGCCGGGAAAAGATGATTATTACAGACAGGACTGAGTATGGAAAGATCAGAGAAACGGAACGTTTGCCTAAATTGTATCCAAATCCTAAGTGTTGAACTTACTACTGGGCTGGAGGAGAAGCGCGATGGGGAGATGGGGAGGTTCGACGTAATCAGTGCAGCAAGTGACAGTTTACAAAACTTGGCCTCTGCACTACACCAGTCTGCTCCAGGAGATTGAAACCAGTAAACAATTTTTTGTAAATTTGGTATGTATAAATGTATAAATGGTATAATAAATATTGTTAACTGGCAGAAATCAGGGAAACTGTCAAGTGGGGCATCTAATGACAAAGTTGTTAGTCACGAAAGGGGAGAGGGTCCAAGATAGAGTGAGGATTTGGAGGCAACAGGGACGGAGAAAATAGAGAAAGAAAATTAGCGGGAGTCAGAAGTTGCGCCGTAGGAAACCGAAGAGGAGGGAAGGAGATGGCAAAAAAGAGGGGATGAGGGTGAACACCAGACGGGGAAAAAAAGAAGGAAATATGATGACAATTATCTGGGTCTGGGCTTCACTTGGAATGGCGATACAGATTGCCAGAAGCCTCAGTGCGTGTTGTGCAGTGAAGTTCTATGGCAGCAGTTAAAACTAAACATCGGCAAAGACTGGATGCTGTTGAGAAGGAAAATAGGCTTAAACTGTCTTCCATTGCGCCAAACTTCGGAGAGCTTTGTGCCAAGATGCAAGCCCACCCGTCGTATTAATATGGGTAAGTATTTGATATTATTGGTACACATATAGGCCTACTAGGAATACTAACACATTCTCCAGCCTGTGTCTGTCACTTGTCCTCTTAAAAGTGTAAGCTTGTGCGTAGCTTTGTTGCATTACATTGAATCTTTGTTGATGTAGTTATTGTCATGCGTGTTCTAGTTATTTGAGCATGATTAAACATGAGTCCCCTCCTTGAACTGCCACCTTAACGTGGTGGAGGGGTTTGGATGCGGGCTCGTATGCGAGTGCCTGCTGGCCGGGCCTTTCCCCATGGGGCCCGGCCAGGCTCAGCCCTAACGAGCGACGTGGGGCCGCCTTCCCGTGGGCTCACCACCCACAGGAGAGACCATAAGGGGTCGGTGCAAAGAGGATCGGGCGGCAGTCGAAGGCGGGGGCCTAGACAACCCGATCCCTGGACACGGAAACTAGCTCTAGGGACGTGGAACGTCACCTCGCTGGCGGGGAAGGAGCCTGAGATCGTGCGTGAGGTTGAGAGGTTCCGACTAGAGGTAGTCGGGATCACCTCTACGCACGGCTTGGGCTCTGGAACCACACTCCTTGAGAGAGGATGGACTCTTCACCACTCTGGAGTTGCCCATGGTGAGAGGTGGCGGGCTGGTGTGGGTTTGCTTATAGCTCCCCAGCTCTGCCGTCATGTGTTGGAGTTTACCCCGGTGAATGAGAGGGTCGTTTCCCTGCGCCTACGGGTCGGGGATAGGACTCTCACTGTTGTTTGTGCCTACGGGCCGAACCGCAGTACAGAGTACCTGACCTTCTTGGAGTCTCTGGGAGGGGTGCTGGAAAATGCTCTGACTGGGAACTCTATCTCTCTACTGGGGGACTTCAACGCCCACGTGGGCAACGACAGTCATACCTGGAGGGGTGTGATTGGGAGGAACGGCCCCCCTGATCTGAACCCGAGCGGTGTTCAGTTATTGGACTTCTGTGCTAGTCACAGTTTGTCCATAACGAACACCATGTTCAAGCATAAGGGTGTCCATCAGTGCACATGGCACCAGGACACCCTAGGCCGCAGGTCGATGATCGACTTTGTTGTCGTTTCATCTGACCTGCGGCCGTATGTCTTGGACACTCGGGTGAAGAGAGGGGCGGAGCTGTCAACTGATCACCACCTGGTGGTGAGTTGGATCCGATGGCGGGGGAGGAAGCTGGACAGACTCGGCAGGCCCAAGCGTACTGTAAGGGTCTGCTGGGAACGTCTGGCCGAGTCTCCTGTCAGAGAGATCTTTAACTCCCACCTCCGGCAGAGCTTCAACTGGATGCCGAGGGAGGCTGGAGATAATGGGTCCGAGTGGACCATGTTCTCCACCGCCATTGTCGAAGCGGCCGCTCTGAGCTGTGGCCGCAAGGTCTCCGGTGCCTGTCGAGGCGGCAATCCCCGAACCCGGTGGTGGACACCGGAAGTAAGGGATGCCGTCAAGCTGAAGAATGAGTCCTATCAGGCCTGGTTGGCTTGTGGGACTCCTGAGGCGGCTGAATGGTACCGACAGGCCAAGCGGACTGCAGCCCGGGTGGTTGTGGAGGCAAAAACTCGGGCCTGGGAGGAGTTCGGTGAGGCCATGGAGAAGGACTATCGGCTGGCCTCGAAGAGATTCTGGCAAACCGTCCGGCGCCTCAGGAGAGGGAAACAGTGCCCTACCAACGCTGTTTATAGTAGAGGTGGGCAGCTGTTGACCTCAACTGGGGATGTCGTCGGGCAGTGGAAGGAGTACTTCGAGGATCTCCTCAATCCCGCAGTCATGTCTTCCATTGAGGAAGCAGAGGATGATGGGTCAAAGGTGGACTCGTCCATCACCCGGGCTGAAGTCACTGAGGTGGTCAAGAAACTCCTCGGTGGCAAGGCACCGGGGGTGGATGAGATCCGCCCTGAGTACCTCAAGTCTCTGGATGTTGTGGGGCTGTCTTGGTTGACACGCCTGTGCAACATCGCGTGGCGGTCGGGGACAGTGCCTCTGGGATGGCAGACCGGGGTGGTGGTCCCTCTTTTTAAGAAGGGGGACCGGAGGGTGTGTTCCAACTATAGGGGGATCACACTTCTCAGCCTCCCCGGGAAAGTCTATGCCAGGGTTCTGGAGAGGAGAATACGGCCGATAGTAGAACCTCGGATTCAGGAGGAACAGTGTGGTTTTCGTCCGGGCCATGGAACACTGGACCAGCTCTATACCCTCTACGGGGTGTTGGAGGGTTCATGGGAGTTTGCCCAACCAGTCCACATGTGTTTTGTGGATTTGGAGAAGGCATTCGACTGTGTCCCTCGTGGCGTCCTGTGGAGGGTGCTTCGGGAATATGGGGTCCTGGGTCCTTTGCTAAGGGCTGTCAGGTCCCTATACGACCGAAGCAGGAGCTTGGTCCGCATTGCCGGCAGTGAGTCAGATTTGTTCCCAGTGCATGTTGGACTCCGGGAGGGCTGCCCTTTGTCACCGGTTCTGTTCATAATTTTTATGGACAGAATTTCTAGGCGCAGCCAGGGGCCGGAGGGTGTCAGGTTTGGGGACCACAAGATTTCGTCTCTGCTCTTTGCGGATGATGTTGTCGTGTTGGCCCCTTCAAACCAGGACCTTCAGCATGCGCTGGGACGGTTTGCAGCCGAGTGTGAAGCGGTGGGGATGAGAATCAGTACCTCCAAATCCGAGGCCATGGTCCTCAGTCGGAAAAGAGTGGCTTGCCCACTTCAGGTTGGTGGAGAGTGCTTGCCTCAAGTGGAGGAGTTTAAGTATTTAGGGATCTTGTTCACGAGTGAGGGAAGGATGGAACGGGAGATTGACAGACGGATCGGTGCAGCTTCTGCAGTAATGCGGTCGATGTATCGGTCTGTCGTGGTGAAGAAAGAGCTGAGCCTCAAGGAGAAGCTCTGGATTTACCGGTCAATCTACGTTCCTACTCTCACCTATGGTCATGAGCTTTGGGTCATGACCGAAAGGACAAGATCCCGGATACAGGCGGCCTTTCTCCGCAGGGTGGCTGGGCGATCCCTTAGAGATAGGGTGAGAAGCTCGGTCACCCGGGAGGAGCTTGGAGTAGAGCCGCTGCTCCTCCACATCGAGAGGGGTCAGCTGAGGTGGCTTGGGCATCTGTTTCGGATGCCTCCGGAACGCCTTCCTGGGAAGGTGTTCCGGTCCCGTCCCACCGGGAGGAGACCCCGGGGAAGACCTAGGACATGCTGGAGGGACTATGTCTCCCGGCTGGCCTGGGAACGCCTCGGTGTCTCCCCGGAAGAGCTGGAGGGAAGTGTCTGGGGAGAGGGAAGTCTGGGCATCTGTGCTTAGACTGCTGCCCCCGCGACCCGGCCCCGGATGAAGCGGAAGAAGATGAATGAATGAATGAATAAACATGAGTCTTTATATGGCGATAAAACAAAGCTTTGTTGCATTTTTTTTTTGTTGAAGTGGGGATTGGGCGTAGGACATAGAAGGGGGTGCGCAGGAAAAACAGTTTGGGAAAAACAGTTTTGGGAAGACATGACATCTTTGTAACTCAGACCTCATTTGATAGAGAAATAACACACAATCCACAAGTGGTCGAAATCACATCCTGGACTTGTTTTGAGCTGTATTCCACACTCTTACAGTTTTGCAGAAAAGCCTTGATTGACTTGGGAAAACACATCAAATATGGGCAGTTTCCAAAACTGTCATAAAACCTTCCAATACCGTCGTCTGTGATGTAAATAGCCAGCCAATGTTCTCCGGGGTGATTAGTTGGGTGCGTATTAACAATCATCATTGATCTACCGGGTCCATTCGACCAACTACCCGGACAGGTCCACTGAGTCCTAGAATAAAATTGGCTCACCACGCCAGTCAACTCTCTGGTATTCATTTCTCATGTGTTCGGGTAATGTTTCCTAATAGTAGTCAACAATGAGTTGCCTCCGGTTGGACACTAATGGAATTAGAAATGTTATAAACGACCAAATTAATTGTGTGGGGTAGTGGTTGACTGAACCTCATCTCAAGTCAGGCATTTCCAGACTTAATCAGGGATAGGTGCTGACCGCATTCCTCATCCGGTGCACAGTTGAATGCATAAAGGGCATAGCCGTGTAAAAAGTCAGACTGGTCAATAACCATGGCCTGGTCCTTTAGGTGTTTTCCTGAAGCTAGGGCCAGCTGGTATAATTCAGGCACTGCTGACCCCGATGTATAATCTGGTTGGAATGCTTTTCTAGGAAATTTTTGACCGTCCATATACATAGCCATAAACTCCAAATTATAATGTTTGAAATTAAATTGATTGATTTTTGTATATCTTGTCAACTGTCATTGTCCACCAATCCAACGACAATACATTTTGGTAGGGGTCCTATAAATAGGTTTTCCTGGTTACAAACACTACTCCCCGCAGGTAAACTACACACCCTTTCAATCAGGTACTTTGCATTGGTTGAGAGTAGTGCTTGGGTGGGTCAGAGTTTCAGGGCTGGTGATACACTCATCTTCTTGACAAAGAGCGATGCTGATACTACAGTGGGGAGAACAAGTATTTGATACACTGCCGATTTTGCAGGTTTTCCCACTTAAAAAGCATGTAGAAGTCTGTAATTTTTATCATAGGTACACTTCAACTGTGAGAAACGGAATCTAAAAATAAAATCCAGAAAATCACCTTGTATGATTTTTAAGTAATTCATTTGCATTTTATTGCATGACATAAATATTTGATACATCAGAAAAGCAGAACTTAATATTTGGTACAAAAACCTTTGTTTGCAATTACAGAGATCATACGTTTCCTGTAGTTCTTGACCAGGTTTGCACACACTGCAGCAGGGATTTTGGCCCATTCCTCCATACAGACCTTCTCCAGATCGTTCAGGTTTCGGGGCTGTCGCTGCGCAATACAGACTTTGAGCTCCCTCCAAAGATTTTCTATTAGGTTCAGGGACTGGAGACTGGCTAGACCACTCCAGGACCTTGAGATGCTTCTTACGGAGCCACTCCTTAGTTGTCCCGGCAGTGTGTTTCGGGTCGTTGTTGTGCTGGAAGACACAGCCACGACCCATCTTCAATGCTCTTACTGAGGGAAGGAGGTTGTTGGCCAAAATCTTGCGATACATGGCCCCATCAATCCTCCCCTCAATATGGTGCAGTCGTCCTGTCCCCTTTGCAGAAAAGCATCCCCAAAGAATGATGTTTCCACCTCCATGCTTCACGGTTGGGATGGTGTTCTTGGGGTTGTACTCATCCTTCTTCTTCCTCCAAACACGGTGAGTGGAGTTTAGACCAAAAAGCTAAATTTTTGTCTCATCAGACCACATGACCTTCTCCCATTCCTCCTCTAGATCATCCAGATGGTCACTGGCAAACTTCAGACGGGCCTGGACATGAGCAGGGGGACCTTGCGTGCGCTACAGGATTTTAATCCATGACGGCGTAGTGTGTTACTAATGGTTTTCTTTGAGACTGTGGTCCCAGCTCTCTTCAGGTCATTGACCAGGTCCTGCCATGTAGTTCTGGGCTGATCCCTCATCTTCCTCATGATCATTGATGCCCCATGAGGTGAGATCTTGCATGGAGCCCCAGACTGAGGGAGATTGACCGTCATCTTGAACGTCTCCCATTTTTGAATAATTGCGCCAACAGTTGTTGCCTTCTCAACAAGCTGCTTGCCTATTATCATATAGCCCATCCCAGCCTTGTGCAGGTTTACAATTTTATCCCTGATGTCTTTATACAGCTCTCTGGTCTTGGCCATTGTGGAGAGGTTGGAGTCTGTTTATTGAGTGTGTGGACAGGTGTCTTTTATACAGGTAACGAGTTCAAACCGGTGCAGTTAATACAGGTAATGAGTGGAAAACAGGAGGGCTTCTTAAAGAAAAACAAAAATGTATATGTAAATACTTATGTCATGCAATGATTTTCTGGATTTTTGTTTTATATTCCGTTTCTCATAGTTGCATGGTTTTGTACTCTGTATGTTTGATCAATTACACATATACTAGAAACCTAGTCTCTCTCTCTGTCTCTCTCTCCAGCCTCCCTCGGGATCCAGTCGAAGCTCTGCCGGAGGTGGGAGTTAAAGATCTCTCTGACAGGAGACCCGTACCTTCCCCACAATGAACGAAACCAACTGATTTTGATCAGATTTTACTTCAATACAGATCTCATCCAACTGACTCTTGCTAAGAGGTACGTAGTGTGGCTTGATGTACTTCACTGTGACAACTTAGTTTTTTCCCCCTACAATATCTACAGTTCTTAACAGCAGGACATGACTGTCCCCAACTCTTTGATAATCAATTATATCTGTGTAGATGTGTAGGGTGTTAAACCCTGCCAGAATATCTGCAGGGAATGGGGCATACCACCATTCACTGTTCCAACTTTGCACTACATTTTTAACTAAAATGGGGCTTGCCTTTTAGAAACATTCTTTTTTTAAATTCCTTATACCCCACCCATGTGGTTTTATAAAAAAAATTATCTCTGCCACTAGTTTTCCTATGTCAGGGTAATAACCGGTGGTGAGTTCATATTTCCAAGTTTTGTTGTGTTTTGAATTATGTAGTTCAAAGGTATTTTCACCACATGTAAAAGTCTTCCCCGCATGCAGATATTGGAATTCTATCAAAGACACTTCCCAATCACCATCATCTTCCGCTTATCCGGGGCCGGGTCGCGGGGGCAGCAGTCTAAGCAGGGATGCCCAGACTTCCCTCTCCCCAGACACTTCCTCCAGCTCTTCCGGGGGGACACCGAGGCGTTCCCAGGCCAGCCGGGAGACATAGTCCCTCCAGCGTGTCCTAGTTCTTCCCCGGGGTCTACTCCCGGTGGGACAGGACCGGAACACCTTCCCAGGAAGGCGTTCCGGAGGCATCCGAAACAGATGCCCAAGCCACCTCAGCTGACCCTTCTCGATGTGGAGGAGCAGCGGCTCTACTCTGAGCTCCTCCCGGGTGACCGAGCTTCTCGCCCTATCTCTAAGGGATCGCCCAGCCACCCTGCGGAGAAAGCTCATTTCTGCCGCCTGTATCCGGGATCTTGTCCTTTCGGTCATGACCCAAAGCTCATGACCATAGGTGAGAGTAGGAACGTAGATTGACCGGTAAATCGAGAACTTTGCCTTGCGGCTCAGCTCTTTCTTCACCACGACAGACCCATACATCGACTGCATTACTGCAGAAGCTGCACCGATCCGTCTGTCAATCTACCGTTCCATCCTTCCCTCACTCGTGAACAAGACCCCTAGATTGTTACCGGTTGCTTCCCCTCCGCCCTGAGTCAGGTGGTTCGGTCCCTGTTTTGTTTTTCCACCTGGAGTGCTGGGGGTGTGTTCAGTAGGGCAAGGGGCGTGGCAGTCTTCACTGCAGAGCCATTCTTCGCAGCTGCACCTCATCCACATGATTCACTCCAGCAATATTTAAACCCGGGCTGATCACCTCTTCGGCGCCAGTTCGTTATCTACTACCCATGTGGTACTTGGCTCTCAGTTCTAGTTACTTGCTATTATCATCCGTGTGCTCCATTTTTTGCCTTTGTTCCCTGTGTTTGTACTTACCCTGTGTTTTTCTCCTGTTACCTGCTCAGACCTGCTGCTTCCTCTGCTGCGCCTACTAGCTCCTGGCCTCACCACCCAGCCTTCACCGTCAGCTCTCCCCCAGCTTCGGACCTGCCTACACTGTTTTCTCATACAACCCTGGCTCTCCATTAAAACCTTTATTTTTGAATCTACCTTACGTGGTCTGTGTGATTTCTCTGCGTTCTGGGTCAGACGTACTCTAACAGAACGAACTGGCCATGGACCCTGCAGAGGATTCACGTTTATCAGACGATGAAGGCATGTTTCGAGCCATCAAAAATCAGGGAGCTCTGTTAGGACAACACGACCAGTTGATCCACAAATTACTGGAGACCAACCAACAATTATGCCAGCAAGTTGCTCAGCTTTCTTCTCAAATTGCCACTCTGTTTCTTCCCAGTGCTCCTAGTTCTCCCCCCTCTCAATCAGCTTCCGTAGCCGTGGATGCTACACCACATGCCCGGGAACCCCCGGTGACGTCTCCCGAGCCGTTCTCTGGGGAATTGAACAAGTGCCGAGGATTTTTGCTTCAATGCGGTCTCGTCTTCCAACAAAGGCCGCTGTCTTTTGCCTCAGAAGCATCTAAGGTACACTACACACTGGGGTTACTCAGGGGAAAGGCACTAGTGTGGGCAGAAGCTATGTGTACCAATCAACACCTCTCCGGGTTAACCTTTTCTGAGTTTTCCACACGTTTACGTACCGTTTTCGACCACCCAGACCATGTCGGAAACGCGTCCAAGAGATTGTTGGACCTTAGACAGGGTACACGGAGCGTGGCTGAGTACTCTATTGACTTTTGGACATTAGCGGCTGATTCAAACTGGAACGACGAGGCACTACGGGGAGTGTTTACGCATGGACTTAATCACTCAGTTCAAGATGAGCTAGCTCTTCGCGATGAACCTAGCAACCTGCACGGTCTTGTTTCCTTGGCCATTAAGATTGACAACAGGATCCGAGAAAGGAGACGGGAGAAGAGCGGACACGCACCCGTTCCTACTAGGGTTTCCAGGGCACCAAGGCCCGGTTCATCACCCCCACACAGTGTTCCCTCGGCCGCACCCGTCTCCGCTGCAGGGGACGAAGAGGAACCCATGCAATTGGGCCGGGCTCGGCTATCCCCAGCCGAACGCGTACAACGCCGACAGGCAGGTGAGTGCCTGTACTGTGGCAACTCCTCCCATTTCCTTGCTGCCTGTCCTGTACGCCCAAAAGAGGAGGCTCGTTAGTGAGAGTGGGTACACTAGTGAGCCCCATCCCTGTAACCGAACCCACATCCCCTCGTATGTCACTCCCTGCCACACTCCAATTAGGTATGTTATCACTGCCGTTGACGGCCCTCATCGATTCGGGGGCGGAAGATAATTTCATTGACTTGAATTTGGCTAAACAGGCTGACATTCCCCTCGAATCACTCCCATCCCCTATCAAAGTCACAACCATTGACGATCAGTGTTTGACTACGGTTACCCACCAAACCATTCCAGTTACTCTCATTCTCTCCGGCAATCACAGAGAAGAAATCACCCTCAAAGTTGTGTCTGCCTCCGCATCTCCTCTCATTCTCGGTTTTCCTTGGCTAAAGTTACACAATCCTCACATAGACTGGCAACACAAAACCATCAGTAGTTGGAGCAGTTTTTGTCATTCCACTTGTCTCGGTTCGGCTATCCCTCCCAACGTGAAAACCCCGACTGCATCAGAGAACCTGCCCGATTTGTCCTCTGTCCCCAAGGATTATCTGGATCTAGCGGAAGTGTTTAGCAAGGTGAAAGCCACATCTCTGCCACCCCATAGACCCTATGACTGTGCGATTGAACTATTTCCAGGAGCCCCCTTGCCTGCCAGCCGACTCTACAACCTGTCCAGACCAGAGAGAGAGGCTATGGAGAAATACATCGGGGAGTCCCTGGCTGCAGGCATCGTTCGCCCCTCAACATCACCTGTAGGGGCGGGGTTCTTTTTCGTGGAGAAAAAGGACAAGACGCTACGCCCCTGTATTGATTTCCGTGGATTGAACAACATCACTGTAAAGAATAAATACCCTTTGCCACTGATCAATTCTGCTTTTGAACCACTGCAGGGTGCCACGGTCTTCTCCAAACTGGATCTGCGCAATGCCTATCATCTCGTCAGGATTCAGCAAGGAGATGAGTGGAAAACAGCTTTCAACACACCACTTGGACACTTTGAGTATTTGGTAATGCCCTTTGGTCTCATGAATGCACCAGCAGTATTCCAAGCTATGGTAAATGATGTTTTACGAGACATGTTAAATCGTTTTGTTTTCGTCTACCTGGACGATATACTGGTTTTCTCTAAGTCACTCACTGAACATGTCACACACGTCCGTCTAGTCCTGCAACGTCTGTTGGAAAACAAGCTTTTTGTTAAAGCTGAGAAGTGTGAGTTCCACCGTGAGTCTGTTCCCTTTCTTGGGTTCATCATTGAGAAGGGACAGGTTTCGGCAGACCCCAACAAGATTAAGGCAGTAACTGAATGGCCCGTTCCCCAGTCTCGCAAACATCTACAACGTTTCCTTGGTTTTGCAAATTTCTACAGGCGATTCGTCCAGGGCTTTAGTCAGGTAGTAGCTCCCCTCACAAAACTCAACTCACCTAAAGTTCCGTTTGTGTGGTCTCCTGAAGCTGACCAAGCCATGTGTACCCTAAAAGGACTGTTTTCCACCTCCCCGGTGCTCATCCACCCTGATTCTTCTTTACCTTTTGTTGTGGAAGTGGATGCCTCGGACTCAGGTGTTGGAGCGGTGCTGTCGCAACGCTCCCCCACGGACCAAAAACTCCACCCTTGTGCTTTTTTTTCTAGGAAGTTGTCTCCAGCCGAGAGGCATTATGATGTCGGTAACCGTGAATTGTTGGCCGTCAAACTGGCGCTAGAGGAATGGCGGCATTGGCTGGAGGGGGCGGAGCAGCCTTTTATAGTATGGACCGACCACAAGAACCTGGCCTTTGCTCAGTCTGCAAAGAGTCTCAACTCCCGCCAAGCCAGATGGTCTCTCTTCTTCAGCAGGTTCAACTTTACTCTTACTTACCGTCCTGGTTCTCGCAATGTTAAACCTGATGCCTTGTCCCGCCAGTTCTCCATCTCTGAGGAGTCCAGCGTACCGGAGTCCATCCTGCCCCCTACCTGCGTAGTGGCCAGAGTTCGCTGGGAGATTGAGTCTCTGGTCAAGGCTGCCCAAGACTCAGACCCCGGACCAGCCGACGGGCCGCCTGGCCAGCTCTATGTCCCTGTATCCGTGCGGTCTGAAGTGTTGCAGTGGGTCCATTCATCCCGTTTCGCCTGCCATCCAGGGAGGCAGCGTACCCTTACGTTGTTAAAAAGGCATTTCTGGTGGCCATCAGCAGCAGCTGATGTCCGAGCTTTCGTGGCAGCCTGTACCACCTGTGCCCGAGGGAAAGCATCCCACCAGTCTCCCTCGGGTCTGCTACAACCTCTGACGGTTCCAAGTCGTCCTTGGTCCCACATAGCCCTGGACTTTGTCACTGGTCTCCCCGTGTCCGAAGGTAATGATACAATACTCACGATTGTGGACAGGTTCTCTAAATCTGCTCACTATGTTGCATTACCAAAACTACCGACTGCCAGTGAGGCAGCGGACCTCTTAGTCTTACATGTATTCCGTCCCCATGGAATACCTGTGGACATTGTTTCGGACAGGGGCCCACAATTCGTTTCTCAAGTCTGGAAGGATTTTTGTTCTGCTCTTGGGGCTACTGTGAGTCTCTCCTCAGGATTCCACCCGCAAACTAACGGCCAGACCGAAAGAGCAAATCAGGACCTGGAAGCGTCTCTTCGCTGCGTGGTGGCTCAGCATCCATCCTCCTGGGCTAAACATCTTCCCTGGATCGAGTACGCCCACAATTCCCTGACCACCTCTGCTACCGGTCTGTCCCCTTTCGAGGCTTCTTTGGGGTATCAACCTCCTCTGTTCCCTGAGCAAGAAAAGGAATTGGCTGTCCCCTCGGTCCAGGAGAACTTACGTCGGTGTCGTCAAGTGTGGAGCGACGCCCGGGATGCGTTGCTCTGGACTACGGAGCAGAACAAGAGGTCGGCGGACCGTCGCAGGACCCCGGCTCCCCAGTACCAGCCTGGGCAGGAGGTGTGGCTGTCCTCCAGGAACATTCCCCTGCAGACTGACTCACGCAAGCTTGCACCCCGGTATCTGGGCCCATTCGTCATTGACTCGATTATTAATCCCTCCGCTGTGCGGCTGAAGTTGCCGCGGGCTATGAGGTGTCATCCCACCTTCCATGTCTCGCACCTAAAACCGGTCTCTTCCAGTCCCTTGTGCCCGCCTTCTGGACGTTTGGCGGCGTGGTAGGGGGCTCCAGTATCTGGTCGACTGGGAGGGCTATGGGCCGGAGGAGCGCTCCTGGATCTCCAGGAGTCTTATCTTGGATCTGCAGCTGGTGAGGGACTTCCATCGTGCTCACCCTGGCAAGCCGGGGCCTGGAAGGACGCCAGGAGGTGTCCGTTGAGGGGGGGGTCCTGTTACGGGTTGCTTCCCCTCCGCCCTGAGTCAGGTGGTTCGGTCCCTGTTTTGTTTTTCCACCTGGAGTGCTGGGGGTGTGTTCAGTAGGGCAAGGGGCGTGGCAGTCTTCACTGCAGAGCCATTCTTCGCAGCTGCACCTCATCCACATGATTCACTCCAGCAATATTTAAACCCGGGCTGATCACCTCTTCGGCGCCAGTTCGTTATCTACTACCCATGTGATACTTGGCTCTCAGTTCTAGTTACTTGCTATTATCATCCGTGTGCTCCATTTTTTGCCTTTGTTCCCTGTGTTTGTACTTACCCTGTGTTTTTCTCCTGTTACCTGCTCAGACCTGCTGCTTCCTCTGCTGCGCCTACTAGCTCCTGGCCTCACCACCCAGCCTTCACCGTCAGCTCTCCCCCAGCTTCGGACCTGCCTACACTGTTTTCTCATACAACCCTGGCTCTCCATTAAAACCTTTATTTTTGAATCTACCTTACGTGGTCTGTGTGATTTCTCTGCGTTCTGGGTCAGACGTACTCTAACATAGATACTTAAACTCCTCCACTTGAGGCAGGCACTCTCGCCGTCACCCATGCTGATTGCAGTCAATCAAGCGAGTTGAGACAAGAATGTCTTCTCTGACTCGGATGGTCCATTTCACATCCGATGCATGCTTTGTAGAGAATAGCCCCAACAACGTTTTCCAGGATCATACCCAATGTTGCTTTGATGATATTTAAAACCTGTGGTGCAAGGTGTTTGTCCATTTTGTGGTAACTCTTGTCAACATTTGACAGGTATGATAGATTAAGAGGTCCTATTTGAGCCGATCAAGCCAATGGTTGTTTCTTGGTGGGAAAGATGGTTGTATCGAGGAGTCAGGGTCCGGGACAGCATAGTCAGGTCCTCAGCCTTGGGTTCTTCTAACTCCAGTGGGTTGTATTCCTGAGAAATTTTTTACTGGCAAACAGTACGCAGTCGTAGTCACACTCTAATTGCTGACATTTTCCACAAATAGCTCCAATCTAACAGAATCATATTTCTGCAGTCCTTCGATGACTTTAAACAACACATCTACCGTATTTTGTGTGCCCTGTTTTGGCTCCAAATAAAACTTTTTGAAAGGTGCTCCATAAACTAGCACTAAAGGTAATTTGATCAGTCAAACCCTGTTGAAACACCTTGCCTTCGGACTATTCATAAAATGTGACTTCTGGTATCTCTGGGTTGAAAATGTATCCACCAGTTCACCTGTCTTCCAACTTCCACTCCTGTGTCAACATATCATGGTGTAGTTGATGAATCCATGCTAAACTGAATCGGTTTCTTTGGGGGTGGCATCTTCATCGTGTCATCACCACCCAAATTAATTATCTTGCCGAATTGCTGTGCAGCTGTTAAGCTGTTAACCTTCACCTGTGTTTCAAACCCAATGTTGATTGGTGTAGAATCTGTCATGTTTTATAATGTACACACAGGTTTACTCAGGCTAGTCTGAATGACCAACACCTGGGGTCTGTGTGGTTTAAACACATCGACCATGCCAGCCACCTAAGGCGTCGTAAAAACAAGAAAGGTACCACCCAATGTTTATAGATCATCTGTTGTACACACTTAGAACTTGCCATAACATCGATTGCCTGTAGGATTAAATATTCCTGAACCCTGGAGCCTAATTGTTCAACAACAAACTACTTATCGTAACATCTTTTGCCTTGGGAATTTAACATTCCTGAACCCTGGCACCCAATTGTTAAACATCAGACTTATCGTAACACCGAATGTCTGGTGAATTTAACATTCCCAGATCCCTGGAGCCCTATTGTTAAACTTCAAAGCCACCTTAAATTACATACCACACACTCCCATACCATATTTCATCCCCCAGATATGCATGTGTCATACAGGTAGTTACAACCCGTAACATACATCACAAAGGAAGTACCACCCTGGGACATACGTCACACAGGAAGTACCACCCTGGAACATACATCATATAAGAAGTTACAACCTCTAACATACGTCACACAGGAAGTCCCACCGCGGAACATACGTCATACCAGAAGTACCAACCCGGAACATATGTCACACCAGAAGTCCCACCCTGGCATACGGCACACAGGAAGTCCCACCTACCAAATCGGAATTCCAGCCACCCAAACTGGAAGTCCCACCTACCTGTCATCCAAAGTGACAGAATACAGCTCTGGAAACATTTAAGAGACCATCTCACCTTTTTCTTTCCTTTTCAAAAAGTCAAAAAGGAAGGTTCCGTGGAACACTGGACCAGCTCTATACCCTCTACGGGGTGTTGGAGGGTTCATGGGAGTTTGCCCAACCAATCCACATGTGTTTTGTGGATTTGGAGAAGGCATTCGACTGTGTCCCTCGCGGCATCTTGTGGAGGGTGCTTGGGGAATATGGGGTCCTGGGTCCTTTGCTAAGGGCTGTCAGGTCCCTGTACAACCGAAGCAGGAGCTTGGTCCGCATTGCCGGCAGTAAGTCAGACTTGTTCCCAGTGCATGTTGGACTCCGGCAGGGCTGCCCTTTGTCACCGGTTCTGTTCGTAATTTTTATGGACAGAATTTCTAGGCGCAGCCAGGGGCCGGAGGGTGTCAGGTTTGGGGACCACACAATTTCGTCTCTGCTTTTTGCAGATGATGTTGTCGTGTTGGCCCCTTCTAACCAGGACCTTCAGCATGCGCTGGGACGGTTTGCAGCCGAGTGTGAAGCGGTGGGGATGAAAATCAGTACCTCCAAATCCGAGGCCATGGTCCTCAGTCGGAAAAGGGTGGCTTGCCCGCTTCAGGTTGGTGGAGAGTGCCTGCCTCAAGTGGAGGAGTTTAAGTATCTAGGGGTCTTGTTCACGAGTGAGGGAAGGATGGAACGGGAGATTGACAGACGGATCGGTGCAGCTTCTGCAGTAATGCAGTCGATGTATCGGTCTGTCGTGGTGAAGAAAGAGCTGAGCCGCAAGGCGAAGCTCTCGATTTACCAGTCAATCTACGTTCCTACTCTCACCTATGGTCATGAGCTTTGGGTCATGACCGAAAGGACAAGATCCCGGATACAGGCGGCCGAAATGAGCTTTCTCCGCAGGGTGGCCGGGCGATCCCTTAGAGATAGGGTGAGAAGCTCGGTCACCCGGGAGGAGCTCAGAGTAGAGCCCCTGCTCCTCCACATCGAGAGGGGTCAGCTGAGGTGGCTTGGGCATCTTTTTCGGATGCCTCCGGAACGCCTTCCTGGGAAGGTGTTCCGGTCCCGTCCCACCGGGAGGAGACCCCGGGGAAGACCTAGGACTCGCTGGAGGGACTATGTCTCCCGGCTGGCCTGGGAACGCCTCGGTGTCCCCCCGGAAGAGCTAGAGGAAGTGTCTGGGGAGAGGGAAGTCTGGGCATCCCTGCTTAGACTGCTGCCCCCGCGACCCGGCCCCGGATAAGCGGAAGAAGATGGTATGGTATGGTATGGTATCTCACCTTTTTCTTTCCTTTTCAAAAAGTCAAAAAGGAAGGTTTTGAATAAGGAACAGAAGGGTAAAAAATTAAGGGACCACTGCAAATTGAAAGCTTCTATTCCTCACTCAAAAGTTTCCTTTTAAACTTTTTTGGAAAGGAAAGAAAAAAGTGCAGTGGTCTCTTAATTTTTTCCGGAGCTGTATGTCCTACAAACTACTTACATACACTGAACAAAATTATAAACGCAGCACTTTTGTTTTTGCCCCTATTTATCATGAGCTGAACTCAAAGATCTAAGACTTTCTCTATGTACACAAAAGGCCTATAGTGAGCACTTCTCCTTTGCCGAGATAATCCATCCAACTCACAAGTGTGGCATATCAATATTCTGATGAAAGGCCAATAAAAGGCCACTCTAAAATGTGCAGTTCCATCACACTGCACAATGCAACAGATGTCGCACGTTTTGAGGGAGCCTGCAATTGACCCCCTCAATACAGTGAAACTGCACATTTTAGACGGATTTGTGAACAATATCTGAGAGAAATAGACCTTTTGTGTACATATTTGCACAGATTTAAAAAATGTATTATCTTTATTAGTGTTAAGTTTTTTTTTGTCATTACTTAATATTGTTTATTTATTTTAAGTATTTCTATTGCTGCATTTCTATTGTGTCAATATTTTATGGCTGTTATTACTATAGGTTTTCTTGTTATCCTGTGAAATTGATTGATTCACAAGTAGGCCTACTATTTATTTTCTATGGTAGCACTGCCATGAACGAACCTGCAAGTAAAAGTTTTCACCTTGAACTGTTTGCCTTTTTAAATCCAGATTTGGAAATATTGTGTAACAAAAGACTGTAGTTCTCGCAACTGGCCTGGAATTAGCAACTTTCGTAAGAGGTGTAAAGATAACTGGCATAATGTTATGGCTGATCGGTGTTTGTGTGTAATAGGGATCAACTAAACCAAATGTGAAAATGTATTGTGCTGTTAGGAACTTTTAAATGTACATTCAAACGTGCAATCCATCCCTAGCAGTTGAAAAACACACTACATCCAAACTCCAAGATCTCCTTTACCAACCAATCATTGACAAGGTTTCTCTGAGGCTGCAAAAACAGTGTGTTTTTCGACGTGTCATTTTTTTGTCTGTCTCGTTGCCATATGGTGTATAGTTTAGAAGCGGCTCACAGTTCCTCAGCATTGATGACATCAATGCAGTTAGCTATACCACCAACTCATTCTTGTTCACCTGCACAGACTGTATAAATGTGACTGAAACAGTTACTTAGGAATGTGTTTCTAGGGAGGGGTAATCCATTTATGACAAGAAACACAAATTCTGATATGCTGTCAGTGAAACGAATACACACAACTCATGTTCTCTGTAGTCAAGGCTCTGTTGGTGGGGAGGGTACATTTTGTATTCTCTCAGTCTCCACACTGACATGGTGAGCTAAAAATAAAAAGCATAATTACTATGGCTACAAGACAGCCACATACGCTGAAATGGAGTGTTGGCGTAATATATACCATATGCTGGTTGAGAAGATGGTATATTAGATGTAAATCAATCCAATAAGGATGGATCTGGGTAGCTATTTTTTGGTTGTGTGCAAGACAACAAGCTCTTAAAGTAATCTCCACTAAGAGATTATTACTTTCCATTAAATAATATATTAATTATTATGAATGATTTCTTTGATCTTAGCCTGTTAATTCCAAAATAATCTAGAATGTAGATACAGGTCAATATTTTCATTATTCCATACTAAAGAATGCAGTACAGCAAAGTGTACCATGTCATCAATTTGTGTAGTTATGTAATCCATTCTGTATAATATGGTACGACCTGGGAAAATAATGATGACATGGTTTACAGTTCATACAATATGTTATGAACCCAATGTGTACAATATGTTAAAAATTTCTTGTGCTTACGATGCTGGGGTACATCTTAAAATAACAGTGACATTTCAGTGAAAAGTAGGGATTTTGCTACATTACGTTATTCACAGTCATCACATTGATTATAGCCAATCACATTATAATGAGAGTGGAAAGGGGCAGCTGGGGAAGGGGAAGGTATCAAATGCATGGCACATGCTCTAGAACGTGAGGAGCAAATGAGGAGATGGATGGTGGAGGAGGGGATACATTTACATAGCCTGTAAAATTCTATATGAACAGCATCTATCATCAGAGTTTAGGGAGCAATTTAAAGACATTACTAACTGTTATTTTTGTTAGGCTAACTAATAACAACAGATAATAACCAAAATATATATTGATAATGTATTGAAAGATGATGTACAGTTAATGTGATTTTCTGAGATTCTAAGCAATTGGGCAGAATGGAAGTATGAATTAAATTTGTGCTCCTAAGTTTGCATACCCTGGCAGAAATTGTGAACTTTTGGCAGTGATTTTGAAAATACGACTGATCATGCAAAAAAATAAAAAATTGCCTTGATCAAAAGTTTACATACCCTTGAATGTTTGGCCAATTAAAGGTGGATTTTCCAAACCTGTGGCATTTTAAATAGCAATTAGTGTCTTTGTATAAATAGTCCATGTGTTTGTTAGCTCTCACGTGGATGCACTGAGCAGGCTAGATACTGAGCCATGGGGAGCAGAAAAAGGACTGTCAAAAGACCCGTGTAACAAGGTAATAGAACTTTATAAAGATGAAAAATTTGCTGCCAGGTCGAATTGCCAGAAAGAAGCCTTCACTGCACCAATGCCACAAAAAAGCCCGGTTAAAATATGCCTGACAATACCTTGACATGCCTCACAGCCTCTGGCACACTGTAATTTGGAGTGACGAGACCAAAATTTAGCTTTATGGTCTCAAACATTAGTGCTATGTTTGGAGAGGGGTCAAAAAGCCCTATAGTGAACAGAATACCATCCCCAATGTGAAGCATAGTGGTGGGTCACTCATGTTTTGGGCGTTTGTGAGCTCTAAAGGCAAAGGGAATCTTGTGAAAAAGTATGTCAAGATGAATGCAGCATGTTATCAGACAATTTGCATTCTTCTGCACGAAAGCTGCACATGGGATGCGCTTGGACTTTCCAGCACGACAGTGGTTACAGCAGAAAAAGGAGAAGGTTCTGGAGTGGCCATCACAGTCTCCTAACCTTAGTATCATCAAGCCACTCTGGGAAGATCTCAAACATGCGGTTCCTGCAAGACAACCAAAGACTTTGCATGACCAAGATTTTGCCAAGATGAATGGGCAGCTATAACATCTGCAAGATTTCAGGGCCTCATAGAGAACTATTACAAAAGACTGCCCACTTGCAAAACAGCTCGAGCTCAGTGAGGTTGGATGGAGAGCGTTTGTGAACAGCAGTTTTCAGTTCTTTCCACAGATTCTCGATTGGATTCAGGTCTGGACTTTGACTTGACCATTCTAACACCTGGATATGTTTATTTGTGAACCATTCCATTGTAGATTTTGCTTTATGTTTTGGATCATTGTCTTGTTGGAAGACAAATCTCCGTCCCAGTCTCAGGTCTTTTGCAGACTCCATCAGGTTTTCTTCCAGAATGGTCCTGTATTTGGCTCCATCCATCTTCCCATCAAGTTTAACCATCTTCCCTGTCCCTGCTGAAGAAAAGCAGGCCCAAACCATGATGCTGCCACCACCATGTTTGACAGTGGGGATGGTGTTATCAGGGTGATGAGCTGTGTTGCTTCTACGCCAAACATAACGTTTTGCATTGTTGCCAAAAAGTTCGATTTTGGTTTCATCTGACCAGAGCACCTTCTTCCACTTGTTTGGTGTGTCTCCCAGGTGGCTTGTGGCAAACTTTAAACAACACTTTTTATGAATATCTTTAAGAAATGGCTTTCTTCTTGCCACTCTTCCATAAAGGCCAGATTTGTGCAGTATACGACTGATTGTTGTCCTATGGACAGAGTCTCCCACCTCAGCTGTAGATCTCTGCAGTTCATCCAGAGTGATCATGGGCCTCTTGGCTGCATCTCTGATCAGTCTTCTCCTTGTATGAGCTGAAAGTTTAGAAAGACGGCCGGGTCTTCATAGATTTCCACTTGTTGTTGATTCTTCACCAAAAATTACAGTTTTATATCTTTATGTTTGAGGCCTGAAATGTGGCAAAAGGGCGAAAAGTTCAGGGGGGCCGAATACTTTCACAAGGCACTGTACATGGCCCCATCCATCAATACGGTGCAGTCGTCCTGTCCCCTTTGCAGAAAAGCATCCTCAAAGAATGATGTTTCCACCTTTATGCTTCACGGTTGGGATGGTGTTCTTGGGGTTGTACTCATCCTTCTTCTTCCTCCAAACATGGTGAGTGGAGTTTAGACCAAAAAGCTAAATTTTTGTCTCATCAGACCACATGACCTTCTCCCATTCCTCCTCTGGATCATTCAAATGGTCACTAGCAAACTTTAGATGGGCCTGGACATGCGCTGGCTTGAGCAGGGGGAACTTGCGTGCGCTGCAGGATTTTAATCCATGACGGCGTAGTGTGTTACTAATGGTTTTCTTTGAAACTGTGGTCCCAGCTCTCTTCAGGTCATTGACCAGGTCCTGCTGTGTTGTTCTGGGCTGATCCCTCACCTTCCTCATGATCATTGATGCCCCATGAGGTGAGATCTTGCACGGAGCCCCAGACTGAGGGAGATTGACTGTCATCTTGAACTTTTCTAGTAATTGTGCCAACAGTTGTTGCCTTCTCACCAAGCTCCTTGCCTATTGTCCTGTAGCCCATCCCTGCCTTGTGCAGGTTTACAATTGTATCCCATATGTCCTTACACAGCTCTCTGGTCTTGGCCATTGTGGAGAGGTTGGAGTCTGTTTGATTGAGTGTGTGGACAGGTGTTTTTTATACAGGTAACGAGTTCAAACAGGTGCCGTTAATACAAGTAATGAGTGGAGAACAGGAGGGCTTCTTAAAGAAAAACTAACATGTCTGTGAGAGCCGGAATTCTTACTGGTTGGTAGGTGATCAAATACTTATGTTATGCAATATATTGCAAATTAATTATTTAAAAATCATCCAATGTGATTTTCTGGATTTTTGTTTCAGATTACGACTCTCATGATACCTATGATAAAAATTACAGACCTCTACATGCTTTGTAAGTAGGAAAACCTGCAAAATTGGCAGTGTATCAAATACTTGTTCTCCCCACTGTACATTTTAAATAATCAATTTGGCCTTTATTTATGGCTAACCATAAGTCGGAAAAGCCAAGGGCTCCAGGAAGGGGGGCAGACCCCTAGGATGACCCCCAAACAACCTCTCCCATTAAATCAGGGTGGCCTATTACTAAGGGTTAAAGTTGAGTGTTCAGACTGGTCTCTACTGTGGTAATTTCTTCAACATAAGCATGTTCAGTTTTGGGATAATCAAACATTAATTATGTTTTAATACTGAAATGTATGATTTTGAAACCAACTGCAGTGAGGGTAGAGACCAAATGTTATCCTCTATTGTTGATGATAGAGTAATTTTGATGTCAATAGAACCACAGACGTGGTCAAAATCTAAATTGTGATTTAGTGTTTGGCTGACTATGACTATTTGGAGAATTTTACTTAAATATAGAAGGTTAATCCAAACATTGTTTGTCACAACATAGTTTGGTCATTGCCTGTAGATATGCTAGTACAATCGCCCTGGTGATTGCAGTAGGTACACCACTGGAACATGGGCTGGAGTTTTTTCACTCCTATAATTTAGTTGCGCAGCTTATCCCCTTCAGAATATTATAAATGCATGATAGCCAATTAAAGAATTTCAGAGCTGTTTAGCTCTGTAAGACAAATCTGTCAATGGGTTATATGGTTTATAATTCCTTCACACATTGATTTCTTTGATTGTGTTAGTGAATGTTTGTGTTTTTAACATGTCCACTGTGTTGTTTTTGATGAACATACAGTATGCAACTCCACATCGAATGGATTCTAGATCCATCCCTATTACCAGTTCTCTATTTTACATGTCCGTCCCAAAATGATGGCCAGTGCGGGTTCAGGATGGCGCCTCATGTGGCCGTATTCGCCGTGATTCTGCTTTCACTCATGGTGTCACTTTCCATTGACTTAATGAAGTGAAAGCAGGGGGGATGTTTGATATGATAACTGATTATGATTAGAAGAGTTGAGCTTAGGGCTCAAAGGAAATCAAATTGGTACTTAAAAGGAGCTACATAAAATGAAATGAAATCTGTTTGCATAGTTATAATGGTGCATTGGAATCTGCATATTCTATTCTTAAGATTTGTTTTAATTGTTTATTTGGAAACTGTTTGTTTGAAGTAAGCTTTGATCTTACCATTTTTGATTTGGTTAAGCAATGTCAAGTCTGATCAGACAAATGAATCTCATTCCACTGCAAGGTACTATCCATATGGCACATTGAATGAAACATCAACCAAGCCAGTTCTGGATGGAAAAGGAAATTTGACATAGACTTTTATGGAAACTTGTCTGAATAGGGTGTATGCTTCACTCTGATGATGGAACTTCTGAGATCCACAAGTTTTCAGGTCTGATCTATTGTATTCATTGTTGGGAGTTGATGGAACAATACCCAGTGGATGAAAGTCAGAGGGACTGTTGAACCACACTAATTGTTGTTTTGTAGTTATAATTTCAACAGATCAGGACATCACAACCCCGTTTCTGGTGATAAATCACATCACTGACTGGACACAGACAACTGAGTGTGTGAGTACCAGCAACATGTTCAAGAAGGATTTCTACAACCACACGGGTGAAATCTGTTCCAAATCCTCCTGACCACTCACATGGCAGAACGATGCCATGGTCAGATCACTTGGCATCACATTCCATTTCCAGATGAATCTTCGACAGCAAGTCCTGAAGGACTCCACATACTTCAGGTCAGAGTACCACGGGCAGTTGACTGGACAGGTTACATGGTTGCATCACCGTGAAGTTGCTTAACAGTCATATTACAACAACTATCTTGATATGTTTAACAGTGCCATATTCCTTTTCAAAGGTAGTAACTGTCACTAGTACATTCATTTGAGTTGAGTGTTGTGTTACGTTCAGGATATGTTGGGTTGTTAGTATGATGTTGATGCATGACTCATGATATGGACAAGGGGGGACTTTGATTGTTTAGAGGGTTTATTGGGAATTAATTATGTCATGTTAGGTCTGTTTCTGTTGGACATGGGTTAGACTGATAGTAGCCTGAGACGTGATGTGTATGGTAAAGATCGATCATGATGGTCACTATGACTGCAGTGTCATACAGCGCTATGTGTCAGGGCAAGCTGTGTCCATTGCATCTTCTGTTCATTTCATTTAAGGAATAATAAAGCCTCATAGGCCAGATAATCCTTTTTATTATTTTTCTTTATTGTTTTGGACCCTTTATTGGTTTGGACCCTTCCAGTACATTAGGAATTGGATTGTACTTTTATTTTTCTAGTTTTATCAACATGTAATGATTAATGATTAATACATGATTGAAGGGGGGAGTGATAGGAAATGGGCATGAGAAACTTAACACAACACAGATGTGCTGACTAACTCAGAACCAATGTTGCCTGTTACAGATGGGCCCCAAACATCCTGTCCATACATTCTGTCCATACCTCCTGCTAGGAGTTGCCCATATGACTCAAATAGTCATATGGGTTGCTCATATGGGCAACCCATATAGGTCCATTGACCATAGGTTGGAACATACCATACAAGGGTCTGTTGTAGGATAAACCTTTCTTATTGGAGGGTATTGGAATGTGTAATGGTTGGTTATGACCACTGGTCACCTCCTATGTATCCTGGCATAAAAGACTGTGTTGCCTCTGTAAATATGGAAGAGATAGAAATGAGAAATGGAAGGTCAACATCATAGACTCATGCTGAATAAAGATGTCTCTCCCCTGACTTCTGGTTGCCTTCATTTTGTTTATGGATGAAACTTGGACAGAATCTAACACTGTCATTCTTGAAGGCAGGGTGATGTGCTGTCACTAGTATTCTAACACCAAACCATTAGTTCATACTATTTTAGCCCACTGAGGAACCATTGAGCTGGAATAAAGCATTAATAAAGGATACCTCACAATTAGTTAATTATTTTGTGTCGTTTTAAATGAAGTGATGAAATATCCCACCTTTACAATTATTAACTAATGACCCATTGGTAGCTGTACATCCTTAATAACTGATACTTCAACATTAGTTAATTATTTGGTGTCCCCTATTGTAAAGTGATGAATTATCATACATCGATAATCATTAACTAATAACATGAGTTCATGTTCTGTTTCAAAATGAACAAATGACACTACACTCAGTTAATGCATTTGTAAATGTCACGTCCTGGCTATGCCCCTAGCCATCTCTGCGCTGGGCTCGGGGCATAGCCAGGACAGGAGGTGGCTCATCTAGCCACCTCCAATCCTTTTGGTCTCCCCAATTGGTGGCAGGTTTTGGTCATTGCCTCCAATTGGGGACCCTATTTAAGTCCTTTGATTTTGCCATGCTGGTGTAGTTCATTTTTGTTTCTCCTTTGTATGGAATACCCCACCTCATTGGTTGCTGCCGCTGGTTGTTTTGTTTGAGTCTTTTGTTTAATTAAATCATGGATTATACCCTTTTCCTCGACTCTGCGCCTGTGTCCTACTCCTACCACAACCATGACAGTAAATCATTAATAAAGTAGGGGTTATCATTATTAACCGTTTGTTTATATCTTTGTTCATCATGTTAACTACTGCATTTGTTAATGGTAATTCATGTACCCTTTTTGGAAAGTGTTACTAGAAATATTATATGTCAGTAATCTAGGAGACTAGAGCTATGCATTGGCATTGAAATATACTCGATAGCCCCATTATAACCCACGGGAGAGACAGCCTATTTATTTCGCACCTCGTCTTTTTCTATGTATTCTTTTTTTTTGTATTAGACCTTCAGTACAAATACATTCTTGTATTTTTCTTGCATTTAAAACAAACAAATTCTGTAATTCCTAATTTTTTAAACTTCTATATAGTTTGATGACGACCCAGTAGATGAACTGATCATCTGGCTGGATAGTGATGATGTGGAGAATGTCCATGCTAATAGGGATGATTTGTATGCTAATCTCGATGTGGAGGAGCAGCAGCTCTACTCTGAGCTCCTCCCGGGTGACCGATCTCTAAGGGATCGCCCAGCCACCCTGCAGAGAAAGCTAATTTCGGCCGCCTGTATCTGGGATCTTGTCCTTTCGGTCATGATCCAAAGCTCATGACCATAGGTGAGAGTAGGAACGTAGATTGACTGGTAAATCGAGAGCTTCGCCTTGCGGCTCAGCTCTTTCTTCACCACGACAGACCGATACATCGACTACATTACTGCAGAAGCTGCACCGATCCGTCTGTCAATCTCCCGTTCCATCCTTCCCTCACTCGTGAACAAGACCCCTAGATACTTAAACTCCTCCACTTGAGGCAGGCACTCTCCACCAACCTGAAGTGGGCAAGCCACCCTTTTCCGACTGAGGACCATGGCCTCGGATTTGGAGGTACTGATTTTCATCCCCATCGCTTCACACTCGGCTGCAAACCGTCCCAGTGCATGCTGAAGGTCCTGGCTTGAAGGGGCCAACACGACAACATCATCTGCAAAGAGCAGAGACGAAATCGTGTGGTCCCCAAACCTGACACCCTCTGGCCCCTGGCTGCGCCTAGAAATTCTGTCCATAAAAATTACGAACAGAACCGGCGACAAAGGGCAGCCCTGCCGGAGTCCAACATGCACTGGGAACAAGTCTAACTTACTGCTGGCAATGCGGACCAAGCTCCTGCTTCGGTTGTACAGGGACCTGACAGCCCTTAGCAAAGGACCCAGGACCACATATTCCCGAAGCACCCTCCACAAGATGCCGCGAGGGACACAGTCAAATGCCTTCTCCAAATCCACAAAACACATGTGGATTGGTTGGGCAAACTCCCATGAACCCTCCAACACCCCGTAGAGGGTATAGAGCTGGTCCAGTGTTCCACGGCCCAGACGAAAACCACACTGTTCCTCCTGAATTCGAGGTTCCACTATCGGCCATATTCTCCTCTCCAGAACCCTGGCATAGACTTTCCCGGGGAGGCTGAGAAGTGTGATCCCCCTATAGTTGGAACACACCCTCCGGTCCCCCTTCTTAAAAAGAGGGACCACCACCCCGGTCTGCCATCCCAGAGGCACTGTCCCCGACCGCCACGCGATGTTGCACAGGCGTGTCAACCAAGACAGCCCCACAACATCCAGAGACTTGAGGTACTCAGGGCGGATCTCATCCACCCCCGGTGCCTTGCCACCGAGGAGTTTCTTGACCACCTCTGTGACTTCAGCCCGGGTGATGGACGAGTCCACCTCTGAGCCCTCATTCTTTGCTTCCTCAATGGAAGACGTGACAGCGGGATTGAGGAGATCCTCGAAGTACTCCTTCCACCGCCCATCCTACAAACACCAGACTTCACACTCAGTTACATTTCACTAGGCACATATGTCTCCACTGTCAGACTTGGTATTTGTCTTTGCCTGTATCAATCAGCATTTTTGTGTTTTTGTCCTTTCACTGATTAGTGCATGGGGTGAAGTTTTGAAATAGGTGCATTATCTTTAACCCAGTGGCTCTGTCTGTATTTTCTTTCCCAGGTATAACAACCCTCAGCACTCTGCTAAAATGGCTACCTCTGGAGGTAAGTGTGTTGTCTGGCCTTTATAACACTATTGTCATAATATATTTCACATTTGCAGGATGCTTATTAACCCAGAATGAATGCCCAAATTAACTTGTCTGCTGCTCCATTAAGTTGTTGGTCTATAGTGTTAAGATAAAAAAGAAAAAGGTAGAACAAGGAGCATAACTGGAATGAGGAACAGAACCTTTTAAGAATGTGAATGTATAAAACTGAAAACTTAATTGGGATTGTGAACTAGGGCTGGACAATGTCTGGATTTACACATCATTGCAAACAACCTTTCCAAACACGATCGATTTGTTTTTAAATCTATCGACAGGTCAAATGTGCTGCTCGCATGGTGAGGCATTATACAATGATTTTGCTATACTGGACTTTGGATTCTCTTGTTCCTATTCTGAGAAGGTACAACCAACATTCTCCCTGCATGCTGGCAACTTTGCCATACTCTAGCAGTTGTTCATGTAAATAATTACAATAATCACAGGTCCTTGGCTATTGTTGTTTACAATTGTATGAGATGTAGACTGGATTTATCTTGAGAGAAATATTCCAGCTAGTTGACACTAATTGCATTAATACTTTTGACATCGAACTAAGTAATTTAACTATCCCTCAAACTATAACAAACTCCTTGTGCCTTATTTGTTTGGATATAGCATCAAAATGTAACGGTCAGTTCTGATCATAATGTTTGTGACAGGCAGGGAGATTAAGCTTGTCCTGTGTTGTCTGTGCCTTGTGTGTGTGGCTTCTGGTATGTTGCTCTGAGTGGCATCAACTTGCCACAAAACCATGTAATTATCTGATTGTTATTGATGGTCGTCATTATTATTTATTTATTTTCATCTGTATCACAATTTGAGGAATGTTATAATGAGTTATAGTCTTATACTCAGCCTAGGTATATTTTGGTTCTGATTTAAAGTGCCAGTAGAAAGTTGAAACTATGACACTGTAATGTCCAACTTCCTTATTGGTTGTTTAAGCCACATGATTTGTTAGAACCAGTTACCAAGTGGAAATGACAGCTTTTACTGGTTCCAAAATAGCAAATGAATGAGGGCTATGACCCAGATTCAGGATTTTGTTAAAACAAACTGATTCAGGGTTATAAACAGTGATTTTTGTTTAATGTGATACCATTCAGCTACCCTATCCCTTCTTATAGATGGAAAGAGGATATATTGTGTGAAAACGTGCCATAATGAAATTTCTGTAGATTTAATTTATTGATACTATTTGATAACATGATAACATGAAGTAAGAACTATACAGATGACTACTTTAAAATGGCGAATAACGATGTCCGCTTTAGTGCTGGTTTTTCTCTCATTAAAGTGATCTAACCATCTCTATGGTATGGAAGCCGCGGTCTGGTGCTGTTGTTTTGATTCCAGCTGGGAACGTCGACATTTTTTCATTGGACTATTAGGACCAATAAGAGTAGGGAAAAAGATGTGACGAGCTGACAGCTGCTTTGTGTTTTTTTGTTTGTTGGGGGAACAGTGCAGTGGTTGGCAGTCCATGTGAAGAAGAGGTAGCAATCTGATGCTCGGAGGGTAACGTTACATTGTAAGCATTTGAAGGTAACGTAAGATTTGTAAAAATAATGTAATGCATTTTACAGTAAATGTATTGATTGCAGCCATTAAACCCTGAGTCTCATTTAGATACGACATTTAAAAGATGATGGTAAGTAACATTATTGGGACGTTATTGCTGAAGTTAACGTTACATTACGTTAATTAGCTACAGTAGTAAAATATAGCTAGCTGTCCGGGTGTTGGTATTAAACGTTTTCTTTACGTTAGCCTAGCTGGAAATCGTTGCGTTGGTACCTTAGCTAATTTGCTAGGTTAATAGTGGTGCAGCTCACTGATTTATAAAAATACCACTAAATGTACATACATTAACATTCCAGGTTTTCTGTAACGTTTATCGTTATTACACAATTCAATATTCATCAAAAAAAAATTGGCTCAGATTTTTCCGCCCAGCGAATATTTCTGTCTGTGTTGGTGATGGAGAAGACTTGGTTGGGTGTGAGCACTCTACCTCGCAGTGCGCTGTTGCACAAATTCTTTGTCGTCTATCGACGATTTAACATTGAATTTCTACACTACTATAAGGATAAAAGGTCTGCTTTACATGTAAAGAGAGATTTTGTTTCGCCAAGTAATATTATTTTCATTATTATATGACATTGTGTGATTGTCTGCCATATGGACCTGACAGTACAGCCAAGTCCATTGTTGTCGCAGCACCAGCTTTGTAATTCGTTCATCGGCAGGTTGGTAGAGCTGGATGTCAATATCGATGGTATTCCAACAATGTTATGTGTGACTCTCGCAATGTCTTAATTGTTTATAAAGCTACTATAGCTGTTATCTGTGTTTGTCGTTTTCTATTAAATAAATTTTTCCAAGTCAAAATGGGGCGATGGCTATCGGTATTTTGTTTTTTGTCTTTGTCTTTGTTATTGTCTTGTTTTGGAGCTAATCTTGGCGTTGACATCCAAATGAAACTTGGAATTGATTGATTGCAACGACTGTATATTACATTATTTTCGTGACCGTTAACTCAGACCGAACCTGTCTGAGTAGCCTACATGTTGTTCTTTGATCTGTATTCACTATGGCGCTCCCCATAATTCGTTTTTTTGTGGAATAATTTGTCCTGGGGGTAATGCGCTGCACACATGATATAACTGTAACAATGGCGAAGTAGATATTTTTCTTTAAACTTAATTTATGCTCCGGTATTTGTCTATTATAAACAAAGATGGGAATGACTTAATGTCCACGCCCTTTTCATCTCCATTGAAATTATACACGTTCACATTTTGCTAGCTTTCATTTTGAAAAGATGCATTTAGATTTGGGTAAAATCTATGTCTCATCCTTTGTGCAAAATCTGCATAACTAGTTTTCATGTCTAAAGTTTACCATCAAAACCAGTGATCTGTCTCTGAGTCATCCTACAGACACCAGACTTCACACTCAATTACATTTCAGTAGGCACATATGTCTCCACTGTCAGACTTGGTATTTGTCTTTGCCTGTATCAATCAGCATTTTTGTGTTTTTGTGCTTTCACTGATTAGTGCATGGGGTGAAGTTTTGAAATACATGCATTATCTTTAACCCAGTGGCTTTGTCTGTATTTTCTTTCCCAGGTATAACGACCCTCAGTACTCTGCTAAAATGGCTACCTCTGGAGGTAAGCGTGTTGTCCGGCCTTTATAACACTATTGTCATAATATATTTCACATTTGCAGGCTGCTTATTAACCCAGAATGAAAGTCTAAATTAACTTGTCTGCTGCTCCATTACGTTTTTGGTCTATAGGTTGGGATAAGTGTTAGGATTAAAAAAAATGGTAGAACAAGGAGCAGAACTGGAATGAGGAGCAGGACCTTTTAAGAATGTGAATGTATAAAAATTAATTGGGATTGTGAACTAGGGCTGGACAATGTCTGGATTTACACATCATCGCAAACAACCTTTCCAAACATGATCGATTTGTTTTTAAATCCATCGACGGGTCGAATTTGCTGCTCGCATGGTGAGGTACATTTGTGGGAATAACGAAATGTATTATTACCTCACATTAACTCACTTCTTAAAAAGCAGCAAACAGTAAAAATATCTTAAACTCTGATATTATTTAGCATACTCTTTATGTAACACATATCTGAAACTAATAAATAAGCAGGTGTAGGATTTATTTGTCTATTCTTGCATTATACAATGATTTTGCTATCTTGGACTTTGGATTTGCTTATTCCTATAAATGAAATAATAAATCATACATTAACTTTTAAAAGCTATTAAGTAGAATAGCTTTCAAAAGGTGTTAAGTAGCCTCATTAATCAAATTTACTACCCTTTGGACACCTTCGTGGACAAAAATGTACAAAAACTGACATAAAATATTTATACATTAATATTTATTTCATCTTTTTTTTTCATAAATCTCTTAAACAACTTAAAACCTGCTCAAAACAACCAAACATTCAATCATTTTCAGAATTTTAACCCTTTAAATGCCAGCTATTTATTACAAAAAATCTTTACAAAAATAATATTTTCCATATAATAAATAGAGGCATGGGGCTTTGGTGGAGATTAGAGTCTTGGATATGTCAAAGATTAGCAACAAAATGTATTTGATTGCATTAGTATATTTTATGTAGTGCCAGATATTCCTCTGGACACCTCCGTGGACAAAAATGTCCCATTGACTTCCATTAAAAACAAAACTTTTTATCTCACTGCCATTAGAGTATAAAACCATGCATTCTGTAATGTAAGCATTTCATTTTGAAGAAAAGTAGTGATATTTGAAATTTTGACTGTATTCCATCACACACTCACATGTGGACATGTGGGCGCGCAGACACACGGGTGCGCAGACACACGGGTGCGCAGACACACACGTGCACACAAAAACTCTTCTACCAGATTCAACCAGATTCAGATTGGTTTTATACTCTAATGGCAGTGAGATTAAAACAAATGTTTTTAATGGAAGTCAATGGGACATTTTTGTCCATGAAGGTGTCAAGAGGGTGCAAAATTCATAAACTGAGTATGAAAGACATGAAAGAGTTAAAGACATTGGATAAAAAAAAAATTAACAAAAAATAAGAGTTCTGCCAACAAATCATGCCCCTAGCTGCAACACAGACAAAATGATCCCCAAATAAAATACAAAAAATTAGAAAAATTTACAAAAATGCCAGAGGGGTGCATAAGGGTTAATATACTGCTTTATGCTAAATATTCCTCGCTTCCTGGCTCTTTAAAGATCTAGACCATTTTTCAAATCTATCTGGATTAAAACCCAACTATGAAAAGTGCACCATATTACGCGTTGGATCATTAAAGGATGCTCCTTTTACACTTCCATGTGAACTTCCAATCAAATGGACCGAAGGGGACATGGATCGCCTTGGTATACATATTCCCAAAAATATTGAAAATCTGGTTTCTAGTAACTTTGACAGGAAAATGACCAAGGTCGATCGCATATCAAAACCTTGGACAGGAATGCTTCTAACTATCTATGGCAAGGTTACTTCAGTCAACTAATTCGTATTATCCCAGTTCACACATTTATTCATGACACTCCTTACGCCTGGAGTCTGTTTTCAAATATTTGATTTTATCTTAAATGGTTAGCCAGATTAAATAAGATCAAAATATGTATATAATGAATATGAAATTGGTGAGGTCAAACTAATAAATATCAGAGTTTTTAATCAGTCACTTAAAGCTTCAATTATAACAAAACTATATCTGAATTCAAACTGGTTCTCAAGTACACTAATAAGACAGACCCATCCCATGTTTAAAGACGGGCTCTTTGCCATGCTACAGATTAAAGTGTGCCATTTTAAACTAATGGTACATTATTTGAAACTTCGACCTTTGTGAAAAATCTATACAAAGCTGGTTACAATTCCAATTCCATCCTCCTGAACAGCTTGAACAAATCTTACACTCAATTATATGGCTAAACTCAAATATATTAATTGAAAATAAAAACATTGAAAAAAGGTACAAGAAGGGTATCTTGTTTCTTAAAGACATCACAAACAAAGACGGGAAACTTATCACTGATGAGCTACTCAAAGAAGCATGTGGTGAAACATGCTCACTTCTGAGATATAATCAACTCATTGCAGCCATACCAGATAAATGGAGAAAGAAAATTTTAAACTCTACAAATCAATGAATCTCCTGGTCGCCCATCAATTAAAGATCATGCATGGTTAAACTGGACTAACATAAACTGTAAAATGTATCTCTTCCATCTTGCTACAAAAAGTCTGACTGTGGCACCCTACCGTATTCAAAACATTTGGGAAAATCTTTTTGATATTCCAATTCCATAGCGCCAAGTGTATGGACTAGTATATAAAACAACTATTCATTTGTCTCTGTGAGCCTTACAGTACAAATAGTTGTACAGAATTCTGGTCACCAAATAAATGGTTTGATTATATGGAATTACCCTCACATCTCCCAGATATAAAAGCAAGGGACGACGCACCACTTACATAGTATTGTATTTGTCTGTCTGTATTTTGTGTCTTTTTTGATGTGAATGAGTGTTAAATTATGCATTAGAAAAAGAAAAAAGGGCGAAGAAGAGGTGGTGCAGAAATGATGCTACATGGTGACAATATTCACCATTGACTGGGTTGACATTAATGACTGATTTGCTCTGGAAAAAATGTATAGGCCACTGCACCTTTTTCTTTCCAAAAAAGTCGAAAAGGAAGGATTTGAGTGAGGAACAGAAGGGTTAAAATTAAGAGACCACTGCAAATTGAACTCAAAACATTCCTTTTCAACTTTTTTGGATAGGAAAGAAAAAGGTGCAGTGGTTTCTTAATTTTTTTCCACAGCTGTATTCCTCGCTTGTTTGGCAGTTCTTCAGTTTCAGGCCAAATGATAAAGGTGAGGCAGTACACAACGTATCCAGTTGTAGAAAATGCAATATTTGTTTTCAAGTCTTATGAATAAGAGCATAATCATTTTATCAGGATATTTTATCAGTGTAATTTCAATACATTCTCTGATTATGATTAAAATAAAAAGATATTAGAATATCAGGGCAATAAAAAGCACCAACGCGTTGTGGCTCACATGCTTTCTTCAGGGTGCACAAAACAGACATTGTGTACATGTGACTTAAATCAAAACAGAAAAGGGGGGGGGTGGACCACATAACCCTATCAACAGTTCAGAAGCAAGAGTTACTGCTAGAAACACAAATAATGGAGCGTACTGACACCAATAAATAACTATGTAAAAAAAAAAAAAATTATTTAATATATTAGTACATATAGGTCTCAGATGGATTAAACATACATAGCCCCTGAGTAAGGATCTTGAATTCAATGGACAGTAAAATGATTGTGGGTGTAAAAGGTTATCTTCTTTAGGCAATGTATATCATGACAAACAAGTTGATCAAAAAACATATATCAGCAAATATATAGAACATGCCATTAGAACCGACAATGAAAACTATGCTATGGCTGTACATTAATGTAACCCATGTTAAAATATGACATAAGTAAGAATAAATAGTTTAAAAGCTGCATAAATAATTTGGAAGGTAAAAGTGATTCATTTAATGTAAGTTAATTCATCAGAGTTAATATTTTTTTTTTACAACAATCATTTAATGTTTAAGATTAAAAGTATGCCAGAAAATTCATGTTGCTACCCCTTTAAGGGACTAGTGACGCTAGACGCAGCACGTGAGTGACGCTGCAGCAGAGACCTGAGCGAGAGAGCAGAGGAAAATCGGAGAAAGAGAGTGAGCCGTGGCTAATAAGCAGAGAAAAGAGTAGAAAAGTTGATTTTGCAGCTGATGAACATAACTTACCTGGTCGGAAACTGACGGGCACTTAATGAGAACTAAGCCACACCGGTTTTTGTCAGTTTTTTGGCTCTGGTTGAAGCTCGGTCAGAGCAAGGATTGGTCTGCAGTATGCGGGAGTGCACATGCGTAGACGGGACTCAAGTTGGCGAGCCAGACCCAGACCTCCAATTCATCTTCTCTATCGTAGTTTACCACATTAGCGCCTTAGCCAGTGTCTACACCCCTGTAGCTAGCAAAACAGCTTACAGACTTACCTTTCAGAGTTAAAGGACATTGCGAAACAGACTGGCAAAGACTTTGCAGCTGTCCTCAGAGAAGAGCTCTCCGTGAAATAGCCCACACTTGTCCATGAAACAGCTTTTGAGTCAAATGTCCAATTACTTTTGGTCCCTTTAAAAAGAGGGGGCTACATATGAAAAGAGATGTAATTCCTAAACCCTTCCTCCAATTTGGATCTAAATACCCTCAAACTAAAGCTGAGAGACTGCACTTTAAGCCCATTATTCATCTGTATCTTCAATATATGTTGGTAAACCGACAAAATAACAAAACTCAGTTTCCAATTATTTCCGGACCAAACTGTATATACAAATCTAGTACACAATACATAATGTGCAAAACACAATCACAAATAGCGAATAAACTATCATAAAAAGAGAACACTAACATAGTTATATGTTTTGTTTGTAATTATTAAATATAGTTGTGCTTCTGGCATTTTTATTGCATCCAGTGAGACAGGAATGTCTATTATGATTCTTTATACTTTACTTGTGCTCATTTCATGGAAAAGTCTGCTGAAATAAAAAAAAGTTATACATAGACATTCAATACTTAGTCATAATACTCCTGCTAGGTAAGCCTTGTTTGCTGTTTTTAGAAGGTCTGGGGTTCGAAGTTTTAATTGTTACTGTCAACACACAAATCCATTATCATTTAACTTGCTAACCTAATTCTCAAACAGTGTTAGGTTTGGCTTTGTATGTCAATAATGGCTAAACAAGACGATAATGTCTGTATTGCATTCATTAGATAGTAGCATGGAACTTGTGATACTTATTGTTATTATTACAGCTTTGGAACACAAATGTGCTTATACTTTCGGTAAACAACTCCGTTGTGTACTGCTGACTTGTAGATCACAATCAGCCTGCTGGGCACCCCTGCCTAGAAGCCACCAATTAATTTACATTTTGAAGTATCTTGGTAAATTCCAAATATGGGGTGGAGAACAACTAAAAGCTTATTTAACTTTGGAGATCGAAGGGATCCCCAAAGTTAGCAATCACTGAGACTGTGTGATAGCTTGTACTGCTGTATGTCAACAGAGATGTATTGGCTGCATTGTAAATTTAGAATTTTATATTTGTTTCTAATAGTTATTACTGAAAAACAATATATGAAATTGAGTTAAAATCTTTACGTAAAGATCCATTCGTCACATCCAGCTACAGACCTAATGTCCTCTCCCCTTCCATAATTCGAAAGAAGGAAACGTTAAGCATTTAGCTGCATAATTATGTGACTTGAATCCTGTTCAATGACTAGCCCAGGGGTCCCAGGGACGGCAGGGCAATTGGCCAGCACCAGCCAGGTTTAAGGGGTTAGTAATCGAATATGGTTGCCTTTCCATGTCGCGGCTTGGGTTTCCTGGGGTACTTAATTGAGGTAGAAATCCAGAGAGTGCGTTCATTCTGGTGCGTAAGGATTTTGGTTATCCAGCAGCTTAATAATAACCAGAACTCAATCAATCAATCAAATGTATTTTATAAAGCCCTTTTTACAACAGCACAATGTGCTTTACAGAGACACCCGGCCTTAAACCCCAAGGAGCAAACAACAGTAGGGTTGAATTTCAGTGGCTGTTGAATGTTTTCCAAATGATATTATCGGTTTAATACCTCCCTCTTTCAAAATGTATCTACTCTCTATTTTCAGACATCCTTGTCAAGGAGTTGGACAAGCGTGCTTCAGGTCAAGCATTTGAGGTGATCCTGGCCCCTGACACCAAGGGGGAAATCCCTCTACCTCCACCAAAAGAGAAGAAGGAGATGTCTCTTGAAGAGATCCAGAAGAAACTGGAAGCCGCAGAGGAGAGACGCAAGGTACAGTTAGATGTTCACATATATATAAGAGAATTGAGCCACATCTGCTTTACTTACTTATTTTCTCACTGTTTTTCTATACATTAAAAAGTATGAAGCTTTGAACTATTTGTCCATTTTGTCGTCCATTCACTTTTAAGAGATTTATTTGTAATGATTTCTGGATCATTTTAATGATCCAGTTGATAAATAACTCCCAGACTTTAAACATATTATGAACCCCCCATCTAGCTGTCATAAGATGAATTCACAAATAAAAAATAAACTGCTGTGTAACTGCAAAATTGCTTATCTTTCAAACTTTTAAAACTGCTGCCGTTTTGACCAATTTCCCAACAAGCTAGATGAAAACTTAGTGCCTTTGGAATCTTCTTCTAATTCTCTGATTTTCAAATCTGAAATCAGAGTAGGAGTTGACTTGACCTATCATGAAGTAAATTACATTTTGTATTTCAGTGTCGTTTATAGAATAAACATCTGTTCTGAACACTTTCTCTAAGTTAAGCAAACAGTTGTAAAGTTACAATCTAGATGTCTTTTTTTATTTCTAATTTATGGTTACCACCAACATACTATGTAACTTTAATATTCCAATTTTTTTAGAGTCATGAGGCAGAGGTGCTGAAGCATTTAGCTGAGAAGAGAGAGCACGAGAAAGAAGTTCAAAAGAAAGCTATGGAGGAGAACAACAACTTCAGCAAGACAGCAGAAGAGAAGCTCAATCAGAAGATGGAAGCCAACAAAGAGAACCGCACGGCACGAATGGCAGCGCTTAATGAAAAATTTAAGGAGAAGGTTTGTCCTTTTTCGTTTTCGTCTTGAAGGATTTTTTTCAAATCTTCAATTAGAGAGAATTAAACATTTCAGTAATACATTTCTGTAAATGGGAAGAATGTGTTGCATCAAAATGTTATGCACCTTGTTCAACTTGCCTGCTGAGAAATCAGCTTAATGCTGATTCTGATAAAATAACAGTTCTGGTTCTATTAGATCTCTTATAGATAGGCTGGAAAATTGGGTAGGACTCCCCGGGACAGTCCTTGATTGGTTCAGATCTTATGTAGATGGCCGGAGTTACTTTGTCAACATTGGTAATCATGAATCTGATAAGTTGGCTATTACATGCAGAGTTCCACAGGGATCAGTTCTCGGACCGCTTCTGTTCAATCTCTATATGCTATCTCTGGGCCAAATTCTACAGAACAACAACATTAACTACCACAGCTATGCCGATGATAATAAAATATATGGCTCTCGAACCATATGACAACAGCTCAATAGACTCTCTGTGTCACTCTATAGAGCACATACAGTGGGGCAAAAAAGTATTTAGTCAGCTACCACTTGTGCAAGTTCTCCCACTTAAAAAGATGAGAGAGGCCTGTAATTTTCATCATAGGTACACTTCAACTATGAGAGACAAAATGAGAGAAAGAAATATAGAAAATCACATTGTAGGATTTTTTATGAATTAATTGGTTATTCCTCTGTAAAATAAGTATTTGGTCACCTATGAACAAGCAAGATTTCTGGCTTTCACAGACCTGTAACTTCACTCATTACCTGTATTAATGGCACCTGTTTGAACTTGTTATCAGTATAAAAGACACCTGTCCACAACCTCAAACAGTCACACTCCAAACTCCACTATGGCCAAGACCAAAGAGCTGTCAAAGAACACCAGCAACACAATTGTAGACCTGCACCAGGCTGGGAACCTGCACCAGGGAGCTGGGACCAAAGTAACAAAGGCTACCATCAGTAACACACAACGCCACCAGGGACTCAAATCTTGCAGTGCCAGACGTGTCCCCCTGCTTTAGCCAGTACATGTCCAGGCCCGTCTGAGGTTTGCTAGAGAGCATTTGGATGGTCCAGAAGAGGATTGGAAGAATGTCATATGGTCAGATGAAACCAAAATATAACTTTTTGGCAAAAACTCAACTCGTCTGATTGGAGGAGAAAGAATGCTGAGTTGCATCCAAAGAACACCATACCTACTGTGAAGCATGAGGGTGGAAACATCATGCTTTGGGGCTGTTTTTCTGCAAAGGGACCAGGACAACTGATCCGTGTAAAGGAAAGAATGAATGGGGCCATGTATCGTTTGATTTTGAGTGAAAACCTCCTTCCATCAGCAAAGGCATTGAAGATGAAACGTGGCTGGGTCTTTCAGCATGACAATGATCCCAAACACACCGCCTGGGCAAACAAGGAGTGGCTTCGTAAGAAGCATTTCAAGGTCCTGGAGTGGCCTAGCCAGTCACCAGATCTCAACCCCATAGAAAATCTTTGGAGGGAGTTGAAAGTCTGTGTTGTCCAGCGACAGCCCCGAAACATCACTGCTCTAGAGGAGATCTGCATGGAGGAATGGGCCAAAATACCAGCAACAGTGTGTGAAAACCTTGTGAAGACTTACAGAAAACGTTTGACCTCTGTCATTGCCAACAAAGGGTATATAAATAAGTATTGAAATACCATGTCATTCCTTACAATGATAAAATATATATGCGGTTAGCCTATCCAATGAAACCGCAACTATCTGTCATTTTGAAGTATAACTAGTAAAAGTTGTGGAGTTGTCAATGGAGGGCAATGGAATGAGAGTTTGATATGGTTTGCATTTACATTTTTAAGTATAATATCTAAGTGTGGTGCAGACAACTGTCCTCTAATAAGGACAATAGGTTTAAGTTAAGCAGAATGAAGTACATGGTGCAGGAAGCCTAAAACAATGTCCTCATACAGTGGGGCAAAAAAGTATTTAGTCAGCCACCAATTGTGCTAGTTCTCCCACTTAAAAAGATGAGAGTTGAGGTTGTGGACAGGTGTCTTTTATACTGATAACAAGTTCAAACAGGTGCCATTAATACAGGTAACGAGTGGAGGACAGAGGAGCCTCTTTAATAAGAAGTTACAGGTCTGTGAGAGCCAGAAATCTTGCTTGTTTGTAGGTGACCAAATACTTATTTTACAGAGGAATTTACCAATAAATTCATAAAAATGAGATTTTTTTTTCTCATTTTGTCTCTCAAACTGGAAGTGTACCTATGGCTCGGGCCTCTCTCATCTTTTTAAGTGGGAGAACTTGCACAATTGGTGGCTGACTAAATACTTTTTTGCCCCACTGTAAATACCTGGATGAACCAAAATTGCCTACAATTAAACCAAGATAAAACTGAGATTATTGTGTTTGGCAACAAAAATAAAAGAACAAGTATTAGTAAAGAGCTGGATTCTCTGGCCCTTAAAACCAGGGACCAATTGCGTAATCTTGGTGTTTTGATTGACTCAGACCTTACATTTAACACTCATATTAAAAGCGGTCACCAAAACAGCATTCTATCATCTAAAAAATATAGCCAGAATCAAAGGCTTGGTGTCCCAAAAAGACCAAGAGAAGCTCATCCATGCTTTTATCTCTAGTAGGGTTGACTACTGTAATGGCCTCTTAACTGGACTCCCGAAAAAGACTGTAAAAACAACTGCAGCTCATTCAGAATGCTGCTGCTAGAATGTTAACCAGGACCAAGAGAACATAGCACATCACTCTGGTTCTTAAATCTTTGCTTTGGCTTCCAGTCAGTTACAGAATTTCAATGTGGTGCTTTTAGTTTATAAATCTCTGAATTGTTTAGGACCCGAATACGTTTCTTATATGTTTGCAGAATGTAAACCGAGCAGGGCTCTTAGATCCATGAACACAGGTCAGCTAGTATAGCCCAGAGTCCAAACTAAACATGGAGAAGCTGCGTTTAACACTTATGCTGTACAAAACTGGAATAAACTACCAGAAGATCTTAGACGTGCCCCAAACGTATCATTTTTTAATCCTGTTTAAAAACACTTCTCTTCTCACGTGCCTATGACTGAGCACTTAAACTTAACAACACTGTCTAGCCTTATAGCTTCCCACTTTTAATCTTTATGTTTTCTTATTGTATTCTTTTCTTATTATGGTGTATTCATTTGCTTTGATGTTTTTATTTGAGTATTTGTTTTTATGTTATTGTTTTCATATATGTTTCTTTGTAAAGCACATTGAATTGCTTCGATGTATGAATTGCGCTAAATAAATTATCTTGCTTGCTTGCTTAATGTGATTTTTTTTCTTTCATTGTAGGATAAGAAGCTCGAGGAAGTACGAAAGGCCAAGGAAACAAAACCTGAGGGGGAAAACTGATTTTCTTTTGTAATATTTTTTTTTTTTACTTGTTCAAAGATAGTGTATATCATTTTCTGTTCATTGTCAGTAATATGTTTTCGTTCTAGTTTGTTTACCGTTAGTATTATTTAGGCTATCCATTGTTGCATTTGTCGTGGATGTCTAAAGAGTTCTTCCCTCACCTCCAGTAGATTTGTGTATTGCAGCTTATTACCTTTGAGATAAGCAGTGTTTTTACCTGAACGGAAGCATGCCATAGTAGGTCCATAACATTGTGAATTGCATAATACAAGTAAATCCTTGTACCTCTGTGAGATAAAACTGTTGTTATCCAAACTTAATAAAGTTGCAGTTCTTTAATGGCCAGTACCTATTTTGGGTTTCAGATTCCCCATTCGTATTCTTTCATTCACTATTGGTGCACACCTACACTCCACACTTGAATGGAATCATGTTGGTGATGCTTATTTCATCATTTACATTTTTATTTAATTAATTTAGCAGGCACTCATTGGGAACAACTTTGTGCAAACAGTAATTTTCAAATAGTGGCTACGGAAAGTTTTCAGACACCTTCGGTTTCTCCAGATATTGTTATGTTATTGACAACTTGTAATTGATTAAAAAAAAAAGTGCCATCAAAATACACAATACCCCATAACGACAATGTGAAACCCGTTTTCTATACATTAGTGCCAGTTCATTGATAAAAAAAAAATATATATATCTCATGTATTTGGACCCTTTTCTTCAGTCCTTTGTAGAAGTGCATTAGCAACAATCACAGCTTCGAGTCTTATAAGGTATGCCTTTACCAGCTTTGTACACCTAGATTTGGCCAGGTTTTCCAATTCTTTCATGCAGATCCTCTCAAGATCTGTCAGATTGGAGCATCAGTGAATTGCGATATTCAGGTTTCCCGATACATTTTCAATAGGGTTCAAGTCCACTCAAGGATGTGTGCATTGGGCAGTAGGCTGAGGTCATGTGCGCTATGTATTAGTTTTTTTTCAAGGACCTCTGTATTTTGCTTAATTCATCTTAACAATCCTGTCCAGTCTTCCAGTCTGTGCTGCTGAGAAGCAACCCCATTGCATGACGTTCCCACCACTACAAATGTCATAGAAACAAATTATATTACCTAATGGAAGCATATACATAGAAAACAGAATTGCCCCCAAGATGGAACCTGGTGGAATACGACATATGACAGGCACAGAGGAAGACCATTGTTAATGGACACTACAAATGCTCTATTTGACAGATTCGACTTGAACCAATCTAGTGCAATCTCTGAGATCTCAACCCAATTTCTAGGTCTGAAAATAAAAATGTTATGGTCTATTCATAGTTTACAGTCACGTGGTTGCTCTGACAGCCTGGCGGGCAAAACATTGTTCAATCATTGCGGCTAACACTGGACATTTTATGGAGCTGGTGCACAAGCTGGTCAAATTTTCTACTTATACAGACCGGGTTTAGATAACCTCACAAAACATGAAAAACAAAGGTATGAAAACACACTGTAAGACTTACAGTAGGCACTTGTGACCCCTATACAGCACCTGCTGTGTTATTACATCGTTACAAACTGCGAAATCCTTGCCTGAGCTGAACTTTGAGGATGTGTACATAGTGTGGTAGATTGCAGGGAGAGGTGAGGGGAGTGGTAATTGAAGGAAGGGATCTTGCGGCTCATTGGCTCCACCCCCGAGCCCTATATGGACTTCCTCTTCCAACACGGAGAGGCTGGGATTAATTGGGTGATTCGTTTTTGGAGGGAAAAAGGGAAGCAGGTGGTTTTGAAGGGAGAGAGAGGACAGAGAACAGGAGAGGTGGAGATAAGACGGAGTGGGACAGCGTGTGGAGAGTAGAGTGAAGAGAATATTGAACTAAACTGTGACTAAGTGGTGTGACCTGGACTGGCTGACTAACCCCCTGTCTACCGAACTGTTTTGGATGAGGACCTGTTTGTGGATTACCTGTGGACTACCTGGGGATAGAAGACGATGAGAATGGATTGTGGACCGTGAAGCAATGGACGGTGAAGTAGAGGCAAAATCCCCGCCTACGCTCTGAATTATCCTTAATAAACTTTCCAACTGTGTTCAACTGTACTCCTAGTGCCGGCTTGTGTCATTGAACTGGTGACGTGGAAGCCCACACCCCTGGGCTTGCCACAATAGTTATACCTTGTGGAGAATTCATCCCCTTACACTGCTACCAAAATGAAAGTGTCCAAAAGTACAGACAGCTATCTGTACATTTGATCATGGTGGGTCAATAATGCAATTGTTTTGAGGTACGAGCGGGTAGGAAAAGCTGACCATGCTGAAACCTGTTTTCCCTCCTCTGCAATACATCACTATGAGTTAAAACACTTGTGTTCCAGAATCTACTCATGTTTTAACTTGGTTTTAACTTGGTTAAAACATGAAAAACATGACGGACTCACCATGCACTCAGTTCATTGGTCAGAAAAAGCTATGCCGTGACTATTAGAGTCCTCATGGGTATATCCGCTTGTAAACTCTGTGAAACATAATACTGCAGACTAAAAACATAAAAAAACATCATCTTTCGCTTATCCAGGCCCGGGTCGCGGGGGCAGCAGTCTAAGCACAGATGCCCAGACATCCCTCTCCCTAGACACTTCCTCCAGCTCTTCCGGGGGGACACCGAGGCGTTCCCAGGCCAGCCGGGAGACATAGTCCCTCCAGCGTGTCATAGGTCTTCCCTGGGGTCTCCTCCCGGTGGGACGGGACCAGAACACCTTCCCAGGAAGGCGTTCCGGAGGCATCCGAAACAGATGCCCAAGCCACCTCAGCTGACCCCTCTCGATGTGGAGGAGCAGCAGCTCTACTCTGAGCTCCTCCCGGGTGACCGAGCTTCTCACCTTATCTCTAAGGGATCGCCCAGCCACCCTGCGGAGAAAGCAGGGTGACCCAAAGCTCATGACCATAGGTGAGAGTAGAACGTAGATTGACCGGTAAATCGAGAGCTTCGCCTTGCGGCTCAGCTCTTTCTTCACCACGACAGACCGATACATTGACTGCATTACTGCAGAAGCTGCACCGTTCCATCCTTCCCTCACTCGTGAACAAGACCCCTAGATACTTAAACCCCTCCACTTGAGGCCGGCACTCTCCACCAACCTGAAGTGGGCAAGCCATCCTTTTCCGATTGAGGACCATGGCCTCGGATTTGGAGGTACTGATTCTCATCCCCACCGCTTCAGACTGCAGACTATGATTTGCAAATACAAATCATTTTGTCACAGTTATAGCGACATTTTAGTAACAAAACTTAGTGTGCATATTTTATGTTGGCAAGTGTTATTAATGAGATTCCAAATATCAAGTTAGTTATACTATGCACATTTTTTATACAACTACAAAAGTAATTCCAAGTTAGCACAATTATTTTACAAATAAAAAACGTTTGTTGCTGTTTTACCTTAATATAAAAAGGGATATACACCCATTTTAGATGTGGCCTTATTTTATTGATTTTGAAGATACATTTGTCATCATTTCCAATTAAATATAAAACAAACATTCTCAAAACATGTTTTTTCTTAATACACATTTATAAACAAACCCGTCGCTTGCAGCGCCGTGTTTGATAATAATAATACATTTTATTTTTAGGCATCTTTCTAAGCACTCAAGGTCACCATACAAGACACAAATCATAATAAAGATAAAAACAAACAGAACAATGCTATAAGCAGATGAAATGATCATGTTGGATATGCCAGTATGAAAAGACGAGTTTTCAGACGGGTTTTGAAAACGGATGTCTGCTGAATGAGAATTCCAGAGGCGAGGGGCAGAGTGGCTGAAGGCTCTAAACCCCATAGTGGTCAAACGGGCAGGAGATACAGTGAGGTGAATAGAAGACCTGAAAGTACAGGTTGGTATGTTGATATGAAGGAGGTCAGTGAGGTACAGAGGAGCAAGGTTGTGAATGGTCTTAAAGGTGAGGAGCAGAATCTTAAAATCAATGCGGTACTTTACAGGGATCCAATTGCTGAAGAACAGGAGTGATGTGATTAATAGAAGATGTTCTGTTGATGATACGAGCGGCAGAGTTCTGAACCAGTTGAAGTTAGAGAGGAAGACCGGAGAGAAGAGAGTTACAGTACTCGATACAGGATGTAACCAGGGTATGAGAATGGCTGTACTAGTGGGTGTGAGAGACGGACGAAGATGATTGATGTTTTACGTAAATGGAAGTATGCAGACCAAGTCACATTATTAATGTGAGCTTGAAATGAAAGTGTGCTGTCGAGGATGACACCCAGACTCTTAACCTGAGGGGAGGGAGAAACTGAGGAGTTATCATTGGAAAGTGAGAAACTGTCATGTTTTGTCAGAGTGGATTTTGTGCCAGAGGACAACCTCTGTTTTGTCATTGTTAAGTTTGAGGAAGTTGCAGGAAAACCAGGATTTGATTTCCGTTAAGCAATCAGTGAGGGAGGTGGGTGGGAGGGTTGAGTTAGGTTAGGTTTAGTTTACATGTATAGCTGGGTGTCATCTGCATAGCAGTGGAAATGGATATTGAATTTATGAAAGATATGACCAAGAGGAAGTAGATAGATGATAAACAGAAGGGGCCCCAGGACAGAGCCCTGGGGAACACCGGTAATGATAGGAGATGGATGTGCCTCTTTACTGCTTTGTCCAGGTTGTCCAACGAACAACGCTTCTTTGTGTCCAGTATCAGCTTGCAGCTGCATCTGAGAAGTCATGTGTGTTGTTTTAGCAATTGTAATATGCTTTATGCTTAATTCAATGTTAGAGTTTGCAGTCAGACTATTTCTGACCTTCAAAGTCAGTCCAGCTACATTCTTCATCAATACATTTTAGACTAATCTGATTAACCACTAATCCCAGCACACCACTGTTGTGTCGACTGTTCTACTTGAGATATGAAAGACAAAACATTAATTTTTCAGCACAGTATTGGAGCCATCTAACGCAGAAGATGTACATATTCAACCAATGCAGTAAAGCAATAAATGTGAAAATATTTTTGTTATGCCCCTTCTACGCTTAACAAATAGATGTCTATAGATAAAGGGTAATTAACAAGTTATTAATCAAGTTAAACTCAATGTTAACCAATTCATATAACAAGGTACAGTGTTTATTGTAGTGTTATTCCCACCAAATTTTTCCTCCCCAAAGCCCACAATCCAGACAACCCAAGACTAATCTTGTTTAAAACATTTGCATGATTAATGTTCCCTTTCACGCAGCCACCACCCACTTGTTGGTAATAAAAATTCACATTCACCTTTCATGCGGCCTATACTTTTCATCCTCGCCAGCAGTATTGCATAGGTCCCGACTGCACGCTATGAAAATAAGGTTCTAATAATTCTAATAAAATTACAAACCGCATAAATCTAACATAGTAGGTACTGTAGTTAAACGTTCAAATTACAGATTTCGTCTTGCTCGAGAAGACCAGGCCCATGGCTGTTAGAAATACAGCCAATAGTCTGGTTAATTTGCTAGGAGTAACAAAATTACTTGGACTACCTGGAACTGTTGTCGTGTTTTCAGTAGCCATTTCCATGGCTTGGTGAGTTGAATAGAAAATAGCTGGAATGCATTCTCGACGCTTTACTGAAATGTTAGACTTTGATTACAACTGCCAGTAAAACAAAATTGCGAAGTAAAACGTTCTTGTGAGTTTAAAAAAGAAGCGGGGTTGTAGTGAACTCCAATCCTCTTAATTTCCCTGGTCATTGAAAATCACACTCCTGGTTTTCTTCGCCAGATTGGGTTATTTAGTTTTCCATCACTACGCCCTCACACTTCAATTAATTTGATTGGCCATCGAAACATAAAGTCTGTGCCAAGTCCGTCACCTTCCAGTTTTGAGCCATAATCAGAAAACCGTGTCATCTCCCGCTCTTTTATTTATTTAACACCTTAAACGTAATTTTCTCCAACGGACTTGAGTCCAGTGAAATGACGGACTCTGCAAGGCAGATGATCGCCAACAGAGAAACTGGCCAATGCAGCTGTGTGCACAAAGTGCAAAAACATTTTGGGGGCCTAAGCTAAGACAAAAGCAGAGAGGAAATCAATAGAGACTGAAAAGAGTGAGAATAACCAACTGACCATATCAGTAATTTGCAATTACTTTGCAATACTGATATTATTTGCCTTCCCCGTAAAAAGCTGTTTGTCATGTCAAATGAAGATAGAGAGGATCTGCATAGGGTTTTCACATTATTATATCCACTGAGAAACCAAACTTTTGCACACCTGTAAACAAAAGTACTCCCGCACCCAGTCTGCATTACTAGCAATAAGAATGTAATAACAACTTTTAGGTACCGACTTTAGGCTGCCTGCTGAGTGTAAACTGTTGAAATCTTGGTACTGAAATTTAATTAAATTCTTATTGCATGCATGTTACGCAGACTGGGTGCAGGAGTGATTTTGTTTACATTATTATATCTAAACAAGGATCTTGCCATTGTTGTTTCTTGAACTTTGCAATATATAACATCAAACTTCTTGTGAATCTGAATCCTCAACCAGCCTATTTATAAAGGCTTTTATTCAATTACTTGTTTGTTATTTTATTTCTCATGGTAAACAGCCACATGGTCATGATAAACAGCCACACACTTGTAAACAATAAACATATTATTATGGAACAACTTTTGTTGCATTTTAAAAATTATTTTAAAACCATATAATGTACTAAATATATTTCAGTGTGTTAAAATTGATACACATTATTTGATTTAAATTATATCCAAGTATACAACATTTAAAAATAACTTGGTTATTTCACTCAATTAACTATTTCTATACTACTTTATGTCCAAAAGCATAACACTTTTAGTAAACTGCTTTTTAACTTCCGGGCCTGTCCCACCGGGAGGAGACCCCGGGGAAGACCTAGGACACACTGGAGGGACTATGTCTCCCGGCTGGCCTGGGAACGCCTCGGTGTCCCCCCGGAGGAGCTAGAGGAAGTGTCTAGGGAGAGGGAAGTCTGGGCATCTCTGCTTAGACTGCTGCCCCCGCGACCCGGCCACGGATAAGCGGAAGAAGATGGATGGATGGATGGATGCTTTTTAACTTTAGGTTGCCTGCTGAGTGTAAACTGTTGAAATTAGAATGAGGACAAAAGACAAGTGTTAAAATACAATTTGCATGTGCAAAGTTTAAAGAGTTTCCAGAAATGTCAAGAGCTGACTTCTTACGACTGGTTAAAATAGTTTTATATCGTGACTTTTCTGTACTGGCCTTTTACCTGTCACCATTACAAAGATGTTTACTTGTATGGACACACTCCGAAACAGGCAGTCGAAGGTGGGGGCCTAGACAACCCGATCCCTGGACACGGAAACTAGCTCTAGGGATGTGGAATGTCACCTCGCTGGTGGGGAAGGAGCCTGAGATCGTGCGTGAGGTTGAAAGGTTCCGACTAGAGGTAGTCGGGATCACCTCTACGCACGGCTTGGGCTCTGGAACCACACTCAATGAGAGAGGATGGACTCTTGACCACTCTGGAGTTGCCCATGGTGAGAGGTGGCGGGTTGGTGTGGGTTTGCTTATAGCTCCCCAGCTCTGCCGCCATGTGTTGGAGTTTACCCCGGTGAACGAGAGGGTCGTTTCCCTGCGCCTACGGGTCGGGGATAGGTCTCTCACTGTTGTTTGTGCCTACGGGCCGAACGGCAGTGCAGTGTACCCGACCTTCTTGGAGTCTCTGGGAGGGGTGCTGGAAAGTGCTCTGACTGGGAACTCTATCTTTCTACTGGGGGACTTCAACGCCCACGTGGGCAAAGACAGTGACACCTGGAGGGGCGTGATTGGGAGGAACGGCCCCCCTGATCTGAACCCGAGTGGTGTTCAGTTATTGGACTTCTGTGCTAGTCACAGTTTGTCCATAACGAACACCATGTTCAAGCATAAGGGTGTCCATCAGTGCACGTGGCACCAGGACACCCTAGGCCGCAGGTCACCAGGACAATCCCCGAACCCGGTGGTGGACACCGGAAGTAAGGGATGCTGTCAAGCTGAAGAAGGAGTCCTATCAGGCCTGGTTGGCTTGTGGGACTCCTGAGGCAGCTGACGGGTACCGACAGGCCAAGCGGACTGCAGCCCTGGTGGTTGTGGAGGCAAAAACTCGGGCCTGGGAGGAGTTCGGTGAGGCCATGGAGAAGGACTATCGGCTGGCCTCGAAGAGATTCTGGCAAACCGTCCGGCGCCTCAGGAGAGGGAAACAGTGCCCTACCAACGCTGTTTACAGTAGAGGTGGGCAGCTGTTGACCTCAACTGGGGATGTCATCGGGCAGTGGAAGGAGTACTTCGAGGATCTCCTCAATCCCGCAGTCACGTCTTCCATTGAGGAAGCAGAGGATGATGGGTCAGAGGTGGACTCGTCCATCACCCGGGCTGAAGTCACTGAGGTGGTCAAGAAACTCCTCGGTGGCAAGGCACCGGGGGTGGATGAGATCCGCCCTGAGTACCTCAAGTCTCTGGATGTTGTGGGGCTGTCTTGGCTGACACGCCTGTGCAACATCGCGTGGCGGTCGGGGACAGTGCCTCTGGGATGGCAGACCAGGGTGGTGGTCCCTCTTTTTAAGAAGGGGGACCGGAGGGTGTGTTCCAACTATAGGGGGATCACACTTCTCAGCCTCCCCGGGAAAGTCTATGCCAGGGTTCTGGAGAGCAGAATACGGCCGATAGTAGAACCTCGGATTCAGGAGGAACAGTGTGGTTTTCGTCCGGGCCGTGGAACACTGGACCAGCTCTATACCCTCTACGGGGTGTTGGAGGGTTCATGGGAGTTTGCCCAACCAATCCACATGTGTTTTGTGGATTTGGTGAAGGCATTCGACTGTGTCCATCCTGTGGAGAGTGCTTCGGGAATATGGGGTCCTGGGTCCTTTGCTAAGGGCTGTCAGGTCCCTGTATGACCGAAGCAGGAGCTTGGTCCGCATTGCCGGCAGTAAGTCAGACTTGTTCCCAGTGCATGTTGGACTCCGGCAGGGCCGCCCTTTGTCGCCGGTTCTGTTCGTAATTTTTATGGACAGAATTTCTAGGCGCAGCCAGGGGCCGGAGGGTGTCAGGTTTGGGGACCACACAATTTCGTCTCTGCTCTTTGCGGATGATGTTGTCGTGTTGGCCCCTTCAAACCAGGACCTTCAGCATGCACTGGGATGGTTTCCAGCCGAGTGTGAAGCGGTGGGGATGAAAATCAGTACCTCCAAATCCGAGGCCATGGTCCTCAGTCGGAAAAGGGTGGCTTGCCCACTTCAGGTTGGTGGAGAGTGCCTGCCTCAAGTGGAGGAGTTTAAGTATTTAGGGGTCTTGTTCACAAGTGCGGGAAGGATGGAACGGGAGATTGACAGACGGATCGGTGCAGCTTCTGCAGTAATTCGGTCGATGTATGGGTCTGTCGTGGTGAAGAAAGAGCTGAGCCGCAAGGCAAAGTTCTCGATTTACCAGTCAATCTACGTTCCTACTCTCACCTATGGTCATGAGCTTTGGGTCATGACCGAAAGGACAAGATCCCGGATACAGGCGGCTGAAATGAGCTTTCTCCGCAGGGTGGCTGGGCGATCCCTTAGAGATAGGGTGAGAGGCTCAATCACCCGGGAGGAGCTCAGAGTAGAGCCGCTGCTCCTCCACATCGAGAGGGGTGGCTTGGGCATCTGTTTCGGATGCCTCCGGAACGCCTTCCTGGGAAGGTGTTCCGGTCCTGTCCCACTGGGAGGAGACCCCAGGGAAGACCTAGGACACGCTGGAGGGACTATGTCTCCCGGCTGGCCTGGGAACGCCTCTGTGTCCCCCCGGAAGAGCTGGAGGAAGTGTCTGGGGAGAGGGAAGTCTGGGCATCCCTGCTTAGACTGCTGCCCCCGCGACCCGGCCACGGATAAGCGGAAGATGATGATGATGACTATAATCTCAATCTTTTGTCTAAATCCAAATTATAACATATATTAGAATCAAATTTAGTGCATATGGAAAGCCATGTGTTTTACTTAACTTCTAAAAAATTATTACCCTCTGTGTATTTTTCCCTCTAACCAGTCTTCCTGTGACGAGGCATATAGAGACAACATACATGCATTCCAACTTGGTGGAAAGACCACCCTTCGTAAAGGCCTATGGGTCCTACTGACATCACACATCACAAAACAAAACAGGGTATTTCTTGAATGGCTGTTAAAACATGTAATTTACCATCAAAGTTCCTTTCTCAACTTTTCAAGTCCTTTTTTCAACTTTTCCAGTTCAGACATTTGTTCAGCCGATGCCCGAATGCATTCTTTCTCCATCAAATATATTTCAAGACCATCTTTGAGGAATTTATCATTCCATTTTTTAATTTCTGAAGACACAATCAACAACCATTGTGTTTTTTGTAATTCATCAGGCATTCTTAGAAATTCTTCCCATGTTTTCTGTATATCTACAAAACTCAAAAAATCTTCTTCTGGAACAATGGCATATTTTTAAATTATCTCTTGGCGACAGTCATCTATTTTCAAGCTCTTTTTGATGTCATCAGCCAATGATTTAGCCTTTTCATTACAACATCAGGGCTGCAGTCCCCGTTTGTACCACATTGTTATTTTATTTTACTTCAATTGTACAAATATTTTACATATGTCCCTTGATACTCTTTTATCAATGACTTCCAGATAACATGAGGAAGTTTCATCACTGTAAACGTGGCCTAAAAGGACTTAGCTTCTCCTGTGGTTTTTTATGGACTAAGACTCAGAACACATATTTCAGTGTCAATATAAGTCTTGTGTCCTCACCACAGGTTTCTACAGCCTAAAAAACTAGGTATTCTGGTTCAAAGATGTTGATCTTCTATAGTTCTTACATGTTCTCCAATAATTACAAAGTTAACACAGTCTTTTATGCCAATACACATAGGAGGTGGTCAGTGGTCATTACACAGTCCATTATCCTCCAATAAGAAAGGTTTATTCTACAAAATACCCTTGTATGGTATGCTTCAACCTATGTTCCTTGGGCCTATTCAATAAGGCTTATGACAGTGACATGGATAGGATGTATGGGGCTCATCTGTAACGGGCATCACGTCCTATCTATTGTCCTTTGTCCAGAGTTAGTGAGCACTTATGTGTTGTGTTAAGTTTTTCATGCCCATATCCTTTCACAGTTCTACTCTTTAATGAAATGGGTACAGCATAGAAGAGAAACAGAAACTGGTATCGATCCTATTGACATTAGAATCAATCTTCAAAAACAAGATGTATTGTCATGTAGTATTGATATTTTGGGATCGATGCCCCCACCCCTAAACTCCAAAGCTCTCGCCCATCACTTTGCAATTTAAACAAGACTGGGCTGACCTCCATAACTTCTAACATATTGGTACACTTTCATTTACAAAGCCATGCTTAGCCGGGTTCCATTTTACACATGTTCTTACATTGTCCTGGGGACTAATTATAAATATTGCCTGTAAAATTTAGTTACATTAAATGATTTTAAATCTATTATGAATCTATGGTGGACAATGATATGGGGGGGCTGTAAATGTTTTTATCTTTAACTTAATAATAATTAAGTTAATAATAATAACTTGTATAATAACTTATATAAAAATAACTTATATATAAAAAATTAAAAAATTGTATAATGTGTAATTAGGAATTTGGTTTCTTTGTTTTTATGTTGTGATTAATATGAATCTTCTGTGTGCTACTATTTTTCGCCAGGTCTCGCTTGGTAAATAGATATTTAATCTTAATGAGGTGCAACCTGTTTAAGTAAAGCATTTAAATGCTTGGGGTATTTGAAGGTCATGGCACGTCCTCCTATCCATCAATGCTAAACCTAGGCCCAAAGTGAAGTTTCCTAACAGATGGTTATAAATGCATAACACAATTTACTGTACAAATTCCAAATAATGGAGGACAGGATTCTGATCCAACAAAGGCCTCTTAACATAAGAAACTGTTACTGATCATGAAAAAGCTGAGATCAAAGATTTAAGTTGTTCTCTTTGCCATAAAATTATGAATATATAACTTGCCTGCCCCCTGTAGTATTGTGATATGGGCATACTGTTTTATCTTTTATTTTAAATTACCCTACAAAATTACTCTGTGAGGAAACCAAAATGTTATTCACTAAAAGCTCTACTTGAATATCCCTGTGATCAATGACAGGTAATAGAATTCACAATGCACACAATGCAACCTTTGCTTGGTAGTAAATGGATTATCCCTGTAAACACCGTAGTCTAATATGTGAATTGTTACAAACTACAGCTCCAGAAATTTTAAGAGACCACTGCACCTTTTTCTTTCCTTTCTAAAAAAGTGGAAAAGGAAAGTTTTGAGTGAGGAACAGTAGCGTTCAATTTGCAGTGGTCTCTTAATTTTAACTCTTCTGTTCCTCACTCAAAACCTTCCTTTTCGAAAGAAAAAGGTGCAGTTGTCTCTTAATTTTTCCCGGAGCTGTAGTGTTTTTGTTACAAGTTTAAGACAACAATGTGCTTGACAAGGCTGTCCTCTAGTGGTTGTCATAGGACACCTTTCCTTATAATACAAGCATGAACAAAAACAAACTCTTGTGGACTGTTTTACTTCAACACTGTGGTGGCTGTATAACAACTCCAGGCAGTTCAGACAAGATGTTTTGGGGTTCTATGATAACCATGAAATTATGCCCAAAAATGCTGTTACTGTACGTAATAGGCCTACTGCAAATGGATTGCCACTATACTGGGTAAAATAATGCATTTGGATGTTTAAACCTACAATGTTTCATGCTTAACGGAACATTAAATGATCTCTGCTTGTATGTCCTTCTAGTTATAACAATGTTTGAATATGTTCCATTCTAAAGTCACACCTCTGGCAGCTGCAAAATCAATGATTTGCCTTTGCATCTGTATAATTAAGTAAATCTGCAAATCTTAATTGTTTTATTTGTGTATTCTTGGTGAAAATGACTAATATTTCCAAATATATTATATTTACTAATCTATTAGAATGATTTCCAATGAAAATAACCCAGTGATAAAACAGCAAAGACTAAGATTAAGTGAACACTATTTATTAAAGTACCACAAAATATGAATACAGTCATTATTACACATTGTGTTTATTTTGTAGGCATACTGTAAGACATTCTGGTCCTTCTCAATTGCCTTGATTAAGCTACACACTGCGTCGAAGAACTGAATACAGTGGTTAAATTATTTTAGTTGTCAATTGCACACAAGGTTCAATCAAATTGCAACAATTAGGTTAACTGTCTTGCTCACTGACAGAACAGAATGTTTCACCTTAAGGGTACTAGGATTCAATCTAGCTATCTGCTCAAACCGTGAGGCAAGCTGTCACCCTGGCAATAGGTATTGAGTGTCAGTAGTATCAAGGTTAACAGTTACGGTTGTGCTCATAAGTTTGCATACCCTGGCAGAAATTGTGAAATTTTGGCATTGATTTTTTAAATAAGGCTGATCATGCAAAACATTTTATTTAAGGATAGTGATCATATGAAGCCATTTATAATCACATAGTTGTTTGGCTCCTTTTTAAATTATAATGATAACAGAAATCACCCAGATGGCCCTGATCAAAAGTTTACATGAAAATGGCAATTAAAGTTGAATTTCCCACATCTGTGGCTTTTTATATTGCAATTAGTGTCTGTGTGTATATACAGTAGACATTGATTTTGTTTGCTCTCATGTGGATGCACTGAGCAGGCTAGATATTGAGCCATGGGGAGCATAAAAAGTACTGCCAAAAGACCTGCGTAACAACGTAATGGAAATTTATAAAAGTGGAAAAGGATATAAAAACATATCCAAAGCCTTGCCAGTAATGTTCAATCACTTATTAAGAAGTGGAATTCGGGGATCTGTTGATACCAAGCCAAGGTCAGGTAGACCAAGAAGGATGTCAGCCAAAACTGCTAGAAGAATTGTTCGGGAAACAAAGAAAAACCCACAGGTAATCTCAGGAGACATGCAGGCTGCTCTGGAAAAAGACAGTGTGGTTGTTTCAATGAGCACAATACAATGATACATGAACAAAAATGAGCTGCATGGTTAAGTTGCTAGAAAGAAGCCTTTACTGTCCCAGTGCCAGAAAAATGCCCGGTTACAATATGCCAGACGACACCTTGACACGCCTCACATCTTCTAGCACACTGTAATTTGGAGTGACAAGACCAAAATAGAGCTTTATGCTCACAACCATAAGCGCTAAGTTTGGACAGGGGTCAACAAGGCCTATAGTGAACAGAATACCATCTCCACTGTGAAGCATGGTGGTGGCTCACTGAGGTTTTGAGGGTGTGTTAGCTCTAAACGCACAGGGAATCTTGTGAAAATGTATGGCAAGATGAATGCAGTATGTTATCCGAAAATACTGCCAGGCAATTTGTATTCTTCTTCACAAAAGCTGTGCAAAGGATGCTCTGGGACTTTCCAGCACGACAATGACCCGAAGCACAAGGCCAAGTTGACCCTCTTGTGGATACAGCAGAAAAAAGTGAAGGTTCTGGAGTGGCCATCACAGTCTCCTGACCTTAATATCATCGAGCCACTCTGGGGAGATCTCAAATGTATGGATGACCAAAGACTTTGCATGACCTGGAGGCATTTTGTCAAGACGAATGGGCAGCTATACCACCTGCAAGAATTTGGGGCCTCATAGAAAACTATTACAAAAGACTGCATGCTGTCATTGATGCTAAAGGGGGCAATACCCAGTATTAAGGACTAAGGGTATTTAGAATTCACAGAAGGCTGAAGACATACAGTGGGGAGAACAAGTATTTGATACACTGGCAATTTTGCAGGTTTTCCTACTTACAAAGCATGTAGAGGTCTGTAATTTTTATCAAAGGTACACTTCAACTGTAAGAGACGGAATCTAAAACAAAAATCCAGATTAACTGCACCTGTTTGAACTCGTTAACTGTATAAAAGACACCTGTCCACACACTCAATCAAACAGACTCCAACCTCTCCACAATGGCCAAGACCAATGAGCTGTGTAAGGACATCAGGGATAAAATTGTCGACCTGCACAAGGGTGGGATGGGCTACAGGGCAATAGGCAAGCAGCTTGGTGAGGAGGCAACAACTGTTGGTGCAATTATTAGAAAATGGAAGAAGTTCAAGATGGCGGTCTCCCTCAGTCTGGGGCTCCATGCAAGATCTCACCTCGTGGGGCATCAATGTTCATGAGGAAGGTGAGGGATCAGCCCAGAACTACCAGGACCTGGTCAATGACCTGAAGTGAGCTGGGACCACAGTCTCAAAGAAAATCATTAGTAACACCTAATTAAAATCCTGCGGTGCACTCAAGGTCCCCCTGCTCAAGCCAGCGCATGTCCAGGCCAATCTGAAGTTTGCCAATGACCATCTGGAGGAGGAATGGAAGAAGGTCACGAGGTCTGATGAGACAAAAATAGACCTTTTTGGTCTAAACTCCACTTGCCGTGTTTGGAGGAAGAAGAAGGATGAGTACAACCCCAAGAACACCATCCCAACCGTGAAGCATGGAGGTGGAAACATCATTCTTTAGGGATGCTTTTCTGCAAAGGGGACAGGATGACTGCACTTTATTGAGGGGAGGATGGATGGGGCAATATATTGGGTTATCTGGGCCAACATCCTCCTTCCCTCAGTAATAGCATTGATGATGGGTCGTGACTGGGTTTTCCAGCATTACAACGACCCGAAACACACAGCCAGGGCAACTAAGGAGTGGCTCCATAAGAAGCATCTCAAGGTCCTGGAGTGGCCTAGCCAGTCTCCAGAACTGAACCCAATAGAAAATCTTTGGAGGGAGCTGAAAGTCCGTATTGCCCAGCGACAGCCCCAAAACCTCAAGGACCTGGAGAAGGTCTGTATGGAGAAGTGGGCCAAAATCCCTGCTGCAGTGTGTGCAAACCTGGTCAAGAACTACAGGAAACGTAAGATCTCTGTAATTGCAAACAAAGGTTTATGTACCAAATATTCAGTTCTGCTTTTCTAATGTATCAAATACTTATGTCATGCAGTAAAATGAATTACTTAAAATCATACAATGTGATTTTCTGTATTTTTTTTTTTAGATCCCTACACTCCCTAGACTTCTACAGGCTTGGTAAGTGGGAAAACATGCAAAATCGGCAGTTTATCAAATACTGAAAACATGAGTGAGCAGACAAAACACGTCTTATTTCTTATGGGATTCACATTCAACTGTAGTTCATAACAAAATGGCACAATCATAAAACAAAGCATGGCAACAAAGAAAAAAATCAACTGACCTCTTTTCAAAAGTCTGCATACCCTTAGTTCTTAATACTGCGTATTGCCCCTTTTAGCAACAATGACAGGGGGCAGTCTTTTGTAATAGTTCTCTATGAGGCCCTGAAATCTTGCAGATGTTATAGCTTCTACATGCTTTGTAAGTGGGAAACACTGCTGATTTTGCAGGTTATCAAATACATGTTCTCCCCACTATACAACATGATGTTAATTCCTGTTTTTGTTTTTTTTTACAGCCTATTTTCATCTTTATTGACCAGGTCAATAATTTTGGAGGTGAGTGTCGATTGCACTTTTTAATAATATTAACACTGGCAATATATCATGGCAGTCTGGCAGAGTTAAGCAAATAGATTCAGCCACAGGGTGATTTGTGTCAGACCAGATGGAAAAAGGCATTGCTGGTCATTTGAAACTTTTTTTTTTTAAACAAAAATGTTTTTACCAAGTACTCAGGAGGGGCATGAACAATCTCTCTGTCCACTTGATCCCTGCTATGTAGGTCATTATTACAAGGGTTCAATCGGTAACAGATTAGTACATTACGATTCTATTCAATCAGTACTGCTGAATTGTTTATCATGAAAGCAGACCCCAATACCGGGGACATTGATTTTATAGTTCAATCACACTGTAAAGCTGTACTGTCGCAATACAGAGTGAAGACAGCCTTAATATTTTGTGTATCATTAACAATATCACAAAAAAATCATGACTCACATTCTGCCATCTGTTAAATATAGGCTATGCATTTGAGGTGACATCATCAATAAAATTCTATTGTAAAACAGAAGTAATTAAAACTCAAGACAGATAGTTGGCATAATGAAACAAACCAGTCTAGGTTGATATACAGCTCCAGAAAAAAATAAGATACCACTGCACCTTTTTCTTTCCTTTACAAAAAAGTTGAAAAGGAAGGTTTTGAGAGAGGAACAGAAGGGTTAGAATTAGAGACCACAGCAAATTGAACACTTTTGTTCCTCACTCAAAACTTTCCTTTTCAACTATTTTGGAAAGGAAAGAGCAATGTGCAGTGGTATCTTAATTTGTTCCGGAGCTGTATTTGTTGAAATACAAAATCAATATTTAACATTTCATCTCAAATACGTTTTGGAATATTGTCTTCAGGTCCGGATTGAATACTGTATAACATACAATATGATTCAAATGTTTAGGGTCACTTTGAAATAATTATAATTTTTTGTCCATTTAAGTGACATGAAATTGATCAGAAATACAGTGTAACCATTGTTAATGTTGTAAATTACTATTATAGCTGAAAATGTCAGACAAGACAAGTTTTAGAAGAAGGTTCTTTATTTCTGGACATTTTGAGCCTGTAATCGAACCCACAATTGCTGATGTTTCAGATACTCAGCAAGTCAGTCTAAAGAAGGCCAGTTTTATTGCTTCTTTAATCAGCATAACATTGTTTGCCATTAACAATGTCTACACTGCCTTTCAGATCAATTTGATGTTATTTCATTGGACAAAAAATTGCTTTTCTTTAGAAAATATGGACATTTCTAAGTGACCCCAAACCTTAGAACGGTAGTGTACCTCTTAGTTGTTGCATAAATTATCACCAATTTCATGGGTATCATAAAAATGTGCATTCAACATAAACCCTGCTGTATTGTGAGTAATTTAGTAAATTTTCTCAGAGAAAATCTTTGGCCAAAATTTCAGGTGGAAATTTCCCATAATAGTGAGATTTCTAATTAATATGCCATTTAATGACTCTCTTATTCACAGTGATGTACTTATCATATTATTCAGTATAGAACATAACAATTTTTTAGTCAAAGGGAGAGAAGGGAGAATAGATATGGTAAGACAGCGTGATTTGAAATTTAGGGTCAACATACAAATAATTAGTGACCACAAAAAGTCAGGACACAGCTTAACATCCCATCTGAAAGACAGCACCCTTCACAAGGCAATTTCATTGCCATGGGCTATTGGTATTTGATCTTTAGACAAGAAAGAAGAGTGTCAGCAACTGGCTTTTCAACACCACACCATCAGCGGAATGAGTATGACTACCCTGCAGTCGGATGCAGGACACTATGCTGACGATTTTAAAAGCTGACTTAAAATCACACTATAAATGTCACTATTGACATTTTTGGTCACTAGTTGCAAAAGTGAGCCACAAATGGGACCACAAAAATTGTGTATGCCAAAATGTCATCAAAACCACTGTCATTAAACTTACAATAACATGGCTAACTGAGATATGGTAGTGATTCTACAATATATTATGCACATAAAAACAACATATAACACATTCAGGCCAAAATTGGAGGTTAAAAAGTGTTATTCACAAAAGTCATGGACTGCATCTTTAGGGAAAATTTCCAACTGTACTTTAGGCTCAGATTATTATTGTAATATTTTTTTTTTACTTTTTTAAGAAGAACATTGTTCTTGTGGGAGGTAATGAATATAACTAAGCAGTGCAAAGCCAGGCTATAAAACACATTCACATATGAATCACACACAGTCAAAGAGACATGCTTCAAGGCACGTACTGTTCATACACAACCATACATTTACAAATATACAAATACCATATTTTCAGTACTCAGACAGCCCACTTGTGAATAAAGTTTAGTCCATGAAAAAGACTGAACAATACACAAAAAGGTATTAACATCATGGAGTATGAAAAGGCAGAAGCTGAAGTTCCACTGAATATAAGTAACATAATTTCTTATACCTACCACAGATTTTTCACCTTACAGGGATTTGATCTGGCAACATTTCAGTAACTGGTCAGATGCTGAAACAGCTAGGTTAAAGATCACCCCACAATGACAGCGACATCTTAGGACACGTAATGTCATTGTTATCTTTCGCCAAATATTATAGGAGTGCCAATGTCATTCTTTGGCATGATCAAACCGCATATTACTAAAATGGCCAATTTACCTATCTCAATACAGTAGGTTATAGAAGATCAGTTTGGTTTGCATACGTGTTCTCTGTGTTTCTTTTGTCTAGTCTTACTTGCCAGTATGTACTACCAAAATCACTTAGAAAATTATGGAGAGAAATAAGTTAAAGATAAATAAATGAAATAAGTTAAATTCAATTGATTCAATAAGTTATTGATAAATAAATAAAACAGAGGAGGGCACACATTATTCGCCAGACGCAAAAAAAATATTTGATTGCAGCTCACTGCCATCATGGAACAACCACAGAATTCTAAAATACTGGGCGTGTCCAGGCACTAAATACAGTTTGGGTAGTCATGTTGCACTAAAACCTAACATGTACTTAAAAAATAAAAGCTTGGTTATTGTAGTTTTCTTTCTTTCCTGCATACCTCTATTGAGATTTCATGCTTTGTGTTGATAACGCAGTAAAGTAGTCAAATAGTCATTCAGACTTCAGTAGATGGCCATAACGTGTGTTCTCACTGTGGAGAAAGGAATATTGAGAGGAAAATCAGTAAAGGTACATTTTCCTGATCTCATCTGTGAAGTGCAAAGACAACATTTGGAGAGTCATGTATACTACCTGTACTGTGACATATATGAAATAACAGGACTATAACTAAGAGGTCAACTTTGTAAGACCATGTACATTTTCCCTGTTCATAATGTAATTTGGCAGGGCATAAAAGAACAACAAAATGTTTTAAATAAAACGCTTGTCACTGTGCTCGCATACTGGAATCTTTTTACAAAATCCTTCAGCCTATGGTCCTTATAGTTTCCCAGTGTAAATCAGAATCAAATTCTTCCACGCTCATCCTCTTATATCCTTCATGTCGGCTCCTACTCGTCTTTCACACGCATTTGCGCCTGCACACATTTACGCACATAGAAGGCAGTGAGTGCGCTGCAGCACGCAGTGAAAACGAACAGTGCCACTGCGTCGTGGGCCAGGTCGCCATGGAGACGCTCGTAAAGAGGCCTCCGCTCGATGTAGTCAATGCGCGTTGCTTCTATCTGCACCAGGGTGCACAGCACCAGGAACACGTGAAATATCTGATGGCCTTGGCCAATGAAGTCACATCTCCCCGGAAGCCAGCGCTCTGGGTGGGGGCAGGCAAAGAAGTAGGCACTCACCAGGAAGAACAGCACTTGGTAGCGGTGGTAGGCCACAGCCTGGTTAGTACATCCCTCCTCCTGCTGGTGGCAGCTGTAGATTCGATGGAGCACAGGACTGATGTCTAAACAATAGGCCAGACCTGAAGGCACAACCTGGAACAGCTTGTGCGCAAACTTGGGCAGCCTCGGGCTGGCATACTTGCCGTAGCAGCAGCCAAAGCATGAGAACCAGGCCAGGAAGGCAGCAGCCGGCAGGAAGATCCCTCGCACCCGGGCATGCCAGCTTTCCTCAATGGCGTAGTAGAAGTGGGCCAGGGCACTGCCATATTGGTAGATGGCCACGCCCACGTAGTCCAGGAAGTAGAAAGTGTAGTGGGACAGCTCAGATTTGGCATTGAGCAGGTGGGCCAGGGCGCTGCAAGAAAGGTAGGTGAAGGCAGATAGGAGGACAATGAACAGGGGCTGGGCATGGGGGTCACGGAGGAAATCCACTGTCTCGGACAGCTCCTGACACTTGACCAGGATGATGAGGGCGGCCAGCAGGTGGGTCCACACGTTGAGGGCCTCATTGTGCCTCTGGAATAGAGTGAGGAAGTAGTAGCGCCAGCTTTGGTCGGGCTGCCTGTAGCCTCCAATGATGTGAGGCTCACGGAACACCCAGGGCACGTTGTGGGCCTTCACGGTGCAGGGCAAAGTGGGGAAAGCTGATTCAAGCAGCTGAGGGATCTGACGCAACTGTTGAGCATTGATGAACAGGCGACCGATCTGCTCCATGACCACGGTCGCCATGGCGAACTGGAAGCAGGAGAAGGGGGCAGAGAATGAGCTCAGAGTCAGTCAATAATATCAATCTGGCCTTGAGCTGTAATTTCTGACTGGCAGTGAGTTTATTTAGAACCTAATCCATATGAATTAGGTTGATGTTTGCTGCATGATATTACAATACTTTGACATTTTTGCTGTTTTTGTTTTTATTTAACCATTGTCATTTCTGCATTTGAATTAAAGCAGTGTAGTCTAATTTAGGTTGTATTTAACAGTGGTGTAATGATGTAAATGCACATCTTAATAATATAAAATAAAAAGCTTCTCATCTGCATCTACTTGCGGGTTTCTAAAACTAGGAAAAACAGTCCCCTGTGCCTGGTATGAAAATTGTAATTAGAGAGAAACTGGAAAGAAATGGCACCTGGTGAGCTAGTGTTACAGATCAACTTCAATGTGAAATTCATATAAAATAAATCTGTCAGGAAGACTTCTGCTGCATTCCTTTTAAAATGTTTTGGTGGAAGGTGTGGTGTTCCTACATTGCATTCACCTCTGGTGCACTTTGTACATATTTGATACCACCACCACTGGTCAATTACACTTTTTAACTGACTCCCATAATGCTGCAGCTCAGTTCAGCAAACATACAAAGGATGGAAATGTGAATCATGAAAACCTAATAATAACTCAAGCTAAAAATAATTACTCTAAATTACTATTTTCCCTATAAAGCTGACATTTGTTTGGGAGATAAGCACAGTAATCTGGAGGTGCCTCTCAATTTCTCTTCCACTCTGGTAGTGTTAAGAGTAATAATCAGTAGCCGTGGAATATTGTATTAAACTGTTTTCATTAAACAAATTTAACTCTAACTTTTAATGGCTGAAGCTACAAGATAGTATGATTTCTGAGAAATTCCTCAATAATAAATTTCTTTAATACACAGACTTTCATAAACTACCAAAAAAAACGTTAAAAATTATATCATAAATGTAAACTTAATGTCTATCTTAGCTCCAATTATTAAAGTAAATATTTGTTGTTGAAAACATTGCATTCAGACATGTTGATACTTTATATAACTGGAAAGAGGGGGAAGTTTTTTCAAAAAGAGCAAATTACATCCTATGCCACAGCATGCAGCGGTATGTGCGCGGAGGCGGCAGCTTAGACAGCTAGACCACCCTAGATCAATCCAGAATTCGTATTTATTTTATGGATCAAAACAGTTTGTAAACTCCTATACTTAATTGCATGAACAAAGGTAGGCCAACAAAGAAACAAGAAGAGGCCACTTTTGATATCTGAGAAATTTGTGGAGGGATGATTCGTGCGAGATTCCGGAATTGCATACCATCCTTATTAAGCCCATCGCTCCCTCCAATTTCTACATAGGTTGCATGCAATTTCTAGATTGGTTGCATGCTGTCTTTAAAATAGTAATATGTGAAGAAATATTATAGTATAAACCAATCAGAAGCTTTTAGTCTGTGGAACTGTGTTCTAATGTACCCTCAATTATTTAGCCACGGCAAGACTGATCGTTTTATTCTGCCAAAGTAATGGAAGTATACGAATCAAATGCATGGAAAGTGCGAATGAATAGGATATCCGAAATAACCACCTATGAACAAAAATCATGTATTTCTGTAAAAATATGTATTCGAATTTAGCCACATGATCAGGGATGGGTAGGCCTGGGCAGCATGCCGAATAATCTTTCACAACGCATTCTGGCAGATCTTCAATTTTATTGAATACGAGAAAACAATGTTTGTCAACCCTATGGATGCAGGTATACGAAAACAAAGACTTCTATTGAACTGCACATTTCAAGTGGTCTATCGGCATGTATGTACCTTTTATGCGACCATACTGTGAGCAGCAGCGCTGAACACCAGACTGTTTCAGAAATAAACCTACCTGAAGAAGGCAAATGCAGTATCAGTACAGAACCTTGAGTAGTGAGTCCTTTAGATAATACATTTATACACTGAATAAAAAATAAGTATTTAAAAAAATATCAATAAAAATACTAAAGGGTGGTTATACTCGTGAAGATAGAGCGCATGTCGTTATTCTTTTTTTTCCAGAACGCTGTTGGTAGGCAGACCCATACGCGTTTGACACGCAGACGTGTTAACCAATCAGCAGTCAGAAGTTGTGTTCCGATCCTGTCTTTTTGCTAGATTCTCACCAATGGCGTAGGTATTATTTGGCTGTCAGGGAATAAAATGCGTGTTTTTTTCTGAAAAAGAATCACCCACAACAATGTATTCGTCTCTCATACTAATTAATGTCCCACAAAGAGTAGGACAATCTAAACAGTTTACTAGTTTTACTGATTTAAAATTGTGTGCTTACGAGTGTGTTTGGGTGTGTACATGACAAATATTTATATACGTATAAATATCCCTATAGCTAAGGACTACATGATCCACTGCTTGGTCTAATAAAAAATAAATAAATAAACATTCAGTAGTACCATGGCCATTTTTATGTTGTTGTCTTTTACTGAACACAGTAGTATATGATTTTAGCTTTGCAAAAGAACAATATCTTCCAGCTCAGATGACAGTCCACATTAAATTACTAAAATGTTTGGCTCTTGGTTGGCTAATGCATATTTTATGACCAACCCCAAATTTGTGTATCAAGAAAGTTTTTGTGTATCAAGCTCATAATCCTGTCACAGTCTAAAGACCCACAATCTTCCTCCTCCCATACTAGGGATAGCATTGACAATGTGTCATTGTATTAAACTCTGGATGTGTCTGTAAAAGGCTTGCATTGTAATCCGTTTGATTCAATCAAGACTTCCAGAACAATCCCCAGGGGTGTCTCAGCTGTGAACTTGCTTGCTATGAACTCACTATGTAGGTGGTATTATGCTATGCGGTACATAACATTCTTCTATTATAGTCATTAACAGCAGGATAGACATACATAGTCTGGAAATTTTTCTCAGATTTAAAGCTGTGATCATACATTTTTCCATCAAAATGTGTACTTTTTACCAATGATGTACATTGAAACATAAAGTTGTGCTCATTAGTTTACATAGCCTGGCAGAAATTGGGAAGATTTGGCATTGATTTGGAAAATATGACTGATATTTTCAAAAAACTGTTTTTTATTTAAGGATAGTGATCATATGAAGCCATTTATTATCACATAGTTGTTTGGCTTCTTTGTAAATCATAATGATAACAGAAATCACCCAAATGGCCCTGATCAAAAGTTTACATACCCTTGAATGTTTGGCCTTGTTACAGACACACAAGGTGACACACACAAGAGAAAATGGCAATTAAAGGAGAATTTCCCACACTGATGTTTTAATTGCAATCAGTGTCTGTGTATAAATAGTTAATTATTTTGTTAGCTCTCACGTGGATGCACTGAGCAGGCTAGATACTGTGCCACAAAAAAGCCCGGTTATAATATCCCTGACAACACCTTGACACGCCTTACAGCTTCTGGCACACTGTAATTTGGAGTGACGACACCAAAATGGAGCTTTATGGTCTCTAATATAAGCGCTATGTTTGGAAAGTGATCGACAAGGCCTATAGTGAACAGAATACCATCTCCACTGTGAAGCATTGGGGTGGCTTACTGATGTTTTGGGGGTGTGTGAGCTCTAAAAACACAGAGAATCTTGTGGAAATTGATGGCAAGATGAATGCAGCATGTTATCAGAAAATACTGGCAGACAATTTGCATTCTTCTGCACAAAAGCTGCGCATTGGATGCTCTTGGACTTTCCAGCATGATAATGATGAACAGGCAGCTTTACCACCTGCAAGAATTTGGGGCCTATTACAAAAGACTGCATGCTGTCATCGATGCTAAAGGGGGCAATACACAGTATTAAGAACTAAGGGTATGCAGACATTTGAACATTGGTCAGTTCATTATTTTCTTTGTTGCCATGTTTTGTTTTATTATTGTCCCATTCTGTTATGACCTACAGTAGAATGTGAATCCCATAAGAAATAAAAGACATGTTTTGCCTGCTCACTCATTGTTTCTTTACAAATGGTGCATATATTACCAATTCCTCCAAGAGTATGCAAACAACTATAACAAATAGAAAGTATAAGTGCATTATTAGTGTGATCCATTAGATTAGTAGCTAAAATAGTTTACAGCAACACCATAGCTTCAAAACATGGAAAATCTATCATTTTAAATAAGAACTTATTATTTAGAAAAATTAGGGATCACAACTTTAACAGGGGCCTCCAAATATAGGCAAGGACCATACCAGAAATATCACCTTGCAGGTTAAATTTCTTACTTAATAACCTGTTTACAATACCAATGTTTTTTAATTTAAAAACAAGTAAGTGGTGGCATGTAGCTTGATGTTTAGAGTATTAGAACCTGTAATCAAATGTTCTTAGATCAAATTCCTGAATTGAAAAGATGGAAAACATGAACACTCGGACCAAGGGACAGAGGTTACAATTGCGTAACGCAACCGTCAGTTTAATATCCCGGCACAAAAGGGCAGAGGCAAGAATCACTACGAGAGAGGCAAGCAGGCAAGTTCAATAACCGGTGGATAACACGAGAAGGCGACGGTACAGGTACGGGAAGGCTGGCAGAATATTCCACAGGGCAGGCAGGCAGGTCAGAAGGGAAGCTACTAAACACAGAGACAGATGGGAAAAGGGCAAGGGAGAGAACCACAACAGGTAGGGACAAATAGGTTAGCTCAATCACTAGTCAAAGGCATGGCACGTTCACAACAAACAATACCTCACTACCGAGTAGTAGTGGAGAACTGGCTTAAATAGGGGGAGACAAGAAGACGCGGGTGTTAGTATTCCAGTGATTGTGATCTTGAGTGAGAGCTGCGTTCAGGTCCACTACACTGTGAGTGCGTAGCGGTGCCAAGTAGAGGGCGCGAGAGGGTGGAGCTGGAGTAGGGACACTGCGAGGACCTAACAGATGTCCTGTTGAAAGGAGAACCATTGTCTCAGTCTGAGGGATATATTTAGTTAATGAAGATCCGATATGTGATTTAAGTGCTCCCTTAAATTTTTGAGCAGTGTATATATATATATATGAGAACAAGTATTTGATACACTGCCGATTTAGCAGGTTTTCCCACTTACAAAGCAACTGAGAGTGACGGAATAAAAAAAAAAAATTCAGGTCCTGTGAAAGAAAAAAGATTAAATGTAATTACCGGCGTATTGATTATATCACATTTAGTTGTTGAAACACATTTTATAGATGTGTACATTACCAAAATACATTTCATCTTAGTCACAAATATAGTCTAACGTACTAAGGTAAACTTGGTATATCCACTACTTGCCTCCAGCTTTAACCTATTTCTGTTTGGAGTACTGGTTAGCGCACCTGACTGTAGAACCTAAGGTTGCAAGTTTGAAACACCACCTTGCCTGATATATTTAGACATGCATTAAATACATTTTTTACAAATATATTTAAGCAGCCAATTTCATTTTGAAAGTATATTTACCAAATGTATTCAGCAATATATTTTCCAAATGTATTCGGAAATATATTTTCCAAATTTATTCAAAAATATATGTAAAATAGGTGGAAAAGGTTCTGAAATGATTTATCTTTGTCTCATTCTTTTACATCACAAGAACCTGGCACTTTAACAGGGGTGTTGTTGTGTAAATTCTGAAACCTGATGCATTCTTACTGTTTAAAGGACTGAGTCCCATTGTTTGGATGTGAGAATGAATGAGTTACTAGTTAAAGATGCCGAGAGGGATCTGGTATTTGTCCTAGGGGGACATCCTTGACTAGCATCCTTGACCTAGGTGGATTAGAGGGGTACTCGTAAATCTGTATAACCCTTTAGTGTCTCTGTTGTTAGAAATCGGCGGTTTCGTATAGTGGTCAAATAATGTAGAACCCGTATCAAATCGAGGGAGAAGCTCGCTCAAGTTTATTGGAAAATTGCAGCACAGATGTCATTCGGTGAACGTTCCATTATCTTCTCACTGTAATGTTGGTTACCAGCTAGCCTATACATTAAGGGCGTTTCTAACTAAGACCATGTCTTTAGAAGTCAACCCCCCATGCCATATGACCATCGTAAACATTCCTACAGAGAGATAATCTAAACAGAGAGGTTTCTGTTGTTCTCATTATCTAGGCACATGCACTTCCAATGAAATGTACATTCATATTGTAATTGTCAATGCTCAGATTCCACACTGTTGATTAACCAGACATTGTGTCTCCTCAGGAGTTGAGAAGGATAAGGTGGGGGGACAGCCGGCCCTTTGGGTAAATGTTACACAAGACAGATGGGTAACAACTTACCACACCCCTTTTTGTATGTGATATGTACTGTTGAATGAGCTATATTGAGTTAGAGACTCCTCGGATGATTATGTTTGTAAGCATTTGACGCGTCTCTCATATTTGCAAATATTAATAAAACTGTTAGAATGTGCCAAGAGTATTTGGTCTCTGTTTCTTACTCCTTTAAGAGTGTTGATCGGTGGAATTACCATCACAGGTGTGTAGACTTTTTATATCCTTTGTATACAAAAATGTACACTTAAATCACACATTGGGTACAGTATAGATACAAACGAAATGACAAAATGACATAACAATGGTCAATGGAAACCATTATCACCAACTGATTGAGGGCTGGATTCAAATTCACAGGCTGTTCCAACTTGTGTGAATTTCATCACGGCAACTCATAATGTGACTCATTAGTGTGTATGGCCTGTATGCACTCCCAACAACATCTGGAACTCTTATTGTTGGACCTCAACTTCATCCTTCATCCTTCAAGTTCATCTTCAGCATGCAGTGAACACCTGAGGATGAATAACAGGTAAGTAATAGTGCTCATCCTTTTCTTCATCATCCCTTTCTTCTCTGTAGTTATTTTCAGTGTCTGTGTTTGTCTGATTTCTCACTGTGAGGCTTCGCACTTGTTTTCAGTTGGGCCTCTAGGAGAAAATGGTCACACAGCAACAGGAGATTACGATGCAGTTTTCTGGATCTTTCTCTTCCTTGCTCAGGCTTAACTTCGTTGATCGGAGTGTCGTCGCCGCTTTCCGGTGCCACCTCTAGGTGTCAAGTTTCTGATGAGGACACGAATGCCAGCATACAATACTGAGCTTCTCACCTTTCCATCATAGTTTTTTTTACTCCTCTCTGTTGCCTTATTCATGTTTTCTCTTGTTATTTCATGCTTCTTGCATCTGCCTCTTCCTGTTCTCCATGTATTCTTGATGATCAGCGGTTCCTGCGCTTAGAGTCAACTCAAAGAGGTTAATTTGTAGCCTTGGGGACCGTCCATTCAGCAAGTGGAATGGAGAATATCTGGTGACCTCACATCTAGTACAGTTGTAAGCATTGGTCAATTTGTTCAATGACTGTTTCCAGTTTGTCTTCTCTTGTTCAGTAAGTGTTTTCAACATTTGGAGTAGTGTCCAAATTAAGCGTTCTGTCTGCCAGTTTCCTTATGGGTGGTAGGGTGTCATCCTTGACCCCATTACACAACAATTTTTCTTTAACTGAGCAAAGAGTTGGTTGTCAAATTCACCTCCCTGATCATGGTGAATCCTTTGAGGAAATTCAAACTTTAATGCATAGTGACCAAATATGCGTTCAGCAAATGTCTTGGAAGATTTTGATGTGGTGGCATATGCTTGCGCGAAATGCATGAAATGGTCAATCACAACTAGTATATATTCTTAACCTCCCTTGCATTTGTACAAGTGCAGAAAATCAGTGGATACAAGTTCGAAGGGCTGGGTAGTGACGATATATGTAAGGTGTGCATGTGTTTCTCTATAGGGCTTCTTTTGTTTCAGGCAAGTACAGCTCATTGCAACATAATACTCTACTCCTTTCTGCATATGGGGCTGAAATAATCTGTCTCTGATCAATGATGTTGTCCGATCGATGCCTTCGTGGTCCATCTCATCATGCAGTTCTTTTAAGACATCTGCCTTGAGTCCTTATTTACGTCTTTCTGTGGAGTATTCCATCCTCATCAACAAACAACTTTTCCCATTCACATAGTAAAGATCTAGTTTCTGAACAGAAGGATTGTAACTGGCATCCAATAGGACTTGTGTCTGCAAATTTACACTCCATTGGGAAATGATCTGGTGATCTCTTTGACCATGCCTCATTTCTGCTACAGGGATTGGTTTTTGTGTTCCTTCACTTGTACAGATGCACTGGACAGGTACTACTATGGACCATGGAGTACTCAGATCTAGTGGACCATGGAGTACTCAAACTCTATCACCCAGAGCTTGCCTTCTTGTTTCTGGTACAATACGGCACCTTGATTTGACGTCTGTATGGAGAACAAATGGTTATGTGAAATCTGGGAACCCCAGCACAGGTGGCTCAATTAAACAGTCGATTAGTCTCTCCAGTATCTCCTGATGTTTTTCAGTCCAGACAATTGGTTGGTGAGGGCACTCCTCTGTTTTTACTTTGTGCTCGTCTTTTTCTTGTTTCACCATATTTCTTGTCAGATGGTTCTGTTGTCCCTTTCAGTAAATTGTACAGGGGTCTTGCGCATCGCAGAAAAGTCTTTAATATATCGCCAGTAGTAACTTAACAATCCCATGATGGCTGTTAACTGACCAACATTGGATGGCCTTTTATCCTTTAATGCTCTCACAGCAATTGTGTCAGCTGGATACATTTTGCTGCCTTCAGCAGATACAATCCTCCTGATGGGAAATGGGCATGAGAAACTTAACACAACACAGATGTGCTGACTAACTCTGAAAGAAGGACCATAGACAGGACGTGTTGCCTGTTACTGATGGGCCCCACACATCCTGTCCATACATTCTGTCCATTCCTCCTGCTAGGAGTTTCCCATGTGACTGACATAGGCTATATGGATAGGTCCATTGACCATAGGTTGGAACATACCATACAAGGGTCTGTTGTAGGATAAACCTTTCTTATTGGAGGGTATTGGAATGTGTAATGGTTGGTTATGACCACTGGCCACCTCCTATGTATCCTGGCATAAAAGACAGTGTTGCCTCTGTAATTATGGAAGAGATAGAAATGAGAAATGGAAGGACAACATCATAGACTCATGCTGAATAAAGATGGCACTCCCCTGACTTCTGGTTGCATTTATTTTGTTCATGGATCAAACCTGGGCAGAATCTAACAGCATGGTGCTGTGACCCGGATAGATGGATTTGCACTCTGAATGGTGAGTCAAACCACTCTAGAAGAACAAGTCACTTAAATGAGTATCCAGATGAACACATCTGGAACAACAAGAAGACCTAGAAATGTCTTTTTAGGCAATGGAAACCTGTGGTGAGGACATGCAAGACTTACGTGTTCTTAGTCTTAGTCCAGAGATTCCACAGAAGAAGTTAAATGTTCGTTAAGTCATCTAGAAGTCCTTGCTAAATCTTCCTTTTTGTGATGGGAAGTACTTACTAGATTGAGTAGTAAGTGACACATGTGTAAAGTCTTAATATAGGCCACTCTTTAGTGCAAAGCTTCGGTATTCATCTAGAAGTCCTTGTTATTTGGATAGCAGGTTGACGCGTATGTAGTAATAATTTAAATCTTGTACAAGTAAGGGGAAGAAAAAGACGTCTTTAAACAACGTGGTAAATACAGGGACTGCAGCCCTCCTGTTGTAATTTAGAAAATGGTGAAATCCTTGGCCTATGAGATCAAAAAGAGTTTGAAAATAGATGACTGTCACCATGAGATAGTTCAAAAATATGCCATTGTTATTTTTTTTTTTTATATACAGAAAATATGGGGAAAAAATTCATAGAATGCCTGATGAATTACAAAAAACACGTTGGTCGTTGATTGTGTTATCAGAAATTGAAAAATGTAATGATAAATTCCTCAAAGATAGAATGAGAAAGAATGTGTTCGGGCGTCGGCTGAACAAATGGCTGAACTGGACAAGTTGGAAAAAGGACACTCTAAAGACACCCAAAGCCCATTGAAAAAGAAACCAGGACCATGTCACTATTGTGGAATCATTGGACATTGGCAGGATGAGTGTTGCAAGAGAAGAAGAACCAAAGGAAAAAGACAGGATGCACAGACAGTTGGAACATGAGACATTTTGACCACATTCCGATCAGCAGCAAGGAAAGATCTCCCATGTATGGAATTCAGGAATTAAAGACAGAGGATTTACTGGCAATACCGGGAACTGACGTGGGCTTATAATCATTGATTAAGCATTTTATATGTGTTTCGTACCTAAATATTGAGTAGAGCGGGAACTTATCAAGGAAATCTGATCACGTCCCTTGATAATGACCATGCTTATTCAAGTGAATATTAATTCAAAAGCACTTTGATGGCATATAGCATGTTTTAATAAGCATTTGAAATAGCCGGTTTTGTTCTGTCATGCTTGAACATGTTTTAATAGGTATTCAAGGAATAGCCTGTTTTGTTGTGCTTTGTCATGTTCACTATGTAAATTTAAATCAAACATATTTATTGCATTGATGACAATGTTTAAAACCGTAAGGCCTCAAGGAGGGTCTCACTACAGGCTTTAACACGTGGGTACATCTAACCCTAGTGATAAATTAGAAATTGGTTATCTGGTAAAATAGTCTCATGGTTTTCTTACAAAAGGTTAAAATATTGTGTTTTCTCTCTCCTTAATATTATATCAGTGATAGAATGAAGAATCCACATGGTGATAATCTTTAACGTTAAGAAGACATGCTGTGTCCCATGAGGACTGAATATGAATCCAAAACAGCCATAGGCCTTTACAGAGGGTTTTCACCAAGTTGGAATGTGTGTGTGTTCTCTCTCTTTCTCTCTCTGCCTTGTCACAGGACAACTGGTGAGAGGGAAACAATACACCAGTGGCTCCCAACCTTTTTCAGTTACTGTACCCCCAAAAAGAATTTGCACTGCTTGGAGTACCCCTGAAGTACCCCCTCATGTTCATTTCACTAGTAAGTCTATGGTGTCATGAGTGTTTTCAAGTACCCCCTGTGGAAAGGCCAAGTACCCCCAGGGGTCCTAGTACCCCTGGTTGGGAACCACTGCAATACACAGGGTAATCATTTTTTGAAGTAGACACATGGCTTTCCATGGGCACTGAATTTGATTCTTATATATTTTATAAATTGGTTTTAGACAAAAGATTGAGATTAAAGTCTCAAATTAAAACAAAAAGGGTGAAAACTGCCAACAGCGAGTTTATCCCCTACAATAAATTGTATATTTTATTTTGAATGTTGAATTGGCTTTGGTTAATTAGGAACATTTTCATTTGTTTGCTTTTTGTGTTTCTCTTACAACTAAGATGACATTTGTGTTTTATAGAACAAGTTAGATACTAAAAAGTTGACTGTCTAAAATGGTCTCACCCTTGCAAGGTTCAGAGAGCAGCACAGGGGGGAGGAGTGCTTGAGCCAATCCCCCCACACACTCCCACACACCCCCACACCCTGGGATAGCGAGAGTAACATAGGCTTACTTGGGTGGTCATGTCTGTTTTTGATTTAGTCATAATTTTCACCAATGTTTTGGAATGTCCACCAGAATGTTAAGTTATTGTATAGATATGACAAGCATATTTTTACTAACTGCAAACAAAACTAGAGATGGGTAGGACAGTAAATCTGAACCTTCACTTAACAAAGGATATCGGCTAAGTTGAAAGAATAACATATGTTGCTACAGACAGTCTGAGGACCATGTATGGATTTTTAATATGTGGAAACCTAAATTTCATATACATTTTAAATAATCCATTTGGCCTTTATTTATGGCTAGCCATGAGTGGGTGAAGCCAAAGGCTCCAGGAAGGGGGGCAGACCCCTAGGATGACCCCAAACAACCTCTCCCATTAAATCAGGGTAGGCTATTTCTAAGGGTTAAAGTTGAGTGTTCAGACTGGTCTCAACTGTGGTTATTTCCTCAACATAAGCAAATTCAGTTTTTGGATAATCAAACATTGAGTAGAGGTTAGAGACATTTTCTACTCAATAGCTTTAACATTGAAATGTATGACTTTTGACCAAATAGCCAATTAAATAATTTGGGAGCTGTTTAGCTCTGTAAGATAAATGTGTCACTGGGTTATATGGTTTATAATTCCTTCCCACAAGACTGTCTTGCAGATTGATGTCTTTGATTGTGTTAGTGAATGTTTGTGTTTTTAACATTTTCACTTTGTTGTTTTTGATGAATATACAGGATGCAAATCCATATTGAATGGATTCTAGATCTATCCCTATTACCAGTTCTCTATTTTTACATGTCCGTCCCAAAATGATGGCCAGTGTGGGTTCAGGATGGCGCCTCCTGTGGCCATATTCGCCGTGATTCGATGGTTACTTTCGTAACCCCAGTTCTATGAGTGGAGCGTCGCCCATAGGGGCTTCGCTCCTATTGGTTTACCCTCTCTGCCAATCGGCAGTCACTGAAAATTTAAATATGCAAATAGCACTGCTCTAGGCCATCTGCCCCATGGCTATAAAAGCAGTGCTCACACCCCAATCTGCCTCCCGACATACCTTTCTTCACAAGAAAAGCAGTCAGTGACAGGTCAGGGCATGAACACTATGGGCGACACTCCACTCATAGAACTGGGGTTACGAAAGTAACCATCGTTCTATATCGTGAAGCTTTGCCCTTAGGGGCAATTGGTTTAGGGCAAAGCGAGCGAGCCCAAGATGTACTCCCTGCCTGTCACCCACATCACCAAGAGATAAGTGTCAAACAGGACGGCCCAGGCGTGGACACCACAACACTGAGCTGCTTCCATCCCACTCACACTAAGCACATACGGTTGTGCGCTGATCACAGCCCCCAAACGTATGCACACACAACACCAACCCAACCGGTGCCTCCTTCATCAATCTCGACTAAATCGGAGCGTCCGAAGCCAGCCCAGAGAACACGCCGAGACCCGGACTTGGCGCACAAACGGACGCTCAAGCACACATTAAGCGAGCGTCCCTCCCAAAAGCGCACAGGCACCCCGGACCAGCGAACGGCCCCATGTCAAATGAGCCGCTCTAGTAGCTCAACGGACCCAACTCACACTCCAGACTCAGCCACGCCGAGCACAGAGTGGTCCAATGTGCCCACGGCCATGTCACGCAAGTAAAACCGGACAAACGGCGACGGCGTCCTCCAGGACGCCGCAGCGCAAATGTCCTCCACCCTGACGCCCCTAAACAGCACGGCCGAGGCCGCCACTCCGCGTGTGGAGTGGGCCCCAAACCCACCAGGTGTAGGGACACAACGTGACTTGTAGGCCAGATCAATCGCCTCACACAACCAATGAGACAGATGCTGCTTTGACAATGGCTGGCCCACCTTGGGGCCACCGTGACATACAAAGAGCTGGGGCGTGGTCCGCACCGCGGCCGTGCGCTGCACATACTGTGCCAACGCGCGGAACGGACACAGACGATGCAACCTCTCCTCCCCCGCACCCGTATTGGGAGGGGGAGAGAACGCCCACAACACCATCCTCATGGAGCGAAAAGACGCCTTGATCACCTTGGGCAGAAAAGCCGTGTTAGGAAGCAACACGGCCCTTCTGCCATCACCATTAATGGTGAGACAGCCAGGCTGCGTCGACAGCGCACAAAGGTCACTGACCCTCTTAGCAGAGGTCAGAGCCAACAAAAGCACCGTCTTAAGGGACAACATTCTCAACGGTATCTGGTCAATAGGTTCGAACGGCGCTTCACACAGTGCCTCCAGAACCAACGCCAAATCCCACTGAGGCAACATCCGCCAGGCCACCGGCCGGAGATGGCGGGACCCGGCAAGAAACCGTTTAACCAAGGGGTGACTAAACACAGACACGCCATTGAAACCCTCATGACACGCTGAAATGGCACACGCGTACACCTTCAGCGTGCCAGGGGACCTTTGCTGCTCAATGAGACTCTGCAGGAACGCCAGGACACTGCCCACGTCACAGCAGAGGGGGTCAACCCCCTTGCCCTCACACCAGGGTGGATAACGGGAAAGCAGAAAGGTGGTTGGGAGGGAGGTACTGGACGGGTCTCGGAACAAGGGGCTGGAAACGAACGGGGGAAAAAACACGATGAGCAGAAGATAACAAAAATAGGATACTCTGGGAATAGGATAGCTTGCTTAATTAGGTAGAGAACACTGTAATAATTACGTGGCTGTACAATAATCCGGCAGGGACTGAAAGCAGAACTCTCCTATTTATAGGGAGAGTGGCAATCAGCCCCCCAGGTGTGTAGACTGGTGCAGGTGCTCAGGATCAGTGGTGATTACGGGTGCCTTCGTGGAGTGCCGGGAACAAGGAGACTGGTACTCGGGGAGATGTAATGACAGACAAACAGCTGAGAAGGGCTGAGTCCTGACAGGGCCCCCCCTCGAGGGACGCCACCGGGCGGACCACCAGGGTCGTCGGGACGTCGCCTGTAGAAATTCCTGACGAGGGAGGCGTCCAGGATATGACTGCGGGGAATCCATCACCTCTCTTCAGGCCCGTAACCCTCCCAGTCGACGAGGAACTGGACCCCCCGGCCCCTCCGTCGAGAGTCCAAAAGGCGGCAGACGGTGTAGACCGGACCCCCGTCGATGATGCGAGGAGGCGGAGGCCGAGGAGGCGGAGGCAGAAGGGAGCTGAGACAGACAGGCTTGAGCTGGGAGGTGTGGAAGACCGGGTGTACCTTCATGGTAGGCGGAAGTTTCAGACGGACACAAACAGGGTTAACGACACGGTCGACCACAAAGGGACCCAGATAACGGGAGGAGAGTTTGCGGGAATCCGTTTTAACGGGAAGGTGCTTCGCCGACAACCAAACCTTGTCTCCGGGCGAGTAGACGGGGGCTGGGGTCCGTTGGCGGTCAGCTTGTCGTTTGTAGACATCGTTTGTTGACACCGACGGATGTGGGACTGCACGGAGGGCACTGACAGGTCCTTCTCGTGAGCAGGGAACAAGGGGGGTTGGTAACCATATAGATTCTGAAATGGGGACATACCTGTGGCAGCTGTGGGAAGTGTGTTGTGGGCAAAGCGACCTTGGGGAGTTGGGAGGACCAGTGAGTGGGATCAGATGAGGCCAGGCAGCCTCTAAATGTTTGTAAGTAGGCACTAAATTGGCACTTGTTCTCCCCACTGTATATTTGACAAGTCAATTCTCTGTATTTTATATACAAAATATATGTATCAATACAACTCTATTACCAAATAAAGATAACTTTTAATATAATCTTTATTTCCTATCAAGAAGACATGTACCTCTGAAATCACATATTTTGGTCACTGATTTTCCTTCTTCAGAGTACAGTCTGTGGATTTGCTATTTTCAATTTCGCTAATTGTAGCAGCTTTTGTCCTTCGCTACCGCTATTTTTAATAGCTCACTATCCATATGAGTTACAAATCGACAAACACGTTGTGTGTTCCTTTACATTTCCTCTAAAAGGTACACCTCAAATGTTTTCCAAAACAATTCTCTGAATAAAATTTGCTAACTAAAATGTTGTTATTAGAACTCAATTACCTAATTCACATCAACTTTTTGTAATAGCTTCAATTGCAGATGACATGTATATCTAAATCCACTTGCATTTTGTTCAACGACCTTCCTTGTCAAGAAACGCCCCTCATATTCAACATTTTAAATTTTGTTGAATCTAAAAGAATGTATCTTTCTTAACAACTAATTTTTAATAGCTCACTATCCATATGAGCTAGAGATTTACAAACAAGTGTGCCGTGTTCTTTTCCCTCTGCTCTCACAGGTACACCTTTTAATTTATATACCAACATTTGTGCAATGTTTCTCATTTTTATATTGTTTTTATTCTTTAGTGTATTCAGCATATGCTTGCACTAAAACCAGCCAATTATTTAATTTAATTTATTTGCCTAGTTGGAGCCATTGATCACAGTGCCTCTTATCCTGTGAACCTACTTGCAATGATTTTGCTCCAGTGGTTAATGCAATATATTGATGGAATTAATAAAACACAATTATGTTAACATTCCTCACCTACAAATTATTTTCCTGTTGCAGCTTTTGTTTCACTGTCACATTTGACTTAGTAGTTCTAAATGTGAAACTTTGCTATGGCCGTGGGTTCGAGCCCTGATCATGCCACAGCCGATTGTGGCCGGGGTGTCCGGTAGGGTCGTGCATATTGGGCTGCCATCGCCTTGGGGGAGGTAATCAGCATAGGGGATTTCCTTGTGCCACCACGTTCCAGCAATGTCTCTGGTGGGGCGGGTGCCTCTAACCTGGCCTTGCATATAAGGCAATGTGAGTGAGAGTTTCCTCCAATGTGTTGGCTCACATTGACTTCATGGTTAAGGGAGGGGGTGTAAAGAAGCAGACAGGCTGATTGGACAGGTTTCAGAGGAAGCCTGTGGTGATCTACAACTCTTGTGACTCCACAGGGTCTGTTGTAGCGGTGGCACATTGTTGTACAGTGGGTTTGGGAGAAAAAATATAAAAAATATTAATAATAATATGTGGAATTCAGAACATAATTATTTTTAGCATATTGTTTACTATTTGTTTATTCTGATATTTGTCCAGTTACAAACTGTACTGCCTTGCAGTAAAAGTGGGTGACAGGGTTAGGAATGTTCAGTAATTATATTTATTGTCCGATTTCTAGCCAAAGAGTTATGCAGAGGCTTTGATGGATGGCAGGTGGACCCTTATTGTGGACACTACAATGTGTTTAGAGAGAAGTTAGGAAATGTTCTGATGTCAATATCCACCTCAATTATTTTGTCTGTGTTTAATTCCAAGTTATTTTGACTGCAGTACATAGAGTATCTCACAAAAGTGAGTACACCCTCACATTTTTGTAAATATTTGATTATATATTTTCATGTGACAACACTGAAGAAATGACACTTTGCTACAATTTAAAGTAGTGAGTGTACAACATGTATAACAGCCAACATTTTCTGTCCCCTCAAAATAACTCTACACACAGCCATTAATGTTTAAACCGCTGGCATCAAAAGTGAATACAACCCTGAGTGAAAATGTCCAGATTGGGCCCAATTAGTATTTTCCTTCCCTAGTGTCATGTGACTCATTAGTGTTACAAGGTCTCAGGTGTGAATGGGGAGCAGGTGTGTTAAATTTGGTGTTATCGCTCTCACACTCCCTCATACTGGTCACTGGAAGTTCAACATGGCACCTCATGGCAAAAAACTATCTGAGGAGCTGAAAAAAAGAATTGTTGCTCTACTTAAAGATTGCCAAGATCCTGAAACTGAGCTGCAGCATGGTGGCCAAGACCATACAGCGGTTTAACAGGACAGGTTCCACTCAGAGCTGAACACTGGAACACTGGACCAGCTCTATACCCTCTACAGGGTGTTGGAGGGTTCATGGGAGTTTGCCCAACCAATCCACATGTGTTTTGTGGATTTGGAGAAGGCATTCGACTGTGTCCCTCGCGGCATCTTGTGGAGGGTGCTTGGGGAATATGGGGTCCTGGGTCCTATGCTAAGGGCTGTCAGGTCCCTGTACAACCGAAGCAGGAGCTTGGTCCGCATTGCCGGCAGTAAGTCAGACTTGTTCCCAGTGCATGTTGGACTCCGGCAGGGCTGCCCTTTGTCACCGGTTCTGTTTGTAATTTTTATGGACAGAATTTCTAGGCACAGCCAGGGGCCGGAGGGTGTCAGGTTTGGGGACCACACAATTTCGTCTCTGCTCTTTGCAGATGATGTTGTCGTGTTGGCCCCTTCTAACCAGGACCTTCAGCATGTGCTGGGACGGTTTGCAGCCGAGTGTGAAGCGGTGGGGATGAAAATCAGTACCTCCAAATCCGAGGCCATGGTCCTCAGTCGGAAAAGGGTGGCTTGCCCACTTCAGGTTGGTGGAGAGTGCCTGCCTCAAGTGGAGGAGTTTAAGTATCTAGGGGTCTTGTTCACGAGTGAGGGAAGGATGGAACGGGAGATTGACAGACGGATCGGTGCAGCTTCTGCAGTAATGCAGTCGATGTATCGGTCTGTCGTGGTGAAGAAAGAGCTGAGCCGCAAGGCGAAGCTCTCGATTTACCAGTCAATCTATGTTCCTACTCTCACCTATGGTCATGAGCTTTGGGTCATGACCGAAAGGACAAGATCCCGGATACAGGCGGCCGAAATGAGCTTTCTCCGCAGGGTGGCCGGGCGATCCCTTAGAGATAGGATGAGAAGCTCGGTCACCCGGGAGGAGCTCAGAGTAGAGCCGCTGCTCCTCCACATCGAGAGGGGTCAGCTGAGGTGGCTTGGGCATCTTTTTCGGATGCCTCCGGAACGCCTTCCTGGGAAGGTGTTCCGGTCCCGTCCCACCGGGAGGAGACCCCGGGGAAGACCTAGGACACGCTGGAGGGACTATGTCTCCCGGCTGGCCTAGGAACGCCTCGGTGTCCCCCTGGAAGAGCTAGAGGAAGTGTCTGGGGAGAGGGAAGTCTGGGCATCCCTGCTTAGACTGCTGCTCCCGCGACCCGGCCCCGGATAAGCGGAAGAAGATGGTATGGTATGGTAGGTTCCACTCAGAACAGGCCTCGCCATGGTCGACCAAAGAAGTTGAGTGCATGTACTCAGCGTCATATCCAGAGGTTGTCTTTGGGAAATAGACGTGTGAGTGCTGCAGAGGTTGAAGGGGTGGGGGGTCAGCCTGTCAGTGCTCAGACCATACGCCACACACTGCATCAAATTGGTCTGCTTGGCTGTTCAATTCGAAGGAAGCCTCTTCTAAAGATGATGCACAAGAAAGCCCGCAAACAGTTTGCTGAAGACAATCAGACTAAGGACATGGATTACTGGAACCATGTCCTGGGGTCTGATGAGACCAAGATAAACTTATTTGGTTCAGATGGTGTCAAGCGTGTGTGGTGACAACCAGGTTAGGAGTACAAAGACAAGTGTGTCTTGCCTACAGTCAAGCATGGCAGTGGGAGTGTCATGGTCTGGTGCTGCATGAGTGCTGACAGCAGAGGGGAGCTACAGTTCATTGAGGGAAACATGAATGCCAACATGTACTGTGACATACTGAAGCAGAGCATGATCCCCTCCCTTTGGAGATTGGGCCACAGGGCAGTATTTCAACATGATAACAACCCCAAACACACCTCCAAGACGACCACTGCCTTGCTAAAGAAGCTGAGGGTAAAGGTGATAGACTGGCCAAACATGTCTCCAGACCTAAACCCTATTGAGCATCTGTGGGGCATCCTCAAATGGACGGTGGAGGAGCGCAAGGTCTCTAACATCCACCAGCTCCATGATGTCATCATGGAGGAGTGGAAGAGGATTCCAGTAGCAACCTGTGAAGCTCTGGTGAACTCCATGCCCAAGAGGGTTAAGTCAGTGCTGGAAAATAATGGTGGCCACACAAAATATGGATATTTTCACTTAGGGGTGTACTTACTTTTGTTGCCAGCGGTTTAGACATTAATAGCTGTGTGTTGAGTTATTTTTAGGGGACAACACATTTATATTGTTATACAAGCTGTACACTCACTACTTTACATTGTAGCAAAGTGTCATTTCTTCAGTGTTGTCCCATGAAAAGAAATAATCAAATACTTACATCAAATATGATGGGTGTATTCACTTTTGTGAGAGACAACAAAAGGAGAGGCAACTGTGAACTAATGCACAACACAACTGGCACACACAATAATCCACAACACAACTGGCACAAACAATAATCCACTACAGGAAGAGCAAAAAGAGCAACTTAAATAGGGTCTCAAATAGAGTCAACGCGGGTGCCTAGAGACACCTCTGTGGTCCGGCTCTGACTGTGGTGCCCAGGCACATAGAGATTCCTAGAGGCCCCCAGCCAAGCCCTATCACATGCTTCACTCATCATCAAAGTCTTCATCGTTTGATGTGAAATAGAGCAAGACCAAACATGGACATAAAGAACAACATTACAGTTAAGTTATTGTACACTTATTGTAAAAATGGCCACTGTTCAAAATTTTTTATGTAGTTGTGTATGTAAACAAAACACAACTACACACAACTTGTATTATGTTAACATTGCGTGAATGTTGCTATAAAAATTAAAAGGTGTACCTGTGAGAGTAGAGGGAAAAGAACACCACACTTGTTTGTAGATCTCTAACTCATATGGATAGTAAGCCATTAAAAAATTATTGTATAGAAGGATAAATTCTGATAAAATCCCTGAAATTGAAAATGGCAAAACTAAGGGGCATATTCTAGATAAAGGTCAGTTAACAAAATGCAATTGGTTTTAGAGGTACATGTCATCTGTATAGAAGCTATTAATTCATTATTATTAGTTTAAGCCAGCCGGTTTGTATTGTTTACGCTGTTGTAGTCTAGGAGGAATGCAGGGTATTAAATCTAGGAGGGATGCAGGGTACTCCCCCTCAACCGGGCGTGGAGATGAGAATCTAATCTGGATGACATACAGGTGCTGGTCATAAAATTAGAATATCATCAAAAAGTTGATTTATTGCAGTAATTCCATTCAAAAAGTGAAACTTGTATAATGTTTACATTCATTCCACACAGACTGATATATTTTGAGTGTTTATTTCTTTTAATGTTGATGATTATAACTGACAACTAATGAAAACCCCAAATTCAGAATCTCAGAAAATTAGAATATTGTGAAAAGGTTCAATATTAAAGACACCTGGTGCCACATTCTAATCAGCTAATTAACCCAAAACACCTGCAAAGGCCTTTAAATGATCTCTCAGTCTAGTTCTGTAGGCAACACAATCATGGGGAAGACTGCTGACTTGCCAGCTGTCCAAAAGACGACCATTGACACCATGCACAAGGAGGGCAAGACACAAAAGGTCATAGCTAAAGAGGCTGGCTTTTCACAGAGCTGTGTCCAAGCACATTAATAGAGAGGCGAAGGGAAGGAAAATATGTGGTAGAAAAAGGTGTACAAGCAATAGGAATAACTGCACACTGGAGAGGATTGTGAAACAAAACCCATTCAAAAATGTGGGGGAGATTCACAAAGAGTGGACTGCAGCTGGAGTCAGTGCTTCAAGAACCACCACGCACAGACATATGCAAGACGGGTTTCAACTGTCGCATTCCTTGTGTCAAGCCACTCTTGAACAAGATGCAGCGTCAGAAGTGTCTCGCCTGGGCTAAAGACAAAAAGGACTGGAATGCTGCTGAATTATGTTCTCTAATGAAAGTAAATTTTGCATTTCCTTTGAAATCAAGGTCACAGAGTCTGGAGGAAGAGAGGAGAGGCACAAAATCCATGTTGCTTGAAGTCCAGTGTAAAGTTTCCACAGTCAGTGATGGTTTGGGGTGCCATGTCATCTGCTGGTGTTGGTCCACTGTTTTCTGAGGTCCAAGGTCAACGCAGCCGACTACCAGAGCACTTCATGCTTCCTGCTGCTGACCAACTTTATGGAGATGCAGATTTCATTTTCCAACAGGACTTGGTACCTGCACACAGTGCCAAAGCTACCAGTACCTGGTTTAAGGACCATGGCATCACTGTTCTTAATTGGCCAGCAAACTCGCCTGACCTTAACCCTATAGAAAATCTATGGGGTATTGTGAAGAGGAAGATGCGATACGCCAGACCCAACAATGCAGAAGAGCTCAAGGCCACTATCAGAGCAACCTGAGCAGTGCCACAGACTGATCGACTCCATTCCACGCCGCATTGCTGCAGTAATTCAGGTAAAAGGAGCCCCAACTAAGTACTGAATGCTGTACATGCTCATACTTTTCATGTTCATACTTTTCAGTTGGCCAAAATTTCTAAAAATAATTTTTTGTATTGGTCTTAAGTAATATTCAAATTTTCTGAGATACTGAATTTGGGATTTTCATTAGTTGTCAGTTATAATCATCACAATTAAAAGAAATAAACATTTGAAAAACATCAGTCTGTGCACTGTAAAAAATATTACATGCTATCTGCTTAAAAAAATTATGGTAACAATATTACACGTATTATATTTGAGTAGATTTTAAGGTTGTTTTTTTTAGTGAAATTTACCCAAATAAATTAAGTAAAAATTCCTAAATTATTTAGTCTATGGCACATGATGAATTTAATATTATTAGTGGAATGTGCTTTTTTAATTTAAGTTGTCTCACAAATAAATCAAGCAGAATTTACTCATTTGTATGAATGAAATTTACTTAATTATAACATTTACTGCTTTTTTCAGGTTAAGATAATAATGAATACATAATGCACTTTTTGTTATCAAACATGCTTTTAATCTTTCTTTTTTTTTTTGCACAAATAAAACAAATCTGTATAAAATGTAAGTCAGCAGGTTTAAGATATGAAAATAAAATTAAAAAATGCCAACATTTTCCATGAGAAAGATCATTTTGTTAAACAACTTGTGCATACAAATTTGTATGCAACATATTTCTGTTAGAAAAGTCACATTATGGACTAAAACTTGAGAATAACTTGTAGTAAGACTTTGTAAAACATTTGTACTTGCTGAAAGCTTGTATGTAGAACAATATTAAACGTTCATCAATCAATGCAGTTTACTTTTCACCAGAACTTGGTAATAATGCATTGTCTCAATCTAAGTCATGAGTTTGTTTTTAAGTGTTAGTATTTTTGGTGAAAACTTGCAAACATCCAGTTCCAAGAAGAGCTTCTGAAAGGCCTCAAAAGTGTGCCTCAGTTCTTTCGGGTAGGTGAGGTTTAGTGCATATGTGAGTCCAAGAAGAACAGCACAGGCTCTTGCCAGATTTTCCAAGCCAGCCATGACTTGCACCTCCTCCAAGATGATGCTGAAATCCTCCTGATAATCCCTCTTGCAGATGGCAATTTTCATTATGTGCTGCAGGATATCTCCATTGTCACACTGTAAAATAAACATTAAATAAGTATTCTTATCTTGTCCATCTCATTATAAGTCTGTCCATAATTATAAAGTTGATTTGTGTACGTTGTAAAACAAACACTTTCAAAAAATAAAAAAATCTTATAACAGCTTAAAAAGACAACTACAAGCAAACCATTATAGTTTATTTTCTTTGTAATCACTGACACATAAAAATATTGTGTTTCAGTGGACCACAAAGACTGTCACAATAACATAAGTACAGTTTCAGCAATGACAGAGGGTGTATTCAGGAAGAATTTTTTTTATAAAAATTACATTAGGTGACACTATTGTAGGGGGAGGGTTACATTTTGATGGTTCACTATAGACATTCTACTACCTGTAAGTAACTACATGTCAACTAACTCAGAGTATTAGTAGACAGCTAGGTTAGGGTTAATAGATTAGTTAACATGTAGTTGCAGTTACTTATAGTCAGTAGAATGTCTAAAGTGGACCATCAAAATAAAGTGTTACCTTTTTCATATAGTGGCTGACAAAAAATCTATTTTGTGTTAAATATTTTCACATTAGCTTTATATAATTTAATTGAAAAAAAAGAAGATTGTTTAAGTTGCATTTCTATTTTTTTTTTTTAAATAAAAACAATGTACAAATACCTTTCTCAAAACACCATAAATATATAGAATAATTGTAGTCACTTACATTGTACTCTTGGATTAGGTCATCCGCTTTTTCACCCAGATAACAATTCAAACAACGGAGGACAACGTCTCTCATCATGTCGATGTTTTTATCAGGATTCTGATGTGACAAAGGTTTGTAAATTAGCGTCACCCAAATTTTTTCTTTTTTTTTATAATAATAATAATTGATGTTATGAAAGTACCTGCATCATGGGTTCAATTTTCTCCTTTAAAGTCCGGCCTAGTAGTCCTCCTCTGCAAGTGAATATGGCCAAAAGTTTAGGAGTAATCTGGTATGATATACTACATAATTTAACATTACATTAAAAATACACTATATTCTTATAAACATACCCGAGATGGTTTGCAGAACAAGATAATATCTTCACGATCATGGTCACGACTGCTGCATGTTTTAGTCATGGTTTTAGCGTTTTAGCCAGAGAATTTCTACACGAGGTCGAGGATATTTGCGGGAGAGTCTACCTCTATGAACGAGTTGGGACATCGCGTACAGGCTACTGCAAGAGAGGGCGCCATCTGGCTTCGAGTATGAACGCAATATTACATCGTGCCATTTGTATTATTATATTTTTTAAAATTATTATTACTCTTTTCTAGAAGATTAAATTGAAATTGTCATACATTATTATATTTTCAATCAATCAATCAATCAAAATGTATTTATAAAGCGCTTTTTACAACAGCAGTTGTCACAAAGTGCTTTACAGAGACACCCGGCCTTAAACCCCAAGGAGCAAACAACAGCAGTGTTGAATTTCAGTGGCTAGGAAAAACTCCCTAAGAAGGTCGAATTTTAGGAAGAAACCTAGAGAGGACCCAGGCTCAGAGGGGTGACCAGTCCTCTTCTGGCTGTGCCGGTTGAGATATTAAGAGTCCAATTGGAATAATAAATAATTTTCTCTTGGCTAAATCCAGAGTATATTCGATTTTAGACTAGGTCAGAAGTATGACCAGGTGGACAAGGACAGGAACAGCAACGGTCCCCCCAAACCAGGTAATCCGCAGGTGTGGACCAGGACCTCATCTCCTTCTAAAATTTAAAATTGGAGGAAACTGAGAAAAGTTAGTAGTACATCCCTCATGTCCCCCAGCACAATAATATAGCAGCGTAACACCTTGGAAACTGAGACGGGGGGGTCCGGTGACACTGTGGCCCTACCCGGAGGAGGCCCCGGACAGGGCCCAACAGGCAGGAAATCAATCCAACCACATTGCCAGGCATCAACCAAAGGGACACCCACCAACCGCAACCCCCCTGAATGAGGGCCGAGTATTGCTAGCAGCGTACAGCCCAACTGCACAAGTGCACAATAGAGAGTCAACAACAAGCCAGTGACTCTTCCCCCGAAGGGCATTGGAGGGAGGGCATCCCAGTGGCGACGAGAGCCCACCTGGCAAGACAGCAAGGGTGGACAGTATCAAGCCTACTGGTCACCTTCACGCCCCCGGGCCAGGCTACACCTAATTATAAACCGTGCTGTAGAGATGAGTTTTTAGTAGACACTTGAAAGTTTGCACTGAGTTTGCATTTCTAACCTTAATTGGCAGATCATTCCACAGGAGTGGAGCTCTATGAGAAAAGGCCCTGCCGCCAACTGTTTGTTTAGAAATTCTAGGTACAATTAAAAGGCCTGCATCTTGCGATCTAAGGTTACGTGTAGGTATGTATGGCTGGATCATTTCAGCAAGGTAAGTAGGAGCAAGTCCATGTATTTATAGGTTAAGAGTAAAACCTTAAAAATGTTTTGTTCTAGTTAGGATTCTAGCAGCTGTGTGCAGCACTAATTGAAGTTTATTTATTAATTTGTCTGGATAACCAGAGAGAAGAGCATTGCAGTAATCTAATCTAGAAGTAACGAAAGCATGAATTAATTTTTCTGCATCAGTTTTTGATAGAAAGTTTCTAATTTTTGCGATGTTTCGAAGATGAAAATAAGCAACTCTTGAGACATATTTTATATGTTCTTCAAAAGAGAGGTCAGGGTCAAGGGTAACGCCAAGGTTTTTTACAGTTTTTTGGGATACGACCATGCAGCCGTCGAGGTTCACAGTGAGATCTGCTAACAACGCTCTTTGTTTTTTGGGTCCTAAAAGGAGCATTTCTGTTTTATTTGAGTTTAAGAGCAAGAAATTCTCTGTCATCCACTTCCTAATATCTGAAACGCATGCTTCCAAAATAGCTAATTTAGGGGCTTCTCCATGCTTCATTGAAATATATAACTGTGTGTCATCAGCATAACAGTGAAAGTTAATATTGTGATTTCGGATTACATCGCCCAGAGGGAGCATGTATAGTGAGAAAAGTAATGGGCCCAGAACCGAGCCTTGAGGAACTCCAAAGCATACCTTTGACTTTTCAGAGGATATGCCATCCACACTAACGAACTGATATCTTTCAGATAAATAAGATTTAAACCAGGCTAGAACATGTCCACGTAGCCCAATATTGGTTTCCAGTCTCTCTAAGAGAAGGGAGTGATCAATAGTGTCAAAAGCAGCACTAAGATCAAGAAGCAACAGGACGGATGCGGAACCTTTGTCTGAGGCCATTAGAAGGTCATTTGTTACCTTCACGAGTGCAGTCTCAGTACTATGATGAGATCTAAAACCAGACTGGAATATTTCATAAATGTTTTTTGTCTTTAGGAAGGCATTCAGTTGTTGGGAAACACATTTTTCTAAGATTTTTGAGAGGAACGGGAGGTTCGATATTGACCTATAATTGTTTAATATTTCGGGATCTAGATTAGATTTTTTTAGAAGAGGCTTAATTTCCGCAATTTTTAGTGTCCCCATTGACACCTGATCAGGGAGGTTCCGGAAATTTTTTGGACAACTGAGATTTTTAGGACCATAACTATTTAAGGATTCAGTTATTTGTTTTCTAATGGTAACGATCTTTTCATCAAAGTAGTTCATGTATTCATTACAACTAAAGTGAAGACCCACTTCACTTGCTAAGCTTTGCTTTTTTGTTAACTTTGCAACTGTATCAAAGAGAAATTTTGGATTGTTTTTGTTCGCCTCAATCAGGTTGGAGAAATAAGCTGATCGAGCAGACGTGAGTGATTTTCGGTATTGTACTGTACTGTCTATCCAGGCTAGTCTAAATACTTCCAACTTGGTGGAGCGCCACTTTCGCTCCAATTTTCTGGAGGCTTGCTTAAGTGCTCTAGTATTGTAGGTGTACCAAGGAGCAAGTTTCTTATTGCGTATTTCTTTAGTTTTTAGTGGTGCAACTATGTCTAATGTATTTCGCAGTATTGAGTTTAGATCCTCGATTTGATCGTTTACAGATTTATTTACTCTGTCATTTATGAGCGAACTAGTAAGAATATCAAGGAATTTATTTGTAATCCGAGAATTTATAGTACGGCTTTTGAAACTCATTGTTTGGGGGGCAAGTGGATTTCTTGTTTTAACGGTAAATGTAATAAGACAGTGATCCGATAATCCAGGATTTTGGGGGTAAATTATTAGATCTACAATATCTATTTCTCGTGACAGGACTAAATCTAAGGTATGATTGTGGCAATGTGTTGGACCTGAGACATGTTGGATGAAACCCATTGAGTCGATTATGGCTTGAAAGGCTTTTTGAAGAGGATCATTGGGGTTTTCCATATGGATATTGAAATCGCCAAAAATTTGAATACTATCTGCCATGACTACAAGGTTAGACAAGAATTCTGGAAACTCATTGAGGAACAATGTGTATGGCCCGGGGGGCCTATAAATAGTAGCTATGTAAAATGATTTATCGGCCTGGTTAACTTTCATGAGTAAAACTTCGAAAGAATGAAACTCTGTGATATGTTTGAGAGTAAGTTTATATTTACTGTCATAAATATTAGCGACACCCCCTCCTTTTCTGGACGCACGAGGGATATGATCACTAGTATAGCCAGGAGGAGATGCCTCATTTAAGGCAGTGAATTCATTAGGCTTTAGCCACGTTTCACATAAACCAATAGCATCTAGTTTATGATCAGAGATTAATTCATTTACCGCAACTGCCTTTGGAGCAAGAGATCTAATATTTAGGAGTCCCATTTTGAGATGCGAAGTGATACAATTATTTTTATTTTTGACCGAGGTGGAGGAAGGCTTTATCTTAATAAGGTTGTTTTTGTTAGCACTACCTTGTTTAACTTTTCTCAGCCTGGAACAAGTCACAGTGACAATAGGTAAAGCTGTACTAACTACTCTGGCTATGCTATTGACAGACTCCACTATGCTAGCAGGCTGGCTAACAGCCTGCAGCCTGACCTGCACACTATCTCATGTTAAAGCTATAGGAGTGAGACTCCTGTCAATGTTCCTAGACAAAAGAAGAGCACCACTCCAGCTAGGATGGAGTCCGTCGCTCCTCAGCAGATCAGGCCTGGCCCTATTTCTGGGAGAGTCCCAAAAAGAAGACCAGTTATCTACAAACTCTACCTCCTGCGACGGGCAGAACTCCGTTTTCAGCCAGCGATTGAGTTGCGCAAGTCTGCTGTAGAGCTCGTCACCACCCCTAGCTGGGAGGGGGCCAGAGACAATTACTCGATGCCGACACATCTTTCTAGCTAATTTACACGCTGATGCTATGTTCTGCTTCGTAACCTCTGACTGTTTCATCCTAACATCGTTGGTGCCAACGTGGATAACAATATCTCTGTACTCTCTATACTTGCCAGTTTTAGACTTCGCTAGCACCAACCCCAGATTTGCGGCTACGTCGGTGGCTCTGCCCCCCGGTAAACAATGTACGATCGCCGGCTGATTCTTTAGTCTAATACTGCGTGTGATGGAATCGCCAATGACTAAAGTTTTCAGTTTTTCAAGTCCACCGGTAGAACATGCCTGCCGACCATTCCCCTCCGAAGACGGACTCGGGTCCTTGACTCCGACTCCAGTGGGGAAAACCTGTTCAAAGTCTCAGTTGGTTTTAGCAACGATTCAGGTTTAACTGGTCGACGGCATTTCTTCCCAGTGACCAAGAGAAAGTTATTGCCCGGCTGCAGGAGCTGTGCCGGGGGGCTAACAAAACTATCGTTTCTACCTGGTGGCACTGACGCAGATTTTTCTATTTCTACACTAGCATAATCCTTGCCTGGCATTTGCGTCAGAAGCCGAGCCTCTAACTCTGCTATCTTTAACTTAAGACGAACATTCTCCTCCGTGTTGTTGCTACAACAATTACAGTGAAAAGGCATTCTAATGATACTTAGCCTTCGGTGTTCAGGGGTGAGTAGTTCTGTTAATTATGTCCAAAAAGAGTCCCGGTGTAGAAAAGTTGGGTAAGAGGTCAACAGATAAATATTGCGTTGGTAAAACTCTAAAATAGAATTTTGACCAATTAGTTTATATCGAGTAAATTCGAAAAAGTTTGGCAGGTAGCCAGGTAGGTAACAGCAGGCAGAGTACAGCACGTCAACAATCCCACAATGCAGTTCGTCTCAGGAAGTTTGATCCAACACTCAAAAAGACATAATTTGAAGTTTTAAAAAGTTACATCTATTAATCTTCCCAATATCAAGCTTACCGATGGTCTATGGAGAATATAACGTTAGCACATTGACGACGATTTATTTTAGCAATCAATATTCTAGCCACAGATCAAGCATGTGGTGGTGTTGTACACACTGGAGATAAGACAATCGTTCACAGTTTCTCAAGTCATATAATTTGTTTTCGTTGATTTAAGACAACTCATCTCATCTATTTTGCCTTATAGGCATCGGCATGAGACAACTGAAATATGCGAACTCAGCGATGCTACTGAACAAGAGTGAACATAACTGGTCTATGAAAGAGCTTTAAGAAATAATGAAAAGCATAGTTATAACTAAGCTTGCCTCTTATGTGATTGACGTTCGACCCCTCCGCCAAAAATGTCTTCTGATCACTGCCATTCACTTTCAAATGGTGTCTCTAACCGCATAATTGATCCAATTCTCTTAAAATAAATCGGTAACATTTTTCTTAATTTTTTTAGTTTATTTTGCTCAAATTAAGCCTAAAAATTGCACACATTTTCTTAAATAAAAGAGGAAAACGTATCTCTTGGTTTTATTAGTGAAATCTTCTTAATATATTCTATCAAACACAAAACCACAATTTCAATAATGAAATGTACCCATTATATTTAATTATCACGTTATTTTTTTTAATGAAAATTACAAGACCCATGATTCATTTTTTTACAGTGTGTGTAATGAATGAATATAATATACAAGTTTCATTTTTTGAATGGAATTACTGAAAAAAATCAACTTTTTGATGATATTCTAATTTTATGACCAGCACCTGTATTAGTGGTCTAATGTATTGAACCAAGACCTGATGTAAGACTTAATGCAAGTGCCTGATTGGCTGAAACAAAGGCCAAGATGATGAAAAGAAAGCTAGCAAAGAGAACCCTATTAGCCTCATTGGCAAGTACAAATCGTTTTTGCGGAATGTTTGCGTCAAAATTCTGTACACAAACAGGAGCCAATCCACAAACACAGTTTGCTATGCACAAATACGATACGTTCCACAAACTCAAATGTCACTCACAAATACGTCTTCACATAAAGAAAATAGTTTGCATATTGTGAATTGTGATTTCTGATGGTGTTTCATATTTACAGATCGTAAAGTATTTGTTTGTGAATTTTAAACATGTTTATTTGAAGATTGAATTATATTTGTGGACCTCGTTTCTATTTACAGATCATTACGTATTTGTTTGTAGAATGTGTGCAGTTGTACATTTAGGCTAGTGTTGAGATAAATGAAGTTTAAATAATGCTGATTTAATAACCATGTATTCTTATGTTTTTGTTTTATTAAATTGTATGCTGCAGCCAGGTTAGGGAAATATGATTGAATGCAATAACCATAAAAAGTTTAGAACTCCATACATTACACTCAGCCACACTCAGACTTTACACCTGGCTCAGATAGAGAGACAGGATTGAAACCCAACAATTAACATACAAATGAAACTGCCCCCTATACAGCACAAAGAGACCTTCTGTCTCCAGCCCCCTGATGTTCTAGTCTAGGTTAGGACAATAGAATGTAAATTACTGTAACCTGGTTAAGATTTCACACCTGTATGCAAAGAACCTGTTGATCTATGACCGAGCATGCTCTTCTTCATTAGACAGCGAAAACAAAGAGATTCGTCCAACATGTCACCATGCCAACGAAGAGCCAATAAGGATGGGTTTTACTCACGAGAGTGAAAAGTAAACGCCCCTGTGGCGGGAGTATCAAAACCGATGTTCGATCTTCATTCGGGGCGAATATTTTGTGGAAGCTCGAGGGTTGAGCAAATATTTGACCGCTGTATTTCATGTATTTTGACTTATCAATTCATATTAATAAATCTTTGTGCTAAATTTCCATTTGGACCGGAGCCTCGTCCTTCTTCAGAAATTCTGATACACGTAAAATTCTTAACACTAGTATATAACATAGCAAAACTTGAGTCAAGAAGTTACAATCAAATGGGAACCAACCCAAAAATCCGTAAATAGTGAATTTACTGTCCAAAAGTGCGAGAGATATTCGTTTTTTTTTTTTTTTTTCATATATTCAAATCCTTTTGGGTAGTGAAATACATTGGTGGATTGTGTTGTGTATTTGCAAATCATGACACGTTTGTGGATCTTACATTTATTTGTAAATTGTATTTTCTGTTTACAAACTCTAATATACATTTGTAATTTGTGGTCTGCACAATTGAGATATTGCTATATCGTTGACAGCACAGCACAAACCCAGTTCATGAAAGCAGTCGTCTTATTACCGTTCTCCTAGTACAGAGGTGTCAAACCGGTTCCACGGAGGGCCGTGTGTCTGCAGGTTTTTGCTCTCTCCTTGTACTTGATTGGTTAATTAGGTCACTGATTGGTTAGTTTCTACCCTCACCTGGTTGTGTAGGTATGAACTAGGAACCAATTTATAGGAAAAACCAAAAACCTGCAGACACCTGTGTCCTAGTAGTAGCAGAATATTATGCTGGCCGCACTAACTCAGATTTAGTTTTTCAAAATAAAAGCCATTATTGAAATGCAATGTGCTTAATTTGGTAAAACAAAAGTAAATTTTATTCGAAATCAAGTTATATGTTTTTCTTAAAGCAAAAGCATAATGATTAGAAACATATATACATAAAAATGTAAATTAAGAAATCACTGCAAATTGAACGCTTATTTCCTCACTTAAAATGTTTCCAAAAAAAGGTGCAGTGGTCTCTTAATTTTTTTCGGAGCTGTATATATACAGTGGATATAAAGTCTACACACCCCTGTAAAATGCCAGGTTCTTGTGATGTAAAAGAACGAGACAAAGATAAATTATGTCCAAACTTTATCCACCTTTAATGTGACCTATAACGTGAAGAATTAAATTGGGAAAAAACCCTGAAATGTTTGAGGGGGAAAAATGTAAAATAAAAACCTTACAATAACATGGTTGCATAAGTGTACACACCCTCTCATAACTGGGGATGTGGCTGTTTTCAGCATTAACCAATCACATTCAAACTCATTACAGTCATTACACACCTGCCATCATTTAAAGTGACTCTGATTAATATACAGTGGATATAAAGTCTACACCCCCTGTTAAAATGCCAAGTTGTTGTGATGTAAATCAATGACACTGTTGTGGATTCATCAAGTTTAAAAGTTAGTTATTGCTGTTAAATAAGTATTAGGTATGTAAAAAGGAATACATTTCAGCACACTTATACCACCCAGATTCCACAATTTCTGTAGAATGGCCCAATCTGGCATTTTAACAGCGGTGTGTAGAACTTTTATATCCACTATATATATATACATAAAAATAATTAAGAATAATATTGGAACAGATAGTGAACTGACCGGATTGTAATAACATATATTGCCTTATTAAAATTTTTTTGTTGTGCCATGGAACAATGCATTTGGGAATTACTCATTAGAGTATAAAGAATCCACAGAGTGTCAATTCATGGGGAAAATACAGGATAAAGGAAAAAGTCCCACTTACTCCATTGGCTCCAGTGCAAAACAAGTGCTTGACGGCACGTTCCATGGCACAATGTCTAGTTTTTCTTTTTGCATTTGCATAGACATAATTCAGGTATTGTCTTGCACATTTTATGCTTTATGCTTAAACCTATATAATTATTCCAATATTTGCTCTCTGCATTCATTAGAAATAATGTAAAAAAGATCCTCTCTTTACTTAATGTATCTTCAGAACGAATTATAGACTATGCAATATATTGACATTGGTGTTACTTTTATTCTGAAGGTTTCCTCATTTACAACGCAATCATGACGCCATCGTTAGTGCTGCTGGCAGAATACTAGTGTCATTCTGTTTGTAACAAATTGCTGGCCAGTGGCCACAGTGGCTTGCCAGAGACGGGTTTTGTGTTGTGTTTACCTACATTATCTCAGAGCGTAGAAACATGGGGAGATAGTGCTTTTTTTGTCGGGTAAGTGTTTTGTATTCACAAGAGTAATGGTCAAGACATGTTGTGTTCGCGGTTACTGCTGTAGTCAGTCAACTAACAACCAATACATACTTCATAGCAACATGGCTAAGCTAACTGCATCTATAGTTTACCGTTACAATTTAACATTTTCTAATTCGCAGTTACTGTAAGTGTTAAATATTGATTATAAAGTTATAAGTAAACATTTTTGATTGGGCATTTCTATTAAAAATAATTTCCGTTGTCTTCATTTTAATCGTTGCTAAATAGCTATGTAGCTAGTTAGCTGGCATTAAGGTGTGTTAGCCTGCTAGCTGAGTGATGTGTTAAATGTTTGATGCATTTATCAGATTGCCATAATGATTAACTGACGATTTTTTTTAGTTTAATGAATTAATGCTTTTGTCGTGATACCACATCAGTATATGCACAATTAAAATACACTACAGTTTACTACATTGTACGTAGTAGTTGACTGGCTAACAACGTAGCTTCCTAACTAGCTACCTTAACGTTGGTTTCGCGTGTGACCGAGTTGATAACCCCATTGACGGCTAGAGGCTAGCTCGCTACCAATTGTTTGGCCTTCCGCAAATGTCTAGTTGTAGCTGGCATTATTTGTAATTGCTTGTAACGTTAAAGATGCATTGCGTGAAGTTTGGCCAATACCAATACTTTTTCTCAATGTCGATATCAATTCACAGTACTGAACTTTGAATATCTGTCGATATAGGGTAAAGATTCAGTACTGCCATTTTAATTTTGTTTTTCATGTCCAATGGTTGACACATTTCTTGTACATGACTGAATTTAAACTTACCTTTGTTGATCCTTGTCTAGTATGAGTGAAGCTTGTAATTCAATTCCCCCGAAATGGCCCTGGGCTCCAGACTCCTTATATCAATTGGTGTCGCTGATGCCACAGTTTTTCAGTTGGTGGCAATTTTACTTCAGTGTAAAAAAGTATTTACCTGTTTTGACTTTGATAGAACTCAGATGCATTGTGTTGTCTATTGTCTATATCCATAAGTTCCCGACTAGAGTGGACAATGTTGGTCTTTACAAAGGCCCTGACCTTCGCAGACAGTCCAGGACCAGCGATGCAAATAGCAAGTTTACAGCACCTTGTCTTTATGACAGCCAAGCAGGTGCCATGTCAGTTAGACGTACCAGTTGAATGAGTTAGTTTGTTCTTTGATTGAAAGTTAAATGTTTTGTTGTCTGTCATATCATTTTTATACATTTTTATTGTAAAGAATATGATGAGGTGTGTGTGTGTGTGTGTGTGTCTTAGATGTTAAAGAACCCTGTTAGTTTGTAATGTCTGGGGGCTATTTTCTTCACTCTCAAGACTCTGTCCTTTCCATGTCCAGTAAAGTAATTCATACACTTTTTATAAAAACATAGAATAATCTTTAAAAGTTGCTACAAATAATTTTGGTCTGTCAATTTTACGATTTAGAACTTGTCAATTTAGAACATTTTTGAAGTCTAAAGTATTTAACCTCCCTACATCTCTATAAAAATAGTGGAGGGCTAGCTGAAATTATGTTTAATAGCAAAATGTTTCGATGTTTTCCAGTGCATTTAAATTTTGTACTTGACAGGTTTTTGTTCTCCAACCGCTAGAAACGGACGATAATAGAGGGACGTTAGCTGGATCTGAATTAGGTGAGAATAATTTGATTTAACTGAATATTTAAGTTAATTAAGCTAGTTAAGCAAACAAAGGAATAAAATAAGCAATAACGCCATGCTCAGATTGTTTACAATACAGCATTTGAACTAATTTCTTCCTCAAACTCCTTTGGGCCGCTCCTTCTACACCTACACTTGTGACACTGCAACTGTATGCCAGTGTTTTAATTAATTCGTTTTGATAAGTAAAACTATCTACCTTTAATAGAGGGATTTGGGAGAATTCTGAGGTAATTTAGTATTGTAATAAGTTCTGCAGGCAACGTCTCTGTCTCAGTGCTCCGTTTTCTGTTGAGTCAATGGCATTTACCACATTCGGTTGTTCTAACTTTTTCCGTTCTGAGTCTTTACTTCCCTGTATTATTGCTTTATTTTATCAGGGATCTGTTTGTTAGATCGATGAAACCATTACGAGAAGCCTAAAGACTAAGCAATTGATAGGCTGGCTACACATTGCTATTTGAATTGCCCAAAATTCAGCGTTTTCAGAGCAGGTAATGCGTCAACACGCAAACCCTGCTCTAAGTCCTAAAGTCCGGGGCTTGGCACCAAGTGAGAGCCTGCCACTCTGCCATGGCCTAGTGGCCAACTGGACTTTAGGGGAAAACACCAGTGTTTGGACCAAGTGGAAACGAGGCAATAGGAGCCACATATGGGTCATTCTACAGAAATGATGGAATCTGGGTGGTAGAAGTGTATTCCTTCTTACATACAGTACAGGCCAAAAGTTTGGACACACCTTCTCATTCAATGCGTTTTTTTTTTTCATGACTATTTATATTGTAGATTCAGTTATTGTGAAATAACTGAACATGTCTTATATTTTAGATTCCTCAAAGTAGCCACCCATTTGATAGCGCTGCAAACCCTTGGTGTTCTCTCAATGAGCTTCATGAGGTAGTCACCTGAAATGGTTTTCACTTCACAGGTGTGCCTTTTCAGGGTTAATTAGTGGAATTTTCTGGACCATCAGTTGTGTTGTGCAGATGTCAGGTTGATACACAGCCGACATCCCTAATGGACAACTGTTAGAATTCATATTATGGCAAGAACCAATCAGCTAAGTAAAGAGAAACGAGTGGCCATCGAGTCACCAGCCTCAACGAGTCACCAGCCTCAGAAATCCCAGGTTAACAGCAGCTCAGATTAGACACATCTCTAGAACAACTGTTAAGAGGAGACTGTGCGAATCAGGCCTTCATGGTCAAGTAACAGCTAGGAAACCACTGCTATGGAGAGGCAACAAGAGATTTGTTTGGGCCAAGAAACACAAGGAATGGACATTAGACCAGTGGAAATCTGACCTGTGTGAAGTTGGCCCCCCCACCAACGCAAAACGTTGTCAAACTATGCTCGTTCGTTTGTGCTCCATTTGTGCTGGTTTGTGCTGTATTGGGTTTTAAAATATTCGACATTGAATTATAGACGATGACGTCACCAGCCCACCCACATGTTCCAAATTCACCCAAAATAGTCTCGTTCGTTTGTGCTACGTTTGTGCTGGTTTGTGCCGGTAAAAGTTTCGTTTGTGCCGCGTTGGGTTTTAAAATATCAGAAATGTAATCAAATTAATATTTAGGCCTATAGGCTACAAACAAGGCTCACTGAATAAAATAGATAAATCAATGGTCACAAGATCAAAAATAGTCAGACAGCTCTGTATTTTGGTTTGTAGTTAGTCAGTAGCCTATAGCCTATGAGCATTTTATTTCGGTTTTGTCTATTCAATCTCTAAAATGTTAGATGCTAATAAAGATGATTTAATAGAACATCATGCAATTTCTTATCAGGTTTTTTGTAGTCCTGTAGTGTTTAATAAAAACGTAATGTTTTTCTTTTATTAGGCCTATGTCACTCTTATCTTCTGCTACTCTATGAGCAAAATGGATTTGTGCGCGTGTGCCATCAAGTCGTAGTTTAAATGTAACTTCAGCATTTTTGGGCAAGAAAACAGCTAAACTATCCTCGAGGAGAGCACACTTTTAAAGTAGAATTGACGAAGACGTTCTGTCATCACATAATTTGTTCAATAAACAATTATCCTCCCTTCAGTGTCTTGTGATTGTATTTTATTTTAATTTTTAAGAGTCTCATCTGCTACACTCCACTCCCACCACTAGGGGCAAGTGACACTTCCATTCAAGAATGCTCTTGTATAAAATTGTGTAGAGTTAGTGGAGAAAAGGTCGATATAAATCAAACTACAAAAGTTGTTACTAATCCAAATTTCTGAACAATGTAAGTATACATTGTTTTAAAACTGTCTCTTATCATACTAGTTGCTGCAAGAATATTGTACAACATTCAAGAGAGCTAACCTTGTTTTTGACCAGAAACCTCAATAATAACACCTCTATTAATAATTTAGCTATGAAATGCTATTTACAGTTTCACAAAGTTTCATTTTAGTATTAAAAAACGACCATGGGTGCAACTGTATTTAACATTTCATAGCTAAATTAGTGATAGTGTTAGCAATGAATTTTCAGTTCAATAAAAAAAGTAATATATTAAAATAAATTAATGCAGTACATGAGATTTTTTGGAATCAGAATAATTGAGTGTAATTATGTTTTGCTTATGCCAGATGCCCCAGAAACCAGCAGTCGACAGGGATTCCATTTTCACAGTCCTGTGTTAATCAAGTGGCCATAATCCAAAATGGCAACATAGCTACTCCCTTATGAGAGCATCTGGACAGAGCTTAGTAAACAGCTAGACAACAAGATCACTGCAAAGGCACTATACACTTTTGTTAAATTAAACAGACACAACATCTGGAATGCTTTAGGGTTTACTCATGAAAGTGATCATGAAACAAGTGGCAGTAGTGATGACACTGATTTTGAGCCAGGGTCCCTTTCCTCCAGTCCAAAAGATTGCTGCACTTTTGATTTTGAAGTTCCATTTCAGAAATGGATTGAATTTATGCCTGAAACAGTGACATACAAAAACAAGTTCTCTAAAACAAAAAAAAAGGAATACACAATTTTGAAGCCTGTTATCTGGACGCATGTGATAAATCATCACATTTGGCAAGAAGTGTAATGCCCCTGCACATTTACTTTTAAAAGAGCCAAGGTCTATCCATCAGTCACAGACAAATATATTGTAATCAGAGGCAACTGTAAGGAGTGTCGTGGCCAAATTCACATAAAATGTGACAAAAAGCCTGAAATAAACAGCACAATGATGTTCAGGTGTTCGCTTAAAAACACTGACTCCTTGCATACTGGCTGTTCCAAACGTCCGATGTCTGGTAACTTGCGTGTGCGGATATCCAAAGAACTGTGTGAGGGTAGAAAGGAACCCCATGTATGGAGGGCATCAGAGGCAATAAAGCTGATGGATTTTGGAGATCCTGAGCCAAGTCATCTGCCTAATTTGGCCACCCTGCGCAAAGCGAAGCAGGAGAGAAATGATTTGGAATTAGGCGACAAGGATCCTATTCTGTCATTGCAGATGCTAAAATATAGTGCCCCTCACAGTGGTAGCATTAAAGACATTGGACTAGACAAGTTTTTTTGTCACTATTGGAGCCAAACACAAATGTATGTGTACAAGACATTATTAAAGACATCTACTAACCCCACTGTGAGTTTTGATGCAACTGGCTCAGTGGTGAGGAAACTACAGAGACCAAATGGCAAGTCTGGCCATGTATTCCTTTATCAGGGTGTTGTGGCAGGGGGTGAGAGCTCAAGTGTCCCAGTGGTGCAAATGCTGTCAGAGAGACATGATGTTAATGCCATAACACATTGGCTGACAGAATGGATACGCGCCGGTGCACCTACCCCAAAAGAGGTTGTGAGTGACTTTTCTCTGGCTTTGCTCTGAGCTTTGGTCAAGGCTTTTACTTCTCATCCTGATCTTAAGACCTACATCAATGAATGTTGTGGTGTCTTACTCTGTAGACAGTCAGCAAAAGTCCCACCTTGTTTCGTGCGGGTTGATGTTGCTCTCTGCATCAAGATGATCTGCCGGTGGGACTGCTTGAAAAAAAAAAAAAAAACCATCGCATTAAAGATTTCTTTGTTAGGTCAATAGCTCAGCTTATGTCACAATCCATGGACGATGCAAGAGAGCTACTAAGATGCATTACTATTGTGGCTCTTAGCGAAACAGAGGGCAGTGACCGCTCTGGAGCCCCCCTCATTTCAGAAAGGTGCAAGAAATACCTAAAAGCCAGAATTGCAGGAATGTGTCATCATTCCAGATGTAGAGGGTGCGGACCAGGAAGAAGTGGATCCATGTGACCAAACACAGACAGACCTGCAGCAGTGGGTAACAGATATATGTGAGGAGAGCAGGTCACTTGCCACATCTAATGGTGATCATGACAATATGCACTTCCTCCCTGAGATTATTCCAAATATAATCTGGCTTGCAAATTACTTACCTCTCTGGACAGGGGTAATGATCCCTCACTTCCGGAGCTCCAAAATCACTGCAAGTTCAGCCAATGTCGAAGCAGAGTTTAAAAACATCAAACGCTGCCTTTTCAAGCATGAACACTTGCCTATTCGAGTGGATCGATTCATTGCTCGACATCTGTCCTTCATTGAAGGCAACATGCACATTTTTTCCTCAAAACAAAAGTGTGGAAAAAGGTGAAGAGGATGAGGCTGTTGCAACAGAGATCGACACAGGAGTCAGTCCACTACCCACCACAACCTGCAGGATTGATGGAAGGCCAGAGATGGATGCTTCCTGCTCTGGGAAGTCTGACACTGTCACAAACATCCATCCAACAGATGAAGAAGCTGTTGAAAACTGGAGAGGCTTAGCAGTTCCACCCAAAAAGAGGAAGAGGAGTTCATACCTCTCTCCTTGTCCTGAATGGCTCCATGCAGATCCATCTGTGAGAGGGAAAAGACTCAAAGTGGACCTGTTGAAAAATGGAAACAATCAACAGCTTGTTAAACTCAGGAAATCAAGAATCTCTGTGCTGAACACATGTGCATTTGATGCTTTTTGTCAATGCTTATGTTGTGCTTACTGTTATAGTGTAACTTTTGAAAATATTGTTTGCAATGAGGATTCCAACAACCTCCTCCAGCTAGTGAAATCCATCACCACAAAGGGTCTGAATGCACAGGCCTACATACAGAGGGCAGAAATGATGAGCGAAATATTCAAAGCTGTCCGACTGAAGTCTGGTGCTCTCCAAATTGATGCACAATGCCACATCTCCACTATCATTGAAAAGTCAATGACGAAAGAGATTTACTTTACGGGCAGTCATTGCTTTTAGAGGAGGCTTAACCCAGGATGCTCTTGGAAATTATGTGGCCTATTGCAGGAGGTCTCCATGTGTCTGGGAGATGTATGACGGCCTGAGAAGTGGAGTGACAGGAGCGTCAGATAAAAGCAAAATATGCCCACATGCTGTATTATACACAAAAGACTGATTGCAGTCTTTAATTATTTAATAAGTTTAATTATTTTTGTTGAACTTTTTTGTATGCCACACACCCTTGTTTTCCTACTCCTGTTAGGAGAAGTAGTGTGCTATTTTATGGAAGTTTGTGTGGTATATTTGGTTTGAAGACAGATTGTAACTTTTCAGTATTAAGTGTTTTTAAGTAAGTTTTTAAAGGTATTTTTTTTGATAAAAAACTAGAAAATAGCAAATAGCTTGTCATGTTTAATAAAAAAAAAAAAGCCATAGTGAGCTTAAGAGACATATAGGCCTATAGGCCTTTACAATACACACGTGTATAAACACAGCAAACAGATTATGGTGCGTGTATTTGTGACAATTTTTATATTATTAACAAAACACAGCATACAGTAAGTAAAAACACTTACCTTGAAGTTTGTTGCATTCACACATCCTGTGATCCGCATCAGTGTTCGTTAAAAGTTGAAAACGCACAGGATAACAGTAACCTATAAGTGAATATTGTCAGTTGGTTTGCCAATTCTTTAGGTCTTACCTTGTTACTTCAACTAGCCTACTGTTAAAAAAAAGTGAGCTTGTGCACCGTCTATAATTCTCTCTCATTCAATGTCTTTCCCATTCAGTTAGTTGTGCACAAACGGAGCACAAACGAATGAGAATTTGGAGCATGTGGGGGGCTGGTTGACCTCAGATTGACCTACAAATATTATTTTAATATCTAAAATAACGAAGCAGCACAAATGGAGCACAAACGAACGAGCATAGTTTGACGACGTTTTGCGTTGGTGGGGGGGCCAACTTCACGCAGGTGGAAATCTGTGCTTTGGGCTGATGAGTCACAATTTGAGATCTTTGGTTCCAACAGCCGAAAAGATGAACGGATGGGTTCTACATGCCTGGTTCCCACCCTGAAGCGTGGAGGAGGATGTGGGGGTGATTTGCTGGTGACACTTGGGGATTTATTCAAAATTGAAGGCATACTGAACCAGCATGGCTACCACAGCATCCTGCAGCGACATGCCGTCCCATCCAGTTTGCGTTTAGTTGGACAATGACCCCAAACACACCTCCAGGCTGTGTAAGGGCTATTTGACCAATAAGGATTGTGATGGAGTGCTGTGCCAGATGACCTGGCCTCCACAGTCACCGGACCTGAAACCAATTGAGATGGTTTGGATCGCAGAGTGAAGGCAAAAGGGCCAACAAGTGCTAAGCATCTCTGGGAACTCCTTCAAGACTGTTGGAAAACCATTTCAGGTCACTACCTCTTGAAGCTCATCAAGAGAATGCCACGAGTGTGCAAAGCAGTAATCAGAGCAAAGGGTGGCTACTTTGAAGAAACTAGAATAGAATATAAGACATGTTTTCAGTTATTTCACACTTAGGTACATAATTCCACGTGTTCACAGTTTTCTCACTTCAGTGAGAATCTACAATGTAAATACTCATGAAAATAAAAAACTTGATGATGAGAAGGTGTGTCTAAACTTTTGGCCTGTACTGTACCTAACACTTCTTTAATAGCAATAACTAACTTCTATACTTGATGAATCCATAACAGTAGAGCTGAATGTGATTTTTTTACTTTTATATGTTACATTAAAGTTTTCATGTGCTGTTTCTTTGTCATTTGTTACCTTTTAATGTGCACAACATTAAATGATTATATAAATATTTGATCTCACTACAACCTGAATATTTATTTAAATGTAGTGGAATGAATAGACAAAGAAAAGTTTTTATTTTACATGTTTTAATATAATTTCACATGTTACTACATGGTAAGAATTTATTTCATATGCACAATTTTTTTTTCCCCCTGTCAAACCAGCCATGACCGAATATTAAAACAAAATGTTTTATTATACTAACTCTTAATTATGGATGACTGGTTACATCAATCAACAAACAAAATGCTGCTTGAAAATAAAAAAGAAATCTATAATGTCACTTGCAGAAACACCAGTGATGCAATATGACACCAATGACATAGAAGCTGAAAACATTTGAGTACCAAGATTAGAACCGATTGTCAATGCAAATTAACATTACAGAACATCAGCATTAGACATTGTTTAAAAATAAAGAGTTCACGCTATACTTTTTTTTTGATGGCCAATATGGCAGTTAAAAATCCAAAATTCCGGGCCATATAGAACAGCTACCGGACGTGTTTTAAGTAGCCATATAATAGCCTACATTTAAACAGCACAAACCTCTATGATCCAACAAATGTTTTATATTGAAATTAGTCAGCAGAATGAACATAGGCCACTATGGTTGCAATAATTTTTTATAGACAACTATCTTTTTGCACATTATTTTAATTCCAAATTCATGTTTCCAATCTGAATAAGGGATTTTGAGGCCAATGTTAGAAACGTCTCAACAAATACCATGCAAATTGTCAGTTTCCATCAGTTAGGATGTCTAATGCATTGTTGCAGAAGAGCATTTGACAGCTCTGCAGAAAGTTTTAGGAGCAGATCATTTACTGAAACTCGTTGGCTTCTAAATTGTTTTTTTTAAATCTAGTTTAGAATTGTTTTGCAATGCACTGTAACGTAGCCAAATTTTGCAAGATTATTATTTAATAGGCATGCATTTCAGTTGCTTATTTGTCGAAATAACACTCAAATGTGCGTAAAATATTTTGGCTAATTTTGTAAGTAGAATTTTGTAATTTCCAACCATATTTCCTAATTAGATAATGTGCATTAAAATGTATGGATGTAAATATGTTGTCCCATTGCATATTAAGCGTTGAAACATTTTACTACCGTATTTTCCGCACTATAAGGCGCACTTAAAAGCCTTTAATTTTCTCAAAAAAACGACAGTGTTATAATCCGGAGTGCCTTATATATGGCTCAATTGGTTAATTGGTTGATCCATACTGGTTGTACACGGCGCTCAAGGAGCTCTGTCAAAATGTTTCAGTATGAAAAACCAAGAAAAACAATGTAATAATAATAAAATGTTTCAGTACGACTGGTAAACTACAAAGCCACACCCCTTGCAGCATTACGGCTACCGTAGTCAGTAAACACCGATACTGTGCTTACTCACATTCCCACACCACTTGTGTGTGTGTGTGTGTATAAAGACCCCAAAATGGCACCTTTCAAGAGACATGCTTATGACGCAGAGTTCAAGCTCAAGGCTGTCGGTCACGCAGTAGAATATGGCAATAGAGCAGCAGCTGTTAAGAATTTTACGTGTACCAGAATTTCTGAAGAAGGACGGGGATCCGGTCCAAATGGAAATTTAGCACAAAGATTTATTAATAAGAATTGATAAGTCAAAATACATGAAATACACTGCAGCGGTCAAATATTTGCTCAACCCTCGAGCTTCCACAAAATATTTGCGCCGAACAAAGTTCGAACATTGGTTTTAATACTCGCGCCACAGGGGCGGTTACTTTTCACTCTTGTGAGTAAAACCCATCCTTGTTGGCTCTTCGTTGGCATGGTGACATGTTGGACGAATCTCTTGGTTTTCGCCATCCAATGAGGAAGGACGTGCTCTCACTCTCGGTCATAGATCAACAGGTTATTTGCATACAGGTGTGAAATCTTAACCAGGTTACAGTAATTTACATTCTATTGTCCTAACCTAGACTAGAACATCAGGGGGCTGGAGACAGAAGGTCTCTTTGTGCTGTATAGGAGGCAGTTTCATTTGTATGTTAATTGTGGGGTTTTAATCCTGTCTCTCTATCTGAGCCAGGTGTAAAGTCTGAGTGAGTGTGGCTGAGTGTAATGTAAACTTTTTATGGTTATTGTATTCAATCATATTTCCCTAACCTGGCTGCAGCATATAATTTAATAAAACAAAACATAAGAATACATGGTTATTAAATCAGCATTATTTAAACTACATTTATCTCAACACAGCTAGCGAATTCAACTTTAATGAATCAATGGTACGGAAGTGGAGGAAGCAAGAAGATGACCTGCGCCAAGTAAAGAAGACTAAACGGCTTTTCCGAGGGAACAAAGCGAGATGGCCACAGTTAGAACAAACTCGAACAGTGGGTTTTTGAACAGAGAGCAGCAAGTAGAAGCGTCTCTACAGTCACTATTCAAATGAAGTTAACAGCGTTAGCACCGGACACGAGCATCGATGAATTTCGAGGCGGTCTCGAAATTCTGCAGTATCTTCTATTCTATGCGCCTTATAATCCGGTGCGCCCTATATATGAAAACAGTTCTAAAATAGGCCATTCATTGAAGGTGCGCCTTATAGTGCGGAAAATACGGTACATAAAGAAGGCTTTTTAAAAAAATAACCTATTTCAAATAACTACTCTGCCATCTTAATGGCGTCAGTTGCACCATCGCGTGTTTTTTTGTTTTTAACTGGCCCAGGGATGTCTGCTTCGCCTTCAACCTTTCCGAGTTGTGCGCTGGTGTGTGGCTTCTGAATCTCGAGCCATGCTTAGTCACATGACCCAACACTCTAATGTCTTACTGTAAGTGTGAGCAGAGGTTCACTGTTTTCTTGGCAACAGATCATATAAGTCACACAATATTAGGCAATTTAATATGCTGTTAATCCATTCATTTTGCATATTTTCCACCAGACATTTTCCACCAGTTGATATTTTCATCTGCTGGGCAACTGCATCTGATATAACTACACCCGGGCATTTGTTGGCTAATGTAAAGGTACTCAATACAGCCTGTCACAAGCCAATTAGTTGAAAAGTGTCCCTAAAATAATGAATACCTCACTTTTAATTTTGAAAAACCCAAATCTTATGAATGGATCTCAGCAAAATAAAATATTGGAAAACCTGTCAAATATATTTTGCGTGTGTGTGCGTCATTTAAAAAAAGGGTCTTCCAATATTGTATGTCATTTACATATATATGGTCCAAAACTAACACCCAACAAGTGCCAAATCCGGGTAGATTTTCGGTTCGGTGAGTCAATCTCAGAAGGCTATCCGCCACAGTGGCGAGTAAATGTACCAAAATAATGTTATGAAGTCTGTCATGATGGCTAGCGGGAAATGCCTCTTTTTTGTTACATTGAAATCCACCCATTAATTTGGTGACAAAATATATGTTAATTTTTGCAAACTTTTTCTTCGCAGCTTGGGCAGAATTGTCTAGTAGCTACTTGCTAGTGCTGTAGTAAGAATTTTTTATTTGAAGTGAGAGACAGAAGACTACCATGTCTATAAGCTACGTAGTCTATACGTTTAATAGTTAGCTGTGGTAAAGGTCAGGGCTCAATTTGCAGCATTCTGTCGTCCGGTGGACTATAAAAAATGTCTGACGGTTCAATGCAGACTTTGGGATGATTGTGGGACAGTGGGCCGGAAAAATAGAAAATCAAGGCTGATGAAATTGTCTAAATTTAGGGGTAGCGGTCCTGGAGGATGAGCAGGCTGAGGGACAGTCATCAGGAGTTTAAAGACAGTGGCATAGAGAGGAGTGAGACATTGGCTGAACTTTTGATTTGTGGATTATAGGAATAAAATCCTGACCCTTGAGCATATACAGTATTCATTCTTAATATAATTGTAAGTAATTATAAATCCTCTAATAGATATAGGGGCTTTGTGAGGTATTCAGTATTTTCACATTGCAATACAATTAGTAACCTCTTTAGCCCCTTCTTTTAGCCAACCTGTAGGAGAACATAGGGCAAGTGGTTTTGGTCCTGAATAAATTCAATGTGGTTTATTTCATTGGACCTCTATCTGTAAAACATCCAAAACAATGTGACTTATTTTTTATGTAATTTTGTTGATGGGAACATTTTGTTGCCCAATAATTATATATTCTTGCTACATCTAAAATGCTGAATGTGTATGCAGTGTTTGCAGGGCCAACCTCCTTGTTCTCTGCTTCATGGGAATTTGTTTAGATTTTAAAATATTCTTAAGATGGGTTGGGGGGCGAATCACATAAAACGTGGAGGTTTTGTGAAAAATTGAGGTTTGGAGTCAAGAGTTTCAAGAGGCTGTCTGTAGTATGATGCTCAGGCTGTGGTGATGAGTTGTTCTGTGTGACACAAAAAGGCAATTTATTATTTTGGCTGGTAAAAATGTGTGGCTGGTGGATTCTTTTTCATCTACCAGTCCCCTTGGCCGGTGAGCCAAAAAACCGCAAAATATAAAAATATAGTATAACCTTGCTGTTCCTGTTCAGTTCTATTAACATGTCCGTACTGCACTACTTGTATCAAATGTCTGTGTCGTGCCTGTGTAATGCGCCACAACTTTCTCTGAGCTGTCCTTTCACTCAAATCTCCTGCCTATTTCCACTTCTTGTTCAAGATATTATTGACGTAACCCTGATGCTGTTTTGCCAAGTACTCTGCCCTACGTGTAGGGGCTGCACTTCTCCGCTGCTTGTATAGTTTTTGCTTTTCAGCAGCACTCAATTTCGCCATACCTGACAAAAGGAAGAATACTATTATTATTATTACCATTTATACTATGTGTATATATACTATTGTTACAATTTATACAATTCTACTCTGCCCTAGGATAATAATAGACAATTATTATGACTCATACACTAATTGTTCTCCCCCTCATGTGTTACTACATTGTTTACGTTGCTCTTTTATACAGGAACGTCACTGGTGTTCCTGGTGTTACCAGGAAGAATGGTAACACCAGGGACTGTAACACCAGTGATGATTTGGAGAACACTTACATTTTAAGAAAATGGCTGCCATGTGTCAAACCACATGTCTTAACCCTTGTGCGCCCCTCTGCGTTTTTGTACATTTTTCTCGCATTATTTTTTTTTTATTTGGGGATCATTTTGTCTGTGTTGCAGCTAGGGGCATGATTTTTTAGCAGAACTCTTATTTTTTTGTAAATTTTTTGAAATCCAATGTCTTTAATTCTCATGTCTTTCATACTGTTTATGAATTTTTCGCCCTCTTGACACCTTCATGGACAAAAGTCCCATTGACTTCCATAAAAAACATTTTTTTTTACTCACTGCCATTAGGGTATAAAACCATGCATTCTGTAATGTAAGCATTCCATTTTGAAGAAAAGTAGTGATATTTGAAATTTTTACTGTATTCCACTACACACACATGCAAACACACACCCACACAATAATTTCTTCCATTGGCCTACAATGGGAAGATGTTTATATCTGATAGAAGAGTTTTTGTGTGTGCGTGCGCGGGTGTGTGATGGAATACAGTCAAAATTTCATCAAAATGAATGAATGCTTACATTACAGAATGCATGGTTTTATACTCTAATGGCAGTGAGATAAAAAAATAGTTTTTAATGGAAGTCAATGGGACATTTTTGTCCACGAAGGTGTCCAGAGGAATATCTGGCACTACATAAAATATACTAATGCAATCAAATGAATTTTGTTGGAAGTCTTTGACATATCCAAGACTCTAATAACCCCCAAAGCCCCATGCCCCTACTATTTATTATATGGAAAATATAATGTTTTTAATTATTTTTTGTCCACGAAGGTGTCGAAAGGGAAGTACATTTGAGGGGCGCACAAAGGTTAAGTAATTTAAAAATCATGAACCTATTCAATGTATTACATTTTTGTAAAATTCTAAAGTAAATCATGACATTTTCAACCAATTAAGATTTATCTTATGCCTTTAGCTTTTTGGGAACTTCTGTTTTCCATTAAATTTGTGTGCTTTAACATGCATCCTCCACTACTCATCTCAAGCCAGGTTGATTTGTGTACTCCCAAATGTTTTAAGAGAAGTTCTGTTATGAAGATTTTGCATGTTTGTGGTTAGCTGTTTCCAGATTAAGTCAGCATAGTAATGCTTTTGACTCCCACCTTATTGAGTAGAACCAGCGAATGTTAGAGAGGGCACAAGTCGTCCGGTTGAGCATTTCCGTTACATTTTCTGGTGTCATGAAATTGGCATTTCAGTTGCCAAATCCATTATCACTGCAGAAAAAATATTTATTTGTAACAACATTGTAAATTTCAATTTCTTTCAAAACCCCTGCCTATCCAGAACATACTTCCTTAGATTAGTACTGTTGATTTGTCTGATAGTCAAGTAACTATCAAGTCAAGTTTAATTTTTTCATGGTGAAATTTTTTCTCTCTCACTTTTCAGTTCACAGACTTGGTCCTTAAGTCAACAGTGCAGCCCCAGGTACCAGAGAGAGGCACCACGACTGACATCCTACCTAGTTCTTACAGATTATGACCCAATACCAACCTCAGCCTAACCGCTCCAACTTCTTCACCGTGAAAGCAGAGGCCTCATCTGCACCACCTATTGCCTCTAGCATGGCCAATAGCACTGCCACTGTCCCAGGGAAGGTGATGGGCACACCTGGCCCAGCTGGCAGAATCAGTCCAGAGGGAAGTCAGGTGAGTCTTAATCTAATTTCTTGACCAGGGAGACTGAGGATGTCAATAGCAGATCAATAGCTAAATAGATGTAAAGGCCTGCTGTTAATTAGACACTTTACAACATGTCAAACCAATCAAATCTACCTTACCTACCTTAAAGGGTTCTGACTTCAGATAGTTCAGTCTACTAAGTATGGTTGCCTGGTTTTTTTCTGCCATAGCAACTCTTGTATGGCCAGCCCAATAATAGACTTGACTAACTGCATTAAAGCCCAGCTTTACAAATAAAAACATTACTCTGTGAGAAGTGTGCCAAGTACTCGAATAAAAGTACTGTTGTTACGAAAGGGTTTTGACAGATACGATTATCGTACGATTATTTAATGTTATTTTCTGTGATCAGGTAATTAATTCCACACTAACAGTTTCTGGAATGCTTAGCGCTCAATTGCAAGGCTCCAGACTACCAATTTTCACTGGTGGTGTTGTTTTGAATGTCTAGTCTGGCATTTTCTTCATATTGGTTGATCATGTGATTAGCCTGAGAAAGGAGTTCCGCAAGGTTCGATTTTGGGCTCGTTATTGTATGCTCTATATATTATTTATATTTGTAACAATGCTGCACCCACTCTTGCTCAATCAGTAACACAGCTGTAGTCTGATTGTTAAACTACTACAAGCAACTGTACTCAACTCTGCAAGGTCCGGAGCCAGCTTGTTTTCTGTTCTACCTCATTATTAATTGCATGCACCTGGTATTCCTGGGTATTAAAAGAGAATTCCAGTGAGTATGGGTCTGTCAGAAGCTGGATGGTTGGGGGTATTGGATGGCTGTGATCTTCAGGCCCTCATGTGGTACTTGCACATCTGTGAAGGCACCCTTAATGCTGAACAATATATACAGGTTTTGGAATGCTGCCATCCAGATCATCTTTTTCAGGGAAGGCCTTGCTTATAGACAATGCCAAACCACATTATGCATGTATTACAACAGCATGGCTCTGTAGTAAAAGAGTCCAAGTGCTAAACTGGACTGCCTGCCATCCAGACCTGTTACCCATTGAAAACATTTGGGGACATAGGTGACCCTGAACTGTGTAAAATGCAAACAAAAAAATTAATGTGGTTTAGCGTTTGCTCTGTAGCCATCCAGAAGGCCCTACAACGAGTGGTCAAAACCTCCCAGCACATCACTGGTGCCTAGCTCACAGCCATTGTAGACATCCAGCGCAAGCAGTGTATATGTATATGTGTGTATATATATATGTATGTATGTATGTATGTATGTATATATATGTATGTGTGTGTGTGTGTATGTGTGTGTGTGTGTGTGTGTGTATGTGTGTGTGTATGTGTGTGTGTATGTGTGTTCTTGTTTATATGGTATAGGGGGACATTTGACCTGAAATCTCACCAGCACTATGAGGACATTTTGGTTTATGAGGACATTTTCAATGTCCCCATAAGTCGGGCACTGTAGAAGAACTTCCTTCATTGTTATTAACTATGTCCTGCTTTTTTAACTCATGTCCTAATATACCATAAAGACCTGGTTTTGTTGTGTATCACACACAGCCCATACTCCCCCTATGTCTGGTTGTTGGTAGTGCAGCTTGATACGATTTTTTTTCATTGGCTCATGGGTTGTATGCATGTCTGATCACCGATTGGCTACTGCTTCTGTCAATAACGGGGACGATCGTTGATTCGCGGTTGCGTCTTTGAGTCACCGCATTCTGGCGGTAAACTATCAACTTTCTATGTCGCGAGCCTATAGCTAGTGAAAACCCCGCCAAGATATGCTGAAGCTTATTTTACCTCAGAAGACATCACCTGAAAGTAACCACGACGCGAAGAGGACTTTTCTAATGGTTATCTTGACTACTAAATAGGTAAGTAATTTTTCTATTCACACAATTGATCAAATGTATTATTTAGTTTACAATTTTATAGCTAAAATATATAAAATGTGCAGTTTAACACAAACGTGAACAGGGTAGAGTAATGACTGCTACAGTACTAGTAACTTGGTAATTATGTACTGTACTCCTGTTCTGTTGTTCAAGCAGGCTAATGGGTTAATACTACTGAGATTAAACTTGCGTTGATGTTATTATTGGAGTGTCTCGCAGTTTTATAGTCAGTCCTGAGTGTTTTTGTAGTCTGGCTAATATGAGTTTTTTTTTTTTTTGCCTGTGCTTAAAACATTTGTTAATGTCGTATTTCTGTCCGAACGTGAGTTAATTGTTGTCGTCTGCTTGTTAGCGGTAAGTTAAGTAATTGTTTCAAGCTAACGTTAGCGAATGTAATGATGGACATTCAATGGGCTCTAAAGTGCCAGCAGTTTCTTCTCTCAAAATGATTTCGCTTTTAGTGTTGTTTAGAAACTGTATAAAAAGCCAATACATGGCCTTGTGTTTGGCCGTGTTTGAGAAATGAAGTGTTCCTCTTGTCATGATCTGATAATTTGACTGATGTATCCCTCATTCACCCAAGTAGGTGAGTAATAGTAATATAATATGAATATAGTGTATTGTCAGGCGTTGTTGCTCAACTGCGGGGGTCCTGTGCGGTCTAATAGTAAGAACAAGGGGAACGAGTGGCAAGTACACTGATAGGTCTACCTGTTGTGGCTGAGTAGCCCCATACTAAAGCCACAATTGATATTGAGTTGGAGAACTGTCTTTCATCACTCATAGTTCACTATTACAGTTGGGTTAAAATAACCCTGTATGTTGGGTTGTGATGTAAACACAGCACATTTGGTCAGATGATTGACTTGGTATTTCATAAGTGAAGAAATATTTAGACTTTGTATTTCATAAGTGAATAAATATTTAGACGGTTAGTAACTGAATGTGGCTGCAGTTGTATTATATCTGTAGTTGTATTGGCTGCAAACATGAATTACTTGCATCTAAAATATAGGTTTAAAATGCAGTCTTTTGGTATATTTAATTGTGAACATGACAGCATTTATCACTGGAAAGTGTATATTTGTACAGTGATAATGTAGGCTAATAGAATAGTTGGTTTAGCAAAAAGCCTAAGAAATATTTTTCTATTTGTCTAGTATTGATGCAGCAAACACTGAATCACTTGCCAGATTTGTCAACGATGACCACATCAATCCGAACAGCAAAATGAAAAGGCTAACAGTTGGAGGGAAGCCCCACCTCTGTTTATTTGCAACGACCGACATAAAACCTGGAGAGGAAATTTCCTATGATTATGCTGACTCGGACTGGCCGTGGTGAAATAAGGTAAATTCTAATGTTCTTTGAAGCATAATCTAAGATACAGTGGCTTGCAAACACAACTATTGGACATATACATTTTGTGTAACAACCTGGAATGAAAATGTAATTGTAATCTTTGCCATTAGATTTGCACTACATACAAATTATTCCTTTCAAAACAAGTTGAAAAAAAAGAACTGACAACTGTTTGTTGTATAAACAGACGGGTAAAAAATTTAAGGGAAACACTTCAAGAAATTAGTGGAGGAATATTACGAATTACGAAGCATCCATTTAGGTGTACTGTGTGATACAATTACCCGGTGCCCTAACATCTAAATCATTAAATACTTTGGATATTGTCAATGTTCATGTAATCAACCAGGCATGAGGGGTGTGGTATATGCCCAATATACCAAAACTAAGAGCTGTTTTTAGGCATAATGCTTCATGGAATATGTTGGCAATATACCATAAACCTCTGCTGGGCCTTGTTGCTCTACTGAAATAGTTCCCTATGCAATTAGAGAATTAAAGTGAAATCATAGCCATGGTATACGGTCCCATATATATTGGCTATCAGCCAATAGGTATTCATGATTCCACCTACCTGGTTTGTGACACTGTATACCATGGGTATGACGTCACATTGCTTTTTACTGCCCTCATTGTGTTTGGTAACCAATTTAATAGAGCTTTAAGGCATCTCTGGGGTTTGTGAAATATTGCCTGTGTCCTGGCACTCTGTGTTTGATCGTGCCTAAGAACCACTTTTAGCCGTGGAATATTGGTCATATAACACCCCCCTCCCCCCAATTTATTGCCTCCACGTATCATGGCAGTCGGACAATCAGCATCCAATATACAAACCACCTGGCTTAGACAATTGAAATCTTTGAGTAAGATCTTAAATTGGAAAGGCAATTCAGTAACTTACCCTTGCCAGATGTGCTGACATCATAATATTTGAGTGCTTCCTATTATTAATATTCTTTATGGTTTTAATGGTGACGTGGATTGGTTTCTCTGTGCTTCTAGATGTGGATGCCATGCCTTAAAGGGAACTTTCAAACATAAATGTTCAGTATGAACGGTTTACATGTGTTGAGGAGTGTGTGTGTGTGTGTGTGTATATGATCTTATACTGGTGTACGAGGACAGCATGCCATATGGAGACTGTTTAATTTCACTTTGAACTGTTTTCAATTTTTATGGATTGTGTGTGTGTTTATGATCTAATACTGGTGTAGGAGGACGTAATGTCTTATGGAGACGTTCTAGTGTTTGTGATTAGTTAAACCGTTTGAGTCTAGTTTGATAGTATAATACTATTGGGCTAATGATTTTAAATGTCTTCTTTCTCTTCATAGCAAATCCATGTCCAAGAAATGTCCGTTACTACAGAGACCGAGAACACTGAAGAGGTGCTTTTTTATTTCATTTAAATCATTGAATATACTGGAACTAGAGCTGTTTATATAATGTAAGACTTTGGATATTGTCAATGTTCTTGTAATCAACCATGCATGATGGTTGTGGTATATGCCCAATATACCAAAACTAAGAGAAGAAAGTATTTGATACACTGCCGATTGTGCAGGTTGTCCTGCTTACAAAGCATGTAGAGGTCTGTCATTTTTATCATAGGTACACTTCAACAAAAATCCAGAAAATCACATTGTATGATTTTTAATTAATTTATTTGCATTTTATTGCATGACATAAGTATTTGATAACCTACCAACCATTAAGAATTCCGTCTCTCAAAGGCATGTTAGTTTTTATTTAAGAAGCCCTCCTGTTCTCCACTCATTACCTGTATTTACTGCACCTATTTGAACTTGTTACCTGTATAAAAGACACCTGTTCACACACTCAATCAAACAGATTCCAACCTGTATGGAGGAGTGGGCCAAAATTCCTGCTGCAATGTGTGCAAACCTAGTCAAGAACTACAGAAACAAAGGTTTCTGTACCAAATATTAGGTTCTGCTTTTCTGATGTATCAAATACTTATGTCATGCAATAAAATGCAAATCTATTACTTAAATTATACAATGTGATTTTCTGGATTTTTGTTTTAGATTTCGTCACTCACAGTTGAAGAAAAATGACAGACTTCTACATGGTTTGTAAGTGGGGAAAACCTGCAAAATCGTCAGTGTATCAAATACCTGTTCTCCCCAGTGTAATTGGAATAGAACAGTAATGTACTGTTTGTTAATGGCAATTCTCTTAATTTTTTTTCCCAGTGTCAGGATATTCTTGTACATTCTGTTGCATCCTCTTTGGACAAATGCAATGTCTGCAGTGGTGGCACAATGTCATCACTCAGGTGGTCTGGAATGCAATGTAAAGGTGTGTCTTTTCTTGCCCCAATCTTCATACTGTATGATAAAAACTGTCCACAACAAAAACGATTCTTAAACATCGAGACTGCTAGTACCAGTTGATTTTGGAGATGGGTTTGATATAATTATTTGTTTTTACAATCAAGCCAATATTTCAATTGGCTTCTGATTTATTTAAATGGAGAAACAAAGGTAGCCGGTTTCCAGACCTCAATGGGCACAGACTTTGTAAGAAACAAAGGACTGACATTCAGGAGGCAAAATGAAAAAGCGATCAATACACAAATGTAAAGATTATCATTCAGTACATAATTTGTTTAACATTTTATATGGTCAAATCAAAAAAGCAACTTTTGTGACAATAACGCATAGAAAACGTATGATTTATATATCAGCATCTCAAAAGACAATGGGTTATGCACTTGCTTTGGAATCTGCTGTGTAGTGAATTAATGAGTGGCGATAGACCCTAATCTACATTTGGTTACAGTATAGCCTACATTTAAAATGTATTAAATTATGAGGGGGAAAAAATCGAACTTGCTCGCAATACCCCATAATAAAAACAAAACAGGTTTAATTATTTTTTGCAAGTTTATAAGAAACTGAAATATGACAGGGCTTGACGATAATTCAATCAATACTGTTATAGTTTTTAAATAATTATATTATTGGGTTATATCGCCCACCCCTAATATGAAATGTACACTATTATTCACATCCCTTAATGAAAGAGGGGTGTGAGCCTAGGGTCTTTTTGGGTATGACGCTACAAGCTTGGCACACCTGTGTTTGGGGAGTTTCTCCTATTCTTCTCTGCTGATCCTCTTAAGCTCTGTCAGGTTGGATGCAAAACAATGCTGCATAGCCATTTTCAGGTCTCCAGAGATGTTCAATCGGGTTCAAGTCCAGGTTCTGGCTGGGCCACTCAAGGACATTCACTGACTTGTACCAAAGCCTCTCCTGCATCGTCTTGGCTGTGTGCTTAGGGTCATTGTCCTGTTGGATTGTCAACCTTCTCCACAGTCTAAGATTCTGTTCACTCTGGAACAGGTTTTCATCCAGGATCTCTCTGTACTTCTCTGTCTTTATCTTTCCCTCAATCCTGGCTAGTCTCCCAGTCCCTGCTGCTGAGAAACATCCCCATAACCTGTTGCTGCTCCAACCTTGTTTCACTGTAGGGATGCATTGGCCAGATGTGTGGTGCCTGGTTTCCTGTTGTCTGCAACATTGAAGGTCTCGAAGAACAGTGGTATCCATCATTCTAAAATGTTTCCATTTTAGAAAAATGTAACTCCTTTGGGCTTAATGTCAAGCGTCATGTCTGCAGACAACCAGGCACTGGTCATATGGCCAATGCATCCCTATGGTGAAGCAAGGTGTTTTTCAGCAGTAGGGACAGAGTGACTAGTCAGGTTTAAGGGAAAGATGAACAGAGAAAGGTACAGAGAGATCCTGGATGAAAACTTGCTCCAGAACGCTCAGGATCTCAGACTCAGGTGAAGGTTGACCTTCCCACAAGACATCCACCCTAAGCACATAGCCAAGACAACACAAGTGGCTATGGGACCGGTCAGCCATAGGCCGGACTTGAACCCCATCAAACATCTATAGAGAGAACTGAAAATGGCTGTGCAGTGACATTCCCCATGCAACCTGACAGGGGTTATGAGTATCTACAGAGAAGAGTGAGTGAAACCCCAAAAATACAGATATGCCAGGCTTGTAGGGTCACACACAAGAAAACTTGAGGCAGTAATTGCTATGAAAGTAATTTTTTTAACACATTTTTTAGAATAGGGGTCTGAATACTTTTAAAATACTTTTCTACAATAACCTTTAATTGCATAGCATTTGTTTGCATTCATTTTAAAATGTAATGTTATGAGTAGTCTTTTTAACGTGTGCTATAAATGTAGATATTTGTTTTAAAATTAGTAATTAAACTTTTTACCAAAAAAGTAGCTCATGCACTTGCACATTACAGACCAAATGGTGGCACATCCATGTTCAAGGTGTGGCCTACGTTTTAATTTAATTGTTTTTATGTCCACCTTGTTTTTGTTGATCCATTTTAATTGTTAAGTTGTCTTTTGTTTTTGCAAATGGGTATCATAATTATTCACCTATTTGTTTGCTGAAATTGTACTTGTCAAATGTGGCAATATTCTTAATATTTATATAATATTCATGCTTAAAAACCAACAAATGAGTTACAAACTTGTGACTGAAAGAGTTGGCCATAATTCCTGTGATTTGAGACCAATAAACAACTACAGGATGCATTGGTTGTAGTCTTTATACACTGCTTTGCAAAAGTATCCATATCCCTCAAGTTTGAAGTGATACCATCCCTAATAGGCTGTAAGCAGATAAAATATTAGCGGCATTAGATGTGCAGAGCAGTTCTGTTTTGCAGAAGGAAATATTCACTACAGGTGGATCAGTTTCTGAACACTGCACGCACGCTGCGCACTGCGCGCGCACTGCACACTGAGCGCACACTGCACACTGAGTGCACACTGCGCGCACACTGCACACTGCACGCACGTTACGCACTGCACACACGCTGCGCACTGCACGTACACTGCACTGTAATTTTCATTCATAAACTTATTGCGGTCAAATCGTTTGAGATTTCAAAATTCCAAATGCAAATCCGTTCAGCGGTTTTCGAGGAGATGTTTTTCACAAACGTTAGAATGGAGGCCATATTGTTTGAGAGATCAACTTTTCTTAGATATCAATCTGTTCAGCGGTTTTGGAGATGTCGTTTAAGTGTGTTTTTATTAACGGCAAAATTGTGAGAAACATCTGTGATGTTTAAAGCGCCCCCAAGAGGTATTTCTGTATGGGACTTTTTCTGTCCATTCCTGACAGACACGTTTACGAGTGTTTCGTTTCATAGCTGTTTGATGTTCCATTTGGGATTAATGGACTTCTAAAATCATAGACCCGCCCAGCTCAATTTCATTCGCTGATTTCGGCCATACTATTTGAGATATCAACTTTCCTTATATAACTTTTAAAGATAATGGTTCAAAGACCCTTCACACCAAACTGCATGCAAATCCGTTCAGCGGTTTGGGAGGAGATGTCGTTAATTAGTTTTTCACCAAATTCAAAATTAAGGAAATTCCAAGGGGCGAATTTGAAAGACCCCAGAGACTTTGGTCAACATGAGAAGTAGCAGGTATGGAACTTGGCTGCATGAGTCTACGACATTCGGTTAATGAGATATGCATGCTCAAACCTTCAACATTTGACTAATTGCTACAGCGCCACCATGGGGTGTATAGGTATAGTAATGGCCAAGGCCCTTCGGGTCTCTCATGGCAACAAGTATGCAAAGTTTCATGCAAATTGTGCCACATATGGCCAAGTTACGGGCTATCTAACAAATAGTTGCCTAATCTTCAAAAACATATCCTGTCTGAGTTTTTCAGTGCAACTCTTCTCGGCTGTGTTGTTCGGTGCATTTGACAAATAAACCTTGAGCCTTGAACTATAGGTAGTTCTGGTTAGAGACAGTTTGCTCTGTTCATTGAGTAGTACACAGCTTTGTACAAGATCTTCAGTTGTTCTTGCATGAAATAGCCTTAATTTCTTAAATCAAGGAAAGACTGACAAGTTTCAGATGTTGCACACACACACACACACAATGTGTCCTCATCAAAACCAGCAACAGTTTTGACTGCCTCAACAACTTCATAAAAAATGTGTTGGCAGAACAAGACTATTTTTGTGTACATGGAATTCAGTGATAAGTTTACTATGGGTTTATAAGCCATTACTTTTGATTTGACTAAAATTACTAAAGTGACTAATACATGAGGGCATTTGTTGACTAATGTCTCACTTTTTTCATAATTTTGGCAATTACTAAACTAAATTATTATTCCTATGATGATAATGTGACAAATGTCCATATATTTTAGGGACTAAGACTGGACTAAATTAAAAAAAAAGGGGGGTGCTACAATTTACACAGTTTCAGCTATGGATTTGGACTGTAATCTGACATTTGTTTAGTAGATTTTCAGTTAAATTAGAAAATTCAGTTTAATTTTGAGGTATAAGAGAAGATATTTAGTGTGAATAGATCACTGCATTTACTGCATTCGGTTACAGATTTGGATCCAAACACAAATCTGACATCTGTTTTGTAAAAGGTTATCAATGTTACATGGTGTCTTTTAATGCATTCATCTTTTGCTGTCAGCATATTCATGAAATATTACCAAATTATATGGGTTTCAGAAGGTATGATGAACAATCTTTGTGGTCTAAGATAATGGAAACAATGAAATTGAAAAATTCTGCAGTTCATATATCAAGTCTAAACTTGATATGTTGTCTGTTAATATTTTTATTGGGAATTACTCCCTTTCATTGCATTTCATTGCATTTGGATACTTCATATGAGTTTACAAAGTAATTATTAATATTTTGGAATAGAATATTTTTTGTGCGTATTGATCACTATCATAGCATTCTGCTACAGCTTTGAACATCCTATTCTAATAGAACTTCAGAAGCATTTATTAAGATGTAAGTACCAATCTTTGGGATCTAAGTCTGCAATTTAACTATCTACTCTAACCCTTATGTGTCTTCTGTTTAAGAGAAGGTTTTTAGTGTGAATTGATCACTTGCATTGCGTTAAGCTACAGCTTTCAGCATCCTATTGAAATATTAAATGTCAATTTAAAATGTGTAAATTAAAATGTTTAGGGTCTAAGATAAAAGTGGAATAGTAAGGTCTGAAAATAAATATCTACGTTTACCCCAATCTTTTGTATGTGACTTTGTGATCATGTTCATTGCTTTCTGCTACATCTTTCAGCATTCTATTGAAAAATAAAACGTCATGAGTTTATAAAGATGTAAGTAACAATCTTTGGCGTCTAATATACTCTAACCCTAATCTGTCTTCTTTTTAATAGAATAATTTTAGTGCGAAAGATCACTTTCATTGGAGGTGGCTACAGATTTTGACCCAAACACTAATGTGACATCTGCTTTGTAGAAGATTTTCGATGTTAAATGGTCTCTTTCAATGCATTTGGCTATTGTTTTCAGCAAATTCAGATTTTATTCAATATTACCAATTATATGTTTTGAAGAAGCAATCTTTGTGGTCTAAGATAATGGGAACAAAAAACTGAAAAGTCTGTAATTTAAATATCAACTCTAACCCTAATCTGTTGTCTGTTAAAGATTTTAAGTACGAATTGATCATTTCCATTCCATTTGAGTACAGATTTCAGCATCCTATTGAAATGTTAAATATCAATTTAGTTTACAATTTGGTGATTAAAACATAAGTTATTGGATGTTAAGAAAAAAAAAATGTCGGAGTTTAAATATTAGATAAGATTCAACATTATTGTCATTGAACACTTACCAGTACAGTACTACAAAATGCAGTTAGCATCTAATCAGAAGTTCAAATAGAAGAGGGCAGAACATTTACAAGACATTGAGTAAAACCTTAGGGATTTAATTAAACTAAATGACCACTAATGTTGATGTGCATTCCTTGTACTGGTGATCATGTATGTTTGTGTGAGACAATGTCTAGCTAAACCCATAGTGTCCTCTTTGTTCAGGGTCCAGTCACATCTGTGTGTGAACCAACGTCCAGCTAAACCCATAGTGTCCTCTTTGTTCAGGGTCCTGTCATGTATGTGTGTGTGTGTTTGAAACAACGTCCAAGCTAAACCCATAGTGTCCTCTTTGTTCAGGGTCCTGTCATGTCTCTGTGTGTGTGAGACAACGTCTAGCTAAACCCATAGTGTCCTCTTTGTTCAGGGTCCTGTCACATCTGTGTGTGAACCAACGTCCAGCTAAACCCATAGTGTCCTCTTTGTTCAGGGTCCTGTCATATATGTGTGTGTGTGTGTTTGAAACAACGTCCAAGCTAAACCCATAGTGTCCTCTTTGTTCAGGGTCCTGTCATGTCTGTGTGTTTGTGTGTGTGAACCAACGTCCAGCTAGACCCATAGTGTCCTCTTTGTTCAGGGTCCTGTCATGTCTCTGTGTGTGTGAGACAACGTCTAGCTAAACCCATAGTGTCCTCTTTGTTCAGGGTCCTGTCACATCTGTGTGTGAACCAACGTCCAGCTAAACCCATAGTGTCCTCTTTGTTCAGGGTCCTG